>NC_140962.1:153803123-153850623 GCF_056783735.1 Eptatretus burgeri | reverse complement strand
CCAAGAAATACGTGCTGAATGACGATAATGTCGTGTGTTCCATTTGTTCTGGTAATTCCATGAAGAATGTAAATATGATGTTATTGGGCCACTGACGGTAAGTTTTAGATGGAAGATTTAACGGACGTGTCACCATTGGTTGGAGCAGAGTGCAGAGTCGTCGCACGATTTCTTATTTGGAATCCTCTTATTAATTTGCAATTGGTCACTGGCTTTGATACAATACAAATTTTTATTTTGGAGCTTCGGCATCAAAAATCTACATATATCGAACAAACTGTTTCAAACAGAGCATCTCGCTGCCATTAGAGCATTTAAATTGCATCAGATGTGGCAATAAATGCGAATTGTTGCTCCCAGCTTGCCGGGATTTCATAAATGCGCACCATTCTACATCGTAGTTACATTTGTATTCGATGTCATTTTTGCGTTAATTATACATTTTCACACTTACTTCGCCAATGATGCTTTTCACTCAGCCATGTTAATGTTATCATTATTATTATTATTATTATTATTATTATTATTATTATTATTATTACTATTATTAGTATTACCCCACGCACGTGGAGAGAAAAGCCAGGGTTAGGCAATTTGGTCATGTCCGTCTATCCGTCTGTCTGCTAACATCGGTTTATGATCGAGGAACAACATATTAAAATTGAATGTTACATTTTGAACACAGAACATTAATCGGGAAAACTAACCTGCAGTTTAGCAGTACATTGGCTCTGAATTGGTCCTGACCGCACATACGCAGAGAGGAGTGAAATTTTTTATTGTCTGCCATAGACAAAAATAATAATAAAAATTGAAAGTCATTCCAAACAGGAAGCGTACTGGTTTTAAGGATGTCGTCAAGGACACAACTAACGGAACGTGTTACATATGGTGGTGGATATTCCACCACCATATGTAACACGTTACAATGGTAAATTTCCAGTCTTTTTGTTGTTTTCTTTTACCTCCGCCACCGAAGGTGAAGGAGGTTGTTTTAACCCCTCTGTCTGTCTGTCTGCCGGATATCTCAAAGTTGTGGACGGATTCAGACGAAACTTGGTGGACACTTTGGGTGTGTGTGATAAGGAAGAATTGATTCGATTTTGGTGAAGATCCGAATCCGGATCTCGATATGATTATTTAATTTTCAATCGATTCTACCCTATTGAGCAATGGGGCCAAAACCAATACGTACCACAATGTCTCAAATGTATTGGGCCTAATATGTTCACGGTAGTGTTTTTTCAATACCAAGTACTTCCGTTTAACAGCACTTGGACATGTTATAATGAGGTAGTGCCTAAGATACCATCAAGGGCACTGAACTTTCTGATTTTTATTTTTATTTTTATTTTTTGGCAATACAACCTTTAAAACCATTATTTTATTTCAATTGAATTATCGACTTGAACACTGCTTGGAGTAAGGTGTTCCACGAACTGTAGTTATTTATTTTTAATCCCCGATGTGAAACGACACTTTTGTCTTCGTCATTATTCTGCATGCATGGAAGGGATCGGTAACCTCCCTGGTATATTGATATTTGTGGTGGTGTATAATTTCACGTGAGTATGTACTTTTGCGAATGCAACCTCATAGAGGCAGATTAGACAAGCCGCAGAATCTTAAGGATTGACATTTTCCTTCAATTGGAAGGATTCCTTCCTTCAATCCACGGCATTGGAGCGATGACGCTGTGTCCCCTTAAGGTCAAAGTGAACATCTACTTGTGTGCTTGGACCTGGAGCATCCTGCCTGGTGCCGCCAGCATGTACAGGCCCTGCTGTTCCTTCTTTCTCTCCCAATTTCATTTATTATTTACCGCTTACCCAGTTTCTTTTTTTCTTTTTCTTTTTTAACTTTGCCATCCCACAAATACCGATTTTATTCTTAGTTCGTCTGCTCATAGTTTAGTCAGTATGAAACGAGTCCTTGTTTTACCTACCTCTAATACTAAGGCTCCATTGGTTTCGTGCCTCCTGTGTGTTCTGATTAAGTATTGAAATGTGGTGGGTACCATATTTTTCTCTTCTTTATTATTAAATTATTTGTGTAAACCTGCAGGATATTTCTTCCCACTAATGTGTTGATGTAGTTGAAAAAAGAAACTCGGAACACATGACCATTCAATTTCAGCTAAGACAATAGTTTGGAAATCAATTATTCCCAGCAAGGCTGTGATCCACCAACACCTAATTTTGTGGCAATATGTACAATTTTGGTACCCATAATACACATTCTTACCCCCAATACTCTCACATCTTCAAATATATCTGGGACTCTTCCTTTACTCTACTTCCCAACATGATCCATCTCGTTAACTTGGAAGTGATCTGAAATGTAAAAAAAAAAAGTATCAGTGGGTTCATATTTAGTGTATCTACATCTCATGAACCATGCTCTATAGTATTTGTGCTGCTGAAGCAGTTTCTATGGCTTGGGATGGAGGAAGTTAGGGCAGGGATTTGTAATTTGTTCCAGGGTACTCCCTGCTCTTTGTGAATGACACCGTGGTATCTTTAACGTCCACAAACTAAAGCGAACAGGTGAGATGCCCAATTTAATGTCCATCCGAGGGACGGAACACACCGATGAATCACCCTACTTATGGAATACTGGGACGATAGTTTATAGCTGGGTCGGGATGTGAAACCAAGCTTAACAACTTGGTTAAGAGGCGAGTGTACGTACCTCCAGTCTAGACCATCCTGCCAGCCCGATCAACATCTAATAAGTACATTGCCTTGGGGAAAACGAAATAATAATATCCCCAAGTTCATCTCTTTTCTCTCTTCCTCCCAATTTTTCAAACAACCTGTATGACTTGGAGTGGAAGAAAATTCAACACAATGGGCTGACAGATTATTGCAATTGATGCTTTTGGGAAAAGGGTGTCAAATTTTTAAGTAGCAAGTAAGATGTATACGTCCTCAACCAAACAGAGTGAGATATCCTAAGACGACCGTGATTGTTATCCTGCAGGCCGTGCTACGACAGACTGACTGGGTTGAAACGCCAATGATCAGGTCAGTATGAAAAGTGGAAATGTTGTGCTCTTCTTTTTCAAGTATTTTAATATAATCAACAAATTCTTTATTTTATTCGTTTTCACATTTGAAGTGTCCAAAGAAATGGCTTTTACCTTCGCATGATACACATGGTTATTTAAAAAAAAAAAAAAAACATGGAGACACGGATCTTATGGAAATGTACAGGGAGAAATTGATTTGGGATGGATGGCATGAAAGTTGTGGTTTAACAAAACATCACTTTATGGCAACGATCAAAAAATGTTTAATGTTCATTTTGTATTGTGTGCAGCTTATGGTTGCGAGTTTACATCATTGCTGAGGGTACGGTCAGCTGCTGATCCAGTGCCCCCTTCTGGTTAGGACAGGAATTAGGAATTTGTTAATGGATTTGTTTTTTGTTTTTACTGGAAATCGCCCCAAACAAGTCATAATAATAAAGCCATTCTAAGGGAAGGTTAGATAAAGATAAGGAAAAAGCATCCAAGACACAGGACGTAGCAGAAGTCAGGTGAAATGCAATGTCACCTCAAAGATGGAAGAAGTAGGAATTGACCTTCCTCTTAAAGCTGGGTAGATTGTAGGATAACAGGAAGCACGTTACAGGTAGTGAATTCCAAAGCGAGAGCACAAGGGATAAAACTATTTGCACGGCCTTTCGTTCTGTACTTTGGATCAGCTATCGTACATAGATGAGCAGAGATGGAAAACTGAGTCTTGCGTCCAAACACTTGTATAGGAGGAACCGAGTTAGAAAGTCCAGCATAACGTTTGCCATGAAAATATGTGTCGAACAAACGAAGAGTGGCAACTGACCTACGGCGAGAGCGGTTGAAGAGTTGAACCCATCTCTGCACCAACCAGGTTAACCATGTGTTTCTGGAGCCTATCAAGTAAAGATAAATGCTACTGCTCCAGTACGAATGTGGCAACTACTTCATGAGGGGACGTATAGTTAGTTGTCTTATTCAGGTACAAAACAGCATCAGGAGGTAAATACAGTCGGTCCTTGTTTAACGTTGTGGTTACATTTTTGAAAAGTGCGACTTTGACTGAAACTACTTTAAGCGAATCCAATTTCCCCATAAGAATTGATGTAAATATGGGGGGTTAGGTTCCAGCAAAAAAAAATTGTCAGACAAGACATTATTTACATATAGAGTATGTTTTTTTTTTTTTTTTATTTAAACAAATAAATTGAACATCATCATCTCTAATTGCTTCAGATCTTCATTGGTTAGCTCTTCTTTATGCGACGACTGAAGAAGTGTAACGTCGGCTTCTTCCACCTCATCAAAACTTGCTTTATTGGCCAAAACGACAATAACTTTCTTCATAGCGGAGTAAACGTCTTTAAATCCGTTCAAGTCATTCACACATCCAGACCATTCAAACACACCTGAGCAACTTCAGCCAAGAACCCACTGATGTCATCAATGCACTTGAGGATGTTTCCATCAGTTTGACAGGTGTATCACTACCGTACTTGTCAAGCACCTGAGATCGGAGAGGGTGATGCAACCACTGATGTTATCGATGCACAGCTTAGTGTATATGAGACTATACTGTACATACTCTGGGTGGGCCTACACCCCAGTATTTATGGTATGTACGGTATGATGTATACTGTAGTTTCATTAAACCGAGGAAAACCATGAGTTTGGTCCTAAATTAGAGGTAAAACGACTTTATATTAGAACGGTTAATCATAAACAATGTTTTGAAAGGTTGAAACCTTGAGAACACTCCTTTCCAACCCTTTTCCTTTCTGCAATGATTTGAATATATAGCATTGGTATGTCATTTGAATCTTTGGCTCATCATGCGTTGCTCACAATCGGTAAAAGATATGCACAGCACTTTCTCAAGTATTATCAATAGTTTAAATATGGCTGACACAAGAAACCTGAGACTTATAACAGTCACCTTCACAAGGCCCATGACACCTCTCAGCTCCAACCTTTGGATATTTGATGATCCTTTTAACAATCGCTTTGGTTGTTTTCCACTGAATGGAAAACTTGTAGGGAGGGCATGGTGATTGTGAATCGAACACTTCTGAAGATGTCTTCGGCCTACCACAACGGCAGACTTTTTTTTTTCAAGTTGCAATTAGGGGTGGCGTCAAGCCCTCTCCAACCAACGTGTATAGAGCAGATATACATACAAGCGTACAAACATTTATTCCATTTTTTGGCTGAGGCAGGGTGAAGCGAGGTAGATACTGTCTGTTTATTCTTGGCTAGCAAAGGTACGCAGCGTTGCCAGGTCTCTACCCACCCTCTGGACTTCCATCCCACCCCTTCCCTTCCTTCTTCCACTCCACCTCTAGACTCCCACCCCCTTCCTCACAACAGGTGGTGGCTCATGTTTATAACTTACTAGAATTTATGACCCTGTTGCTTCATTGACTGAAATACCAATCTTTGATGTGATGGCTAATTAATAGGGCAAGAAGCAAAATGAATCCTGGGAGTGTGGGAAGAACCAGCATCGCAAGTTAGTGTTTGCAATTTCGCCACGTGTGCCTAAGTACCCATAAAAAAAAATGATCATGCTCTCTCTCTCGAGTGCAGCCTGTGGCTGCTGGTTGCATCATTGGTTGGGACGCAGCTATGCCACTGATGCAGTGTCCCCCTTACCAGTACACTGGTGCTCATTTTGCCAACCTCCTGGTGTATTCAGGCTGAGTCAACCTCCTGGTGTATTCAGGCTGAGGTCAACCTCCTGGTGTATTTTTAATTCAGCAGTCAACAGGGCTTGAACTCAGGACCCTAGGATCCAAAACCACCACCCTAACCAATAAGCCAACACCAGGCTTAATGATCATGCTATACAGTATATAGTTTTTGGCCCTTTCAATGGTGAAGAATCACTTTATATATTAAATAATTCTCGTATCAATTCATCCTTGCCACACACCCAACCTGTCCACCAAGTTTTGTCTGAATCTGTCCACAACTTTTTGAGATATCATGCACAAAAACAAACAGGGGTGAAAACATAACCTCCTTCACCTTCAGTGACCTTCACAAAAAGATGAAACAATTCGAACCCAGGCAAGACAGCTTTGAGCGACGGTGCGTACCTCTCAGTCATCCTGCCGTGGTGTGGGGATTCATTGATTTGTAGCCACTGAAAACATTTTTCAATTCTCTCTTGAAAGTGTTCACTTGGCCCATTGCTTTACTCATTCAAATTCTCTAATTTATTTTGCCTTCCGAACTCCAGGGATGGGTCCACACGGAGAAACGAGGCACGGTCGCCATGCCCACTGCTCACGCTGTTTAATTAATTTTGTTGCACTTTTGGAAAAGCAGTCGAAGTTAGGTTTAATGCTTTGGAAATTTCACACTTTCTTGTGTGAATATGGAGAAAGAGGGCACACAGTCTTGCTTTCAACATAAAATATACAAGAGTATATCATGTTTATACCTGATGTTGGCTTAATGGTTAGGCTGGTGGGCTTGGGATCTGAGAATCCTGAGTTCAAATCTCTCTTGGCTGTTGAATTAACACCAGGTGGGGTTGACTCTGCCTGTCATCCTGAGGTCAGCAAAATGAGTGCCATCTTGCTGGTATCCTGTGTCGGAGTGGCGACCTGTCCAGGATTGTGCCCAATGGCCAAGGAGACTGCTTTGGCAGCACCAACGCTCTGCACAGAGTATGGTCCCAATGGATGGATGGATGGATGGATGGAGATCATGTTTCCAAGGCAAGGTATTTTTAGTCGTTGGTCGAATCAAAATGGTGGCTGGACTGACCAAGGATAAGCCTTTCATGAAGGTAAACTGTTAATTATCTTCAAAAGGGGTGTTTAAATTTATCCAAACACTGTTTTCATTCATGCACTCCCTTGGAGTTGCCTTAGTTTCATGCAAAGTTTCAATAGGTTTCATGGTTTGAATTATGCAGGAGACACGCACAGACATTTATTTTTATAGTTACACTTGAATATAAGACCCGTCACTTCGCTGATGGAAATACCAATGTTTGCTGTGATGGCTAATCAATAGGGCAAAAAGAAAAAGGATTTCGAGTGCAGGGATAACCAGTCGTAAGTTGGTCTTTGGAGTTTCGCCACCAGTGCACATTAAAAAAGTAAAAAAAAATTTCTTTTAAATCATCAAAAAGCTTCCCAGGAGTTCCCTGAATCCACCAGAGTTCGATTTATTGAAATCCAATCTCAAGTTACAACACGACAAACAGAAATATAATATATATATATATATGAATTGAAACACCCAATAACCTGTGCCTTCAGAAAAGACTGGAATGCCAGCTGCATTTTCTATCTAATCATCATGTGACCTTTTTTTGTTTTTGTTTTTCAATCTCCATGGGTAGCTGCTCCTACAATTAAAGTTCCGTACCAATCGCTTAAGTGGTTTCAGTGAAAATTATAAAGCGAATGAAGGTGAAAAAAAGTGAAGGCGTAAGAAAAAAGAAATAAATTAATTAAAAAGAGGGTCTTAGCCAACGGGCACAACGAGGCCATGTGCCAGACCCGGTAATTTTTGGCCACCGGTACCATCCGAGGGGAATAATGCTTATCATAATTTTTCGCAGGGTATAATCTCTTCAGTCAGAAACGATGTGATAGCATTGCATTGGTGGTAGCCTTTTGTGTGTTATTAGCCATTTAGTAACCCCATCCCAAAATAAACTTTTCTGAAACCGGTGTAAGACGAAGAAAACATTCTATTTAAAACTAATGGTTATCTCTTATTATAGGCTATATCTTCTTCAAAAATGTTAGGCACGTAGTTCATGTTTTTTGCTTTTCAAAACAGTTGTGAAAACTAGCCTAGCATTTAGTGTTTGCAATTACAGGCACTGATAGAGTCCATTGCTGATACATTGCAGAACATAAGATTTAGTTTTCATAAAAAGTGGGATGGAAGTTTTTTTTCCCCATACCCTAATTAATGGATACCATGTTTAAATATGTGAATTTGAAGAAAATTTAATCATAAACTTAAATAACGAAATATATTTTAAGTCAGATGTACATTATAAATGTTATTGTTATTGGACTCATTCATCAGATTGCACATGATTAACCATCTTGCTCCTGTCTTATTGGTTTATATTGTGTATAATACAGGTGTTTGATACCTTCACATGTGCATTATTGAGTTTCTAAAATTCTGTATTTTTTCAGAAATTACAGGGAAAAAAACATTAATCTTGTTCATGAACATGCTTTCATTTACCTTTGTTTGATCCTTAGAAAGTATTCTTCAATAACAGGGAAAATATCATGACATTGACCAAACTACATAAATCCGTCCTAATTAGGTATTTTTTTTTTCATTTGGGGCGTGGGTTAACTTTGTCCGCTATACTGATCTTAATAGACAACATTCAAAAAATAAATTTGCTAAACACCCATGTAATTATATTGTTCCAGAACTTTTATTTACTTCCCACAGTAAATTATTGACAAATACTTTTCTAAAGGCAGTATGATTTATCACACACGAAATAGACACTGATATATGTGTCACCAATGACATACCATTCAACCTAGGCATGTTTAGCACATTTTGTTGAGAAGCAAATGATCCGAGCAAAAGGTGAGACAAATTTCAATGTTAATGTTTGACTGATAAAAAAAAAAAATGTTGTTAAGTTGAATTCTGATGTCTTTCCTTGAACTGGCCATTTTGCACAAAGCTTATTTAAGGGTAGGCATATAAACAGGGTGATAACACACAAAAAGCTACCACCGATGCAATGCCATCACATAACATATTTTCTAACTCTAGGGTTGTATACCTTACCAAAAATTACTGAGAATTATTCCCCCCAGATGTTACCGACCAACCCCACTGATTAAACAGGGACAAGGACTGTTGCTGCCTATTAGTAGTATAGTAAGTACATATACTTTTGTTTCTCATAATCCATTTATTGGCGTGAAGCAAGAATTCCAAACATTCAATGCAGTAAATTGTCTGCTTATTCCAATAAATATCATCAATTTGTCATATCGTACATGTAATCATTAACAACGGCCTGTTCCAAGCTTAAATTGGCATTGTTTGACAAACTTTTTTGTTAGACTGGACTGACTTGCATCTCGAGCTTCCAGATGTTAATTGTTGATGCATTCATGAGATGCGATAGTCTGGTTGGCATGGTCTTTGTATTAAACACAGTATCAGGAAGTTGCTGGACTTCCGATGTCGGGATGGCGCAGACACTCCATAGGTTGAAGAGAAAACAAATCCTCCAAATAAAAAAAAACTACCAATATGCAAACTTTTAAACCTATAAGGTACCTACCACTCATGTGGAAGATTTCACAACAAATAACACTTGTGGAACTTTAAGGACAGCATTGCTGAGCGACAAAACTGACCGACTCAAAATAGGCCATTGGTAATTATTATTCTTTTCACAGCTCAACTCAAAATTGGTTTAAGCTCAGGCCTTGGTTGAAACACATACTGTATCTACTGCATTTTGTAAGGATGCAGGACCATCGTCTGCCCAAAGCATCGTCACAACCACAAAGCATCACAGAAGGCAAAATATCAATTGCTGCTAATCTATCCCTTGATACAAAATCAATATGATGCGTCTTTTTCAGATTTATAAAGCGGGTAATTTGCTTTTGTGTTCGGAACATTTTACAAAGCACTTTTATGAAAAGATGATGGCTTGATTTTGTGGTTGTCAGCCTCAATTGAGAGAGGACGCCGGCCCCACGATCAAGCAGAAGAAACAACCGTCACTCACAACTAAGACCATCACTACCCAGCTACCAGCACATGTACATGGGCGATTTGATCCGTGAATCAAACCAACACCCCCACTCTCCCCTCCACTGGGGCCAGACATCGACACAGCCCGGCATGGACATAACTGTGAGACATGATACGGCACGGACACAGAGACAAATGGCGTCCAGTGAAAGTATGAAAGGGGAAGATCCCGTAACATACAGGACACCTGGTCTGCCTGTGATGATGGGACAAAGCATTCATCACCCATTAAAAAAAAAATTCTAGTTTATTGCACGTTTCATTGTTGTCCTTGTTGTTGTCAGCGGTGTCCGAGTGTGCTTTGGCTGTGCCATGTGTGTCCGTGACGTGGTTCTGCTGGAGTAATATAACCGATTTATCAATTAGTATAACATCCCTTATAAACCGTCAATTTCACCAAAACAAAACCTACCAATCTGTAATGAATGTGTGATCGGCATTTTCCTCTTCACCAACACCTCCATCATCACCATTTTCGTCCGAATCACTCACACAAGGCTCAAAAACTATACGTCTCCATAAATCCCCTGAAAACTTCTCCATCACTAATTTCGTCTCCAATAGTTTCTTCAAAATCCCACTGATCAGTTTCAACGTACTGAGAACCTTCGGTGTTCCTAATGACGGTGGAATCAGTGTCCGGATGGAATCCGAGCTCGAAATACAGTATACTGTCCCTCTGGAAGTCGTCATTTCCATCAAGGTGGGTTCCAGGTGTGATGTCAATGTTAAAAAGCAACATTTACGGCTTTTTTTCGGCACTTTGTGATTGGCAAAAGAAAAAAAACATTTCCCTTCAAATTAGACCATAATTAATGATTGTCAATCATCGGGTTCCCCTTTCACTGGCCAAATTCATACATGGAAATGATCGTCATTGTAAATGGATGCACAGATGGACAGGGAACAGTCATTAATGAAAGAAAGATGTAGGGATGGGTTCACATAATAATTTATGACCATCCCAACCTTATTAACTTTGGAAAGAGAAAAAGTTTGTTTTTTAAACCTCGACCACTGAAGGTGAAACAGAGGTTATGTTCGATATTTGTCAGTGAACAGGATATCTCAAAGTTGTGGACAGATGGATTTGGTGGGTAGGTTAGATGTATGACAAGGACTAAATGATTCAATTTTGGTGAAGATCCGGATACCAGTTTTTTTTTTTTTTTAACGTGATTCTTTACCAATGAAAGATTGGGCTAAAAGCGATACATAGCACGATATCTCTAAAAGGCTGTGGACGGATTAGGACAAAACTTGGAGGACGAGTTGGTTAGATGACAAGAACAAGCCAATTAGATTTTGGTTCAATTCGGCAGATCCGGTTTATCGGTGGGTTACCAAACTTCACCCATTGAAGGTATGTGCTCCACCGAGTGCGTTCAAGTTTATTGCACATGAAGACATCTAAAAATAGGACTGCGCATGGTAAAGCTCTCACCTGGATCAGGAGCACCAGAACTCAAAACCCTCCCCCACAAACCCACTTAGATCCTGATTTTTATTTTATTTTTTGGAATGAAAGTTGTGGTTGTTTCATATTGAGAGCAAATACCTATTTTGAGGGGGAGGGAGGTGGAAAAAAAACACCCCGTTGACCCACTTTAATGAGCGCAGATTTTGATGCGGTCAATAAACCTTCGTTAGGCATCATATATGAAGCTTGTGGCCAAGTTTCATCAAAATCTTATGTTTGGTTCAAGCGATAATGACTGAAGTGTTTACAGACTGCCTCACTCACCTACGGACACTACTCGACCAGCCTAAAGTCAAGGTGAGCTAATAATTAATCAATCGGACTCCCACGCCCGAGGGTCTGACACAAAAACCTTTGAACATTTCCAATGCCTGAGAGTTCAAGAAACGTGTTTCTGCATGTGTCCTGACAAACAAGGTGTTCAGGTATGTGTACATGAATGCAAACTCCCTTTTGATGTATTTTGTAAACAGGTACAAGCCAAAAAAAAAAAAACAACACCACCACCACTTGGTGAAACAACTCAGAGTCCACTTTGATAAGGAGATACTTTACAAGGTTTTGCTTCCAATACATGTATCATAAATTTTGTAAACTTAACAGCTGGTGCAAGGAGGTTTCTACTTGTGCAGGTGGGAGGAGCGATTCAAGTTCCTGACTAAGGTTTCTTCTTGGCGCAGACGTCTGTGAAACATGGCGAAAAGTCGTCGTGGAAGGAGTCTGTCAATCCTGAGAAATAAGGTGCACCTTAGTTGAACGTGTGAGGTGTGAATGGCGGTTGCCACTATGGCTGTGGCTCGGCAAACCTGAAGAGTAGTAGTTGTTGGAGAAAATCCGTCTGTGCCGATCGCATCTCTTTTAACACGAGAAGTTGTGCATCATGTGCTTCACGATGTAAACGCAACTCAAATTCCCTCTCCTCCCAAGCACGCTTTTCCTCCCCCGCTTGATACCTCTCTTCCAGGGCCTCCATCGTGTCCATGACCAGGTCACCCATCACGCTAGTGGCTTGCTCCATCTTAGTCTTCTTGACCTTTTTCCGTGGCGGACCACAACCACCTACGTGAGTAACAGAAAAGGAGAGACCAAATTACATTTGTAAAGTGCAAGTACTTTAGTTGCTAGTCATAAATTTTTTTTTAAAAGATGAGAGAATACAAAGAAAATAAATGTTAAACATATAGTACAATGGATACGGAGATGTTTTTAAGGAAAAGAGAAAGGTTTTGTGCACTTTTTCATATTTTAGCAAACAAGCCCTTTGTGATCAAACGTTTCCTTTCTCAACATAAAAGATTTTCTAATCACACTTCAGTCTAGTTTTACCCAACTATAAGTAAAGCATTAAATCGAGTTTGATCTTTCACTAAATAATCTCGTAAATGGATCAGGATTGCTGTTAAAATGACCCCAATTAAAAAATAAATAAATAATAAACATCTTGATTGAAATCCACCTACCGCATCTTTCTTCAGGCACTGGAAATGAGCAGCAGCTGTTGAGGCTTCTCCTTCAAGAAGATCTGGAGCTGGAGTGAGGTCCAGTGTCAGGAGCATGTCTGCTTGCTCTAGATCCAGATGAATGAGGTCGAAGCAGAGTTCTCACTGCAGATGCCATCTTCGTCTCCACTGCCATCCACTTCTGGCGATGGGTGGATC
This sequence comes from Eptatretus burgeri, assembly GCF_056783735.1. Taxonomy (NCBI): domain Eukaryota; kingdom Metazoa; phylum Chordata; class Myxini; order Myxiniformes; family Myxinidae; genus Eptatretus; species Eptatretus burgeri. Next base: position 153,837,683 of record NC_140962.1, on the reverse strand, counting down.
TGCACCTCATCCGTGACATGATCCATCCAGTGAGTTTTCTGGAGATGGTGGTATTGGTGTAGCCTGGTTCCGATTCTACGCTTGCATGCTGCTCGAGATCGACACAGGATTGAAGGATGGGCGGCTACCCGAGATGGTGTTGCATAGTTGTAGAAACGGCCACTCTTTTTGATCGTGACCACTTAAATTGTCGTGGTTGGTTATTTTGTTGAATTGCATTTTCAGCCGTTTCAGTTAACTTTGCACTTGCTTCTGATTCCTCACGATACCCATCGCTGCAAGCATCTTTGTAATTCTAGCATGCACAAGCTCAGTATCTCAGACTGTACCGAATATTTGTGGATGGATCTCCTCATCAGCACGTATGTGGAGAAGTTCTCGGGTTTCCGAGTCCAGCCAATTTCCCTCCAATTGGGATAACGAATCTAATTTATGAGTGAAACGAGTGGAAATACGAAGTGTAATGTACGGAAAAAAAAACGAGTAAATAATCATGAGACCCACCAAAGTGTGACTCCAGGATTTATTTAGAGCTCTGCGATTAGCCAATTTGAACATGGTCATCACAGGTCAATGCACGACGTGTAAAATTTACAGCATTTTTATGACTAGGATTCATATCTAATGAATGCCGGCATTTTACCACCTTCACTTCTTCTTCAGAGGTCACAATTATCCCACCTTTCTTGTGGGGTCAGCCGAGGGAAGCTTGGCCCGAGTTCACAAACCAGCTGGCCAGGCCTGATGTTCGACAGGTTCGGAATTTTGGCCATGGTGCCGGGACACCCATTTAACGTACATACGAGGGACCACACACACACGTTGATGAATCACCCTGCTTGCAAAACACTGGGCTTTCAGTTTAGAGCTGACGGACGGGTCAGGAATCAAACCCAGGCGAGACGGCTTCGAGGCGAGTGTGTGTACCTCTAGGCCACCCTGTCAGCCAGTTTCCACCTTCACTATGAGGACAAATGCCAGGAAATTGGTGGAAACGAATTGCCGGCAGAATGCCATTCACATCAAAGCGATGCCACAAAATTGGTGGGAAAATGCCGGCATTTTAATGGAAGCTGATGCTGTGTGAATGGGTTTAAAGAGTTCACGATCTGTGACAGTCTGCTCCTGGCAGACCACGTTTTATTGATTAGAATGTGCTCGATCTGCTTTATATGCCACCCAGAAGGTGAAATCTATGTGCACAGTCTATACTTGGGTTGTTTGAACCACGTGTTCGCAATTACGAGCTCATTCTCAACACACAACTCCAGCATTTCCTCCCCTGGCTCATTTTGGACACAAAGTCCACGATTTCCTGCAATCCCTGGTGCTCCTGCTTCTCAAATGTTTGCATTCATCTCCCATAAGAGTTAAAACATCTCTTTCGGGCAACTTCTACCAGTTCCTGTAACGTTCCATAAAACTCCACATTTTCGTCATCTGCTGCAAAAGTTGCAGCGCGTATCTGGACGATGGTGGTGTTCACTCGATGTCCTTTCAACCTCACTGATATGAATCCATCATCGATTGGGTTGTATCCCAATACTGACTATGCAGTCTTATTGTAAATCACTGCCACTCCGTTTATTTCACAGGTTTCATGACGAGAAAAGAACACCTTGTAATCGTCGGATTGAAACTGCCACAAAATGGTACATACAAGTTTACTTGTCCCCAAAATTTCAGTTTCTGTTTTCTAAATCTCTTTCTTTATTACATCTAACTTTCCACGATTCATTGACCCAACTTACATTCCATGTCCCAATTCTGTGAATGTTTGAGAAGCTAAGAATTTGATTTTTCAGTTCTAACAACCTCAGGGACTGGATTTCCTTGCGGGTTTGATCCAGTCCCACCATAACGGCCACTCCTACTCATCAAAACACTTTGCTCTTCCCCAGTTGGCTCAGTGAACAAAACTTTTTATAGTTCATGACAACAAACATAGGTCATCGGCTATACGTAAAAATTTAATTACCATCTTGATTGGAATCCCCCTCTCTCGATCCATCACTGAAATAAAAATTATAAACCGATTATCATTATTGTTCGCCTATCACATAGTATAGATGATGCCGATTGGTGAGATGTATAAATCAGGTTTTTGTTTTTTTTCCTGCTCGTCACTCATTCACCATTATTAACACTTTCATTTTGCAATTTCTAATTTATTTTCACTTCAATGTCTGATCTCTGGGAACATAAATGAAATTCATAACATTTTTTGGCAATAAGTGTCGTTCCGGATTAGTAAATCCAATATGATTGAAAATGTTAAGTTTTGCGTTGACATGATTCTGATAATTCAGGGACAAAAGGCAAATCGAGTTTCAGTGAATTAATCAAATGAGATGTAAAGTGAGACAAAGGATTCGTGCAAAAACATCGGTATGCATCAAAGGCAGTGACATCGAGACGAATGGTCAACAGAGCTTTGATGATGACCGGTGTTGAGGCTGAACGCTTTGGTCAACAGGGGCATTACATGGTGTGAACAAAGTGGGTGAACGTTTTGTTATGAAAACGACGCTCTCAACCAATGGTTAATCTGTGGTCAATCTTTGGATTCAGACAGAGTGCCGCCTGGCTGCGAGATTGACCTTGCGAGTTTTCCAGAAAAGGCGAGGGAAGGAGCGATCGGGAGAAGGCAAGGAGAAGCAAATGTGATTTGGTGGTGATCTTGGAGGTGACCGAGATCTCGCTCAAGCAGCGTACGGAGCTTTGGAACGGCGGAGTACTGGGCACAGTGGGTGACAGGCAGCGATGGTCTCGTGAGCTTTTGCACTGAGCACACGGTGACCACTGACCTGGTGTACGGTTTCACTGCTGCTGGCCGATCGGTTGCGCGCACGAAGCGCCAATACAGCATGCGTCAAGGTCGTCCCTCGCTCCACCTCACACCTTCTCGTGATTCGGCTAGAGATGTGGTGAGATCCATACTGCATGAGCATTCCTGCGGGGCTCACACGCTCCACACTCATAGCTGACTGCTAATCTGCAAGGTCCGTTTCTGCACACCCATTCATGTTCAGATTTTTCATCAACACGGCAAAAGGTTCACGGATCTGCACGCTTGTTTGACACGGCAAGAGGTTTAATTGCACGTTTGGGCACTGCACGGATCCTGGTAAAAGGGGGTGTATTAGCACGTGAGTATAAAGTTGCCTTTGTCAAGAGAGTTATTGCTTTTGTAAAGAGTTGTTGGAGTTTTTGAAACTGCATTGAAAATATATATGTAACTTTGATTTGATTAAGCAATGACCGTGACTTGCATTCTTCTGTATGGAAGTTTATCGTTCCTGAGGAATTGTAATTGCATTCTTTCCGATAGATATTAGCGTGTGTTAACAGTGGAATTGAAATAAATTGCATCTTTAAAATTCCTTCTGTTGTATGATGCTGCTTCACCTGGTTGGTTGTCAATTGATTGAAAAGTTTCAAGTGGTCATTTTTTGTTGTCTGCCATGCTACCCTTTGCCGAGCGACATTTGAAAGGCAGGGTGTGCATTGGAGCGACACACGATGCGCCTGCGAGGGTAGACATCCCTTACTCATCTCTGATAAGGTTTCGCCTGATTGGGGAGGGTCGGGTGGATGCGCAGCGGGGCACGCGCTGGGCCTTTCGACAAGCTTTATGCAAGCGGAGGCAGGGTGGACACACGATGCACCTGAGAGGGGATGCTGTCTTCCCACCCCTGATATGACGGCTCTCCTGCAGGGAACGCAATTGGACCTCCCGGCATTTCTCTGCTCAGGATCAAATGTCCAGACGTCAGGGATGGTGGGTTCATTTGACTCCTCCTGAAACAGGGTACGCGATGGAGCATCTGCATGAAACGGTATAAAGTGGCTGTATGAGGATGGAATTTACAGCATGTATATGGTGCCTTGAATGTTCAGCGAGAGTATCCTACCCCAGTGGGACAAGTAGCAGGCATTCGGGGCTTGGACTCGACTATTAATGGCTGATAGGTTAACAAATGCAAAGGCCACCTCCTTTAAAAAGGCTTGCTGCCTTTAAACTCTTAACCAAGCCTGGTGTTGGTTGAGTGGTTGGGGTGCCTGGCTTTGGATCTTCGGGTCCTGAGTTTGAGCCCTGTTGGCCAATAACACTCGGTGGGGTTGACTCAGCACTTCATCGTCTGAGGTCAGCGAAATGAGTACCATCCATCCACTGGGACCATACTCTGTGCAGAGCGTTGGTGCTGCCGAAGCAGTCTCCTTGGCTATTGGGCACAATCCTGGACGGGTCGCCACTCCGACACAGGATACCAGCATGCTGGCACTCATTTTGCCGACCTCGGAAGGATGACAGGCAGAGTCAACCCCACCTGGTATTAATTCAACAGCCGAGTGGGATTTGAACTCAGGATACTCGGTTCCTAAGCCCACCACCCTAACCATTAAGCCAACACCAGGCATGAAATGAGTACCAGTGTACTGGTATAGGGGCACAACATCAGCGGCATAGTCGTACCCTAACAAAATGATAGCTACCCAGCAGCCAAGCTGCCATATGCAAGAAGAAGAACTCTTAGCCTTTGGTTTCAAATTCTGAACCAAAAAAACACATTCGTCAAACACGACTCACCATCCTCGAAGCCCCTTCTCTTCGCTTTCGGAGCACCGGAGTCCTCGTCGTCTCTCATGATCCGCATACCTCCAGAAGGTCCCCCACCAGGTGCTTCCATCTCCTTAGCATCCTTTCCATGTCCGGGTGCAATAGTTCGTTCCGATCCGAGCCTCGCAAGGCATGAATCCATGTACAAACAGAGCTCAGCGTACATGGTGTCCGTGAACTTCCGTGCAGCCAGAAAACGGAGTCGAACCTTTGTTGCAGTGGACTTGGCACCGGCACAGAGCGTTCCAAGGATCTTGATCCCCAGACCTGTAACCGCGGCTTGAAGCGACTCTTCCATGAGGCCCTGGATCTCAAGCCAGGTCGGAACGGGAGCAAGGCACCCTCGAGCTCTCGCCCAGTCCAATGTCTGTCAAAACACACGAAGAACAAAGTACACACATTAACATTAAACAAAACAATATAATTGATCAAAAGTGTTTTGAAAACAACTTTTTTTTGTGGAAATGTTTTTTTTCTCCGTTTTTCTAGAAATTTAAATTGTCCTTAATCAAGTAAAACATATCGTACATTTACCATTGGGCTGGAAGCTTTATATATTTATGAAAGACAAAGACCCACTCACATCTCTCACCTGTGAATGGAGGGAATAACAAATTCACTCACCAAATCAATTAACCCAGATGCGGAGGATCACACAAACTAGTACGTGGCCGGACGTGCAAAAAAAACAAAAAAACTTTCAAACCGCATGCCAGAAACAACAACCACACAGGCCGTTCCTTCGCTCTCGCGTGCCCGTACGTGCAAAAAAAATAAAATAATAATAAAACTTTCAAACCGCGTGCCAGAAACAACAACCACACAGGCCGTTCCTTCGCTCTCTCCTGCCCGTACGTGCAAAAAAAATAAAATAATAATAAAACTTTCAAACCGCGTGCCAGAAACAACAACCACACAGGCCGTTCCTTCGCTCTCGCGTGCCCATACGTGCGTGCAAAAAAATTAAATAAACTTTCAAACCGTGTCAGAAACAACAACCACACAGGCCGTTCCTTTGCTCTCGCGTGGTCGTACGTGCAAAAAAAAAAAAATAATAATAAAACTTTCAAACCGTGCCAGAAACAAACACACAGGCTGTTCCTTAGCTCTCACGTGCCCGTACGTGCGTGCCATACGTGCGTGGCCGTACGTGCCAAAAAAAAAAAAAACTTTAAAACCGCTTGCCAGAAACAACAACCACACAGGCCGTTCCTTCGCTCTCGCGTGCCCATACGTGCGTGCAAAAAAATTAAATAAACTTTCAAACCGTGTCAGAAACAACAACCACACAGGCCGTTCCTTTGCTCTCGCGTGGTCGTACGTGCAAAAAAAAAAAAATAATAATAAAACTTTCAAACCGTGCCAGAAACAAACACACAGGCTGTTCCTTAGCTCTCACGTGCCCGTACGTGCGTGCCATACGTGCGTGGCCGTACGTGCCAAAAAAAAAAAACTTTAAAACCGCTTGCCAGAAACAACAACCACACAGGCCGTTCCTTTGTTCTCGCGTGGCCGGACTTGCAAAAAAAATTAAAAAAAAACTTTCAAACCGTGTCAGAAACAACAACCACACAGGCCGTTCCTTCGCTCTCGTGTGCCCATACATGCGTGACCGTACGTGCAAAAAAAAAAAAAAAAAAAAATAACTTTCAAATCGCGTGCCCGAAACAACAACCACACAGGCCGTTCCTTCGCTTTCGCATGGCCGTACGTGCAAAAAATAAATAAAACTTTCAAACCGCGTGCCAGAAACAACAACCACACAGGCCGTTCCTTCGCTCTCTCCTGCCCGTACGTGCAAAAAAATAAAATAATAATAAAACTTTCAAACCGCATGCCAGAAACAACAACCACACATGCCGTTCCTTTGCTCTCGCGTGGCCGTACGTGCAAAAAAATAGATAAATAAAACTTTCAAATCGTGCCAGAAACAAACACAGGCCGTTCCTTCGCTCTGACATGCCCGTACGTGCGTGCCATACGTGCGTGGCCGTACGTGCCAAAAAAAAAACAAAAAAAAAAAACTTTAAAACCGCTTGCCAGAAACAACAACCACACAGGCCGTTCCTTTGCTCTCGCGTGGCTGTAGTGCAAAAAATAAATAAATAATACTTTCAAACTGCGTACCAGAAACAACAAACACACAGGCCGTTCCTTCGCTCTCGTGTGCCCATACATGCGAAACCGTACGTGCAAAAAAAAAAAAAAACTCAAATCGCGTGCCCGAAACAACAACCACACAGGCCGTTCCTTCGCTTTCGCATGGCTTTACGTGCAAAAAATAAATAAAACTTTCAAACCGCGTGCCAGAAACAACAACCACACAGGCCGTTCCTTCGCTCTCTCCTGCCCGTACGTGCAAAAAAAATAAAATAATAATAAAACTTTCAAACCGCATGCCAGAAACAACAACCACACAGGCCGTTCCTTCGCTCTCGCATGCCCATACGTGCGTGGCCGTACGTGCAAAAAAATAAAAAAAAAACTTTCAAACCGTGTCAGAAACAACAACCACACAGGCCGTTCCTTTGCTCTCGCGTGGCCGTACATGCAAAAATAAAAATAAAACTTTCAAACCGTGCCAGAAACAAACACACAGGCCGTTCCTTCGCTCTCACATGCCCGTACATGCCAAAAAAAAAAACAAAAAAAAAAAAAACTTTAAAACCGCTTGCCAGAAACAACAACCACAAAGGCCGTTCCTTTGCTCTCGCGTGGCCATAGTGCAAAAAATAAATAAATAATACTTTCAAACTGCGTACCAGAAACAACAACCACACAGGCCGTTCCTTCGCTCTCGCATGGCCGGACTTGCAAAAAATTAAAAAAAAAAACTTTCAAACCGTGTCAGAAACAACAACCACACAGGCCGTTCCTTCGCTCTCGTGTGCCCATACATGCGTGACCGTATGTGCAAAAAAAAATAAAATAAAAAAACTCAAATCGCGTGCCCGAAACAACCACACAGGCCGTTCCTTCGCTTTCGCATGGCCGTACCTGCAAAAAATAAATAAAACTTTCAAACCGCGTGCCAGAAACAACAACCACACAGGCCGTTCCTTCGCTCTCGCATGCCCGTACGTGCATGGCTGTACGTGCAAAAAAAAAATAATAATAAAACTTTCAAACTGCGTGCCATAAACAACAACCACACAGGCCATTCCTTCGCTCTCTCGTGGCCGAACGTGTAAAAAAAAATTATAATAAAATTTTCAAACTGCGTGCCAGAAACAACTACACAGGCCGTTCCTTCGCTCTCACGTGCGCGTACGTACGTGCCCGTACGTGCGTGCAATACGTGCGTGGCTGTACGTGCCAAAAATAAACCAAAAAAACCTTTCAAACCGCGTGCAAGAAACAAAACCACACAATCCGTTCCTTCACTCTCGTGTGCCCGTACGTGTGTGGCCGTACGTGCAAAAAAAAAAGATAAAATTTTAATAAAAAAACTTTCAAACCGCGTGACAGAAACAACAACCATACAGGCCGTTCCTTCGCTCTCGCGTGCCCGTACGTGCGTGCCATATGTGCGTGGCCATACGTGCAAAAAAAAAAAAACTTTCAAACCGCGTGCCCGAAACAGCAACCACACAATCCGTTCCTTCGCTCTCACGTGCCCGTACATGCGTGGCAGTACGTGCAAAAAAAACAATAAATAAACTGGAGGGGGAGCACTCGGGAGAGTGCAAAACCTCCGCCGCCAATACTGCTGAGTCACTCAAGTGAACCTTATATCTTATTCATTAAATAAGATGTCAACAGTGCTGACAGAGTTATAGTAATTTTCTCCAACATTTTTTTTTGGGGGGGGTGGGGGTTGGGGTTGGAAATCACTGAAAACATGTAAAAGTGCAAAAAAAAAAAAAAATCGAAATTTTGTTGAAAAAAAGTTGCAAAAAATTTTTTTTCTCTAAATTTTTTTTGGGGGTGGGTTGGAAATCACTTAAAACATGTAGAAATGCAAAAAAAAATTGTTTTTTCTTTTTTTTTGGGGGGGAACAATTTTTTTGGGGGGGGGTTGAAATCACTTAAAACATGTAAAAATGCAAAAAAAATAATTTTGGGGGGGGGGTTGGAAATCACTTAAAATCTGTAGAAATGCAAAAAATAAATTTTCTCCAACAATTTTTTGGGGGAGTAACAATTTTTTTGGGGGGGTTGGAAATCACTTAAAACATGTAGAAATGGAAGATAAAAATTTTCTCTTTTTTGTTGGGGTACCAATTTTTTTGGGGGGGGTTGGAAATCACTTAAAACATGTAGAAATGCAAAAAAAAAAATTTCTCCATTTTGTTTGTTGGGGGTACCAATTTTTTTTTTTGGGGGGGTTGGAAATCACTTAAAACATGTAGAAATGCAAAAAAAAAAAATTTTCTCACAATTTTTTTGGGGGAGGTAACATTTTTTGGGGGGTTGGAAATCACTTAAAACATGTAGAAATGCAAAAAAAAAAAATTCTCTATTTTTTTTGTTCGGGGTACCAATTTTTTGGGAGGGGGGGTTGGAAATCACTTAAAACATGCAGAAATGCAAAAAAAAAATTCTCTAACAATATTTTTGGAGGGGGGTAACAATTTTTTTGGGAGGAGGGGTTGGAAATCACTAAAAACATGTAGAAATGTAAAAAAAAAAAAATTCTCAATTTTTTGGGGGTGGGGGGGGGTAAAAAAAAAATTGGGAGGGGGGGTTGCAAATCACTTAAAACATGTAGAAATGCAAAAAAAAAAATTTTCTTTTTCGCTAACATTTTTTTGGGGGGGGGACCAAGTCCAAAATTTAATGGCATGATCCTTGGACCATACCTCACCTCCTCCTCCTCCCCCAACAACTTTCGTCAAAATCCGTCGAGGAGTTTTTCCGTAATAGTGTTCACAAACAAACAAACAAACAAACAAACAAACAGAAAGGGGTGAAAACAGCAACCTCCATCCATCTTCGAAGATGGCGGAGGTTAATAAAACTTTCAAACCGCGTGCAAGAAACAACAACCACACAGGCCGTTCCTTCGCTGTCGTGTGCCTGTACTTGCGTGCCATACGTGCAAAAAAAAAATGAATAAACCAATGCCACCTTGCCAAAAGGTGACCACGTGTGACTTCTTTAAGGTCACACTGAGGTGAACAGAGCTGCTATCCACCAGGAGCGACTCCTTGAGGAATATCTACCTACGAGAGATTCCAATGAAAATCGTTCTACAGAGTAACCATGAAAAATATGCTTTTGCCTCAAAACGTCACCAAATGACGTAATAATGTCTCAAGCTTGACATATCCAGAAAGCACTCATCGAGGTGTTCAATTTGAGGTACGACACGATATGGTTCCTAAAACTTGAAAATTTGACCTTGGGGTCAAATATGTTTGACCTCGGGCGCTAACCATGAAGGTCAAGGCCAATCGCCACCAAAAATTAATCAGCTGAGCACCAGAGCATGAACTATATTCCCATGAAGTTTGAAGACGATCCTATCAAAATTACTCAAAAAATAAGGGTTTTGTCGACTCCCCTGATTTGTGCCAAAGTGACCTTGACCTTTGACCTTGACCTTCAAAATTTTGTGCACTGAAAGGGACCTCTATAGGCCTCTGATATGCGAAGTTACAAAAATTTCCGATGATAACTGTGCTCTGCAGAATTTTTTATACGTGATTACAGACAAAAAAAAAAAAAAAAAACATACAAGCTGACTCACATATCTTGCAAAACTTCGTTTTGGCAAGATAAAAATTTTCAAACCGCGTGCCCGAAACAACAACCACACAATCCGTTCCTTCGCTCTCGAGTGCCCGTACATGCGTGGCCGTACGTGCAACCAAAACAATAAATAAACTGAAGGGGAAGCACTCGGGAGAGTGCAAAACCTCCGCCGCCAATACTGCTGGGTCACTCAAGTGAACCTTATATCTTATTCATTAAATAAGATGTCAACAGTGCTGACAGAGTTATAGTTATTTTCTCCAACATTTTCTTTTGGGGGGGGGGGGTTGGAAATCACTGAAAACATGAAAAAGTGCAAAAAAAAAAAATCGAAATTTTGTTGAAAAAAAGTTGCAAAAATTTTTTTTCTCTAACAATTTTTTTTGGGGGTGGGTTGGAAATCACTGAAAACATGTAGAAATGCAAAAAAAAATTGTTTTTTCTTTTTTTTTGGGGGGAACAATTTTTGGGGGGGGGTTGGAAATCACTTAAAACATGTAAAAATGCAAAAAAATTTGGGGGGGGGGGGTTGGAAATCACTTAAAATCTGTAGAAATGCAAAAAAATAAATTTTCTCCAACAATTTTTTGGGGGAGTAACAATTTTTTTTGGGGGGGTTGGAAATCACTTAAAACATGTAGAAATGCAAGAAAAAAATTTTCTCTATTTTTTTTGTTGGGGGTACCAATTTTTGGGGGGTTGGAAATCACTTAAAATATGTAGAAATTCAAAAAAAATTCTCTAACAATATTTGGGGGGTAACAATTTTTTTGGGTGGGTTGGAAATCACTTAAAACATGTAGAAATGCAAAAAAAAAATTTCTCCATTTTTTTGTTGGGGGTACCAATTTTTTTTTTTTGGGGGGGGGTTGGAAATCACTTAAAACATGTAGAAATGCAAAAAAAAAATATTTCTCTAACAATTTTTTTGGGGGAGGTAATTTTTTTGGGGGGGGGGTTGGAAATCACTTAAAACATGTAGAAATACAAAAAAAAAAATTCTCTATTTTTTTTGTTCTGGGGTACCAATTTTTTGGGGGGGGTTGGAAATCACTTAAAACATGCAGAAATGCAAAAAAAAAAAATTCTCTAACAATATTTTTGGAGGGGGTAACAATTTTTTTTTTGGGGGGGGGGTTGGAAATCACTAAAAACACGTAGAAATGCAAAAAAATAAAATTCTCAATTTTTTTGGGGTGGGGGGGGGTAAAAAAAAATTTGGGAGGGGGGGTTGGAAATCACTTAAAACATGTAGAAATGCAAAAAAAAAATTTTTTTTTCGCTAACATTTTTTTTGGGGGGGGATCAAGTCCAAAATTTAATGGCATGATCCTTGGACCATACCTCACCTCCCCCCGCCAACAACTTTCGTCGAAATCCGTCGAGGAGTTTTTCCGTAATAGTGTTCACAAACAAACAAACAAACAAACAGAAAGGGGTGAAAACAGCAACCTCCATCCATCTTCGAAGTTGGCGGAGGTTAATAAAACTTTCAAACCGCGTGCCAGAAACAACAACCACACAGGCCGTTCCTTCGCTGTCGTGTGCCTGTACTTGCGTGCCATACGTGCAAAAAAAAAAAATGAATAAACCAATGCCACCTTGCCAAAAGGTGACCACGTGTGACTTCTTTAAGGTCACACTGAGGTGTACAGACCTGCTATCCACCAGGAGCGACTCCTTGAGGAATAGGTGCCTACGAGAGATTCCGATGAGAATCGTTCTACAGAGTAAGCATGAAAAATATGCTTTTGCCTCATAACGTCACCAAATGACGTCATAATTTCTCAAGCTTGACATATCTAGAAAGCACTCATCGAGGTGTTCAATTTGAGGTACGACACGATATGGTTCCTAAAACTTCAAAATTTGACCTTGGGGTCAAATGTTTCACCTCAGGCGCGAACCATGAAGGTCAAGGCCGATCGCCACCAAAAATTAATCAGCTGAGCACCAGACCATGAACTATATTCCCATGAAGTTTGAAGACGATCCAATCAAAATTATTCAAAAAATAAGGGTTTCGTCAACTCCGCTGATTTGCGACAAAGTGACCTTGACCTTTGACCGTGACCTTCAAAATTTTATGCGCTGAAAGGGACCTCTATAGGCCTCTGATATGCGAAGTCACAAAAATTTCCAATGACAACTGTGCTCTGCAGAGTGATTTATACGTGATTACAGACCAAAAAAAAAAAAAAAAAAAACATATGAAGTTCAAGGCCAATCGCCACCAAAAATTAATCAGCTGAGCGCCAGACCATGAACTATATTCCCATGAAGTTTGAAGACGATCCTATCAAAATTACTCAAAAAATAAGGGTTTTGTCGACTCCCCTGATTTGCGCCAAAGTGACCTTGACCTTTGACCTTGACCTTCAAAATTTTGTGCACTGAAAGGGACCTCTATAGGCCTCTGATATCCGAAGTTACAAAAATTTCCAATGATAACTGTGCTCTGCAGAATTTTTTATACGTCATTACAGACAAAAAAAAACAAAACAAAAAAAAAAAAGCTGACTGACATATCTTGCAAAAACTTCGTTTTAGCAAGATAACAAAAAAAAAATAAAAAAAACATACAAGCTGACTAACATATCTTGCAAAAACTTCGTTTTGGCAAGATAAAAAATTTCAAACCGCGTGCCCGAAACAACAACCACACAATCCGTTCCTTCGCTCTCGAGTGCCCGTACATGCGTGGCCGTACGTGCAACAAAAACAATAAATAAACTGAAGGGGAAGCACTCGGGAGAGTGCAAAACCTCCGCCACCAATACTGCTGGGTCACTCAAGTGAACCTTATATCTTATTCATTAAATAAGATGTCAACAGTGCTGACAGAGTTATAGTTATTTTCTCCAACATTTTATTTTGGGGGGCTGGGGGGGTTGGAAATCACTGAAAACATGAAAAAGTGCAAAAAAAAAAAAAAAAATCGAAATTTTGTTGAAAAAAAGTTGCAAAAATTTTTTTTCTCTAACAATTTTTTTTGGGGGCGGGTTGGAAATCACTGAAAACATGTAGAAATGCAAAAAATATTATTTTCTTTTTTTGGGGGGAACAATTTTTTGGGTGGGGTTGGAAATCACTTAAAACATGTAAAAATGCAAAAAAAAAAAATTTGGGAGGGGGTTGGAAATCACTTAAAACATGTAGAAATGCAAAAAAAAAATTCTCTATTTTTTTTGTTGGGGGTACCAATTTTTTTGGGGGGGTTGGAAATCACTGAAAACATGTAGAAATGCAAAAAAAAAAAATTTCTTTTTTGAGTGATGGGGAAACAATTTTTTTTGGGGGGGTTGGAAATCACTTAAAACATGTAAAAATGCAAAAAACAATTTTTTTTGGGGGGGGGTTGGAAATCACTTAAAATCTGTAGAAATGCAAAAAAATAAATTTTCTCCAACAATTTTTTGGGGAGGAGTAACAATTTTTTGGGGGGGGGGTTGGAAATCACTTAAAACATGTAGAAATGCAAGAAAAAAATTTTCTCTATTTTTTTGTTGGGGGTACGAATTTTTTTTTGGGGGGGGTTGGAAATCACTTAAAACATGTAGAAATGCAAAAAATAATTTTTTTCGCTACCAATTTTTTTGAGGGGGGTAACAATTTTTTTGGGGGGGGTTGGAAATCACTTAAAACATGTAGAAATGCAAAAAAAATTCTCTAACAATATTTTGGAGGGGGTAACAATTTTTTTGGGGGTTGGAAATCACTTAAAACATGGAGAAATGCAACAAAAAAAAATTTTCTCCATTTTTTTGTTGGGTTTAACAATTTTTTTGGGGGGGGTTGGAAATTACTTAAAACATGTAGAAATGCAAAAAAAAAAAATTTCTCTTAACAATTTTTTTGGGGGAGGTAACAATTTTTTTGGGGGGGGTTGGAAATCACTTAAAACATGTAGAAATGCAAAAAAAAAAAATTCTCTATTTTTTTTGTTCAGGGTACCAATTTTTTGGGGGGGTTGGAAATCACTTAAAACATGCAGAAATGCAAAAAAAAATTCTCGAGCAATATTTTTGGAGGGGGGTAACAATTTTTTTGGGGGGTTGGAAATCACTTAAAGCATGTAGAAATGCAAAAAAATTTTTTTTTTTTTCGCTAACATTTTTTTTGGGGGGGGGGACCAAGTCCAAAATTTAATGGCATGATCCTTGGATCACCTCACCTCCCCCCCCCAACAACTTTCGTCAAAATCCGTCGAGGAGTTTTTCCGTAATAGTGTTCACAAACAAACAAACAAACAAACAAACAAACAGAAAGGGGTGAAAACAGCAACCTCCATCCATCTTCGAAGATGGCGGAGGTTAATAAAACTTTCAAACCGCGTGCCAGAAACAACAACCACACAGGCCGTTCCTTCGCTCTCGCGTGCCTGTACGTGCGTAGCATACGTGCAAAAAAAAAATGAATAAACCAATGCCACCTTGCCAAAAGGTGACCACGTGTGACTTCTTTAAGGTCACACTGAGGTGAACAGAGCTGCTATCCACCAGGAGCGACTCCTTGAGGAATATCTACCTACGAGAGATTCCAATGAAAATCGTTCTACAGAGTAACCATGAAAAATATGCTTTTGCCTCAAAACGTCACCAAATGACGTAATAATGTCTCAAGCTTGACATATCCAGAAAGCACTCATCGAGGTGTTCAATTTGAGGTACGACACGATATGGTTCCTAAAACTTGAAAATTTGACCTTGGGGTCAAATATGTTTGACCTCGGGCGCTAACCATGAAGGTCAAGGCCAATCGCCACCAAAAATTAATCAGCTGAGCACCAGAGCATGAACTATATTCCCATGAAGTTTGAAGACGATCCTATCAAAATTACTCAAAAAATAAGGGTTTTGTCGACTCCCCTGATTTGTGCCAAAGTGACCTTGACCTTTGACCTTGACCTTCAAAATTTTGTGCACTGAAAGGGACCTCTATAGGCCTCTGATATGCGAAGTTACAAAAATTTCCGATGATAACTGTGCTCTGCATAATTTTTTATACGTGATTACAGACAAAAAAAAACAAAAAAAAACATACAAGCTGACTGACATATCTTGCAAAAACTTCGTTTTGGCAAGATAAAAATTTTCAAACCGCGTGCCCGAAACAACAACCACACAATCCGTTCCTTCGCTCTCGAGTGCCCGTACATGCGTGGCCGTACGTGCAACCAAAACAATAAATAAACTGAAGGGGAAGCACTCGGGAGAGTGCAAAACCTCCGCCGCCAATACTGCTGGGTCACTCAAGTGAACCTTATATCTTATTCATTAAATAAGATGTCAACAGTGCTGACAGAGTTATAGTTATTTTCTCCAACATTTTCTTTTGGGGGGGGGGGGGTTGGAAATCACTGAAAACATGAAAAAGTGCAAAAAAAAAAAATCGAAATTTTGTTGAAAAAAAGTTGCAAAAATTTTTTTTCTCTAACAATTTTTTTTGGGGGTGGGTTGGAAATCACTGAAAACATGTAGAAATGCAAAAAAAAATTGTTTTTTCTTTTTTTTTTGGGGGGGAACAATTTTTGGGGGGGGTTGGAAATCACTTAAAACATGTAAAAATGCAAAAAAATTTGGGGGGTTGGAAATCACTTAAAATCTGTAGAAATGCAAAAAAAAAAATTTTCTCCAACAATTTTTTGGGGGGGAGTAACAATTTTTTTTGGGGGGGGGGGTTGGAAATCACTTAAAACATGTAGAAATGCAAGAAAAAAATTTTCTCTATTTTTTTTGTTGGGGGTACCAATTTTTGGGGGGGTTGGAAATCACTTAAAATATGTAGAAATTCAAAAAAAATTCTCTAACAATATTTGGGGGGGGTAACAATTTTTTTGGGTGGGTTGGAAATCACTTAAAACATGGAGAAATGCAAAAAAAAAATTTCTCCATTTTTTTGTTGGGGGTACAAATTTTTTTTTTTGCGGGGGGGGGGGTGGGAAATCACTTAAAACATGTAGAAATGCAAAAAAATATTTCTCTAACAATTTTTTTGGGGAGGTAATTTTTTTTGGGGGGGGGGTTGGAAATCACTTAAAACATGTAGAAATACAAAAAAAAATTCTCTATTTTTTTTGTTCTGGGGTACCAATTTTTTTGGGGGGGGGTTGGAAATCACTTAAAACATGCAGAAATGCAAAAAAAAAAAAATTCTCTAACAATATTTTTGGAGGGGGGTAACAATTTTTTTTGGGGGGGGGGTTGGAAATCACTAAAAACACGTAGAAATGCAAAAAAATAAAATTCTCAATTTTTTTGGGGTGGGGGGGGGTAAAAAAAAATTTGGGATGGGGGGTTGGAAATCACTTAAAACATGTAGAAATGCAAAAAAAAAATTTTTTTTTCGCTAACATTTTTATTGGGGGGGGATCAAGTCCAAAATTTAATGGCATGATCCTTGGACCATACCTCACCTCCCCCCGCCAACAACTTTCGTCGAAATCCGTCGAGGAGTTTTTCCGTAATAGTGTTCACAAACAAACAAACAAACAAACAGAAAGGGGTGAAAACAGCAACCTCCATCCATCTTCGAAGTTGGCGGAGGTTAATAAAACTTTCAAACCTCGTGCCAGAAACAACAACCACACAGGCCGTTCCTTCGCTGTCGTGTGCCTGTACTTGCGTGCCATACGTGCAAAAAAAAAAATGAATAAACCAATGCCACCTTGCCAAAAGGTGACCACGTGTGACTTCTTTAAGGTCACACTGAGGTGTACAGACCTGCTATCCACCAGGAGCGACTCCTTGAGGAATAGGTGCCTACGAGAGATTCCGATGAGAATCGTTCTACAGAGTAAGCATGAAAAATATGCTTTTGCCTCATAACGTCACCAAATGACGTCATAATTTCTCAAGCTTGACATATCTAGAAAGCACTCATCGAGGTGTTCAATTTGAGGTACGACACGATATGGTTCCTAAAACTTCAAAATTTGACCTTGGGGTCAAATGTTTCACCTCAGGCGCGAACCATGAAGGTCAAGGCCGATCGCCACCAAAAATTAATCAGCTGAGCACCAGACCATGAACTATATTCCCATGAAGTTTGAAGACGATCCAATCAAAATTATTCAAAAAATAAGGGCTTCGTCAACTCCGCTGATTTGCGACAAAGTGACCTTGACCTTTGACCGTGACCTTCAAAATTTTATGCGCTGAAAGGGACCTCTATAGGCCTCTGATATGCGAAGTCACAAAAATTTCCAATGACAACTGTGCTCTGCAAAGTGATTTATACGTGATTACAGACCAAAAAAAAAAAAAAAAAAACATATGAAGTTCAAGGCCAATCGCCACCAAAAATTAATCAGCTGAGCGCCAGACCATGAACTATATTCCCATGAAGTTTGAAGACGATCCTATCATAATTACTCAAAAAATAAGGGTTTTGTCGACTCCCCTGATTTGCGCCAAAGTGACCTTGACCTTTGACCTTGACCTTCAAAATTTTGTGCACTGAAAGGGACCTCTATAGGCCTCTGATATCCGAAGTTACAAAAATTTCCAATGATAACTGTGCTCTGCAGAATTTTTTATACGTCATTACAGACAAAAAAAAAACAAAACAAAAAAAAAAAGCTGACTGACATATCTTGCAAAAACTTCGTTTTAGCAAGATAACAAAAAAAAAATAAAAAAAACATACAAGCTGACTAACATATCTTGCAAAAACTTCGTTTTGGCAAGATAAAAAATTTCAAACCGCGTGCCCGAAACAACAACCACACAATCCGTTCCTTCGCTCTCGAGTGCCCGTACATGCGTGGCCGTACGTGCAACAAAAACAATAAATAAACTGAAGGGGAAGCACTCGGGAGAGTGCAAAACCTCCGCCACCAATACTGCTGGGTCACTCAAGTGAACCTTATATCTTATTCATTAAATAAGATGTCAACAGTGCTGACAGAGTTATAGTTATTTTCTCCAACATTTTATTTTGGGGGGCTGGGGGGGGGTTGGAAATCACTGAAAACATGAAAAAGTGCAAAAAAAAAAAAAAATCGAAATTTTGTTGAAAAAAAGTTGCAAAAAATTTTTTTCTCTAACAATTTTTTTTGGGGGCGGGTTGGAAATCACTGAAAACATGTAGAAATGCAAAAAATATTATTTTCTTTTTTTGGGGGGGGGAACAATTTTTTGGGTGGGGTTGGAAATCACTTAAAACATGTAAAAATGCAAAAAAAAAAAAAATTGGGGGGGGGGGGGGTTGGAAATCACTTAAAACATGTAAAAATGCAAAAAAAATTCTCTATTTTTTTTGTTGGGGGTACCAATTTTTTTGGGGGGTTGGAAATCACTGAAAACATGTAGAAATGCAAAAAAAAATTTTCTTTTTTGGGGGATGGGGAAACAATTTTTTTTGGGGGTTGGAAATCACTTAAAACATGTAAAAATGCAAAAAACAATTTTTTGGGGGGTTGGAAATCACTTAAAATCTGTAGAAATGCAAAAAAATAAATTTTCTCCAACAATTTTTTGGGGAGGAGTAACAATTTGGGGGGGGGGGGTGGAAATCACTTAAAACATGTAGAAATGCAAGAAAAAAATTTTCTCTATTTTTTTGTTGGGGGTACGAATTTTTTTTGGGGGGGTTGGAAATCACTTAAAACATGTAGAAATGCAAAAAATAATTTTTTTCGCTACCAATTTTTTTGAGGGGGTAACAATTTTTTTTGGGGGGGTTGGAAATCACTTAAAACATGTAGAAATGCAAAAAAAAATTCTCTAACAATATTTTGGAGGGGGGGTAACAATTTTTTTGGGGGGGTTGGAAATCACTTAAAACATGGAGAAATGCAACAAAAAAAAATTTTCTCCATTTTTTTGTTGGGTTTAACAATTTTTTGGGGGGGTTGGAAATTACTTAAAACATGTAGAAATGCAAAAAAAAAAATTTCTCTTAATTTTTTTGGGGGAGGTAACAATTTTTTTTGGGGGGGGTTGGAAATCACTTAAAACATGTAGAAATGCAAAAAAAAAAAATTCTCTATTTTTTTTGTTCAGGGCACCAATTTTTTGGGGGGGTTGGAAATCACTTAAAACATGCAGAAATGCAAAAAAAAAATTCTCGAGCAATATTTTTGGAGGGGGGTAACAATTTTTTGGGGGGGTTGGAAATCACTTAAAGCATGTAGAAATGCAAAAAAAAATATTTTTTTTCGCTAACATTTTTTTTTGGGGGGGGGACCAAGTCCAAAATTTAATGGCATGATCCTTGGATCACCTCACCTCCCCCCCCCCCCCAACAACTCGTCAAAATCCGTCGAGGAGTTTTTCCGTAATAGTGTTCACAAACAAACAAACAAACAAACAAACAAACAGAAAGGGGTGAAAACAGCAACCTCCATCCATCTTCGAAGATGGCGGAGGTTAATAAAACTTTCAAACCGCGTGCCAGAAACAACAACCACACAGGCCGTTCCTTCGCTCTCGCGTGCCTGTACGTGCGTAGCATACGTGCAAAAAAAGAAAAAAAAAACCAATGCCACCTTGCCAAAAGGTGACCACGTGTGACTTCTTTAAGGTCACACTGAGGTGAACAGAGCTGCTATCCACCAGGAGCGACTCCTTGAGGAATATCTGTCTACGAGAGATTCCGATGAGAATCGTTCTACAGAGTAACCATGAAAAATATGCTTTTGCCTCATAACGTAACCAAATAACGTCATAATGTCTCAAGCTTGACATATCTAGAAAGCACTCATCGAGGTGTTCAATTTGAGGTACAACACGATATGGTTCCTAAAACTTGAAAATTTGACCTTGGGGTCAAATATGTTTGACCTCAGGCGCGAACCATGAAGGTCAAGGCCAATCGCCACCAAAATTAATCAGCTGAGCGCCAGACCATGAACTATATTCCCATGAAGTTTGAAGACGATCCGATCAAAATTACTCAAAAAATAAGGGTTTCGTCGACTCCCCTGATTTGCGACAAAGTAACCTTGACCTTTGACCTTGACCTTCAAAATTTTGTGCACTGAAAGGGACCTCTATAGGCCTCTGATATGCGAAGTTACCAAAATTTCCAATGATAACTGTGCTCTGCAGAATTTTTTATATGTGATTACAGACAAACAAAATAAAAAAAACATACAAGCTGACTAACATATCTAGCAAAAACTTTGTTTTGGCAAGAAAAAAAATTCAAATCGCGTGCCCGAAACAATAACCACACAATCCGTTCCTTCGCTCTCGCGTGCCCGTACATGCGTGGCGGTACGTGCAACCAAAACAATAAATAAACTGAAGGGGAAGCACTCGGGAGAGTGCAAAACCTCCGCCGCCAATACTGATGGGTCACTCAAGTGAACCTTATATCTTATTCATTAAATATGATGTCAACAGTGCTGACAGAGTTATAGTTATTTTCTCCAACATTTTCTTTTGGGGGGGGTTGGAAATCACTTAAAACATGTAGAAATGCAAAAAAAAATTCTTTTGGGGGGGGGGTAACAATTTTGGGGGAGGCTTGGAAATCACTTAAAACATGTAGAAATGCAAAAAAAAAAAATTTTCTCTAACAATTTTTTTCTGGGGGGGGACCAAGTCCAAAATTTAATGGCATGATCCTTGGACCATACCTAACCCCCCACCAAGTTTCGTCGAAATCCATCGAGGAGTTTTTTCCATAATACTGTTCACAAACAAACAAACAAACAGAAAGGGGTGAAAACAGTAACCTCCATCCATCTTCGAAGATGGCGGAGGTTAAAAAAACTTTCAAACCCCGTGCCAGAATCAACAACCACACAGGCCGTTCCTTTGCTCTCGCGTGCCTGTACGTGCGTGGCCGTACGTGCCAAAAAAAAACTTTAAAAAAAAAAACTTTCAAACCACATGCCGGAAACAACAACCACACAGTCCGTTCCTTCGCTCTCGCGTGGCCGTACGTGCAAAAAATAAATAAATAAAACTTTCAAACCGCGTGCCAGAAACAACAACCACACAGGCCGTTCCTTCGCTCTCGCGTGGCCGTACTTGCAAAAAAAATAATAATAAAAAAACTTTCAAACTGCGTGCCAGAAACAACCACACAGGCTGTTCCTTCGCTCTCACGTGCCCGTATGTACGTGCCCGTACGTGCGTGCATACGTGCGTGGCCGTATGTGCCAAAAAAAAAAAATTTAAACCGCTTGCCAGAAACAACAACCACACAAGCCGTTCCTTCGCTCTCACGTGCCCATACGTGTGTGGCCGTACTTGCAAAAAAAATAAAAAATAAAAATAACTTTCAACCCGCGTGCCAGAAACAACAACCACACAAGCCATTCTTCACTCTCGCGTGCCCGTATGCGCAAAAAAAAAAAAACTTTCAAACCGCGTGCCAGAAACAACAACCACACAGGCCGTTCCTTCGCCCTCGTGTGCCCGTACGTGCGTGGCCGTACGTGCAAAAAAAAAAAAATAATAAAAAAAAATAAAAAACTTTCAATCCGCGTACCAGAAACAACAACCACACAAGCCATTATTCGCTCTCGCGTGCCCGTACGTGCAAAAAAAGAAAAATTAAAATAAAAAAAACTTTCAAACCGCGTGCCAGAAACAACCACACAGGACGTTCCTTCGCTCTCGCATGCCCGTACATACATGCCCGTACGTGCAAAAAAAAAAAACTTTCAAACTGCGTGCCAGTAACAACCACACAGATTGTTCCTTCGCTCTCGCGTGCCCATACGTGCAAAAAAAAATAAAATAAAATAACTTTCACACCGCTTGCCCGAAATAACAACCACACAGGCCGTTCCTTCGCTCTCGCGTGGCCGTACGTGCAAAAAAAAAAAAAAAAACTTTCAAACAACCACACAAGTATTTCAAACAACGTTTCTTCGCTCTCATAAACGACGACTGGATTGGGGCATTGTGTTTATCTATAAATGCGCATCAGAAATCGAGAAATTATTGGAATACAGTGAGTCATCACTATCCGGAAGACCGTACGTTGTAACCTGTAATGGGGAACGTGCTCCAACTTGGCCATAACTTGGGAACCACTTGTCCGATTAATTTCAAACCTTTTGAAAGGCAAACAAACAGAGATTGCTGGACTTATAGATAGAAGATAGATACTGTGGGTACAAAACGCCAAGCAACGTGTCCTATCATTGGTAACTAAGGCGCCCTTTCCCCATCGGCCACGCCTACGCAGCAACGTGTCCTGTCATTGGTTTGGTAAATAAATGGCCATAACTTGGGAAGCACTTGTCCGATTAATATCAAACCTTGAAAAGGCACATACTCAGGTACCCAGCAATATACCTGGCAAGTTTCAATTAGATCGGACCAGTGGTTGTTGAGAAACAGCGGTCACAGACAGACACAGACAGACAGACAGACAGAGACAGACAGACAGATTGCTGGAATTATAGATAGATGAAAGACAAAGACCCACTCACATCTCTCACCTGTGAATGGAGGGAATAACAAATTCACTCTCACCAAATCAATTAACCCAGGTGCCAAGGATCATATAAATAAATCAACTCCCATGCTCTTCCAGCCGAAGAAGCTGCATAAAGCAACCATGAAAGGCGACCCAAGGTAACCTTTTGCCGTTTCAAACCCTTCCCAGAGTTCCTCCACATATTATGACGTTCACACATGAGAATCCCAATGCCGCCACACATCCCCTCAGCTGCCGGACCGGTTTCCTCGCATATTGGGGAATCATCAGCGACAGCGCCGCAGACAGAAATGCATCCCAACGAGGCTCACAAGCATGCACCACGTGTAAATATCAAAAGCCGTCAATACATGAATGAAAACCATATCTCCAGCTTCGCTATTAGGTGGGATATCTCCAGCACCCTGACGACACACTCATTCCTGCACAGTCAAGTATCCTGCGCCGGAGTGGTGACCCATCCAAGATTTTTAACCCGAGCCCAGAAACCGCTTTTATTCGGCAGAACCGATGATGCTCTGCACGACGACATTCAATAATCCATCTTATTTGTGTTGCATTTTACAAGCACATATCAAAAACAACTTCATTTGCCGATTATATAATTTAAACAAAAGAACGTCACTTTACGCGCACTACACTGGAAAAAAATGGGACAAATAAATCCGAGGAAATCCATAAAGCGTGACATCACACAAACGCCAACAACAAAGGGGGAATAAGCAAACAGAACGATGGATCCACTCGTGCGTCGTCTCACTTTGACGAGTCTGCACCGGTCACGTATCCTCATGTTAATGGCGTTCCTGATCAAGTAAGCCTGGTGGTCCAAGGGATTTTGGCCCAGTGGTCCCATTGGTTCGTCGGCCATGTTTGTCCCCATGATCCTCTTGTACACCAGGCCGTGGCGTCTCTCGAAGCGGAACAGCCAGCCCGAGGAGGCCCTGAAATGGGCGATGTCGAACAAGTCGGCGAAACGTTTGGCCGCGTTCTTGATCTCGATGCCCCGGATGGGAACACCTGCTCCACGTCGCTGCTTGTACCACCTGAGGGTCGCCTGCTCGATGTCCTTGTACTTATCGGCGAACAGCAGTCGAGTCCTCTTCTCAGCTATACCCTCAGACGACTCTCGTTGGAACTTGTGCAGTTTGGCCCTGTCGTTCTTCAGGTTGTACACCGTCGATTTCCCCATGTTGTATTCCGCCATAATGGAGCGGACGCTCACTCCCTCCTCCATCTTCTTCAGGATGTCAAACTTGTCCGCCAAAGTGATGGACGTGTTCGGGATCCCCCTTTGCGAGGAGCCGGCAACAGATTTCTTCGCTTCCCTCGGCATGTGGGTTACCCTGGTCGCTTGACGTTGTCAAAACACGCTGAGCACAACACCACCAACACCGCCCGACGACACTCGGAACACACCCGAAGGATACAGTACCGTGCCGCACAACGCCCAGGTGCTCTGGGGTCCGCATCCGCGCTCAGGTACGTATTCCTCCGCGCAAACCACGTGGCGCACTGTCCGCTTCGGATACTGACTTCGTTTTACTTCCGGACACTTTGAAGTTTCGCCGTCCCCAATTCTGAGAACTTTTTTTTGAACAAGCAACGAAATAAACAAATAAATACTTACACCTGCTGAGAAATGGAGGAAGCAATCCACCTGAGTTCAACCGAGTACAGTGTACTGAACAATTGGGGGGTTTGTACAGTAATGACACTCCCAATCAACGATAATCCCCCTTCCCCAGTAGTTACGCATTTTATTTTAGACTATTTATTACGTTGGGGTGTAATCGGAAGTATGTAATAAATAGACGGCATGACCAAAGTGTGTCAGTAAAAGCATCATAATTTATAAAGCACCAATCTTCTTCTGCTTGTTGTCTATGGAAGCTTGGCCGCCAGGTAGCTAAAATTCTGTTGGGGGCGTACCTGTGGCGCTGATGCTCTTCCCTGATACCAGTGTGCTGGTACTCATTTTGCCGAGCCTGGAAGGATGACCGGCTGAGTCAACCCCACCTGGTGTTAGTTCAGCAGCGAACACGACTCAAATTGAGGACCCTAACATCCCAAGCCAGCCATCCGAACCACTAAACCAACACCAGACTTAAAACCCCAATGAGTGGACCCCACAGCTTCTCGCTGGGTCGAGATTCGAACTCAGGTTAGACAGCTCAGCGATGAGTGTGTGTGTGTGTACCTGTACCCAGTACCTTTAGTCCACCATGCCAACCCACCTGTAGATGAATTCTTTCTTTAAATTGATCCATTTCTCTCGATTATAATATTGTGTTCCACCCAGAATTTCTTCACCTTTTCCAATCACACGTGTACCACTTGTGGCTGCACATCTTCAAGTCTTGTCCTCCAACGAAACCATGTCTCAGGTCCTGCAACTATATCATACTTTTACCAACCTACCTACTCGAGTTTCAATATCCTCCATCTTATTATTTAAATTCCTGTAAAAAAAATTCCCCCCTTCTGTAATTAGTTTTTCCTCCCTGCCCTTTCAAGCACAAAGTGAAGAACGGGGTCAAGAAATTGGTTCACTTTGTCTGTCTGTCTGTCTGTCTTGTTACATGTTGACCTCAGTGCACCGCAGAGCGCACCGATAACCGAGAGGGTGTCACGGTAGAAAATAAATCAATGAAAACACTGAAGTGCCCTTGGTGGTGTTTCAAGTGTGAAACCAACATATGACAGGAGACGGAAGGGTAACTTTATCAGGAACCAGACGACCCGAGAACCCGTTGGGTGCCCGTTGTGACAGCGGTTGTAGTGCATGTTGTTATGTAGCAATTCATACAATGGTAAACTTTTCATATAGAATTTGGAAACTTGTGTTTTTTCCACTTCCTAAGATCACATAGGACTACAAATCAGCTGTTTCCAATTTTTCCAAACATTGCTAATGACAAAAATCCAAGACGGCGGCCAGCGAGTGATGAAAATCGCTAAAAATTTTGATGACAAATTTCGTTTCGTATTTTCAGACACAGTGTATGCAGTAGAAGATCTATAATAGAAATCACAATCATAATCCCTAACACTCATCATAATCATAATCCCTAACACTCATCAATATGACCACTCTGATATCTTTGCCCGATCCTGCATATTTAGACAATATACTTGTACGTGTAGTGTCTTTTACATAAAAAAAATTATCAATTATGTGTTTTTCCTCTATTTGCAGATAACTCATGGCACAGAGCAAAGAACCCCCGGAGAGAAGGGCGCGCACAGAAATAAACTATAAACTATGCATAAAGTGTCAGAGCTCCAAACAGGAGCAATTGAAAGAACCACCACAATCTGCGGAACATTCAACGTACGACAAATTCTTGACAGCGGTTCGTTTGAGAGCGAGTTTTGGGAACGGTGAGTTCATTACACTCAGTGAAAAAAATTGGGGACTTGACAGCAGGTGATCTCAGTGACAAGCATGTTGTGTGGCACAGAACATGCTACGCGGCAAGCACCAATAAAGAACATATAAAACGTGATGAAAAGCGATATAAACGAGCCTGTGCAACATCCGATGTTGGTCTTCTTCAACGAACCATAGGGAGACCAGCTACCTCATCGCACCATGGAGAACCTGAAGAACTGTCAGTATCAGGAAGGCACACTCGTTCAAAATCCATGAACTACGCTAAAAGTAAGTGCTTTTTCTGCCAAGGCAAAGTTCAAGATGTTTTGCATGAATGCCGGTCAGGAAATATTGGAACTCTGATACATGATATAGTGCAACACTCCAACAACCCAGAGTGGAAAGTGAACTATGCTAATGTCATATCTGACAATGATGCACTGTCACAGGACTTTGTGCATCACAAGCAGTGTATAACTGAACGGTGGCAACTTCTGAAGCGCGAGCTTGAGTGTGCTGGAGACAGTCTACCCTCCTCAAATACCCCTACCAGTGGCAATACCGATGATAGTGAAACAACTGTTCAGTGAAACAACACTGATACATTCCAAAGCCAAACAAAACGCAGCAGTCAGAGAAGCAGTACACAGACCTGACCCACATGATAACATGAAGAAGATCTTCGAAGCTTCCATGGTGCTACGTAAATCGATTGAGCAGGTCAAAAAGGACCCATGGGTTTTCAATGGAATGCTGGAAAACTCACCAGAAGATGTAGTTCCACATGAACTACATAGCATGATTCTATGGATCTTGAAGGACATGTACACAGTAAAAACTGAAACCCGAACACATGATTTGAATCAGTCGGCAAAGGTCATCTCTCAGCAAATACTGCAAGCACATAAATCAAATCGTCAAAGGTGTGGAGAAGCTACTTCCGACTCAAGGATGTATCACTGAACATATATTGCGCGCACACCTACAAGCCAACATATGGTTGCAAGACTTAGTAGCTGTACCAATTCTACTGGATCCTGTTACTCTGAGATAGCGACAACTGGAGGACGGCCACTACGTCCCAGTTGTCTCAAAAGTTCCAGCAGCACCGGAGGTTGTGGTGGAACTTGTGAAGTGTTCCTGCGTCGCCAGTAAGTGCAGTGGACGGTGCTCTTGTAAGGCACATAATCTAGCCTGTACAGAGCTCTGCAAGTGTGAAGGAGCTGAGGACACATGCAACAATGTCGCAATTGATGAGAATTCAAGCGATGACGAGGAAAATGAGGACTTGGATGACTAAATAATTATATATGCCGAAGCATCTTTATGTTTTGTATTTGCACATCCATTCAAATTGTATGTTCTCAGTACTACAGAACGTCCTTTTTGTGTATATTTGGCTGTCATCTTTTGGGGGGTTCGTAAATAATGCCGAACTGGGTTAAATTTAGCTGAACAGATATTTTTTTATTATCTCTGAATGTACTATAATGGGTAAAATATGGCTATTTCTCAAATTTTGGATTTTGGTGACTGCTTATGAATAAACAATATTGGAAACAGCTGTTTTTGTGTTCACTGTAAACATAGGAAGTGAAAAATTACAAGTTTCCAGATTCTATATGAAAAGTTGGCCAAATTACACAATGACATGCACTATTGATGAAAAAAATCATTTCAAGAAAAAAAAAAAAAAAAAAGATAGCTCCAGCGAACTAAACCGATGAGGTTGTTTGCATTGATCAAACACTCGCAAAGAGTACTTGACTGAATCGGGAATTGATTTTTTAATAATTTTTCCGTTGCGCGATTTGAACGAAACTTGATACTGCACACCGCAGGAGAATGCTGAGTAAGGTAGGCCAAAAATTTTTGCGCTATTGTGTACCGTTTTGGCTGTATTTCGGGAACATACATACATACATACATACAAGATGAGAGTTTTAGTAATATATAGATATTTATTAATCCATACTGTCTACCTTAAGCACAATCATACCAATTAAATATAACACTTAATGACTTTTTTTGAAGAATCCCTGAATTAAATATGTACAAGCTTCACAGACAATGCAGCTACAAGTTAACTCACCACTTGTGATGTGGGAACTAAACTCAAGCAAGCAGTTTGTGTAGTAAACCCCAGCTGGTTATAAATAGGTGAGCACGGTTGAAAGAAACTACAGGGTGAGTCATTAGTCCCAGGACAGTTTTCTCTGCTTTACAAGATTTGTTCACACCATCGATTTACAATGTTTGCTTTTTTTCATGATTTGCATGATTTGCATTTGCATTGTGGTTTCATGTGAAGGTCTTCTTTCATCATGCGAGATAACGATGAATACGAAACAGCCAGCTCTACAGAACGTTTCCGTAATGATTTTTTTTCGGACATCTGAGAACGCTGCACTTGCTGTCGAGTACACTTCCAGCCTGAAATGCCTTTTTTCTCTCCAAAGGTGAAGATTTGGATTTTGACGGTGCTGGCTTTCCAAAACGCCCCTCGAAGTCTTCTTGCACCAGTTTCAACATCATGTTTGTGTTTCTCCTCTGGTGGTACCCACACCACTGCTACCAGCGTCTCTTCCACTGGAAATGGACTGGTGTCTTCTTTCTTGGTTTAATGTGTAAATACATGGTAAAAACAAATCTTGTATAAGTAGCTAAAATCATATCCTGGGACTTATGACGCCCTGTACACCAGAGGGTGCGCACAGGGTGAAGCTGACTAGGCGGTCATGTTTTACAAGTCCTCAGAAGGTGAAGTCCTCGTATCACCAAAACATTGAGAAGAACCTGAATCCACAGGTAAAGAATGAAGATGGGAAGTCCAATCTATAAAGGACGATGTGTTACTTGAAGGACAGGAGAGTTTGGAGGGATGAATACTTTGAGTGTTTGCACCAGGCAACCAGCCGAGTTTGTTCTCGAAAATGGTGCGTAAATCACCCAAAATGGTCCTGAGGATATACAAGAAGCAGCTTTGAAATCGTTGCTGAGATAACAGTAGTGCAATGTCCGACAGGTTGGTTCCATGAGTAGAGGGAGTTTGGCGAAGAATACCTCACAGGGTATGATATGACACGAAGCTGAATCTCCACAGACAAACACACAGTGGGTTGAAGTTGGTCCGTCATGGTCAGGGAATGGTGAATCACTTGAACCTCCCCGGTTCACGTACAGAAGACCCTGATTCCTCCTTCACTGGGTATGTCGGTCTAAAAATGATATGCACTGCTTGAAACAGAGCATCACAGCTCAGGAGAACGTGTCCATGCCTTCTCTCCTCATCATCCTTATCTCCTTGCCATTTCCTTCTTGTTGTTGTTGTTGTTACTTAATAGGAAATTTAACAG
Organism: Eptatretus burgeri; assembly: GCF_056783735.1. NCBI lineage: Eukaryota > Metazoa > Chordata > Myxini > Myxiniformes > Myxinidae > Eptatretus > Eptatretus burgeri. The sequence goes on along the minus strand of NC_140962.1, from coordinate 153,808,228 downwards.
CAAAGGTAACTTTTCCCAAGCTTAACTGAATATACCGTTCTGTAACACTCCATCTGTCTGCAGACGTCAGTTTGTCATCGAGAAACTTCATTGCAATTTAATTTTATAGTTTTAACGCTGTAGAACATCAATCGGAACACAACAATGCAGTTGAGCAGTACCTTGGCTCTGAATTTTGGCAAATTCTACGGAACCTCATCTTGATCGTGCATGTGCAAAGAGGAGTGACATAATACTTTTACACTGTCTGCCTGTGCGGCAATCAAACAACATTGAAAATCATTCCAAACACCAAAAATACTGTTTCTAAAAACGTTATAAAGGACACAAAACAGGCACGAAGAACAAATGTATCATGTTGGAGAGGGTGGTGGAATCGGTGGAGCATCAACGGTGGAAAAACTTCCGAAAAAGTTTTTTTTCTCCGGACTTTAAAACCTTTATATTATTACCCCACGCACGCAAAGTGAAAAGCAGGGTTAAACAATTGGTTCATGTCTGTCTGTTTTATCAGTCTATGATCGAGGAACAACTTATTTAACTTGAATGTTATATTTTGAACACCGATCGGAACATGAATAGGAAGACAAGTTTGTCGTTTTACCGAACTTTGGCTCTGAATTTGTCTTGCTCTTGAACGTACGTGCGCAGAGAGGAGTGAGATAATATTTTCCCTCTGTATGCCTGCTCGGCAGTCAAAAAATCACATTGAAAAATCATTCTAACCAGAAAACGTACTGCTTTTAAGGATGTTATAAAGGACACAAACAACAGGCACGAAGAACAAATATAATGCGTTACATGGGGTGGTGTAATACACACTGGGAAAAATATAGAATTAATTTATTTATACACCTTTAAAACTTTATTTAAATATAATTATATATGATAATATATACTTTATAAGACTTTCAAAAGCATCTAATATATTGATAGATAGCACGAGAGGGCGTGGCACATGACAGGGTCGGACTGAAGTAGATGCTGATTGGCGCTGCGTTCTATGGTGATCAATAAAGCCTCCATCTCCGAAACTGCGATTCAACATCGTCTTTTTGGAGTGTATAAAGGTGATGTATAAGAAATCTTCAGTGGCGCTAACCTTCTGGATTTTTTAAAGCGATCTTTGAAATCATTATTTTATTAAAATTGAAGTATATACTTGAACACTGTGCGCAGTAGACCTGAGGTGTGTTCAGTTACCAAGTCGCTACTAGCTATCACCTGTCAAGCCAGCCGTTCCTGATCAATGGTTTCTAATGGAGTGCTTGCTTGAGTACTTAAAGAGCAGGTTTTGGGTCGCTGATGACTTCGCGTGATTCGAAGGTTGTAAGCACACTAATAATCGTTGGGCAATTATTTTCTTACATTTGAAACTCAAAATATGCTAAAATTAACTTTTAAGTCAAAACTTTTGTCAGTGATCGAAAAACAGTCCGGAAGTTACCGAAGATGCTATGACGTCACGTTCTCCGAAAACTTCGTGAACATTCGGAAACAGCGTGTGAACAATGGCAAGATGCGAATCAGAGAGTGATTTCAGCAGCGATGAAATAGAGTGTTTTCATTCCGATATTGCCGAGGACGAGTTGGAGGATGATGGGAATTTATACGATGGAGTTTCTGGCCCTGAGCCATATAAATTTGAGCCACTTGCAAGTGCAAGAAAATGGCCTATTTCGTGTACAAGTGGCAGGACTGATTGCCAGCTCAGGGAGGACGGAAACCTCCCGTGGAGCAGAAGGGCGAAAGCTCGCTTGATCTTGATTTTCAGTACGAATACAGACCGTCAAAGCATGGCCTCGTGATCCTTTTGACTTTTTGGGTTTTAAGCAAGAGGTGTCAGAAAAGTTACCACAGAGATAACTGGCATGTGGCGGCCAAGCGTCAATAGCGACGTCGCTTTTTTATCCTTTGATGTCGGCTCTTCCTATCATTGCGAAGCAGAATTCGCCAAGCATTGGATTGTTCACCCACTAACAGGGAACGTGAGCTCGCAAGAATAAGGTAAGTTTGGTGCAATTTGAGCTTTTATTCGGCGAGTTATGAATGTTTCAAGTTGAGGGCGCCTGGCGCGTATGGCCGCGGGCGCCTTGGCTAGATCTAGGCCGTGGCGCTTTTCCCACAAAGATGAGGTTTAAAAATAATTTTTCATCCCAATAAAGGTTATCATCACATATCTGACTTGTTAAGCTGTCGGATTATGTAAAGATTGTTCGTGGATGGCTGAATATTACGGTTTTATGACTTTGACAAAATAATTTAAAATAATGCCGTGAATTGAGATTTTTGCTTCGATCGACGTTGCGGGTTCGTTTTCAAGTCAATTCAAATTCTGTTTTCGGTTTTTGCAGTTGCTTAGGATGCTTAACACTCGGTAGTTGTGAAGTTTGTAAAATTCCGATATTTTATAAGGTTTATGTTTGATGGCGCGCAGGGCCTAGGGCGCCTTGACTAGATGTTAGGCCACAGCACTTTTCCCACAAAGATATTGTTTAAAAGGCAGGGAAAATTCGCCCGTTTTGTTTGTACAAATCTTATCCACTGCCAGCGAATGTTTGATTCCTTCGGGAATCGGTGGGAGCAATTACCCATTTTGCAGCCATTTTCGCAAAACATGATGACACACGTACGAGGCATGATGTACAAATATCCAAATAACTTTGTTCTACAATAATTCAAAATAAAAAAGGATAATATAGACAGTTGCAAGCTCAAAAAAAGCGAAAGAACGGCCCGCTCAATTGGACACTTCTTCAATGAAAGAGTGAGCTTCCGCTTAGTTTTGGAGAACGTGACGTCACTATCCATATATGGGCACACGGCTGTTTTTTTTTTTTTCAACAGCTTCGAGAAATAACAACTTCGGAGTTAAATTTAAATAATTTTCCCAATAGTTGGACAACCAGAATAGTTTGCATCGAATTATTTAATGCACATATAATGATATTGATAAATTTTCAGAACATGTTTGGTGACCCGCAACCTGCCCTTTAAGCCACTTGGCGAGCGCTCTACAAGAAATGTAGCACCTGAACCCCTGGTGTTGGCTTAACGGTTAAGGTAGCTGGCTTAACATCTTAAGGTCTTGAGTTTGAGCTACTGGCCAGCCGTTAAATAACACGAGGTGGGTTGACTCAGCCTGTCAACCTGTGGTCAGCAAAACGAGAACCGGCTTTCTGGAAACAGGAGCATTGCATCAGCACAGCCATGCTCTCAGCAATGATGCAACCATCAGCCACAGGCTGCATGCAAAATAAACAATACTGGACATTTATTTGAATTGAATTATTTACTTGAACACTGGAGAACACAAATCGCACAAATCTTCTGTTCAGCAGTACTTGGACAAAATATGATGCAGTCTCGTGTCCTGAGGGCAGATGAAGTGAGATTTGGTATTCAGACAAATATGGAGGTGTCTAGCACTGTTTGTTTAGTGCAAAATGCAAAGCAAGAGTTAAAAAGATCCTTCCCATGTCCTCTTTCTCAAGACTGTGGGGTAAGGCATTCTCTGACCTCTCCAGTTTGTTTTTCAATTCAATTCCTCCCCACCCCAAACCGTACGTACATGATTTGTAGACCGTCGTGTATGCAGTCGTGTCTTTGTAGACTGTCTTCTACTCTGTTGGAGTTGATGCTGTGCATCGGGCTAATTCGTGGACTAAAGCAAATTGATTGTCTGCATGGGTCTTTAAAAAATGGTCACATTACAACAAATCGAGATATCTGGAGCACTCACCCCAAACTGAGCCATTGGGTTCAGAGGACATGTTCCTGAAACTGATTGTGATTGTTCACATCAACCTGATGTACGACTACGTGTGGACACATCCCGGCATGTCTCACATCATGAGACTATTTCCCTCCATGCTCTAACAGTCTATTCAAGTTGGGTCAAAGTAATTCAGAGATTTCACACATCAGGGGAAACTGCAGAGCCATCTCTACTGACACTAAAGTGGGAAAATGCACCAATATATAGTATTTTAAAATAATAATAATAATAATAATAATTTTTAAAACACTTCTGGCTAAACAGTTGCACAGGTTCTACCTATTAGATATTAGGCATCAGCTGAGCTCAGTAATTTTGGCAAAGATTTGTGGGGTCCTGGATCAGCTCGAAACTGAAGTATATAAATGTTTATAATTAGGCAAACTGGAACAGAACCCCCCCCCCTCCCTTTTTCCACTGCCACTACACATGGGTAGTCAGCTATTTATATGGTGGGTACTTTTTGATTGGCAAATTAATTTTCCTGAGGAGGTAGAGAATGTGTATGTTTACAATCACTGAAGTATGATGGTGAAAGCGTGAGGTGGGCTGTGTAAGCATCGTCCAGTTTACTTGAGCAAATTCAATCGCTCTCGCAAAAAAAAATCCAGGAGAGGGATATTGACAAAAGTGTCTCTCTCCCTCTCTCTCCACCCCCCCCCCCCCACTCTCTCTCTCTCCCACCCCCTCTCTCTCTCTCCCACCCTCTCTCTCTCTCTCCCACCCCTCTCTCTCTCTCTCTCTCTCTCTCTCTCTCTCTCTCTCTCTCTCTCTCTCTCTCTCTCTCTCTCTCTCTCTCTCCCACCCCCTCTCTCTCTCTCCCACCCCCCTCTCTCTCTCTCCCACCCCCTCTCTCTCTCTCCCACCCCCCTCTCTCTCTCTCCCACCCCCTCTCTCTCTCTCTCTCTCCCTCTCTCTCTCTCCCACCCCCCTCTCTCTCTCTCCCACCCCCTCTCTCTCTGTCCCACCCCTCCCTCTCTCTCTCCCACCCCTCTCTCTCTCTCTCCCACCCCCCCTCTCTCTCTCTCCCACCCCTCTCTCTCTCCCACCCCTCTCTCTCTCCCACCCCTCTCTCTCTCTCCCTCTCTCTCTCTCCCACCCTCTCTCTCTCTCTCTCTCTCTCTCTCTCCCACCCCTCTCTCTCTCCCACCCCTCTCTCTCCCACACCCCTCTCTCTCTCCCACACCCCTCTCTCTCTCCCACCCCTCTCTCTCTCCCACCCCTCTCTCTCTCTCTCCCATATATCTATCTCTATATATATATATATATATATATCTATATATATATATATATATATATATATATATATATATATATATATCTATAT
>NC_140962.1:153690623-153800623 GCF_056783735.1 Eptatretus burgeri | reverse complement strand
CAATGCACAAGTATAAAGATATACTGCAATGACAAAAGGACAAAAAAAAAAAACAGATGAAAATTCTTCTCGTTTCCTGCTCTTCAAGCTGATATGGGCACCATTATGGTTGATTGTTTTTCATAGGGAGCCAAATTCAACAAAGATAAATTGCTGAAGGTTATTTGAAAACTTTTGTGTACAATGTTAACCGAATACGTACCATCTACAATGATGACGACTGGCAGAGCCCCCTGCATTACTCCACACATCCACCCTCAAGTTCAGTGTACTTTCACCAGCGGTGTGGAAAGAAAAGATGGCAGCAAAGTGATGGTCAGCAAATTGGAGCATGCCAAGTTGCCGAAATGATGGTTCATTCATCTTCGGATAAAAGAGTAATCCGATAGAACACATCAGGAGACTTAAGGGTCAACCTCACTTCTGCAGCAAAGACTGGATATCACCCTGGTGATGAGACGTTGCGTTGTTTTGGAGCGATTCCAGTGGTTTCTGCATCACAGCGCTGGGCACTTTTTTTGGTTTTTTAAATCGCACAGCAACAAAAACATTCAAAGCAGCCAAAGGAATCCAAGAATAGGTTGAAGTAGCTCGGTGGTTGAGCAGGTTGAATGGGTACAGCCTTGCTGCACGTCTCTGGGGTGGGTTCATTTTCTGTAGCTGCTCAGAACAGGAGTTTCAATCATACGGTAGTCTACCAATACATTGACCATTTCTAAATTCGGGTTAAATACACTGAGGGCAAGACAAATCCAATTTGTAAACTTCTCTATGGATATGCTTCACCGAGAACTTGAAGTGCTCGTCTCTACTTGGGTAGTACGTGGAGTACCTTCCCACGGTCGAGTTCATGTTTTGTGTGCTTTCCCGTGTGAATTCACGTGTCTCCACGGTGGTGTCGACTTAAGAAATCCTTCACTATGGTTTCACTTGTTGTTTGTTATCTCTTTTGGCTGGTCTCAGAAGGTGGAACAGTGTATTGCCCAGGCCCAAAGTGGCCACCTTTGTTTCTCGGATCACATTTAACGAACCAAGTGAAGTTTTGTTGTTCTTGTATCTTGTCGTTGATAACTCTGCCTTGATTTGCTACAGAGGTGATAATTTGTGGATCTTTCAAAGTTTTTGGTCGTCGAAAATGCTTCGTTTTTCGTGCGTACCCCATGCCTCGTCGGTGGAACGTAGTTGTTGCCGCCAGATCCGTCCTCGTTGCCCTGGATCTCAATGAACCCCTCAATGTGGTCACACTGGTGAACTGAGTTTGCGCTCAGAGTCGGGTCCTGGGCCTAAAATGCCACGTTACCTATTCCGTGGGGGTACCAAAGCCAATTGGACAAAGGTGCTTGGACACCGGGCGTCCAAAATTCCCAAAGTGGCAAACTCAGCGGTGGTTGCTCGGACGCCGGCACAGTCTTGCACTGGATGCTGATAATCCCAAACCAAATCTGTCCTTTCATGGACTTGTGTGATTTTGGCAATTAAAATCACTCAGAGACCAAATGAATTGTGATGATGTATTTCAAAACAGGGCGTGGATTATAATGAGAAGCAAACAATTAGCATTTTAAAAACCACATTGAAAAAAGCCCCAAAACAAAGGACAAACAAAAGATACTTCATCACCGGTCTTTTGGCCTCGTTCACTCCACGAGAGAACACATGAAGAATGGACAGGACACAGGAATACCGTAGCTGCACCTCAATGGGGTGCAGTGAAACCAAGGCTGTACAGTTCGTTCAACCGTGAGGCACAACACGAACTGGCTCGTGAAAAAAGACAAGTTCTGGTTGTGGCTTGTCGGGCATTCAATTGGGAAGACAGCGCTGCGAGGTGGACGCTTCTCTCTTCAGGCCCACACGCATCTCGTGCGACTTCCACTTGTGCCCGCCTTTATAACCTCGGGCCTTCCCCTGCTCCATGACTCCGCTTCGCCCATCGGCCACTCACACGGAGGCCACACCTCTGCGCTTCGCGGCTCGCCCCTAAAACTCCCTGCAGCCGATTAGCAACTAAACAGACACCTTTCGTGGTGCACAAAGCCGCTATTCCCCCAAAAGGAATATTAGACAGATTACAAAGGGAAGAACATTAAAAAAAAAAAGGTGAAGGAAGAAGTGGTGTCTGACATAAACATGAGGGGAGGGTTGACAGAGCTGACGATACGAATAGCGACATTTTCTACATCATTTTCGACTCTAGTACATGCAATATGGGAAATAACTACCCGATACTACACAAAATTATCCCCCAGAAGTCATTCCCACAAAAATACTTCCCAAGAGAGGATTGTCTCCTCTATGCTCCAGTTCACCTCTTATACATGTATTTGTCTTGATATTAGTTTGCTGTTTTCAGGACAGGCAGCACCTCTTTGTGCTTCCGTGCAGAGCTCTGATGGTAAGGTTGAGATCTTCTTCCTCACTGGAGGTGGTACAGCCTTTATTCTTTTTTGGCATGCATTCCAGAGCTACTTTGTGAGACAACACACTGAGGTCTCAGCATTAGAGGGGCCTGTATCCCTTTATCGTTTTTGTCATTTGGGGATTTTTCTGGTTACGGCCAGCTTTCCTCGTGGGGCCCTGGCTGCTTGTCAGGGGGTCACCATTGGCACGCTGGAGATCCGTATCATGAGGTTACACGTCCAAATTTTTTCGCCAGATGTGAATCCAAGTGTGCTTTTCAGAAAGAATGAGGGAACGTCGTCGTGCACACTCAGCGCATGTGAATGGAGCATTCGTTGCGAATTTTCCTGTGTTTAATACACCTGTTGCGACAGTTGGATGACTGACTGAATCCCTGCATGACCGTTCTACCATGTGAATATCAATGTATAGGGGGAGTGAATTGACAAACTGAACCCTTTGCCGCACTCACGGTAACTATACATTTTCTCTGTTGCTCAAATGCGAGTGTTTTTTTAATCGTTGTTGACGGAGAGAACCTCTTTGTATACACCTTGCATGTGGGCCTGACATTGGGTTAGCGGTTAGGGTGGTGGCTTTCGATCCTAGGGTCCTGAGTTTGAGCCCCGTTGTCCACCGAATTAACACCAGGGGGTTGACTCAGCCTGTCATCCTTCCGAGGTAGGCAAAATGAGTACCAGTGTACTGGTAATAAGGGCACTCCATCAGCAGCGTAGCTGCACCTCTAACCAATGATGCAACCAGCAGCCATAAAGGCAGCACACGAAGGGAACCTTGCATGTGTATGGACGTTCCCCGATGTGGATCCGCCTGTTGAGAAGAACCAAATCGTTTTAATTACATGGTGCACGTGTGTACGGGTGCTCTGCCGTGTGAATCCTGCATATGACAGTATGAAGAAGAACGGAATCCTTTACCACACACGCCACAGATAAATGGTTTGTTTGTCGTGTGGATCAATGTATGCCGCTTAAGATTCGATAATTTTGAAAATGTGTTTTTACACACTTTGCACTTGTAAGGGCGCTCCGTGGTGTGAACTTGCATGTGTTTCTGTACGTTTTGCGATTCGCTGAATCTTTCGCCGCACACACCGCAGGTGTACAGTTTCACTGCCGAGCAGTCGTGAGCATGGTTCATCAAGTTTCCTTTGTGATCAGTACGAAAAGAACAATGACTGCATTTGTGCTTCTTGTTGGGGGAGACCGGTTGGTGACTGTTAGTGTGCATCTTCAAAGCGGCCTTGGTGGTGAAGCTGCAAGAACACGAGGTGCAGTGGAATGTCCTGACGAGCTTCCTTTGTCTCCCTGTGATCGATTCAAACAACAATGACGACAAATCAATTTTACTGATTTTATTCATAGAAAGGTAGCTCAAAGTATAATGTCAAATCGATCTGTAATTACATTCATGTCCTGCACCATTGGTCACCTGCAGACAACAACTCTTACTTAGTCATTTTAATATCCATGTTCGCAAGGCTCGATCTTTGCAAGATCGAGTTTTGCAGAAGAACAAGGTGACAATGAATAAGGCAACAGTTGGACACAATAAGCAAGGGAAGACAGAGAGAGGAAGTAAGAAAAAAATTCCAGAACTGATTTCTTTATACGACTTTTACAATCTTTCTTTAATTTAAATTGAATTATTTACTTGAACATTGTAGAACACAAATGGCCTTTTTGTCACTTCCAAAACTTGAGATTTACAGTACTGTCGAACATTGCTGTTCGCGGGGGATACGTTCCTGGAAAATTCCACGAATGGTGAATCTGTGAATGTCGGGGCATTGTTTCAATGGAAAAAGGGGAGATACGTTCCTGGTAAATTCCACGAATGGTGAAAGTCGGGGCATTGTTTCAATGGAAAAAGGGGGGATACATTCCTGGGAAATTCCACGAATGGTGAATCCGCAAATGTCGGGGCATTGTTTCAATGGAAAAAGGGGGGATACGTTCCTGGGAAATTCCACGAATGGTGAATCCGTGAATGTCGGGGCATTGTTTCAATGGAAAAAGGGGGGATACGTTCCTGGGAAATTCCACGAATGGTGAATGTCAGGGCATTGTTTCAATGGAAAAAGGGGGGGATACGTTCCTGGGAAATTCCACGAATGGTGAATCCGTAAATGTCAGGGCATTATTTCAATGGAAAAAGGGGGGATACGTTTCTAGGAAATTCCACGAATGGTGAATCCGTGAATGTCAGGGCATTATTTCAATGGGAAAATGGGGGATATGTTCCTGGCAGTTCGTGATCCATAAGGGAAAATAAAAAAAAACCTGCGAAAAACTGCAAATACGCCTGCAAAACAACGCGAAAATAAAACGAGGAATACACGGGCAAAAAGAACCCATTAAACCACGGGAAAAAATAAAAATAAAATAAAAACGATGAATGCGCCGGGGAAACGGGGAAAAGGCGAAAAAAACAACCCTGCGAATCCACGAGGCACAGGGTCAGCAAGTGCCCGCCTTTATAACCTCGGAGTGTTGCGACCCGACACCATGAGTGTCGAGTCGCATTTTATCAACCGTGAATCTGCGGAGTCCGCGAATGGTGAACCCGCGAATATAGTCCAAGAGCCTGGGCACTTTTATTTACCCGTCTGAGGCCATACGGTTTGAGGATGTTTTCTAATTCAGAAAATCCATTTCTTAATGGTCAAAGCCTCTGTGTTCTTTGTGAAAATAACGTTTTCTTATTGTTATGGGTGGTGTTTTTGGTGAGAGTGAGAAAAAGCGTTTTTGATCTACATGATACAAAATTGCCAGGTTAGATGGCCATATAGGGTATCAAATCATAGGTAGTGACCTGAATAATACAAATATCTATAAACAACATCATTACATTGTGTTTAGGTGAATTCATAGGCAGTTTTAGCTCAAAATAGTTGATAAAAATTCACTCACTAGTATATATTTGTATTAAAATATCTACATGATAACTTTATCTTTCTCAGACCAGCTGTTATTGTTCCAGTTACATAGCAAGTGTCTGGTATAATTAGAAGTATTTCAATGAAAATACATAAAGGAAAACAACAATGTTTGAACACGAGTTTTCTGGTTTTCAGGCAAGGCTGACAATTCAGTTGCATCACACAAATATGAGTATGAATTGTCATATTTATGATAAGTTTAAACATACTGATATTATTATTGAATTTCCAAGGTGAAATAGACAAGTGCATTTGAAAACCATTAAGTGCTTAAGAACCATAACCATTAATATATCTTCCCCAAAGTTTCTAGCTTAACCATCACCAAGCAAGTATGTATGGTACAATCAAGCATGATATATGTTTGTGCTTTTTTTTTTTGGTGATATCTTTAATTGATTAAAGATATCATGTTAACATTCTCTATATCTTTAATTGATTGAGTTTTGTATGAATCACAAACAAAGTCTATTCTCTTGGCAAATTCAACTAATCTTGTGAGGAGAACTTTAGCAATTCCACCAAATGTCACAGGCACATTCACAAGCGTGTGTATCAGAAACATGGCATCAACTGCATATGCATCTCGAGTAACTGGTTTATCACTTTGAACTCTTTCTTCTAGCTTGTGCATGAGTTTTGATTTATCAGTTTTGTTGATGGAGCCATCCACTGCTTAGCACATATTATTGCATCATCTTTAGACATATTTCTGTTGTACAAAACATTACCCTCCTTGTTACTGGACTTTCCTAACACCAGATCAGTTCCAAAATGATGCAATATCTTTTCAGATAATAACTGAACTTTATATGCTGCACCATCAAGTCCGAAGTCATCCAATATTGATTTGTAACGAGCATGAATAGAAGTCATGAGCTCAGCACGCTTGTCGTCTATGACATGTTCTTTTATGTACTGGACAATCATCTCAAAGGCTTTTGTATGAATGTTCCTTGATTTTCCATAATCAGTCTTTTCACTTGATGAATCTACTGCCCTGCGGGCTTTGTTGACATATGCTTTACGACAAGAATGGTGATATTTGACTTCCTTTGCAACAAAGTCCACATGTCCAATTTTGGCAAGAAGATGCGTGTCCTGAAGTATATTCGCAGCATCTTTTATGGTCTGCTCAGCATCTTTTGTTTCACAACTGCCTATCAATTGAACTTTATGATTCACAGTTTTACGTTTGTTGTTACAGAAGATACAAATGGCTTGAAACACCCCAGATGATGAGGCTTCCTGATGCTGTATATGTGATTTTAATAGTTTGTTTGGCAGATCTGTTAAAGGTGTGCTAATGGGATTAACTGTGTGTTCTGTACTTTTAGGAACTGCTGTGAAATTTTTGTAACAGATTGTGTGATATCCTATACTGTCACTGTCATTATAGTCTGTGGGTAAACTTGCACATACTGATGAATATTTGGAGCTTGTACCGAGTTTGGATAGTCTGGAAGTTTTAGCAGCCATCAATTTATCCCAGGTTCTACTGTCAAATGGTTTCATTTCATCTTTGCTGCGATGTCTCGTGTGCAAAACACATGAACGTGTTGTTGATGGTGTAGCCATTTTTACCACGTCAGCTTCTGAAAAATACAACAAACACTCAAAGTAAATTTACAGCAAAAACTTCTTCATTGCTCTGGACATGCTTTAACCACCAAAGGTTCTATGTGCTCAGCAGAATTGGTGCACATCCAACACATCATTATTAATACTAGTCGACTTATTTATACAAAGGTTTGGAGTATTTCTTGATGAAAATATAGCACAGACTAATTTTCAAAAGACCTTTAATGCTAATGTTCTATTGACAAGGCTACAACAATTCACTAGATATATAACGCCAACCCTAGTATGTAAGTAAGAATGTACACTTAGTGATTTTTTCCAAAATGACATCAAGAGAATGGATATTTTTCTCTATTATTTGGCCATAAACAGCACTAATAACCATAAGGATTATCCCAAAAGCCATTATTTATATATGGTTACATTCCCCAGGTCATTAGCTTTAATTTGATACCCTATATGCCTAGGTTGCCATGTGATATTGGATCATGAAAGCTGAAACTGATATTTTATATTTTCCAGAAAATGCTACCCGCAACAATAAGAAAATGGTATTTTTCACAGAGAACGCAGAGGCTTTGGCCATTAAAAAATGGATTTTCAGAATGTACACAAAATTCTGATTTAGAAAAAATCCTCAAACCTTTTGGCCTCAGACGGGTAAATAAAAGTGCCCAAGCTCCTGTTCTAATAGCAGGGTCTGACGGTACTTGAACATCTTATACCGGGTGGTTGGTGCTAAAGTTCAATCGCACAACAAAAGGTCCAGATTTTTTTTATTATTTTTAATGATATTTAAAATCATTCTTGTATTAACAAGGACAAATGTGTCCAAGAGCCGCGTCCTAAAGGTTTTGTCTTCACCAGAAGAAGAACAAGAAGAGGAAGAAGAAGACAAAAAAAAACACAAAAAAAAACAACTTCTGATATTTCGTCACGTGCCTTGATTAAGCGAGATCACGTGCCAATAGCGAGACCCGTCATAGTGCATTTACGTATTCACGAAATATCGTGTATTTACGAAATATAGTGTATTTACGAAATATAGTGTATTTACGAAATATAGTGTATTTACGAAATTACAATACATTAAATGGAATAATCTTTAAATAGTAACGTGAACTTTTCGAAACTTTAAAGCAAACGTCCGAATATATTTAAAAGTTCATGATAGACGCTCTCAAAAGGCACCGTCAATGCGAGGATGTGTACAGGTGTTTAGTATTTAAGGAGATACGGATCCTGTATATGAAATAGTCGAGTCCTAAAGGATCTGTCTTCACCAGAAGAAGAACAACAACAACGCAGAGCTCTCTTCGAGCCACGTTCGTTACGCGAGACGTGGCTAAAATTTGAGGTAAGGCATTTTGTGACCTCTCGAGTTACATCCACCTCTGAAGGTTACGTTTCCATTCCCCGTCTGTCTGTCTGTCTGTCTGTTTGTGAACATGATATCTCAAAAATTTGCGGACGGATCCGGATGAAATTTGGTGGGTAGGTTGGGTGTTTGACAAGGACGAACTGATTCGATTTTGGTTGAGGTCCGAATCCAGATCCGGCCCGTTTAGTGGATACAAAAGGTAAACCGTTCGTCCCGGTACGAGCTATGTAGTGTACCGAGTGCTCTTGCCGTTCCGTGGTTCGAGACGTTCTACGATTTTGATGGAAGAAAGTAAAACACGTTGATGAACTGCGGGTTCAAAGTTCAACATAACTCACCGTCACCGGTCTCCGGGTCTCTCCCCTCCTCTTGACGATCAACCGAGTCCGAGTCTTCAACCTTCTTCCGCAGGACTGCAGCGAGTCCTTGACCCTCATCACCGGTCCTTCCCGATGCTCGCCCCGCACGGCACGACTCCATGTACCGACAGAGCTCCACGTACATGGTGTACGTGAACCTCCGTGCGGACAAAGAACACAGTTGATCCCTCACGGTCGGGGGCTCGGCCCGGGCACAGAGAGCTCCGAGGATCTCGATCCCGAGCTCGGTAACCGCGGCTCGTAGAGACTCCTCCGATAGACCCTGGATCTCCAGCCAGGCCGGGACAACACCGGGTCCACCACGATCTCTCGTCTCGTCCATCCTCCGTCACGATTCACCAAGTCCCAGAACCCGAGTTCACAATCATAAAATTCAAATCTTGAACGTTCTTCTCTCTTTTCGGTAAAAATAAAAATGACGTCTTCACGTCTCGGAGGATCAATGGATCTGCAGCAAAACGAACGGTGCACGAAAATACATCGATTTCGGGTGTGGACGAAGATCGTGCAGCGGTTACACGCTCGACCTACACCGTCATGGCTTTAACAACAGCATATATATAAATATATAAATATATAAATATATAAATATATAAATATATATATATATAAATATATAAATATATAAATATATAAATATATAAATATATAAATATATAAATATATAAATATATAAATATATATATATATATATATATATATATATATATATATATATATATATATATATATATATATATATATATATATATATATATATATAAATATATAAATATATAAATATATAAATATATAAATATATATATATATCGATTTCTATCCACATTTATATACTCGTATCGTGATTTGGTGTGCTTCATTGACACTATGCAAAAAAAATAAAACGGACATTTATTTATTCGGATGTAGCTGGAGCTGCTGGTTGCATCATTTCCTGGTGGCATGGCTGTGCCCCAGATACCAGTGTGCTGTTGCTCATTTTTTTGCCAACCTGAGTCGATCAATCCGGTGTTGATTCAACAGGGAACAGGGCTTTGAACTCAAGACCGTAATATCTTTGTGCAGCCACCCGAGCCGTGAAGCCAAAACCAGGACACTGAGCCAACAGGAAGTGGGTTTACCAATCAAGCCTGTGGTGAGATGTGTGCTTGGTGGTGTCATCTGTCTTACATATTTAGTTTGGTTCCGGGGCAGGGCCACAAGAGAAATTAGACTAGATTTTACATATGTTGCTGAGAGAGAGAGAGAGAGAAAGAGAAAGAGAAAAGAGAGAGAAAGAGAAAGAGAAAGAGAGAGAGGAGAGAGAGAAAGAGAAAAGAGAGAGAGGAGAGAGAGAGGAGAGAGAGAGGAGAGAGAGAGGAGAGAGAGAGAGAGAGAGAGAGAGAGAGAGAGAGAGAGAGAGAGAGAGAGAGAGAGAGAGAGAGAGAGAGAGAGGAGAGAGAGAGGAGAGAGAGAGGAGAGAGAGAGGAGAGAGAGAGAGAGAGAGAGAGAGAGAGAGAGAGAGGAGAGAGAGAGAGAGAGAGAGAGAGAGAGAGAGAGGAGAGAGAGAGAGAGAGAGAGAGAGAGAGAGAGAGAGAGAGAGAGAGAGAGAGAGAGAGAGAGAGAGAGAGAGAGAGAGAGAGAGAGGAAAAAAAAAAAAAAAAAGAGTTTTGAGTTTTTATATTCTTTTATTAAAAAAGTATAAAAAGGTGTCTCACCAATGAGACAAAGGCGTCAGCACAACACTTAACTGTTTTTCACAGCAAGCAAACAAAATATATAACAAACAAGAGGGTATTTATAAAGGTAGAAAAAAATATTTTACCAAAACAGATGAACAACCAATTATTAAAAAAACATTTTAGGTTGATTCCTACATTTTAAATCAGAAAGGAAATTCAAGTGATTCATTTACAACAAAGCAAAGAACATTTTTTACACACCATTTGTCAACAAAATCCTGCATTCTCCCATACTTGCAACAGAAAAAGAAATCAAGCTGGATGCGAGACACAACTAAAGTTCTAAAGGTTAATAAAACACAAGAACAAGCATCCGCAGATTCCACCTTCTTTTTCCTTGTCTTATAAATTGCCATTTTTGCTTCAGCAACCAAAAACCTGGCCAAAGCAGTCTCAGATTTGAAACTAGAGGAAATAGGGAAACCATAAATAAATTTCACCAAGGAAAAAGAAAGACCCATCTTTAAAATAATATCATGCAAAAACTGAAAAAGAGGGACAAGTCTTATGCAATCTACATATGCATGACAAAGCGTTTCATTGTTTTCACAAAATGGGCACAATTCTGGGATCTCATTGGAAAACTTGTGCAATAAGATATTATAAGGGAGGATGCAATGCACTAATCTCCATTGCAGGTCGCCCGAACGTTTAGAAATTGGGGGGGTATATAAACCTCTCCATGCAGGGACAAGAGGGGTCGAGGTTGGCAAATGTTCTTTCCATTGAATCCCGAAAGGACTTTTAACTGAATCAGCAAAAATATACTGAATACAAAAGGAATACAGGTTCCCCTTCTCAATGGAATTTAAAGGTACAGATTTGCCATCCCAGTCCAAAAGCAAAACAGGGAAGGCATATTGATTGGGCAAATCCACAATATCAAAAGACTCCTGAAACCCACTCCAAAACTCATTAATGCCTTTAAGATAGCAGAAAAAAGCTGACCAATTATCCGAATTGATTTCAACCCAGTAATGGTGGAGATTTCATGACCAGATTTCCATCTTTCTTTTGAAAAATCCAGCAGATTGTGCACAAGAAGTATATTGGACCCCACAAAATGTTGCACAAAAGCCCGAGAGGATGGGATTCCTGTAAAACAGGGATTGTAGAAAACTGGTTCATTTAAGAACATCGAGGCAGTAAAGGAAGTGACCTCACGTTGCAGTGATAAAGCCTGCCAAGCATTGATCACACTCTGCATATGCAGAGGAAGTGGTGACACGTCGATCTTCAGGAGGTCGAGCAAAAAAAGCTCACGGCCATATCCTAGCCGGCCCGCTTGCTTTAGCAAACAAAGGGTCAAACTCTCCCAAGGCATGTGGTTATAAAGCAACTTTTTCACCAAAAGAATGCGGAAAGTCATGATCCTGCTGGTGATGTCAACAAGCCCTTGACCCCCCTCATTCCGAGAAAGGCTGAGCACACCTGGTCGAAGCCAGTGCATACCACCCCAGAAAAAAATCGATTAAGTGTTTTTGAATATTTTTAATTAGTTATGCAGGTGGCTGCAAGACAATAAACCTGTGCCACAAGATGGAAGAGACCAAATTGTTAATAACTAAAACTCTTCCATGATATGATAATTTGCACAGAAGGCCCCTCCATCTCTGAAGTCTGGAGTAGACTTTGTCTGTTAGTCCATCCCAGTTTTTCTGAATACTTTGAGCATCACCAAGGTGTACACCCAAATGGTAAACACTATTATTCTTCCAGGATAAATTGCCAGGTAGTGTTGGGAAGGAAAAGTGCATTGCGAATCCAAAAAAGGAGGCATAACTCTTTGTCCAGTTTACTCTGGCTGAGCAAGCAAGGGTAAAATTATTCATAGTTTTAAGTAGTTCAGATACATCTTGACATTGAATTGGAGTGCAGATATCATCTGCATAAGCAACAACTTTTATAGCAGGTATGTCCGGAGCGACAGAGAATCCCACAAGTTTCTCACGCAATTTAACTAAAAGGGGTTCAATGGAAAGAACATAAAGGAGTCCGGATAAGGGACACCCTTGCCTTATTCCTCTGGTAACAGTAAAGGGAGGAATCAACTCATTATTTATTTTGAATAAACTAGAAATATTGTGATACAACAACTGAATATATGATACAAAAATACGACCCAAACCAAAACCCTTGAGGATAGCAAATAGATAACAATGATCTATACTATCAAAGGCATGCTCTTGATCAACAAAGATTAAGCCAGTACTTTTATGCAGAAGATCACACACATCAGCAATGTCACGAACAGCGCCAAGATTGTCATATATTGATCGTCCAGGCACACAACAGGTTTGATCAGGATGCACCAAAGAATGGACTACCAATTTTAAGCGAGAGGCAAGGACCTTTGAAAAAAATCTTGTAGTCGGTGTTCAGTAAGGAGACAGGACGCCAGTTTCTGAGTAACTGGGTGTCTCCCTTCTTTGGTAACAAGGAAACAACGGCTCGCCAGAAACTTAGGGGGAGCTCCCCAACTTGAAAACTTTCCTTGAGTACTTCCAAAAGTTCGGGTCCGATAATGTCCCAAAAGGTTTTGTAGAATTCACAGGGGATTCCATCCAGACCAGGAGCTTTCCCGGACGCCATACTGGAAAGAGCAAGACCCAACTCCTCCAGCGTGATG
Source organism: Eptatretus burgeri (assembly GCF_056783735.1). Classification (NCBI taxonomy): domain Eukaryota; kingdom Metazoa; phylum Chordata; class Myxini; order Myxiniformes; family Myxinidae; genus Eptatretus; species Eptatretus burgeri. The sequence continues at coordinate 153,787,569 of NC_140962.1, read as the reverse complement.
GACCTCTCCAAAGAGGCTCGCTGTGACTCAGACAACTTGGGTAAAGGTTCAATAAAGGCTTTTGCAACATTCAAATCAATCTTTTTTGCACAGAATAAAGAAGAAAAATAATCGACTACAATTCTTTTAATCATCTTAGGTTCACTTACTATCTCTCCTTCAGGTGATTGTACAGATAATAGTTGTTGTTGAGCTTTAGTTTTCCTCTCCAAAGAGAAGAAAAACTTTGATGAAGTGTCAAAAAGACTCAAATTTTTAATCTTAAGCCGCACTAAAGCCCCTTTAGCCCTTTCGTTGACAAGACTGTGAAGAAGTTCTTTTTTAGTTATAAATTCTTTACGTAATCCTTGATTTCTGTTCAACTCAAGAGGATTTCTTTGCAATTCTAAAACCTCTTTTTCTAGAATCGTTATCCTTGAAAGACTATCCCGAGAGTGATGAAGTTTATACTGCTGACAAAAGATTTTGATGTGGATTTTTACAATATCCCACCATTGTAGCTTGCTATGAAAAGTATTTTTCCTTCCGTAAAGAGAAGTCCAAAATATTCTCAAAGCATTGCAAGAAACCATGTCTTCCAAAAGACTAACATTTAGAGCCCAATAGGCACTCCTACGTTGAAGCTAGGGAAAAGTTAATTTTAAAGAAACTTGGTGGTGATCCGAAAAGCCAGAGGGAGAAATTGCCGTAGACAATATGAAGTTCCGAAAATCATTATTAACATAAAATCTATCTAAGCGAGCGAATGATACCCTGTTATTGGAAGCTTGACACCACGAATATTGCTTAACTTTGGGGTGCTGCAATCTCCAACCATCAACCAAATTATACTTTGCTAAAATGGTCGCAAACCCTTTTGCACTCTCAGGGTGAGGTTCTGAGCCATTACGGTCCAGAGCTGGCTCCAAGGTACAATTAAAATCACCAGCGAGGCACACGAGACCACTAAAATCAATCTGGGATAAACAATCATCAAGAATGGAAAAATATTCGTTTCTTTTTGCAGGATTACTTGGGACATAAGCATTTAATAGTGTGATTTTATAGCCTCCATAAGAAAAAAACCACAAAAGCCAAATGACCTTGCATGAATTCGTGAAAAACAATTTGGTCCGATGAAAGACTTGATCGAAACCAGAAAGCAACTCCTGCACTGCAGCAATCAAAGGAACTGAAAAACCAAGAACCCCTTATTGTGGTTTGCCACTCTGCAGAACAAGTCGGTCCACAACGCACATCCTGAAGAAGAGCTACATCAATATGCTTTTGATCAAGTAACAGTCGAACATGTGTTTTACGTATAGGGGCGCGGCCCCCATTTATGTTTAAACAAGCAAGAGACAGAACCATTTTAGTATTTTATAGGTGGGTACTGGTTACTGAAGTTCTTTCCTTGCCAGAGTTACATATTTCCTCAATCTGTGTACGTGGGATTCATTGGCGCCATAGGCTGCCGGATTTTTAGTAATAAGGGATGCGGTAAACATAAATTTATCGAGTTCTGGAAAGAAATCTGTTAGTTTAATTTTTTTCCGAAAGGTGTTATGGAGGAACTTGATCACCTTCGCAGGAGCAGGGGCATTTAAGCCCTTGCGGTCTTGTGAATCTCCAGCTGCACCATCCAACTCAGAAGAATCTGATATTGAACAAGTATCATCGGAATCACATGACTCGTGTTCAATTTCAGCTTCCTTTTTCTTTACAGATATAGCAGACATTGGAAATGGTTTCACGAAAAAGGAATCCTCAGGAAGCAGATTTCCTTCTAACTTTTCAGGTGTCTGCTTCAAAGTCACTGAGGTAATGGGTGTGGCTGTAGATGTGACAGGCAGTTCTATGGTACTCGGTGCAATTACAGTTTGGTGAGATTGTTCTGTGGTGTTAGGCACAACTATAGTTTGGACAGATGGCTCTGAGTTATTAGGCTCCACTGTAGTCTGAACTGCTGGTTCTGAGGTATTAGGCACGACTATGGTTTCAACAGTTGGTTCTTCGGTGTTAGACACAATCTCCGCATGAACATCCTGCTTCAGTGTATGACTACCTACTGTATGTCCAGAACAAGTTTCGTCTCCGCCTGGGACATCTACTGATGGTTTGTTTTGAAGCTCCATAGTCTCCTCGTCATCACATGTGAGAGGGCAGGCATAAACATCTGAAGGATTTTGGTTACTCTCTTTCCGATTGAGTGAAACCCTCTTCACAGCGACTGCTTCGGCGAATGAAGAAGGTTCGACTAAAACTGCACTTTGGTGCCTCCGTTTTCCTCGTGTCACCCAACCAGACTCATTTTTTGCATTTGTTTGATTTTCAGAGTTTTCCCCTGCCTCAGTAGACACCCCAATGACCTCAGGTTCATTTACATTTTCAACTTTACTTGATTCTTTTTCAATGCCCCTTGGGCATTCATTTTTAATGTGACCATACTGTCCACATTTGTAACACACTAAAGTTTGTGATGTAGCAAAGATGCGGTAAGTAAGCTTTTCATGTTCAATTTTTAACATCACGTCAAGCTCACGAATGTTTGGCTTCGGAATAATAAATAGTTGACGTCGAAAGGAAAGAATATGTTTTGTACTGTGGTCCTTAAAACGAACAGGAATGAAAGTTATTTTTGAAACAACAGTGCCATACTGTTCTAAAGCAGCCTTCACCTGCTCGTTTTTTATGAAGGGAGGAATATTTGACAGGAGTACCTTCATCGATGGAACATCGAGGGGTGATATGAAGAGGAATATATCCGGCTCCACAGTCAGTCCTGACTCCACAAGCTGCGCCACCATTTCCTCTTTAGCGACGAAGATAACAACACGCTGATTCATTCTCGATGCAGCTATTGCACGATGCATGCCGATTAATTTTCCGACACACAAAACAGCTTTTTCAACTGAGATTTCGGGTGGTGGCGTACACGAAAACCCATTTTTCCGACTTAAAGACTCTAACAGCTCAACGGTCGCCATGATTTAGGCGTAATAACACTCAATGCCTCAGGGTATAAAAAAAAAAAATAATAATAATAATAATAATAATAATAAAAACCAATACACAAGCAAAGCTGGCGAATGGAGGAAAATAATAATAATACTAATAATAATAATATGGACGCAGTCCAAGAATCGTTTAAAGGAGCCAAAGCGATGGCAAAAACTAACAAAACACATCGGATGGAAACCAGGCCTCAAAACCGGGAGGGGTTCTGAGAAACCCGAACACCACCTACCGTGCGCTCTCTTTCTCTCTCTCGCTCAATGGAAAAGAGAAAACAAGGAGAAAGGGGTCAAGAGAAAACGAAAACTAAAACATTTAGACGATGAGAAGAGGGAAAGGAGAAAGCAACACAGGCTCCGTGCGTACCGCCAGGAACTGAGCAACAGGTCTTCGCGATTGCACGCACGTGCCAAGCGAGCAACAGCTGTGGAGGGAGGGAGAGAGAGAGAGAGAGAGAGAGAGAGAGAGAGAGAGAGAGAGAGAGGAGAGAGAGAGAGAGAGAGAGGAGAGAGAGGAGAGGAGAGAGAGAGCGAGAGAGAGAGAGAGAGAGAGAGAGAGAGAGAGAGAGAGAGCGAGAGGAGAGAGAGAGCGAGAGGAGAGAGAGAGCGAGAGGAGAGAGAGAGAGAGAGAGAGAGGAGAGAGAGAGAGAGAGAGAGAGAGAGAGAGAGAGAGAGAGAGAGAGAGAGAGAGAGAGAGAGAGAGAGAGAGAGAGAGAGAGGAGAGAGAGGAGAGAGAGGAGAGAGATGAGAGAGATGAGAGAGAGAGAGAGAGAGAGAGAGAGAGAGAGAGAGAGAGAGAGAGAGAGAGAGAGAGAGAGAGAGTCATTGGTTGTTATCTCCATATACAGGCTCCATAAGGTGGAACAGAGCCCTCCCAGGTCTCAAAGTACCCACCCCATGTTGCGCCGCCAACCACCACCTCCACGTGCAGTCCCCAGATGGTGGGACGGACACACTCCAGGTCCCAAAGCATCCACCCTCGTGCATGCATGTGAAAGTTGCTGTTGTTGGCTGCTTTCTGCACGTGTGCGTGCGTGCGTGCGTATCATGTTCAATCACATATTAATGTGTGTCTTCGCTCCCAAAGCCACACCTCATCCAAGAACCATAAAAGCTTGAGGATTTTAGACATCGGGGCTGTTACGCATGTTGGGAACAACGCACAAGCTGCTCCGCGAGAATGAGCCTCGACGGGGACAAACCTCTGTGTGGACGAGCAGGCCGGTGCCACGATGTACTGGAGGTTTCTTGGATGCAGTGGCCAAACACACTGACTTACACTATCTTTCTCTCATATCCCTGCACCTAATTGATTTACTTGAGATGTACAAAGAGCTTCATAATTTCCCCTATACCTGTTAGAGCAGGGTAACTAATTTGCACCGCACAGTTTCCTCTCGTGCATACATTGCAAACACCTGCACCAAATCCTCCGACTGGAAATCCTGCATCGTGCAAAGTCCTTCCTCGGCCCACCTGAGCTCCTGACCACATAAAAAGCTTTCGTCCGCAGCCTAATGGAGTATTGTTCTCCCCTCTGGGCTGGTGCTCCTGCCTCCCACCTTTCTCGGCTTCACGCTGTGGAAACCAAGGCATTTCGGATCATTGGTATCTCCTGCGATGAGTCTGAGTCTTTTGAGCCTCTCACCGCAGGCAGGTCGGTGGTCTTTCTGTCTTTTACCATCTCCTCTGTGGTCTTGCCCCGCCTGCTCTGTCTGCGATTTGTCCCCACCATATTTCCGCAGGATGCTCAAGGTCCGCCAACAACCGCCTTCTGGTAAAACTACCAAAATCACGAATCACTGCTCACCTTCACTCTTTCATTCCTCTTTTTCCCACCTTTGGAATAAACTCCCTCACTCTGTTCAATCCCATTCTTCCCTCCAGGCCTTCAAAACAGCTGTTCCCCACCATCTCTTATCGTCCCCCATCGAAATCCTCGATCTTTTCTACCCCCGTTAATCCACCCCAAACGCACCTTCTTCAAATTCCCTGCCTTCCTTCCTGAAAGTCCCTGTCATGTCCATATTGCATTCCCCATGTTCCCCGCCCCATCCCTCTCCCTTCTGCAGATCTCCGAATGTCTCTGTTCCCCACTGTTTTATCCTTCCCTCTCCCACCCCTCTTGTCTCATGCCCCCCTTGCTGTGTGTTGGTGTTAGCTCTCATACGAGCCTCGACAAGGGATACAAAAAAATAAAATCCCTGGGAACATAAAACTAATTCATAATACAGTATCAACTTCTGTCAGTGAAGCAATGGGTTCAATGTTGGTATTCTTTGAAACCACCATGTCACTTGTTTCCTTCCTCCTCCCCCACCCTTATCTTGTGGCTGTTATATCATGATCCTTCACAAGTGGAGCATGGATTCCTCCACAGTAGTCGGGCCTCACAAGGTTATAATCCCATGTGCAAAAGTGACAATGCATCTTCATTGGATGTAAATGCATTCATTGTAGCTCGTTCCCATCACAACAATGTTTACATATCGGCCTTGAAACACAATGCAAGCTCCTTCCAGATTAATATCATGGATTTCTTTCCTCGTACTAAAGGGCGGGAATGTACATGACGTGGCAAAAGTCGACAGGACAACTTAATGGCTGAAAATGTAGTTGCTATTTCCAGCACAAAACTCGCAGTTTCCGTTGGTGGCACAAGAGGATAAAAAAAACATAACACGAGAACAGCACTCATAGAGCACATAGTCTCACCATCCATCCATCCATTGGGACCATGCTCTGTGCAGAGTCGATGCTGCCGAAGCAGTCTCCTGTGCTATTGGGCGTAATCCTGGATGGGTCGCCACTGCAGCGCAGGTTACTGAATGCCTTAATCATCGCAGCATACCACGTGACCTATGACATCAGAGTTAGCAATAAAATATACCCTATGGGGAGTCCCTCCAATGTTTGCAGTTTTGTATCGATCGGACAAGCAGTTGCAGAGAAAAACATTTTTAAAGCGAATATGTGTGTGTATATATATATATATATATATATATATATATATATATATATATATATATATATATATATATATATATATATATATATATACACACACACACATGCGGACACGGACGGACACGCACACACACGGACAGGGGCTTTGCAATAGTCTCGCATCTGTTTCAGGGTGAGACCAAGAAATTAAAGTAACTAGATCTTCACCATAATTGAATCAAGGCCTCCTTGTCACATACCCAATCTGTCCACCAAGTTTCTTCCGAATCCTTCCATAACATTTTGAGATATCGTGCTATATATTGTTTTTGGCCCCGTCTCTCAATGGTGAAGAAACACTTTAAAAATTCTAGTATCCGGATATTCACCAAAATCTTATCAATTCGTCCTTGTTACACACCTAACATGTTCCCAGATTTCGTCGGAATCCGCCCATAACTTTTTGAGAAATCCTACACAGACAGACAGACAGGGGTGAAAACATAGCCTCCGCCCACCTTCGGTGGCAGAGGTAAAAATGGTCAGAGTTATCTGCCATGAAGGATAACAAGGTGCAGACATTCAGGGCTTTACCCTTCGTCAGAACAAAATAGAGACAAAGGCAACAGGAAGTGGTTATACAGGTAGATGTTGGGTGACGTGGGTGGGCATGGGTGGTTATACGGGGTGGATGACATGACTCATCCTGTAATCAACCACTTCCTATAATGGATAACTCGATGAACTAAACTGCTAATTAATGCAAACCATTGCATTTACAGTTCCCATTGAAAGTGTACACCCCCCCCCCCCTTTTCAAAATTTTCACCTTTTGTTGCCTTATAACCAGGAATTAAATTGCATCAAATCAGACTTTTTACCAACTTTACTTTACACATCATAACGCACAACTACTAAGACAAAACAAATTCTACAAATTTCGGGAAATTAATGAAGGATACAAAACTAGAATATCTTGGTTAGATAAGTTTATATAATATAAATATAATCTTTTTTATTTTTATTTATTTATTTTTAGTCTACCTTGTCAAGGCTCGTATGAGAGCTAACACACAACGCACAGCGAGGGGGGCATGAGACAAGAGGGGTGGGAGTGGGAAGGATAAAACAGTGGGGAACAGAGACATTAGGAGATCTGTGGAAGGGAGAGGGATGGGGTGGGGAACATGGGGAATAGAAGATGGACATTACAGGGACTTTCATCACAGGGAAAGCAGGGAATTTGAAGGAGGTGGGTTTGGGGTGGATTAGCGGGGGTAAAAAAAAGATTGAGGATTTGGATGGAGGATGATACGAGGTGGTGGTGAACAGCTGTTTTGAAAGCCTGGGGGGAAAAATGGGATTGAACAGAGTGAGGGAGTTTATCCCAAAGGCGGGGAAAAAGAGGAAAGAAAGAGTGAAGGTGAGCAGTGATTCGTGATTTTGGTAGTTTTACCAGAAGGGGGTTGTTGGCAGTAGGGTAAATATACTGATTCTGGCTCACTTTCCCCCATGTTAAGTGAATGGGGATTCTCAGCGATTCATATTTTTTTCCCTAAAAAAATAAACCTTTTTATCCCAACCTGTTGAATTCTCTGCTGTTGAAATATCTAAAACATGGAAGTGAATGGAGATTTTAACAGCCTCCCCTTTTAGCCGAGGAGCACTTTTTTTCAAATAACCAATGCATATTGTTTAGCTCACTCATTGAACCTATAAAGATTTGTTCATTCTCAAATTCCTTCAATAGTTTAATTTTCTTTGCACAATAATCCCCATCTAAAATATTTAAAAATAAAACATTTGAATATTTATATTTTTCAAGATACCCCTTTTGTGTCATTATGAAATGATATACTTCTCTCATTGATCTCCTCTGACCACCTCCTGAGTCTCAGATTATTTTTTGCATAAGCCCCGCCCAATTTTCTTAAGCCACGCCCACGTTTCCTAAGCCACGCCCACTTTACTAAGCCCCACCCTCTTTTGTGAGGACCACCTACTCTTACATCATTTCCACTTAATCTCTTTTCCAAAGAATTCACCAGTAAATTCTAGAATGTTATGTTTTAGAAAATTTCTGTATGAAGGCCTGGGCCTTGTTCAGAGAATTTCCAAAGGAAACCACACCTACCAGGCCTTCTGTATAAAAGCTTGAAACCCAGACTTCATTTAAACATATTTTTACTTTTGCTGAGAATGGACTGACTGTGCTGAGCTTGAGTGGGATGACTTTGGAGTTCCTTGGAGTTCTATTACTTGTGTGGAACTAAACCTTCAAGTTGACGAACTGGATTCAAACCTCTTATCTATTGAGGTAAGATTTTATTTTCCTATTTACAGAGTTTGATTTAAGCATATAATCATTTAACAATTAAATCACTTAATTAATACATTATTATTTTCTCTCACAGGAAATTGTATCTGAAATACAAAATGAAAATACTGCTTTTGCCACAACTTGGGGCGAAATTGTCGGTTTTGTTGAAGACCTTGTGAGCGACCAAGACCCACAGAACGAGCTCGACCTTGATGACCCAACCAAAGAGTTATACCTTAGAGACCCGCAAAATCCTGAAAAAGAGTTTTACATCGATGGTACTCATTGTGAGTTATCAAGACAATACCCACTGAACAAGTTATACCTTGATGAAACAGAATCTGTTTTACCTCGGAGACTCACAAATTTTGAAAAAAAAATCAGTAAATGAGTTCTGCCTTGATGGTTTAAATAACTACCTTGGAGACTCGGGAAAAGGGTTCTGCCAAGATGGTTCTAAATATGGAGCCTACCTTGGAGACTCACAAATTTTGAAAAAAAAAAAAAATCAGTAAATGAGTTATCCTTGGTGGTTTTAAATATGAAACCTACCTCAGAGACCTCACAAATTTTGAAGAAAAAAAAAATCAGTAAATGAGTTCTGCCTTGATGGTTTATATAACTACCTTGGAGACTCAGGAAAAGGGTTCTGCCAAGATGGTTCTAAATATGGAACCTACCTTGGAGACTCACAAATTTTGAAAAAAATCAGGAAATGAGTTATCCCTTGGAGACTTTGTAAGTTGGTTTTGTTTTGGAGACTTGAAATGTGGGTTCTGGCTTGATAACTCAGAATGTGATACATATCTTGGAAACTCAACAGGAATGTGGTTATACCTTGGAGACTTGGAAAGTTGGGTTTATTTTGGAGACTTGAAATGTGGTTTCTACGAAGAAGAATTTTGGGGATCTCAACCTATCGATGTGGTTCTTTGTTGGATGGTGCTTGATGAGAGCAATATCAAGAAAGTTCTGGGAAGAAAGTGCAGGAAAGTTCTTACTCCCCCTTTCTACTTCATCAAACCTGAAAGCCTTAAAAGCCAGAATTGAAAGAAGAGAAAAAAAAAAACGAAAAAATATATATTGTTAGTTCTGGGAAGAAGATGCAGGAAGGTTCTTACTCCCCCTTTCTTCTTCATTAAACCTGAAAGCCTTAAAATACAGAATTGGAAGAAGAGAAAAAAACATAAAAAATATATTGTTGAAATACGTATTTTAAAAAAGATATTGTGTTGGGCGAGGGTTGGGTTGGGGTTGAGATTTTGAATGTGAGGGTTAGGGTGGGTTTGCGTTGGTGTTGAGATTTTGAATGTGAGGGTTAGGGTGGGCTTGCGTTGGGGTTGAGATTTTGAATGTGAGGGTAAGGGTGGATAAGGGTTGATTATACTCCCTGTTAAATTTTATATATATATATATATATATATATATATATATATATATATATCTCTCTCTCTCTCTCTCTCTCTCTCTCTCTCTCTCTCTCTCTCTCTCTCTCTCTCTCTCTCTCTCTCTCTCTCTCTCTCTCTCTCTCTCTCTCTCTCTCTCTCTCTCTCTCTCTCTCTCTCTCTCTCTCTCTCTCTCTCTCTCTCTCTCTCTCTCTCTCTCTCTCTCTCTCTCTCTCTCTCTCTCTCTCTCTCTCTCTCTCTCTCTCTCTCTCTCTCTCTCTCTCTCTCTCTCTCTCTCTCTCTCTCTCTCTCTCTCTCTCTCTCTCTCTCTCTCTCTCTCTCTCTCTCTCTCTCTCTCTCTCTCTCTCTCTCTCTCTCTCTCTCTCTCTCTCTCTCTCTCTCTCTCTCTCTCTCTCTCTCTCTCTCTCTCTCTCTCTCTCTCTCACACACACACACACACACACACACACACACACACACACACACACACACACACACACACACACACACACACACACACACACACACACACACACACACACACACACACACACACACACACACACACACACACACACACACACACACACACACACACACACACACACACACACACACACACACACACACAAAAGTTAAGCCTTGACTGACTATTCAGTTGAGGATTCTGTGTTTGGGGTTCACAGATCTAAGAACATCCCCCATTGCACACACACCAACAAACAAAAGTTAAGCCTTGACTATTAAGTTGAGGATTCTGTGTTTGGGGTTCACAGATCTAAGAACGTCCCCCATTGCACACACACCAACAAACAAAAGTTAAGCCTTGACTATTAAGTTGAGGATTCTGTGTTTGGGGTTCACAGATCTAAGAACGTCCCCCTTGACACACATTATATATATATATATATATATATATATATATATATATATATATATATATATATTATTAAATTTAACCCTCGGCAGATGCCACCTGTTATACACCTCGGACTGGGTCCTCGAGTGTCCATAAAGGTATATAGTAGAGGGGAGTGAAGCGCCAACCTATTGCTCCCATGAGTATTATTTGCTTAGTTTTGTCTTTTTTAATTCCTGTGAATAAAATGAACCAAAAATCTCTTCCCCCTTTAAATCATATACCTTATAAGTCCAAGGAGCTGTATGGAGTACATCAACGATTTTAAAAAGCTCATTTGTCCATCGTTTAGTATAACCTTTTTCAAAATGAGATTTCCACCTATATATTCTTACGATATCACCAACTTTGAACTTAGGCTTTCTGACATTCATCTCTTTATCATATTTCAATTTTTAAAATGTTTGTGTTGGTTTCATTTTCGTTGAGGTGTGAATCGTATCATGATACTTATCTACAATGTCCTGAAGTAAAGACACCCATTTTTGAGAACCGAGTTGTGTGAATTTTTTATATAGTTTCTCTTTTAAAGTGTGATTGAAGCGCTCAATAATAACTGCCTTTCCTTCATTAAAGGTACTGTATAATATAATGTTGTTATTTTCAGAAAATTCATAAACGTTTTATGGTAGAACTCTGTACCCTCATCGGTCCACAATTTTTTGGGTTTTCGCTTACTTTTATTAAATATCTGTTGGAAGGCCAACATAAGAGTATTACCTGTTTTGTTTTTCAAAGGTACAACCCATGTATATCTACTCCTAAAATTAATAACGGTTAAGGCATACTTGTACCCCTTATCATTATCGAGTTCAATCAAATCAGCGGACCAGATATAATCAACCTCCTTGGAATAAACCTTCCTTCTCTGAAACTTTGTGATAATTGGTTTATGTAATTCATTAGCTAATTGCTCTTCAATCTTAATGACATCATTAGAGCCTATGAGTTTTTTTGAATTTCCAAGCCTAAGTTTCAATTTAGCACTGATCATCTTCTTCACGATAAATCTATCAACTTTTTCTCTCAAGGTTGGATTTTCTATCAGAGACAAATTATACAACATTTCTCTATCGGCTTCATGCTTTTCTTCCAACGTTGTGGTATTCCCATAATCAATATCGTCCCTCATGCACACTTCATCAACCCTATTGATGGGTTTACTCCATGGTTTAGGATTGTCTGCCTCATCTAATCTTTTATCCAAGTTTGTGCCTGGACCACAGAAAGAATACCCTGGTAGATGTAATTCCCCTGGTATTCCAGGACTGTAGTTGTAAATTTACTTCCTGATAAAAACTTTTGTATATCTCTTCCACGTTTGTGTTACGAGATAAATTGACACTTTTTTGAACCACACACCGAGATATACCTTTTTGCCTTTTTGTATAACCACATATGCCTTTTTGTATAACCCTGTTATTTTTAGTTTTAAAATACGAGATATTTTTAGTATTAGTTTTCTTTTTACATTTGAGACAATAACTCATTTATTTATGAGAAAAATTCCGACAGAGTGCAAAAACCTTTTTAGTTTCCAACATGCACGTTTGAATCTTAATTTTTAAAACATAAAGAATCCTCAGAAATGTCTTCACTCTCTCCTCCATTTATTTAAGAAAAAAATAAAAAACTTTAATTAACGTTAATATCTTTCCCTTGAAACGATGACAATAGTCTTGTCGAAAATATTGCTAATAGACTTGTCAATTCTTTGTTTTCCTCCTCGGTACGTTGAGATTTATTTAGTTTCTGTAATACCCCCAATCTTTTTTTAATCTCACCGGTTTCCATATTTATTTATTCTCTCTCTTTCCTCCCTCTACTCCTTCTCTCTCTTCTCCCTCTCCTCCTTCTCTCTCTCTTCTCCTTTTCCTCCTCTTCTCTTTCTTCAACTCCTTCCTCGTCCCTTACTATCCTTGAATCACTTACACCCCATAGAATATCATACATATATTCATCGGGATTTCTTGTTATTCCTGTATCCAAAATAATTTTTTTTACAACAGGAAACCAATAAAATTCCATTTTGAATTTCTAAAAGAGCCTTACGTTTTCTTAACCTTATAATTTTTTCATTATTTATCATTTTAAATAAATCCAAAGTTGTTGGTTTATCAACATCAGTAAAAAGCCAATCTTTTATTGAAAATACCTCATTCTTATGTTGTAGAACATATTTATTAAAATACCGAATATCCTTTTCTTGAAGGTATGCTTGGACACAAAAATGATAATTTTCTTGAAGCCTTCTTGCTGTCATTTATGTATAAGAAATATATGACTGAATAATATTATGACATGAAACACCTCCCCATCTTCCTATAGTTAAATCATTTTGTATTTCCTTACTTATTATATATAATCCTGTTTTTTTCTGTTTTCATGATATAAACTAGGGCAAAACCATTATTATATTTACGCTTATTAAATTCTTTTATTTGTTGTTTACTAATCGTGCTTCCACAAAACTCATTCTCTATACCAAGTGGATAATATTCTTCCTTACGAGACTGATTTAATTGTTCCAGGTTTTCTAGGTCAATTTTAAATGACCAATTATACCCTAAATCATTCATATCATACCCCCATTGTTCTATTCTCATACAAACGATACACCCTTCTTTATAAAAATTTATTTCAAATGGAACTGTGAATTCTGTATGACCTGGAGATAAAAATCAACACTTCTGTATCTTTGGAATACACGGCCGTTTTGTTTCAGGATATATATTGTGATAAATCGCTTAATCTCACCAAGTCATTCGCCTCAGTCAGGCTTGGATAATTTTTTAATTTATAAGCATTTTTCATATAAGTATTTTTTGTTACACTATATTTCTGTCGTTCAGCCTGTGCCTTTGTGTAATAATTTGATGAATCAATATCCAGTTCTTGGGATACACCAAAGATAGAACCATCTTTACCAACATTAGTCATTTATATTAGATTAAAAATAATGTCATAAATTTTTTTATTTTTGTTGAGTTGAAATAACACATATAGACATAATTGACCACAACAATTGGAATTTAATTCTTGGACTTGAAATGTTTGATAAACACCATTCTGTAAGAATTTTATGACTTCAACAGGTGGTGGAAGACCAAAACTATCAAAATAACATTTGTCTTGACTATTAAAAATACAAACCCAATGAGAAACTTTCCCATTATTATCTTCTAAGTTCATAATAATATTCTTTGTATGTTTAGGCACGTTTGTTAATTCATCTCTCATACAAATAACCACATTATGAATTTTTAATTTCTTACAATATCTGACAAGTTGTAAATTTGATGTTGTATTCTTTCCAAATTCTTTAAACCACTCATCAATGCTCATTTATTTATTAGAAAGATATAATCCATTGCCCCTTTAAGTTAATTTCACACCTGCTTGTGCGATAGAAGAAAGCATATCTCCAACTAACAATCTCGCTTTATCAGGCACACTTTCCAGTTTTTCAGCAAAATCTACAATTACACTACTTACACAAATTTGTTTCTCCAACTCTTTGTTATGTCTTTCCAATTCCTTTTGAGCCCGGAGTTGAGCCTTCCTTTCGTTTGCAGTTTTCACCGCTGTTGAAATACCACCCGTCAATGCTCCAACCGCACTTAAACCAGCAAATAAAGGAATTAGAAATGGGAGAAATCCTCCACTCATATCTCTCATTGAATATTTTTTCAACATTGGTTTTGTCATTTTAATTTTAAGTGAGCCAGTATCATTCAAGATTTTAACCTGTTCTCTTGTGAGCAAAACAGCAATTCTTACTGCTGCTTTTCTCTGAATTGTATTAACGTTAATTGTACAAGGCTTTTGATTTTGAACACAAGATGATAGTTTATGAAGATTGATTTGATTAACAAATACCCCAGTTGGTACTTTGCCACTCATTTATTTCACAAAAAAATACATGAGACTAATCATAACACCATTATCTGTATTAACCTGTAATTCTGTTTCTTCCAAAAGCAAACAATATGTATCAACTTCTTCACTCTCTCCTCTTTCAATGTATAAGGAAGTATCCACTCGATTCGACTTTATAGTTTCCTTTTGAGCACTCAGGTCAAATGCATAGATTGTATACAAACTTTTAAATGCTGTCATATCCAAAATAGGTTCTTTATTTCCATTACTTTCACACACCATTTGGTAAGACTTGTATGCTTCAGCATAATCATTTTTTCCCAATTAATTTCCAATCTATCTCATGGATAAAATGTTCCATCAAGAGAAACACGAAGTTATTTCACTTTTGCATCATCACTCAATGCATTATTCTTATCTGTAGCAGTATCACCATCTGTTTTTTGAAAAATAATCCACAGATATCGTGGCTTTCCTTGCAGAACATCCAAATTCCACGCGTAAGTGGTTTGGTTTTGTTTGACGTGTTGACATCTTCTTTTGAGGTATGATACACTGAGTGGTTTATTTGAGTTAAATCCTCTATTCAACATCTCTTCTGTTTTAAGATTAGGAGTATATTCACTAATATACCAACTCATTTCATCAATGACAAATTTATTCTGCTCACCAAAAGCACTAGCAACACCAAGAAGTAATCTATTTTAATTATCATTCCTTTGTAGTTGAAATCTAATTTTAAGACCATACAGAACTTTATCATGATCACAAAATCCAAATATACCTTTAAGAGGAACTGCCACACTAAAACTATTAACTGCTTTTGTATCATCATTATACGTTCCTTTCCTTTGAGTATATCCAGGGTCTGTGTTTGTTCCCGATGACATATCAGGAATAAAACCTTTGACAGCCCCCTTTCCCATTCTATCACTGAATGAATATAGTGTAAATTTCATCATTTCAGATACAGCAGAGACATAATCAACCGCTTCAACTTCTTGTGTTCCAATGTATAAACGAACACTATCAAACATTTTCCAGAAGAAATCATTGACGAGTGTAGTGTTTGTATTATTCCCAGCCTTAGTGAATTTAAATTTACACAACAAGAAACTTTCGGATAGATTCATATTAGTTTGTTGATTATTTATTTCAAAACTTTTTGTACCATTTGCATTCCAGTCTGTTCCAGTCATTGCATTTACCTTGAAGTAATCTTCTTTTTTAGTGGAGTTTGAGATGATAATAGTATCATCCAAATCATAGATACTATCAATTGCTTCCATACTTGTATTTATTTAGGAAAAATGATGTTAAAACTTTTGAAACCCTGACCCAAGTATTTGAATTATTTTCTGTCGTTCTTGTGGAGACAACTGAGTTTTGCCTTTCTTAATTTCTTTTATTGCTTGTAATTTATGAGATTCCTTTTGGGCATCTTTTATACTCTTTATAGCACCTGCTACATTTCTCACAGCAGAAGCAGTTGAACCAATTAGGTCTTTATGTTTAAGAATAGTTGAACCGATACCCATTAGAGTATCAATTATCCCATCTCCTCTAAATTGATGTCCGACACCCCTTTTTCTCTTAGGTTTATAGTATCCTCTACCAAGATACATACCTTCACCCCTGTAGTATGGGGAAAGGAATATCCCATCCCCTGTAATTATTTTATATTTTCCCAACTCGTGTTTCCTCACAATAACCATCGTATTTATTTATTGGAAAACTTCACGTAGGTGAATTCTGATGGATATAACTTCTCCATTAAAAGAAATCATACGATTATTTTGGTCGGTTATCCTAAAATTTACTCTGTATATCATTTTTCCTGACACGGAGATAAACCAGATTTATGGGTTCCATATTGAATTTATAACCAATTGGGGTTGAGTATGCGCTGAATGAAAATATTGTATTTGTTCTTATTCCATCATTATAAGCACCATCAATCAAATCACAGTGAATTAATACCAAATTTATTCCTGAGGATATTTGAATGACATCATCACTGTAAAATGTCCCATTAGTTTCAATCTTTTTTGAGGAGAAATCCAATAACTCTCAAAATGAATTATCAATTGTGAAATCAACCTTGTAGTTATTTTTACGTTTAATTGTTGATTTTGAAGTACGTTTTTCAATATCTATGACAATACTTTTGGTTCATCACCCTGTTCTTTCATAAGACGAACAATTTCGGAAGATATTTGAAAGATCTCATATGCTCCGTGTGAGACTGTTATCGTTTTGTATCCACTTCCCGAATTATAACTAAACTTGTCATTTTTCTCGGTTATATTAAATCAGGTATTATAAGTTTCCATGGACAATAAAGACGCCTCATATTCGTTTGTTGGGTCAAGTTGTAGTGGATATGGGAATGAAGATGTGTGGTCGCTTATTGTGAAATTAAAACGAAGGATTGTGCTTCTCATCTTATTTAATGAGATAAAATGTCTTTATATTGGTATTTATTAATTATTTTAATGTTCATCAACTGATCTAAAATGGCTGATGCTTCATTAAAACAATTGTTATTTCCAGTCTTCTTACTACCTAACAACAATAACAGTGTATTAACTAATTGTGATGGGTCATTTGGAAGAAAACTAACACCTGAACCAAGGATACTTAAAGCCTGAATAATGTGTTTCTCCTTCTCATTCTTCTTTTTTTACCAGAAAGACTAACCCTATAATTAACAGAGTCCAGCAGATCAATATATACTCTATCATCATTATTTTTCTTGTCCAATGGTTTATCAAAATACTTTGATTCATCCCTCACAGTTGAAGCTTGTCTTCCATCTTTTGTGAGAAGAAACATTAATCTCAGAGTTAGTTTAACAGGAGGTTGAGCATAACTCAAGAACCTTAATTCATCATTAAATATCAATACCTTTTCTTGAACAAGATGAAATATTGCTGGTTGTTTTGTTGGAATAATTCCTGCTTTGGTTTTTGAATCCGCTGAATATTCATTTTTTAGAAGAGCATTCACAAAATAATCAGGGGGTCGATTAATCTCTTCCAGTTGTTGAAATAATCCTTCATCATCGTATTCTAATTCTCCTATAAGCTCTAATTCTTCCTCCGTCGTTTGACTGAAATCTTTTAATATTTGAAGTTTTTTTAGGAGTATATTCTTTTGTGGGAACTGTGAAAACATCTATAATTTTTTCTTTGGAAGTTTTTAAAAGTGGTTTAAAAATTTTCTCTTGTTTTCTTTCAAATGCTTCTTCACCAGTTAGTTTCTGTCTGCGTTTCTTCTTTATGTCTTCCTGTTGTTTTACAACTTTTGAAACCAACTCTTGATGTTCCTTAAATCTTCTTGCTCTTTCTTTCGCATCCATTTATTTATTGGAAAATATCATTTAATATCTCATCTTGTTTCACAACAATATATTTATATTTTTCAGTTGTGTGCTTCATGTAATCCCCAAATTCGTTTTTACTGCATAATGTGGAACAATTATCTCTCCAAAAATTGTTTATATCTATTGAATTTAACTTGAATAAAATAAAAGTATTAGCATTGTTTCTGATGGAACGACGAGGAAGTTGAAAGTATGATTGACTAAGATAAATACAATTACAAGAAGAATGTCTCCCTCTTGTGTAGTAGCTGTCCATTACCATTTGGTTTCTCTCATAAACACAATCATCAAAGATAACGAGGTTCTTTTTTGATTTATCCAAATCTTGGGGAGATGGTATATCATCCGTTTTATCGCTAAGAATAAAAGTTATCAGTTTTGATTTCTTTTTATATCTCTGTGTATCAAAAAATAGTTGGATTATATCTTCAATGCTATAATCAGAGATTGTTTTGAACTTCAAATAAACCGATAATATCTTCTTTTTGAAGACCAGCATTAAAAGCTTGTGAGAATAGTTGATACTCAGGTTGAAAACTTGACTTTATGAAAATTATTAAATTATCATAATCTAAAAAGTTGGGAGTCAGGAGCATCTTCAAAAGTAAGCAGGTTTTTCCACATCCGCTTGAACCAACTATGAGACATCTTAATGAATTTGGAAGATTTTTATGATTGTTAAATTTTACCTTATTTTCCCAAATGGGTAAAAAAATCATTCATTTACATATTTCGAAAACAGGTTATTTAATTTATTATTTGCTTTTTTAGAAACTCTATATTTTAACCAAGTTCAGGTTTAATGTCAAGATAATCCATTATTTTATTTATACAATATCTTGTGTTGATATATCCCTGAAAATGACAATCGTGAATAATATATAACAACAATCCTTTGAAAATTTATCTAATACGTTCAGTTTCTTTCCTTGTAAGGAAAGGTATGTGATCGCCCTCATACTTTACATTCATTTTTCTAATCAATCTTGTGAAGTAATTAATTTTTGGTGTAAATCTAAAAGAATTATATTCCTTTTTATATTTTTTATTATCATTAATTAGACGATAATCACAGAATATACATTGTTTATAGACTTTTGACTCTGTGTTTAATCCAAGTCTTTCACACGCAGGAAAATTCTCAAATATGTCATATGGAGAATCAGAGAATTCAAGAGGCTCAAAATCTAGCATATTTATAAAGTAAAACTTTACTCTAACTGAAATTCATCTTCGGTGTCATTTTCAATACTTTCAGAATCATCTATAAAACTACTTTCATAACTATCGTTTGAACACAAACTCTCAGTATCATAATCACTCTCATAATCTTCAAAATCTTCAGCTGAAAAATGACTCATATTTAATTAGTAGAAAAAACATTACCATCTATAACTATATACTTTTTTTCATTAACAAATTCAACTACTACATTTTTAAGATTAAAGGTAATTTTAAAATGATCCTTAACTACTATTGAACGAAATGTCATTTCCCCTGATATATTAGCATCCTTTATTTCATCAGGATTTACATCTTTAGGCTTGTTGAAAAAAAATACAAATTTCTCCTTGCATATTACAGATGGTCTTATCTTTTCTTTCTAAAGCTTCATCCATAAGGTTTTTTATTTTTCTATACTTTTTCTTGTTTCATTGCTTTTTCTAGTTTTGAATATATTGCCAGAAGGAGAAGAGAAACTTTTGTTGGAGATACTTTAATTGATGTTCTTCCAGGTATACTAAAAGCCCTTCTACTGAAGGAAATTGAAGAATTCATATTATTTACCATAATCGTTATATTTATCTTTATTCAATTTTACATCCTTGACATATTTCTCAGTATCTTTAACAAATGAAGAGATTGATTGAAACTTGTCTTTTGTGTCTTGAAACATTATATTTATTAAGTGAAAAAAGTTGGAGGATAAAATGGTTTTAAGCACATATTCACCTATAAATTAAACTCGATTTTCATCAAGAAAATTTTAGTTTAAGCAAAGTTTTATTATATAAATATGGTGAATACAACGTCCTGCGATGTGTGTAATCATGAATGTAAATATTATTAAAAAAACACCTTCAAACCATCAAACACACATTTAATCTATTTCATCAAATATCTCTTCTTAAGTTGGAAACAAAACATTGTGATATCTGCTCAAAGGATGTTTTGAAG
The DNA here is from genome assembly GCF_056783735.1 of Eptatretus burgeri. NCBI lineage: Eukaryota > Metazoa > Chordata > Myxini > Myxiniformes > Myxinidae > Eptatretus > Eptatretus burgeri. The sequence continues at coordinate 153,767,564 of NC_140962.1, read as the reverse complement.
AGTAGTTATAAGAATCACCTTCAATCACAAAAACACAAGAAGAATGAGTTTAAAGTAGAGGGAGACTATTATATTGAAAACACTGATGGAGCTTTTAAGAATAATATTAAAATAAGGATTTTTCATTTTGGAGAACCCGGTCCATCATCAATAGCTGAATCAATTGAAATAGTGAAACCTGATGTTGAAAAAGTTATCAAAAAGACATTAAAACTTTAAAGTTTTATATGGGAGTGAAAATGAATTTGAAAAGACAAGATGAAGAACAAACTCCTTATATGAGAACAGATCTTCATTTTATAACATCATTTCAAGACTTTCTGAATAGTGGGGTTTATGAAGAACTATCGAGACAAGAGGAGGATGTTGATAATACAGTGGTAGGAAGTGGATTTAATATTTTAAAAATCATCTTTTTAGATATACACATTCTAAAATCAGACCCTCTTAAAGCTTCTTCATATATTGAATTAACGAAAGAAATAAAACTAAAGAAGGCAGTTGTTAATATTAAGAACAATGATAATAAATGTTTTCTCTGGTCTGTTCTTGCTCACTTACATCCACCAAATTGTAATTCAGAAAGAGTAAAACAATATATGAAACTAGCGATACCCGTGCACATGCACGGGATAGCAGTACAACATAGCTGGTAGCAGATGACAGACCGTACACGGGGAATGACAAAAATACGCATTGTGCAAAATGCAAGTGGTACTATGGAACGCCAAGACTTCCCAAACATTGTCGGCATGTCTGCTAAGTGCCACAGCAATTTCATAGGGATCGTGTGACGGCGAGCCGAGTTTTTAGTGTGCAAGCTTGGTATTATAATAGAGATATGAGAATACCTTGGACATTAAAGATTTTAAATTCCCAATGCCACTAACAGATATTCCTAAATTTGAGAAAAAGAATAATCTTTCTATTAATGTATATGGATTAACTAGAGAGAATAAAGTTCATGTATTAAAGATTACAGAGAGAAACTAGAGGGGGAGCACTCGGGAGAGTGCAAAACCTCCGCCGCCAATACTGCTGGGTCACTCAAGTGAACCTTATATCTTATTCATTAAATATGATGTCAACAGTGCTGACAGTTATAGTTCTTTTCTCCAACATTTTTTTTTGGGGGGGGGGGTGTTGGAAATCACTTAAAATATGTAGAAGTGCAAAAAAAAGAAATCGAAATTTTGTTGAAAAAAAAATTTCAAAAATTTTTTTTTTCTCTAACAAATTTTTTTTTGGGGGGGGGGGTTGGAAATCGCTTAAAACATGTAGAAATGCAAAAAAAAAAAATTCCTTTAACATTTTTTGGGGGGGGTTGGAAATCACTTAAAACATGTAGAAATGCAAAAAAAAGTTTCTCTGACAATTTTTTTGGGGGGGTAACTATTTTTTTGGGGGGGGGGGGTTGTAAATCACTTAAAACATGCAGAAATGCAAAAAAAAATTCTCTAAATTTTTTTGGGGTGGAGGGGGGGACCAAGTCCAAAATTTAATGGCATGATCCTTGATATCGAACCCCCCCCCCACCAAGTTTCGTCGAAATCCGTCGAGTTTTTCTGTAATACTGTTCACAAACAAACAAACAAACAAACAGAAACAAACGGGTGAAAACTGTAACCTCCATCCATCTTCGAAGACACACTTTTATATTTTAGTGTTGGAAAGAATTCACATTATACATACATCAATAATAATTTATCAAGATTAATCTCTTCTCAGGTATTCAGAACAGCAAACAAAATATATCCTTGTAAGCGATGTCTTCATTCATTTCATACAAAAGAACGATTAGAACAACATTCAAAATATTGTAGTAATCATAAATCAGCTATAATTACAATGCCTAAACCTGGTGAAAAGATTTCTTTTGAAAATTATAATAAATCAATCATGCACCCATTTGTGATATACGCTGATTTTGAATGTATCCTTAAAAAGATAAATACTGCTTCTCCTAATCCAAAAGAATCATACACAAATAAATATCAAAAACATATTCCTTGTGGTTTCTGTTATTATATCAAATCATCTGTTGGAGAAAAGTATAATAAACGAACATTATAGTGGAAAAAAAGCTTCACAAGAGTTTGTAAAACGATTAGAAAAGGATTGTATAAGACTAACTAAATTAATGAAAGAAACAAATGAACTGATGAAATTAACCGAAGAAGAAAAAATAGAATTTAGAAAGAACAATATCTGCCATATTTGTGAGGAGGAAATTGAGGGATGAGGTCAAAGTTAGGGATCATTGTCATCTTATTGGTAAATATAGAGGTCCCGCTCATTCCTGTTGTAATCTTAATTATAAATTTCCTTCTTTTATTCCAGTCTTTCTTCACAACAGCGCCAACTATGATACACATCTATTTATAAATGAACTTTCAAAAACACCAGGGAATATTTCTGCCATAACAAACACAAGTCAAAAGTATATTTCATTTACAAAAATGATATTCACAAAACCTTAAACTCGTATTAGGTTTCGAAATTCTTACAAGTTTATGGGAACACCACTAGCCTACCGAGCATCAAATCTAAGCTCCACAGGGTCTTTTCCAAATCTTAATTCATTCTTTCCAAAATAGGAAATTCTAACTAAAGAGGAAATTCAGATTAAAGAGAGAATTCAAAGTAAAGAGGAAATTCGAATTAATGAGGAAATGAATGAAGAAATTCTAACTGAAGATGAAATTCTAATTATAAAGAAAATTTGAACAATGAATGAAATTCTAACGAAAGAGGAAATTCTGATTAAAGATGAAATTCTGATTAAAGAGGGAATTCTAACTCGAGAGGAAATTCAAACAAGGAATGAAATTAAAAGTAAAGAGAAAATTCTTACAAGTAAGGGAATTTATCCTTATGATTAAATGGATTCATTTATGAGATTTAAAGAAACACAACTTCCTTCAAAAGAAAGTTTCTATAATAACCTTTATGAAGAAGAGATAAGTCATAAGGAATCTAAACACGCACAAGAAATTTGGTAAATATTTAAGATAAAGAACCTTGGAGAATATCATGATTTGTATCTAAAAACAGATGTTTTATTGTTAGCTGATGTGTTTGAAGCTTTTAGATCACTCTGTCATAATAAAAATTGTTATGGATTAAATCCTGCCCACTATTTCACAGTTCCTGGTTTAGCTTGTAGTGCAGTTGAAAATGACAGAACAAGATATAGATTTAATCAGTGATGTAGATATGCTTTTGATAATTGAGAAGTCTAAGAGAGGTGGAATATCACAAGTATGTTCAAAAAGATATGCTAAAGCAAATAATAAATATCTTCCAAATTATGATCGTAAAAAAAAGTAATTATTTGATGTATTTTGATGCTAATAATTTGTATGGATGGGCAATGAATGTCTCAATCTCTGCCTTAAGGCCCGGTCACACCTTGACGTTTTAGCCAACGTATGCCGATTTTTGAATTTTTTTTCTAAAACACTGGCACACGTTGTATACGTTCTGGGTAAGTTTTGATAACATTGAGAGCACGCTGAAAAACACTGCCATACATCGTTGTACGTTGGCTTTAAACGTTGTACTTTTCGGTTGTCCTCAAATTTTTTCATGCTTGAAATTTCACGACGTATGCCGGCGTATGATTCACACGTTCCGCTATGCTGGCCACAAGTTGTATGCACAGTCTGCGATCGTTGACAGACGTCAACACATGCTACTTGTAAGTTAATCATAAGTTGAGACACGCCGAGGTAATGTTTAGCGTACCCGAAACTTATTTCTAACCTATGATTAACGTGTTGTTGGCACGTTACGCGATCGTTGCCACACATCGACAGACGTTACTTTTAAGTTACTCATAGGCTGAAAGACGTCGGTATAATGGATCGTCCTTGCGTCAGCGTCCACGGCCACGGCCAGGACACTTATTTGCAGCATTCTTCAAACTTTTCTTCGGCATGACGAGGATGTTCACACTTCTATGTCTAGCTTGGCTATGATTCCAATTGTCCATCGGCAGCGTCTATTTAAAATAGTCGAGTTTGAGCGTTTTAACACGTTCAGAAGAAACGCTTCAAATTTCCAAACCCAAGCGTCAAAAAAAACAAAAAAAAAAAAACAAAGGCGAGTGACAGCAATTTAAATCGTTCATTGTAAACAATGAAAATAGCAGAGTGGTACCGTTTAAAAGTCGTTGAGTGTAAAAAAAATCGAATTGTTGAGCGCAAGCGTCTCCTTTCAATTGTGGGGTTTGAGCGATTTAGCACGTTCAATAGAAACGATTAAAATTTCCAAGCGCCAGCGTCAAAAAACAAAGGCGAGTGACAGCAATTTAAATCGTTCATTGTAAACAATGAAAATAGGTGAGTGGTACCGTTTAAAAGTCATTGAGTGTAAAAAAAATCCAATTGTTGAGCGCAAGCGTCTACTTTCAATAGTGGAGATGCAGCCATTTAAATCGTTGAGTGGCAGCCTATGAACCTACCCGTGGACACGCGGACGCAAGGACGATCCATCATAACCCACACCCTCCCCCTCACACTCACCTACTACTGCCAACATGAACAAACTACTACTAATACTAATACTAATACTAATACTAATACTAATACTGATACTGATACTGTTACTGCTGACATGGACATCGACTCAAAAAGGAACTCGAAAACACTGTTGGGTTCCCTTTTATGAGCAGCATTTTTATATACCAATTCCCAAAACCGCTGGGAACACGTCTTTATATGGCAGTTGTAAGCTAGAAACACATTCATTTTTTTTTTGTCGACCGGAAGACGTCATTGGAATACGTCTACATACGTCGATGTGTGTTGGGACTACGTAAAGAATTGGTTCAAAGCACGTCAAACATAAGTTAGAAATAAGTTTCGCGTAAAAAAGACATTACCGCGACGTGTTTCGACTTACGAGTAGCTTATAAGTAGCCTTTGTGGACGTAAGCGTCCGCATATCGTGTGTAAAACTTATCCCCATTGCATGCGGAACGTGTGTCATACGCCGAGTACGTCGTAAAATTTTGAACATGTTTAAAATTTCTTGACGTACTCTACTTACTACGACGTATGATAGCATACTTTAGCGTTCTACTCACGTATACCAAACTTACTCATACCGTATTTGACATGCCCCCAACGTTTTAGACACATTTTTCTTAGGTCGGCATACGCTGGCAAGATCGCCAAGGTGTGACCGTGATGTTGTCACTTCCATTTCTATGGAAGTTATGATTCGAATCGTTTTGAGTCAGCCTTTTAATAGGCTACGTCACAACATCGTCGGCGATGCGTGCAACACGCTATGCCGAAGTTAGACTATCGTTGGCCATAGGTTGTGTAGGCCAACAACAGGTTCAGCATTCGTTGGTATAAGTTATCTATAACACAACGAAACGTTCTGTGTCCATTACTAATATGTTATGCATATGACCAACTCGTTATGAATACGTCCGAATCTTAAAAAAAAAACATCAAAAGTTCAACGTCAGCCAGCGTTTTACATACATTTTAATACGTTGCCATCGCTGGCTAAAACGTCAAGGTGTGACCGGGCCTTTATGGTAAATTAGAGTGGGTGGAAGAAAAGGATTATGAAAAGGTTTTGATGAATATTGTTATTTCTTCCCAAAAGGAAATGAATGAGGAAGAAGAAGGTTATTATTTTGAAGTTGATTTGAAGTACCCAAGTGATCTTCATAATAAGCATAAAGACCTTCCTTTTGCATGTGAGAAAGAAACCCCAAAGAAAGAATGGTTGTGATTATCATAAAAGTTTTAATATTAAAGGCAAATCAACAGAAAAGTTATTAACAACATTCTATGATAAAGAGGGATATGTTTTGCATCAGAGAAGCTTGAAACAGTTTTTGGGAGAAGGATTGAGAGTAGCTAAAATTCATAGAGTTTTAAAATTTAAACAAAGTCCTTGGATGAAAAAGTATATTAAATTCAATACAGATATGAGAACAAATACGAAAGTAAAATTTGAAGGGGAATTCTATATATTGATTAATAATGCTGTCTTTGGAAAGACAATGGAGAATTAGAAACAGGCAAAACATTAGATTTGCAACATCTTGGAAAGAAGCTTCTACATTGATAAATAAACCAAGTTTTGAGAGAGAAGAAGTTTTTTTCAGAAAACTTTTCTGCTATTCATATGGAAAAGGAAAGTATTGTAATGGATAAACCAATTTATATTGGAACAGCAGTTCTTGATTTATCAAAGATGTTGATGTATGATTATTTGTATAATGACTGAAAGAAAGAGTATGGTGAAAATGTTTCATTGTTGTATATGGACACTGATAGTTTTATTCGAGATATAAAAACTGATGATGTTTATAAAAATATGAAGAAAAATATTGGGGTATATGATACAAGTAATTTTAGTAAGAAGAGTGAGTTATTTTCAAAAAAGAATGAAAAGGTTATTGGTAAGTTTAAGGATGAGTTGGGTGGAAAAGTAAAGAGTGAGTTTATTGGATTGAGAGCAAAGGCATATGCTTATAAGTATGGTGATCAGATTGATAAAAGGTTAAAGGGAATAAAGAAATCAATAACTTTTAGAAATTATTATAATTGTTTGATGAATAAGAAAGAAGAATATAGGAAAATGAATACAATAAGAAGTTATAAACATAAGATATATAGTGAAGAAGTAAATAAAAAGGCATTAGGAGCCTTTGATGATAAGAGATTTATTTTAGATAATGGAATAGATTGTGTTCCATATGGACATTGTATGATAGAGTGAATATTTAATCATAGAGTATATAGAATAGATTCTGTTCCATATGGATACACGTTTAAACTAAATAGAATATGGGTTCGGGGTTTTAAGGGCTACCGCCACCTTTTTCACAATATATAAATGGTCGAACCAAGTATTAATCAAACTAAAGAGTGGAGAAAATCTCAGTCTTGGTATATAAATGGAAAACATAATGAATGTGAAAAATATCAAATAAGTCTTTTTGAAAAAATAACTAAAACAAAGGTAAATAAAACAAATAAGCAAATCAATTTAAAAACTAGTAAGTTTGAGGATGTAAAGAAAAAAAATTAATATCCTTGAATGGACTGAAAACTTTGATGGTTATCAATTGAACAATGGAAAAATAATTTACTACAATCTCAATGATATGCAACTCAGGAGGTGGTCAGATGAGATCAATGAGAGAAGTATATCATTTCATAATGACACAAAAGGGGTATCTTGAAAAATATTGAGATTCAAATGTTTTATTTTAAAATATTTTAGATGGGGATTATTGTGCAAAGAAAATTAAACTATTGAAGGAATTTGAGAATGAACAAATCTTTTGTAGGTTCAATGAGTGAGCTAAACAATATGCATTGGTTATTTGAAAAAAAGTGCTCCGAGGCTAAAAGGGGAGACTGTTAAAAGCTCCATTCACTTACATGTTTTAGATATTTCAACAGCAGAGAATTCAACAGGTTGGGATAAAAAGGTTTATTTTTTAGGGAAAAAAATATGAATCGCTGAGAATCCCCATTCACTTAACATGGGGAAAAGTGAGCCAGAATCAGTATATCGACCCTACTGTTGGCGGACCTTGAGCACCCTTGCGGAAATCTGGTGGGGACAAATCGCAAACAGAGTGGGGGGGGGGAGGTCGGAGAGGAGACGGCAGAGAACCACCTCAGCGGTTCTCCACCGCTGAGGTTGCCGTGGATCCATCAAATTGTCCATTTCATTGAGATTTAAATTGACAATCTTGATCAAAGCTCAGGTCAATCAGATAAAAATTGATTATTTTTCAGATTTAAATTGATTTTAGAAATTTGACCTTTAGTCGTCAAAAATAGTTGGTTTCCCCAATTCAGTGACACAATATGCAAAAATCCTGTTCAACTTGCAAGTCATTCGGATGAAAAATGACGATTTTATAAATTTGACCCCAAGATGACCTTTGACCTCAAAATCAATCGGCTTCTCAATGGAGACTTACCTCTACAACTTCGTGAAGTTTCATGACGATCGGTTTAGAATCGTGACCTGTCGGCAATTGACAAACAGACAGAATAACAAAATGGACCGACCGTTAAACTTAGAAAATCTTCGATTTTGCAAATAACAGACAGACAGAGACAGCGGTGAAAACATAACCTCCTTCACCCTTTGGTGGGCAGAGGTAATAAATGTCGAAGTGCAATCTTAATATTATGATTTTAAAAAATGAAGATGGCACCAGTTCAGGCAGGATGATCCACTGGTCGGAATGACCTCCAAACATCATCTTCTTCTTATTCAGATGTCCGTCATGAACGAAAGGTTACTGTGGAAGCATACGAGTTGCATCATAAGATGAGAAGATGCGCGATGATGAGAAGCAAGACCAACATTCGATGGAAGGCCTCTGCTGTAATAAAGGTAAAATAAGTTGGTCAGTCAGTTGTCGTTGCTGAGATTGTGCCACTGCAGATGACGTCGCTGGTATTCATCCTCTCCTTGTCGCTTGATCGTCTTAACAGAGTCACAGACAAAAGTTCTCCACCGTTTCTAGTCTCTGACACATTCTTCCCTGTTCTCGATGTTAATGTTTGCTTTCTTCAGTTACCTATTCATATCATGTCTCTGCAGCATAACTTTTGTCCGCCAGGTTCATGTTTGCCCTCCTTGAGCTCACCATAAAAATAAAATCTTCCAGAGCTAATGCTCTGACATACAAATGACATGGCCTGTCCATCTAAGTTGAGTGGATGTAATGAACGTCTCAACAGTAGACATCCCAACTCTCCTTAGGACTGTGGTACTGTGGACTCGGTCTTGAAATTTGATTCCCACGGGTTGCCGCAGATGTCTGAGTTGCAAGCTCGTGGGTTTACCAATGTGGCACCTGTGGAGTGTCAGACCTTCCACTACTGAGTACTAGAGTGCAGTCGGCATCACAGCATGATACACCTTGATCTTAGTTGCGGCTCTGATGACATGTTGGGTCCAGAGACATTTGCAGAGGCTTCTGAAAACTTTTGATGCCCCATGCATGCAGTATGCAACTTCTGCATCAGGTGAGTTGTCATGTGATACCGTACTCCCAAGATAGCTGTACGTGTTAACATATCACAGACGGGAGGCCCGATCAAGGCATTCATCATGGAGGATCACCGTTACGGTCTCAGAAAGACAGATCTCTCAAAACCTCAGCACACACGACTGGCAGCAACGGCTGGCACCGTGCCGTGAGCGTCTCGAACCATTCAATGCAGATCCAGTCAAACTTATCACGTGTCGTGTAACTGGTGACAAAACGTGGCTTCACCTCAAAGACCCTTAAACAAAAATGGGATCCATACAATTGAACCCTCAGCTGGAAAGATCCTGGTCTCATTTTCAGGGATGCTGCCTCATAATACTACACTCACAGGGGAATGTTACACCAGCTTCGTACAAAATCCACAGCAGCAACTGGACCCCCCCCCCTCCCCCCGTGCACAATCCAGATCATGTCTCTTGTGACTTGTCCGAGGAAAGGACCGCATACATTTCAAGATGACTGAATGAGCAAGAAGAAAACACGAATGAGGCCATAGAACACCTCGGGTCCGAGGACATCTTTAGTGGACAGTTGGGATACCGTCAGTGGACGTCAGACATCGATGTATCGTGTAACAATTTTTTTTTCCAGAATATCAAGACCTCCAATTGCCAACAGCAACGCTGAGCCAATGACGTTGTTCAAAATGAAAAGTTCGACAAGAAATATTTTTCAAGCATCTTTCTCATGGAGCTGCAGTTCTTGAGTAAAATGCACAACACGACACCAACAGCACTTGTAACCGATATTATTATCGCTTTATTAGCATTATAACCATTCAACCAGTTTTAAGAGAGTTTCAGAACCCTTTCCAACAATTTAAATATTTCAAAAAACAAACAAACAAACAAAATAACCCACAAGGTTTTGGTTTCCCTCGGCGTACCATGTAATATCTGATATGTACGTATATTCAGCTACGCTCATGACACTACTTGCACATTTTCCAGAAACCTATCACGGAAGGATCGGAATCCATCGCGGATGAGCTCAAAGGCAACTGAAGTAGAGAAAAATGGCATCCACGAGTTAAGCATAATTACCGAACCGAGGTTACTTCACAAAAGGTAAGCTCAACATTCGAAGGTGAAGAATGTGCAGCCACCAAATGAACTCTCTGGTGCAGGTTACAGTCCAAAACATCACCGAATCGAATGTCCACAGACGTTGGATGTCTTTCGCGATTCCTCCCTGCCCTGCCCCCTCCCAGGCTGGAAAGTCCTCCATTAGAACCTTACTAGGTGAAAGGTGAAAGGTCGTCGACACAAAGTCAGAAGCACTCAGAAATCCCCCACCTATCAATCTACAAAACAAGTTGAAAGTTATTAATGCATGTCAATATGTTAAGAGGTCACAGCTATGTGGGCACAGCATATATATATATTTTTTTATATATAGTTTCAATGACTCCTTTCATTGAGACAATACACCCAACTTCAGCCATCACAATAGTGTCAATTGCTCAGATGTTGGGGTTGATATCCAACTTTATTTATAGATAGGGGTGGGGGGGAATCCAAAATAAGGAAAATTCTAACGTTTCCGGTCACTGGCAAAAGTTTTCAAGACTTGAGGTGAAGCAACTCGTCCGTGGCTCAGTGAAACACCATCATAACTAACCAATCGACCAGCTAATCGAGCTGCCTTTCCCATCAAACGAGCTAATCGAGATAGTTAAATATTTTGGATAAATTTGAACCTTCCAAGAAAAAAAATAATAATAATAATAAATTGAAGGAAAGTAGAAGTGCTTTTATCGCGGCAAGTGCCGTACCCCACTCGCATGCATCGACCAAAGTAACCAACGCCTTCCCCGACAGTGTCAGTGCAGGGTTTCAAGCAGTACAAGATGGATGAACAAATCATATTTATATCTGAACCACATAGTCAACACAAAACTACCATATGGAGTCAACCAGACCCCAAACCAATGAGAAAAAGCACTTCCCAATACAGCACGTACTGGCTGTGACGCTCTCAAATTTTTCATCTCGACTCAAGCCGTCCACAAGGGAAGCCTCGACTCAATGAGCTTTAACCATTCATCTTATTAAAGAACAATGGGCCTGGTCACTCCACCAACAGTAAACTCGCATTGTTTCACACCTGCACGACTCCTCCACTTTATAAAGAGACACTGTGACGCAATGGACAACCGCATGACTGAAAACAAGGTAATCCTTTCTCATGAAGGAATGATCCCTCTCCTCACAGAACGGTTTTCTTGTTTCCCTGGATACCGTAAGTAATTGCATGTCCGTCAGTGTGCTGTTATTCAATTCAAAACAAAAACACCGCGGTTCAACCGGACCCTCCGTTAAAGCATTCCAGGACTAGGACAGCACTCTGGAGAGCGCATACCTCCACCGGGCTGAACAGTTTACGTTTTGTATCCCATTGACAGGCCGGATCTGCATCCGGATCTGAACTAAAATCTGATCGGCTTGTTCTCGTCAAACTCCAACCTGTCCACCAAGTTTCGTCCAAATCCGTCCATAACTTTTTGAAATATTGTGCTCACAGACAGACAGACAGGGGTGAAAACATAACCTCCATCCACCTTCACTAGTGGAGGAAAGAGATCTGAGCACAACAAAGGCGTGTCTTGTTTGACCTGCAATCGCTCCTCTATCGCCAAGCAATAGTCTTTGGAGGTTGGGGATGGGGGGACACTGTACAAGCTCATCCCAAGCAGCGTGCTGTTCCTCCAACCTATACAGAACAACAAGAAGGTTTCGTCTGTGTGTTCACAAAAAAAGACGAAACAAACTTTTACATGACAGTATGATCACTGGATCCATAGCACAGGAAAACGGTGGTTAACAAAAACCACAAACTCCTGAAAAACAAAGAACATGAATAATGGAAAACGTTAAAGAAAATTGGGAACACAGCAGAACCCGAAATAGCATCTCAAAGCTTCTATAACACTGATCATCTTACCATTCCTTTTCATTGTAATGTTTACCAGATATATTTGGCTCAAAGATTTGTCAACTCCACACTCCGCCATTAAAAAAATTAAAAAAAAAAAAACTGAAAACCTCATTGTTGTTGATAGCAGAGATAAATGCTGAATAATTACATGTCCGTTTCATTGTGACCGAATCAGGTAACGCTGCGTTGTGCCGAATGTTTTCACGCAAGGATCCAACATGCAAGTAATCTCAATACCAGGTATGTCCACATGCGGCGGCAATCACTGCATCGCACCGTCATCGCATTGATCATATGAGCACTCTCGAATCCGAGCCGAGGGACTAGCATTCCATGCCTCAATCGGCTCCTGTTCCAGCTCAGAGGGTCTGTGGCTGTATTGGCAAGCTTCAAACGTGATGATCAATTGGATTCAAATCTGATGGGATGGCAGGCCAGGGTGTCATGACGTGAACATTGGCATCGACAAGAATGTTCCTCGCTTGAATGGCCTCCTCACATTAAAGAGGTTTGCAACAAGTCGAATGGAAGACCCAGCTGGAAGGTGTCCGATGATATGATTCCTCTCATTTTCTGACAAACTTGACATTGTAATTGATTGTTAAATAATGCGATCAGTGTGTTGTTTGGATTATATCCACAGGCCGGTGTCGAGGAAAGACTTTCAAATTTGCTCGGCATGCCTTGCCACCTCAAAAAACCTATGCGTGCACGAGTTGCGCGTGCTGAGCAATTGATGCATGAGGAAACTCGCAAGCAGTTGTTCTGCACATCCCTCGTGCCATAAAAGGCACTTGGAATGACCGAAGTAACAGTCGACGGTTGCATTATCAATTTTGCATGTTTTTTTATTATTATTTTTTTAATGGCGGAGAGCAGATTTCTTTGCCAATCACCTGAGTTAGTTGACTTGCAAACTAACTCGACGATCTACTTTTGTATCGACTGAAACATCGGTTTCACAAATGGAAAGCTTCAACTACAACCAAAGCATTCACCTGCAGAGTTGAATGAAAAGGCACAGAATGAAATAAAAAAATAACAAAAGAAAAAAGACAAACCAAACGACAAATAATCCTGTTTCAACAAACAGGAAAAGTGCATCAAATAGCGAAAATAAAAGTCAGGTTCTTGTCCAGAGAAAATGTGGGGTGGGAATGAAACTTGATAAGGCATCGGATAACCCACGTTACAAATGGATATTCATGTGCCTCTTACAGTTTGAATGGGAAAGGAATCCTTTACCGCACACAGTGCACATGTATGGAGACATCATGTTGTGGACCTGAGAGTGGTCCTGAAGAAGGGAAGAATCGGAGAACTTTTTTGCGCAGACCGTGCACGCACAGGGACGCTCCTCCATGTGTATCCGCGAGTGCTGCCGGAGGGTCGAAGAGTCGGAAAACGTCTTCCCGCACACTTTGCACGTGTAGGGGCGCTCTCCCGTGTGGATTCGCGCATGCTGCCGTAGGGCCGACGAATCGGAGAATGTCTTTGCGCACACCGTGCACGTGTACGGGCGCTCGCCCGTGTGAACTCGCATGTGTATCTGACAATGGGATTTTTGACGGAATCCCTTCCCGCAAACGCTGCAAATGTACGGCTTCTCTCCAGTGTGTATCCGCGTGTGCTTTTGCAGTGTGGATGAATTGGAGAACGTCTTCGTGCAAACCTTGCAGGTGTACGGACGCTCGCCCGTGTGAATTCGCATGTGAATCTGACAGTACGACGACGTACTAAATTTCTTACCGCATACGTTGCAAGTAAATGGCTTCTCCCCCGTGTGGACCCGAGTGTGCGCTGTGTAGGTCCTTTTATTGCACGTACTATAGGGGCAAATGTTGCACTTGTACTTTTTATCACTGGAATCCATGCACTGCCCCTCCGTGTGCATGCGCAGCGCTCCCTTAGTGGTGAAACTCTGAGAGCACCAGCTGCAGGTGAACATCTTCATCAGCTTCACTTCTCCCCCTGTGAAGTTCATCCGTACAAAGCAACAAATGAATTTATCCTGTTGAGTTTAACGTTCACGAACATTCATTTTAACGAGACTCCACTTCATGATATGTGACAAACAAACAAACAACACTCAGCTAGCTCATCATGAAAGTATATCAATCAATAGATCGTCACATATTGGCTCCAAGTCCAATGACTTACCATCCTCTGGATGCCTTTCTTCCTCCTCAGGATCAGCGGAGTAGTCGTCGTCTTCAATATTCATCCAAATATCTCCAGCAGATCCTCCCGTTTCAGCATCCTTTCCAGATTCAGGAATAACGAGCTGTTCCAAGCCAAGTTCTTCAAAACACGAGTCCATAAAGTGACAGAGCGCAGCGTACATGGTGGGGGTGAACTTCCGCGATGCTAGAGAATCCAGTTTAATTCTCGCCGGAGTGGACTCGGTGTAATCGCAGAGAGCCATGAGGATCGCTTTCCCCAACCCGATAACCACGGCTCGGAGCGCCTCCGCCGTCAAGTCCCGACTCTCCAGCCATGCCGGAATTGGACCAAAAATACCCCGCGCTCTTGTCGAGCACATGGCCTGTCGGAAACCGACACACACATTCAAAGTAAACAATAAAGGTACTCGGTAGAGCACGTACCTGTGTCATGCAACGCCTGATCCACGCGAATATAATCAGGCCTAATACATTTTTGAGATATCATGCTATATATCATTTTTGGCCCCATCTCTCAATGGTGAAGAATCAGGTAAAAATTAAATATTTCTCGTATCCGGATCCGGATTCGGATCTTCACCAAAATCGAATCAATTTTTCCTCGTCACACACCCAACCTACCTAACAAATTTCATTCGAATCCGTCCACAACTTTTGAGATATTTTGCACACAAACAGACAGAGAGGGGTGAAAACAACCTCCTTCCACCTTGATGGCGGAGTTGGCTTCATGACTCGAACGGTGGGCTTGGGATCCTAGGGTCCTGAGTTCAAATTCCGCTTGGCTGTTGAATTAATACTAGGTGGGGTTGACTCAAACTGTCAACCTTCCAAGGTCGGTGAAATCATTTGCTGCAGGTGCAGCTTTGCCACTGATGCAGTGCCCCCTGTAGGTGAGGTCAGGAATTTGGTCTGGGTCCCAGTGATAGCTCGGCTCACCTATTCTTCATGAAAGACGCTTCAGGATGGTTAACATCCACCAACTAATGTTGGCAGACGGGATTGCCCAGGTTAAACTCCGTCCATTGGACTCACATGGCACCCCAAAAAACAACAACAACAAAAAAAACAGGACGACAGTTGAAAGCTGGGTCAGGGATTCCAGCAAATTGCTCTGTGCTCAACCCCCTCCAAATAAGGTGGAAAATTTCGAGAAAAAGGAATCCAAAACTTCTTCATTTTTGATCATACACCAATTTTACTTCCCAAAGGAGTAACCCCATGATGAGCAGACAACTTAGGTAAGCCAATTGGGTGAGACGTATGTAGATTCAAATGGGTCGAGAGCACGTTCCTGTGACGACCCGTTTTTTTGTGTGAATATTCATTTATCGATTCCTAAAATCAAGCCTGGTGTTGGCTTATTGGCTAGAGTGGTGGGCTTGGGATCCTCGGATCCTGAGTTCAAATCCCGCTTGGCAGTTGAATTAATACCAGGTGTGGTTGACTCTGCCTGTCATCCTTCCGAGGTCGGCAAAACGAGTGCCAGCTTTCTGGTATCCTGTGTCGGAGTGGCGACCCGTTCAGGATTGTGCCCAATAGCCAAGGAGACTGCTTAAGCAGCACCAACGCTCTGCACAGTGTGAGATCCCAATGGATGTATGGATGGATTCCTGAAATCGTTTGATAAATCATAGTCATCAAATTCTCCACGACCCAAATAATAGCAGCCTGACGAGTAAAAAGACAACTGACCCGAATGTCATCGCAGCAAATGGAATCGTCCACTCCGTTTTTCTCGAGGAAACAGCACTCGTCGTGTTGAAACTCTTCGGGTGAGAACTTCTGGATGAAGAGCTCAGCTCCCTGCTGCAGCTCAACGCAATTGTGGGCCTCAGCAACATCCCGGATGGCCAGGCAGTTTGAGGGATCAAGCTGGCTCTCGAGGAACTCGCAGCAAGCCTGCTTCATACCTGTTCCAAAAAAAAACAAGAAGTTGTGGTGGTGAAAAGGATTTTTATGGGGTGGGTTGGTTAGAATGAGGGAATTACATCTCATGACTCACAGACACCCGTCGGTTCACATAAAGAACTTCAAAGATAAGTGGTTTTGTTTTTCTTTCATAAGGTGTCCAACGATGTGCTGCCTTTACCCCTTTCATGCCATGTTTATTGTGGTTGTGCCCTTCACTATGGTGGTCACTGTGCACATGGGGGCAGCCAAGAAAGCTAAGTGCTCGTCGAGCCCAAGCCCAAGTCCATCCATCCATCCATCCACTCTCCCTCTCTCCGCTAATCACCCCATACTCCCCGATACCTATCCCTCTTCAGGAACACCGATTCATCCTTCGTAACAAGCTCAATTTGTTTACAGTAGTTCTTGCATTGCTGGTGATTTCACAACTCGATATCCATGAAAATGCCTTAAACGGACTCCCGATGGATGTGAGCTTTACAGCCCTAAATGTGGATGATGAACATGTTAATACGAGCAAAAAAGTCATCGTTTACCGAGTTCCTTAATCGTGCAAATTTGTTTTTGCCGCTACCTCTCTTGGGTTTCGCATCATAGAAGCAATTTCAACTTGAAAGTACCTGAAAATGCAAAGCCCATCTGTGTTCGCTGCTTTGTATTTGGACTTCTTCATCTTCCGGATGCTAAACATGACAAAAACAGCTAAAGACTAGAAGGGCACTTGGTGGAGTGCATACCTCCGCCACGTAATGCCTGATACACGAGAACATATCGGGCCCAATACATTTTTGAACAAGAAGAGCAATCAGAGATTGCAGCCCCTCGCCAGGACTTGTTTTCTGTGGTGCGTTGTGTGGTGGTTGTGTACTGGTGTGTTACGTAATTAATAAAAGACATAAAATTTGAACTGCCACTTTGTAAATGCTGGCAGTGATGACCGGTACAACCATTTCAGAGATTTTTGAAGGTTTAAAAAAAAAAGTAAAATTAAAATATGGCTGCCGAATTACGTGACCGATGATGGGATAAAATGATACACAAAATGTTTTGATGACGAGACGACCCTCAACAATTTTCATACTGATCGGATGTGGCGTTCTACATATGTGATTATGACGTCATAATGAAGGCACCTATGACATCATTTTAAAAAAATCACAATTATTCCCCATGAGGAGTACAACCAATGTGCCAAATTTCAATTTTTTCCCTCAGTGCGGTTTCAGAGATACAGAGGTCCAAAGTTTTTCCCTATTTCCAATATGGCTGCTACACCACATGACCTATGAGGTCATTGTTGTCATTAAAACATTCTCCATGAGTAGTCGCACCAATGGTGAAAATTTGGTCTCACTCCAACAAGCGGTTGCAGAGAAAAACACAAAATAAAAGTTCTGTGCGGACAAACAAACAAACAAATGAAATTGCTCGTTGAGCAAGGAATTGCCGGAATAACTTTATCATATCTCCATGATCTCTGAAAAAACAAAAACCTGGAAATCAATTTGGTTCTTATTAGTCGATAGTGTTACTGTTTAATGAGTTAGAGCACTTAGTTTGGTCATGATCATAACTTGGAAGTCAATCTGACTTGAAATGGCGATTTTATCACAATTTGAAAGTTTTGACCCAACCTCCCCCGACATTGGACCCCCGACCGCTAATAAGGGTGTTAGTGTAACACCCCAATGAGACATATGGTTGGATGCAGAATTGGAAGATGCACATTTTGGATTTGGTTTGAAATCGATACGACCATTTTAGCGGACGTTATTGCGAAAATAAGAATTTCGGTTTTTCTGGTAACCTTGACCGTGACCTGTGACATAGAGTCACCAAAAATGACAAGTGTCTAAGTTGGACCATGGCCGACGTCTGTACCCAGTTTGGTCATGATCGCTGAAACGGTGTGGCTGCTACAGGGTAAACAAACACAAACAAACAGACAGACAAACAGAATGACACACACAACCGACCAACATAATTGCCGAAATCCGAAGGATTCCGTCAATTAACAAACGGAGCCAAATGCAATCCCCTCTCCTTCGGCGAGGGTAAGTATCGTGTGATGTATCGTTTTTGGCCCGATCTGTCAATGGTGAAAAAGCACTTTAACAAGCTCAAATGAGCTAAGATCCTTGTCCTCTTAATGATGACGTCATAAAAACGAATATGACATCATTGTGATGCATCAGGTTTGCGATAAATTATCTGTGCTAATGCCCGGCTTGATTCCCGCAAACAAAATTCAAACAGGTTGCCCAGTTTCGGAGATAATGGTAGAGGTGATTTCCATTCGCGGCGATATTATGACGTCAACTTTTTTTCTCGGAAGAATTTCCAAAATCAGAGATGGTTACTGCCTGCACGTGGGCTTTCTGCATATACATGGCAAGTTTCACGAAGATCCGATGAAAACTCTGGGTTGTGAAACAAAAAATGTCAAAAAATAGTAATGACATCATGAAAAATTCATATGACGTCATTAGTCCAGGAGCAATACCCAGGTCCAACATGATGATGTAGCCTATACAGTACTTATTTCTCTTGTCTTTTTTTTCAGATTGAAAAATACCTTAGCAACCTACCCAGGCCTGTTGTAGTCATGAATTGTGGTATAAGTAATTTGCAAAATGGGTTAAAACATACCAAGTGGAGGTGACAATTGTATGCATTTTCGCTAAAGCCAATTTTAGGAGTTTTAATGTTCTTATACATGCGTTAGCTGATATTTTTGTATCCATGGTGGTTAATATATCATAAAATAATAGCATGAACCAAAAACACACATTTTCCAATGATTTTCCAACCATAACCATATTCATCATGTGCACTTCAACCAGAAAACAAGTTTGTATGACAATATTCATGAGCGGTTAATTGTACTAAAGTTGGATTCATTCTCCTGAAATAGAAATTGTATCCTCCTGAAATATAAATTGCAATGATCTTATATCCTCTTTTTATATTATGTTTATGATAATCTGTAAAATGTATTGCTTATACAGTGAAACCTATCGAGAGGTCCCTCTCATGAGCCACCACCTTCTCCTGAAAGGCCACCTAATTTTGGCTATACTGGCACTTTTACATGAAAGCAGACTGCTCATGAGAGATCACCCCTTCTGTATAGTCAGTCTTTTGTGACATTTTGGATGACTTCTCAAAAGAGTTTTCACTTTAATAATAACACTGGTCTGCGTCATTTCAGAGGTCGAGGTTTTCTCAACGGTTCTCATATGTTTTTTGCATGCTGAATTTAGAAATGTATCTCATTTCGCTCAAGCAGGTCAAGTTTTTATGCTATCTCAATTTTAAGGAAAAAAAAATAATCAAAATTTTTGTTTTTTTAATTAGCATTTTTTAAATTCAAAATCAGACTTACATTGACAGAAAATGTACAAACTATCAAAAAATGATGCACAAGTACCGTTAATGTGAAATTCAACATTAAAAAGACGAAGGAAAACAGCGACTGCTGGAGCGACTGAAGTTGGTTGTTGCCAGAAACAACGATTTATCGATATTTTTCTGAAATTTAAATGAAAGTAATTGAGAAGGCACTTTCTTCCACATTAAGTGTACTTGTGTGTCATTATATGTATAGTTTGTACGTTTTCTGTCAATGTAAGTCTGATTTTGAATTAAAAATAATAATTACCCCCGCGTGGGGGTGACGGTCATCTCTATAATACCACAAGTTCTCAATGTTCAGTTCAGGTAACCACGAAACAGTCCAAACTAACCGTTTCGATTGAAATAGTTCACAGAGATACACTAGGATACTACTACTAATTACATAATTAATAAATATGTATTGTTCATTTAGTACCCGGATTAACACATCAGAATCACCAGTAAGTGCAATACGTGGTTTTCCGGTCCATCCACTCTCTGGGGAGATTTCACTTCCGGTTGTAGGAAAAAAAATGAAAAAATAGGCTTAGCTCTCGGAGATTATGATAATCCTGTAGATTATTCTTCACTGATTATAATGCAACTTTCAGAATGAAAATTGGTCAAGTATTTATAGAGATATTGAGGTTTGAAAAATCGTTAGAGCTAGCAAATTCATTAATTATTAATTCCACAGAAGTTTCGTGACACTGCACAAAGTAACATGTCAGGTATGAAAAAACATTTTGCATGCCAGATTCATTAATTATTAATTATGGAATGTACTCATTGATATATTAATCAGAAAGCCCGAAGCATGTAGCATAATTTATCACTTATCCCCTCATCCGGGATCCGTGGCCTCGCCCCACAGCCTGCAGCCCTATGTCCGCCGGTGATTATGTTAGATATCGGCACGATCGAGAAGAGCCTGCGAATTATCCCTGCTGATGCACTGAATTGATGCAATCGTTTGGCCAGAATATTCGTTGTCAAGATGTTGTGTGATTAAATCACCAATACTGTCACTCAAATTTATACCGCCGACATACTTCTTAACAATCACCTTCGCCCCAGAAACCACAGTCAATCTGAACCACGCTGGCCACTGCTCAGATGCCATGACCGGACTACCGGACAGTTCTACTACGCAGTTTGGTTAAAGATGACCCGGCATTTTGGCGCGCGCGCACGAAATTACATTTTGAAAATAAATGCCGACGTTTACATTTCAGGTTTTGAAACTTTTGCACCTTCGGTGGAAAATGTATAAATATAAAAGGCTAAAAATGCATTTTATATTTACATTTCATTTCTCCTTCCTTCCTTCTTTGCGAATCGCATCGGCATTTTTGGCCATCTTCCAGATCACGTGACGATCAAACGGGAAGGAAATTCAAAAATCTGTCCGGTTAGATACAAGATAATATTTTTTACTATCAGAATCAATAAACAGTTGCCGAATATCTTGTAGAATGGCAGACTAGATAGGTTTTGAAAATGGCGACTTTTATAACTTACGTGACGTCGTGACCTCGTCCCTGACCTTGAACCTGGACAAAAGTTATATCGTTGTGCAACACTCATCGACCTCTACCCACATACTAAGTTTCATCAAGATCGGAAAGAAAAATTGTTGACGGACGAACGGACGGACGGACATTTGGTCCGGCTTTATTAGGTCATCTCGGTAGAGATGACCTAAAAATGCTAATTAAAAAAACAAAAATTTTGATTACATTTTTTTCCTTAAAATTGAGATAGCACAAAAACTTGACCTGATTGAGCGAAATTAGATACATTTCTGAATTCAGCATGCAAAAAACATACAAGAACCGTTGAGAAAACCAAGACCTCTGAAAAAAAATATTTCAAATGCAGCCCAGTGTAATTTTTATTGTAAGATTTGTAATATATTGTGGTCAATCAATTTTGTCTTGATCAATTTCCACAGACCAGATTGTGAAAAAGATCACTGGTAGACAAGACGTACCTATTATCTCCAACACTAATACTGTACCTATTTACTTTCCAATGATATATTTTTACCTTCGCAAACTTTGTTGCGAAGGTTATGTTTTGATCGCTGTGTATTTATTTATTTATTTATTTATTTGTGAATATGTGTGTTTGTTTGTTTGTTTGTTATTCGCATAACTCCAAAAGTATTGAACTGAATCGCAGCAAATTTGCTGGGATGATTGGTTATTATCCGAGGACCATTTGATTAGATTTTGGGAGCGATCGGGTCAAAGGTCAAGGTCAAGGTCATGAAAAGGTCAAAATCGTTTTTTTACCATAGCGCGGTCAATTTGTATCCAATTTGCATGCAACTAATGCCAAAATGTTCAGAATTCAATGCCCCATCTTGTGATATGTGAGATAACACAATGACGAAATAACCCTTAGCGGTTGGGAGTCAAAGGTCAGGGGGGGTCACGACATTGCAAAATGTGCGGTTTTAGTCATAACACGGTCAATTCTTATCCGATTTGCATGAAACCAACACCAAAATGTTGACTGTTCTGTTCCCCACACTCTAATACCAATTACAAGGTTGAGGTCATGAAAAGGTCAAAATCGTCATTTTACCATAGTGCGGTCGATTTTTTCCAATTTGCATGCAACCAATGCAAAAATGTTGTGAATTCAATGCCCAATCTTGTGATATACGATATGACAGGAAATTTAATGTTTTTAAGCCATCATAACACATATGAGATGGCAGATGTGGTATGGGATTAAATACCCTCACAATCAACGGTTTCTGGGGGGGGGGGGGGCAAAATGTAGCGTTGGCGAAGGTATGCGCTCTACTGAGTGCCCGTTCTAGTTTTTCAAGGGATTACCCAGTTTTTTTTTCAGCTACTAATTAGTACAGCATATAATTCTGGAAACCAGGAAAGCAAAAAAAGATGGAATCTCCCATAATGTAGATATCCATAGCAGTGGTAATTATACATTTTATAACTTACAATCTTTCACGACAAGGAATACACCTATAGTACAGTTATTTAAGATTTTCAACTAACATTAGATAAGTTAATTATTCTCTAGTTTTTCAAAATATCACATGCAGCTAAATTAATTGAAATGTTACATGCATCTTTGTAAAAAAAAAAGCATGTTATTAATACTTATATGTTTTTCAGATAGACTCATGGTGGACAGCCACAGCAGTAGTGATGACCAGTCAACTCTTTGCCTTCTTCCAACAAAGTGGGTGAAAACAACTGACTGGAACAAGTGTGTGATATGCCAGACTTATAACTCTGAGACTATTACTCTCAGAAACTGGCATTTGATCAATAAGTTTCAAGATGCAATGCAGCAAAGACAGGATGACATCAGCGATAGACTGAAACTAGAAAACATGTTTGAGCTCAACATTGTCTGGCACAGAAACTGTTATGCTAAATACACAAGTGCACAAAATCTAAGGTATGTAAAGAAAAGACCCTTCAAGCAAGCATTGGAAGCCAATGTAGAAGACAACTAGAATGGGCACTCGGTAGAGCGCATACCTTCGCCTCCGCTACTTTTTTGTTCTTGGCATGAGAGTGGGGGGAACAGAACAGTGAACATTTTGGTGTTGGTTTCATGCAAATCGTTTTGATTTGACCGTGTTATGACAAAAACCGCATATTTTGAAAGGTCGTGACCCCACTGACCTTTGACCCCCAACCGCTAACAAGGGTAATGACGTAATTGTGTCATGTCGCCCATCACAAGATTGGGCAATGAATTCTGAACATTTTGGCATCAGTTGCATGCCAATTAGATCAAAATTGACCGCGCTATGGTAAAAATACGAATTTGACCTTTCCGTAACCTTGACCTTGACCTTTGACCCGATCGCTCCCAAAATCTAATAAAATGTTCCTTGGATAATAACCCATCATCCCATCAAATTTCAAGCGATTTGGTTTAATACTTTCTGAGTTATGCGAATAACAAACAAACACACACACATATTCACAAATAAATAAATAAAGAAATATACAGCGACCAATACATAACCTTTCGCAGAATGCGAAGGTAATGACAGGCAGGATGATGAGCATCAACAATGTTTGTCTATACTTGGAGAGAATCTCAATTTGTCTTCATTGTGTCAAGCTTCATGTGAAAAGTTTGTTTGTGCACTATATTTCAAAAATGGTTACAGTACAGCTGATGATACTAGATATTTCCTATTCTGCCAAAAGCAGAAACAAAATGAGAACTTGCCACCAACATCAAACAGTCTTGGGCATCATATTGAGAGGGCCAATTTTCAAGCATATATTTGGAAGAAATCACTCTGTGCCATTCAGAACTTGCCATCACCTGCTGGACACGGTTGGGAGCTTGTCAATGGCATACTAAAACCACTTCTCATGTCAAAAGCACCTGCACCAACTGCCATTCGAGAGCTCATTTCATGCAAATGCAAAAAGTCTGCATGTAGGCGGAATGACTTGTGCCGATGCAAAGCAAATGGCTTAATCTGTACAGAAGCTTGTTTTTGTGTGGCCGATGAACAATGTGAAAACATCCAAACCCAAGTATATTCCACTGATGACTGACACTGATGAATAATTGTGAGCAAAACCAGAAATTCTTGAGTCTCATGGGATTGACTTTGATTTTATTCAAAACCTCTACCTGAGCTGTTCCACGTTCCAATCTCTCATTCTATGGATAACTGAAAATGTTTCATATATATATATATATATATATATATATATATATATATATATATATATATATATATATATATATATATATATATATATATATATATATATATATATATATATATATATATGTAAAATTCATGCAAACTTATCCAATAACTAAGAACAATAACATTGTATTCATATAGCATTGAATCTTTTTTATGCACGTCTCAGAAGATAAAATAAAAGAGGATCTGATTTTGATACTGTTTCGCATCTGCGTGTATCCCAAAAATAACTTTGGTAACCCTGTTTTCTAGTTGATTTGAACATAACAAATTTTGTAGAGCCATTGAAAATGTGTAAAATCTGTTTTTGCTAATAACTGATAATATATCAGCCATTTCTGGCATCCTAAACATACACTAAAACACTAGAAATCCTAAAACTTGCTTTCACAAAACAAGTTAAACTGCAACCTACCCCTGGTATGTTTCCAGCCTCACAGCAAATTACTTGTACCACAATCCAGGACTACAACATGCCTGGATACGTTCCTTAGGTATGTCCCAAGCTGGAAAAAAAAATAAAAATAAAAATAAAAAAAAGAGTCAAACCAAATAAGTACTAGATGGGCTACGTTTTCAGATTTCTAGGCCTTGTATGAGATTTGGCTCCTGGACTACATAGTGATGCATCATATGTGCGGCAATTCATCTCTGCTAATGCCCTGTTCGATTCTCGCAAACAGAATTTAAAAAGCTTGCCGAGTTTCGGAGATAATTTTTTAGGCGATTTCCATTAGCGGAGATATTGTTGCGAATCTGGAAGCCATGAGTACACAACATACAGGTCCTTTAGATCAGTTATATCGGTAAGTACATGTTGCCAGTTAGGGGCCCCGTCCCTGCTCTAATGGGTAATTAAATTTCCTGCGCTGTGGAGTTATTTTAATAGTCAGGTTTTCTATTAGTTTATTTTTACACCACCGACATCAACACCGACGACACCGCATCGCCCTCACCGTCACTTCGCTTCCTTCACCATGCTCTGGCCGACGTCGGGGGAGGGGGGGCTGCAGAAGCATGTTGCTCAACTTCCCCGACTGTGTGAGGGGCGGTCCTTTGGAAGAAGGCGGAGTTCGGGGAGGAGCCGCGAAGCGACCCTCGACCAATCGGCGTGCAGCGGGTGGGGTGACCGCTACTCAGCCAATCCGGGACTGCGACAGGAGGAACGGGGGCCGCGTGATGTCACCACGCCCCTGGGCCAATCGAGGGGTTTGCCGCCTGTTTTGGTCAGTGAGAGGGACGGTGAGGATTTTTGCGCCAAAACTGGCCAGTGAGAGAGATGGAGAGCGACTTTGCGCGCCAAAACCAGCCAGTGAGAGAGGGAGGGTCGCGAGGAGGCGCCCCCCCCTCCGAGGCGGGGGGTATAATTATAGGCATGGTCTGCGCGTTCGCGCGATAGAGATCTGGGTCTGGCGCAGTCTGCACGTTCGTGTGGTGGTTGAGTGACTCTCCTGTCATTCTGGTTCTAGTTGGAGTGTTTCCCCTGTCGTTCTGCACATTGTTCTTCTGCGCATTCGCGCGTGGTTCTCCGGCTGTACTGGTCGCGCACGAGCTCTGGGAAGCGTCTGCGGACAGAGGGTCTTCTCCCGCCAGTCCTCGCCCTGCCGGCTTCGCAAGCTCGGATCCTCTGGATCGTGCAATGGGTCCAGTTCGGCCCCGAGGACCTGGTCCTTGAAGACCGCACGAGACGGGCAGGTCCGAGTTAGATCTCAATAAAGACCAACTGGTCCGGTCATTTGTTGGGTATTTGTGTGTGCGTGTGTGTGTCTGGGACCCCGTCTTCAAATAGAGAATTGTATAAGTGCTTTTGCTACATATTGTTGCGAATTCGCGTCCGCCGGCATGCGAACGGCCATGTAACTCGAATCGCGGCACGTCGCCCACCGGACGGACAATTCAGTCGTGACCCTCTCGGACCAATGCTGGGAGCTAGTCATGGGTGGGGGTTGAACCTCACCATGATCGTGCCAATTGCCCAACCGTGCAGGATAGGGTTGCTCGCCAAATTTGATCTACCCAAGTACCTGCGCGAATAGTCGACTGGGCGATCGTACCACGCCACAGGCCGACTCCGGACACGAACCGCTTAAGCGGTCCGTTCCGTGCTACAGTGATAACCGAGCGGTGTTATTGTCGGCCTCGACGGTTCCGATTACTTACCGGGCGTATTAAACCCACTATGAACCCCTTACGTGAAGCAGGATGGAGAGTCAATTAGAGAAAAGACGAAGCGAAACGGAAAAACAGTTCACACAATGCACATTTATTTCCCGGCACACGGAAAGCACGTATATACAGCCATACAGTCAAAATGCACATAAAGCAACCAAAACAATAAAAGCAACAACGACGCAGAGTTAATACTGACTACGCGCACCCACGGCAACACTTATATAGTTCTACTTCACAGATGGTGCCAACACACATTTACACAAAAGCAAAAGAAAGAAGCCACCCTCACAGACAAGGAGGCAGACAGGCCCGTAGGCCAAATGTGCGCGGGACCTTGAGGAGCGGCCAGATCCGCGAGACCGGGTGGGTCTTACCCACGTCCTTGTGACGCGTTGGCGGGCCAGCCGCAAATGTGGCCGCGCGGCTGTGCCCCGGCTCCGTGCTTCTTGGCGGGTTTCGTTGGCACCACGTGTGGAGTGGGGTGGGAACAGGGTCCCCTTTTGCACTATCTCAGCGGGGGAAAGGGAGATTGTTGATGCCCTGGTGGAGGGGAGTGGCTGGCTAGCTTGGGTCCTGCGACGAGACGAGCAATCCCACACCGCAACCTCATTGCCGACCGCCTCGAACCCGAGCTCCCTTGCCTGCAGTTCCATCGCTCTCACTCGCCCGACTCTCTCTCTGCAACTCTTCTCCGTTCCACACTCTCCTCACCCGACTCTCTCGATGACACTCTCCTCACCCGACTCTCTGGACCTGACTCCCCTCAGTTCCGCGCTCTCCTAGCGACTCCATTTTCGCCTTGCGCTCGCCTTTTTATCGGCGGGCAGGAGCAGCCAATATGCAAATTTTGGGATCAGAACGCGATTGGAGGCGGGGCCACACCGCCCCCCCCACCCCCGGTCAGCCATTGGTCAGGCAAAAATGGGCGTGAACCTCTCCTGATCCTAAAATTTGCATATACGGACTTCACATACACACGCTTGGAGGCGGGGCCAAGGTGCCCCGCGCTCGCTAATTGGATGGAGGAGAAGTGGGCGTGTAGCGTTTTTGATCCGAATTTTCCCCTCTGAAAGGCCGCCATTCGCGCTCGCGGCTCGGTGCGCTCGGCACCAACCGCCGAACGGGCCCAAGACAGCCCGACGTTCAGTGTTCACAGGTGGTGTGGGAATGGCCTGAGAAGGAGAGAGGTGAAGGTGGTGGAGGGTTTTCGGTGGTGGTTTGATGGTTATGGTGCCGTTTGGGAATGGCGGTGATGCGATGATGTGGGAGTATAGATAGTGGCGGTGGTGTGGTTGTTGTGTGATGGCGGTTGAGATGTGGTTGGTTCAAAATATAGATAGAACAGAAAAAATGGCTAATTCAAAGCGTCGCAGCCCGGATGAATCACATAAATTCCCTCGATACAAAGGGTTTGGGCTAACTACACATGCACCTACCTACGCGACCTTTATGGTGTAATGCGAATTTCCACAGCCGTAACACTACCCCTTCCCCTTTTTACAGACTCGTCCCGAGTCGTCAAATTCTCGTGTGCCATCATGTGTAGTTCTCCCCGAGTACGTTTTACCTTCGGATCCCTGAGTGCGACATTCATGGTATTCGTGTCCCCAAAATAGATAACCTACGGGCTGAGTAACTAACTAAACAAACCCACTCATTCAGACGACTTAAATAAAATTGCCGGCGCTAGACAGACATGCCGGGGGCGCACTCATATACAATACAACTTTATAAATTTTACACTAAACCATGGCCCAGGATCAATGGACTCTGCAAAGAGAAAGCAGTTAGCAGGGAGCCAGGCTGCTCGCATGCAGTCTCTGGCTCACGCAATGCAGGTGACAGGGAACGTGGCCGGCTGCTCACACGCAGTCCAAGGCCTCCCCCTTTTAAATGGGCGCAGCGAACAACGGCGCATGGGCTGCACAAATGCAGTCTCCTGGCGCAAATGGCACAGTGAACGGCGGATGGATGGATACAACACGGTGCACGGGCCGCCACTGCAGGCCCGTGTTGTAGCTGCCAACAGGGCAGTCCTCGCAAACTGCGCGACGATCCTGGCACACATGGCAATGAACAAGGGGCGGGGAAAGCAAAATTGAACGGGGCTGGTGAACAGGGGCAGTGGGCATGGCATAGGCAGCAGGTAAACACAGCCTGCAGAACAAGGCCGTTGCAGGCAAACACAGCCGGCAGACGATCCGACCGACACAGGCCTTGAAGCAAACAGCTGCAGACGATCCGGCTGGTACAGGCCTTACAGTAGAAACAGCCGTCAGACGGTCGACCGGCACAGGCCTTAAAGCAAACAGCCAGCCGATGAAGTGGGCGGGCACAGGCCTTGAAGTAACACAGCCAGCCGATGAAGTTGGCCAGCCTTTTGCCTTGAGATGGAGGTTGGTGGAGGGAGTGCCGTGGTGCTGGCCACTCAGAAGGCGGGCTCGGACCTACCTACCTGTCTCCATCCCAACCTATCGTCTTTGCCTGTCACTGTCCATACCCACTCCCTTAATTTGTCAAAAACCAATTTAGCCCCAACTTATTTTTTTGTTGTTTTTATGTTTATCCTTACTTCCCCACTATAATTCGTCCCCTAACCCCCTTTATCGTCCTTGTTCGGCTAACCTATCGTCTCCTAGCCTACTCCCAACCCCTACGTTCCCTTCCCGGAGGGGAATGAGGGAGGGCTAGCGTCCTCCCTCATTGTCGAGGCGTTGTCGTTGTCATTCGTTGTCGAGGCCCAACGAAGCCTCAGGATGGCCTCCTCGGACATCAGCGATCTTTAACCCAAAGTGGGTCCAGCGGCCCACAACGAGAGCGAAGGGATGGATGATGCGTAGGGGTACACTTCCTATCTACCCTAACCATTTAACTGTTAAACTACCCCGGGGCTTCCAACAAGCGCCTCTCGCTGAAAACTATTGGTTCTAACAACCCAGATTCCCGTCGCCTGTGTTGGTGTCCTCGCGAATTTCGGGCCATGCCCTCCAATTTTCCGCCCTTGCCCTCACACGGTTTCGTGGCTGGGACGCGTGGCTCCCTTGGCAGGCACTACCCTCTGCCGATTCCCCGACGATGGCACCCCCGGGCACTACACTGCCTCCGAGCCTACCAGCTCCCTAAACACCGGGGAGTGCCCTCCCTGGCAACTCCCCTGAAACGCTCACGTGGCAAGCTGGCTTCCCGGGCCCCTTTCCGTGGGTCACCCGTGCCCACAACACTGCCCACGCGGCTAACGGCGCTTTGGGCCCCTGCATCATGCAGGCGCACCCGTGCCCACTACGCTATCCCGGCCCCCCATGGGCCCTTGGCCTACCACGGCCGACCAGCCCGGTGCCCGGGGTACCCACTCAGCGATACTCACCTTTCGCAGCCACGCTCCCAGCCTGTCAACAGGGCTCCTGCACCCCTCCTAACGGGTTTCGAGCCTACTTTCCCACCAACAACAAAACGACCTTCATTTTGTCAATTTGACTACCCCACTAACTCACTTTACTCTGACCCCAGGGTTCCTTGGGCAGGAGTCACTCCTCCCCCAAATCACTCATTGCACCATGCATTCCACATTCGCTCCACTCACACAGACCCGCTGGCCTCACTCACTCACCATGTCTCCACACAACTCACCAACTTTTCAACACACACACACCGCTGAACTCTGCCATCCTTCTGACTACATCCCCTAACTAACTCGTGCTCCCACGTCATCCCTTACACTATAGCACGTTCCTTTTAACACTACGTAGCTAAGCTACATCCCCACTACACACTCAAAGTCTGTCTCTGTCTTCAAAATAATCAAAAATCAGTTTCCCAACCTAAATCTGACTACACTCCCTCTAACTAATCCATTCCACGGACTCCATGAGGACTTACCCCTGCCCCATGAAGTCGGTCTAACCAACACTAACCCTTCCCCCTAACTAGTTGTCATCCTGTGCCCTGGCCAGGGGGTCTTTCACCGCTTGCCCGGGAATCCTGTTCACCCGAAAGCGAGGCTTGCTTTTTTTTTTAAATGCGCAGCACCAGCGCGGCAACTCGCAACTTGCGCTCTTTGCACCTGCCCGCGACGTCATGCAGCTGCACACGTACCTCGTTCCTCTTGGACGGTACCATCCGGCAGGGATTCACCCTCCTGCCGGATTCCAACCACACGTGCAGCCATGACGTCACCGTGCGCACCACAAAAGCAAACCTCGCACATCGAGGGGTTCCCCACGCGAACACATGTGCTCTGCCTATTAGAGCTTATCACACACGCCCGCGTGGAGAACCCGTCCGGTCCGAATCCGTTGTCCTGCCTAACCTTTGTCCGTCCGCGGGATCGGCAACATCCACCGCTGGCGTTTGCTGACCGGATTTCACTCCCGCAAGCGAGCACGTGGTGGCCTCGTGCTTTGCACAGCACGGACCGCGCGCTCGCTGCTGGGCGAACCCGGTGCGGTGCTCAAACTTGCTACGGCCGCTACCCGGCCCTTGTCTCTCTGTCGCCGTCTCCGTCGCCATTTAACCCACGCACACCTGCGTGTTACAACGCTCACACTCCACTCCATCACATTCACACCGGGAGATGCGGCTGCGTGTTCCCGCATGCCCACAGTCATCTCCCTCACATACGCTGTCCCTCTCACACTCGGCCCCTCACTCACTCGTTCCAGCCATCCTCTTGCACATGTGGCTCCTTCCACACACGGTGCCTCATCCACAGACGGCATGCTGGGAGGCACGCACTTCGGCACACTTGCCACCACACCACTCACACCTGGGGTCTCATCCACACACGGGGTCTTTGTCACCCACCCGGTCGCTCTCACACACGCCCTTGCACCCGCGCTATGCGTGCGTTGCAGCACGCATTTCGCCACACTCGTGAACACACACCTCGACACCACACACACCGGGACAATCGTACTGGGGATTATTGCCAACATTCTCGCCGTGCCCGCCTGCAGGCTTGGCCTATTTGCTGCATCTCACCCCGCAGTTCTTTCATTTCTTCTTTCATTCCGTTTTTCATCTCGTTAGTGTTTGTTTCCATTTGTTTGTTCACTCCATCTATTTTGCTTCCCATTTGTTGCATCTCCCCCCTCATTGCTTGTGTGATCATCTCCATCATTTGTGTGATGACTAATGGCGAAAGCAGGACCGATCCGCCACCATCGGTCTTGGTTTTGCTGGGAGCCGGGGAAGGGATTTGACGGAGGTGGGGAGGGGGGGTGTCATACCCCGCGGCCTCTGCCGCACCCATTTCGGGTTCTGGGTTCGGTTGGGGAAATTCATCCTGTATCACAAACATTTCTGGCACGGGGTTCCGTCCTGGACCATGGATTCTACCAATTCTACATCCATCTCCAATACCCCCAGCTCCCGCTCGCCTTGAGACTCCATCTTATTTCTCGTAAGAGGTTAATTTGGCTCGCTCGTAATTTGGAGGGAATTGGGGGTTGCTCCTCTCACCCCTGAATCGATTCCCGTGAATTTAGTTGGAGACCGAGGTGGATTTGAATCACACTCCTGTACACCAGTGTTGCGAATTCGTGCCCGCCGGCGTGCGAATGGCCACGTAACTCGAATCGCGGCACGTAGCCCACCGGAAGGACAATTCAGTCGTGACCCTCTCGGACCAACGCCGGGAGCTAGTCACGGGTGGGGGTTTAACCTCACCACGATCGTGCCAATTGCCCACCCGCGCAGGATAGGGTTGCTCGCCAAATTCGATCTACCTAAGTACCTGCGCGAATGGTCGACCGGGCGATCGTACCACGCCACAGGCCGACTCCGGACACGAACCGCTTAAGCGGTCCGTTCCGTGCTACAGTGATAACCGAGCGGTGTTATCGTCGGCCTCGACGGTTCCGATTACTTACCGGGCGTATTAAACCCACTACGAACCCCTTACGTGAAGCAGGATGGAGAGTCAATTAGAGAAAAGACGAAGCGAAACGGGAAAACAGTTCACACAATGCACATTTATTTCCCGGCACACAGAAAGCACACATATACAGCCATACAGTCAAAATGCACATAAAGCAACCAAAACAATAAAAGCTGAAACGACGCAGAGTTAATACCGACTACGCGCACACACGGCAACACATATACAGTTCTACTTCACAGACGGCGCCAACACACATTTACACAAAAGCAAAAGAAAGAAGCCACCCTCAGACAAGGAGGCAGACAGGCCCGTAGGCCAAATGTGCGCGGGACCTTGAGGAGCGGCCAGGTCCGCGAGACCGGGTTGGTCTTACCCGCGTCCTCGTGACGCGTTGGCGGCCAAGCCGCAAATGTGGCCGCGCGGCTGTGCCCCGACTCCGTGCTCCTTGGCGGGTTTTGTTGGCAAGTTTGGGGTGGGGTGGGAACGGGCCCCCCTTTTGCACTATCTCAGCGCGGGGGAAAGGGAGATTGTTGATGCCCTGGGGGAGGGGAGTGGCTGGCTGGCTTGGGTCCCGCAACGAGACGAGCGATCCAACACCGCAACCTCGTCACCGACCGCCTCGGACCCAAACTCCCTTGCCTGCAGTTCCACCACTCTCACTCGCCCGACTCTCTCTGCAACTCTTCTCCGTTCCACACTCTCCTCACCCGACTCTCTCGATGACACTCTCCTCACCCGACTCTCTGGACCCGACTCCCCTCAGTTCCGCGCTCTCCTCGGGACTCCCTTTTCGCCTTTTTAATCGGCGGGCAGGAGCAGCCAATATGCAAATTTTAGGATCAGAACGCGATTGGAGGCGGGGCCACGCCGCCCCCCCCCCAGTCAGCCAATGGTCGGGCAAAAATGGGCGTGAACCTCTCCTGATCCTAAAATTTGCATATACGGACTTCACATTCACACGCTTGGAGGCGGGGCCAAGCCGCCCCGCGCTGGCTAATTGGACGGAGGAGAAGTGGGCGTGTAGCGTTTTTGATCCGAATTTTCCCCTCGGAAAGGCCGCCATTCGCGCTCGCGGCTCTGTGCGCTCGGCACCAAATGCCGAACGGGCCCGAGACAGCCCGACGTTCAGTGTTCACAGGTGGTGCGGGAATGGCCGTAGAAGAAGAGAGGTGAAGGTGGTGGAGGGTTTTCGGTGGTGGTTTGATGGTTATGGTGCCGTTTGGGAATGGCGGTGATGCGATGATGTGGGAGCGTAGATGGTGGCGGTGGCGTGGTTGTTGTGTGATGGCGGTTGAGACGTGGTTGGTTCAAAATAAAGATAGAACAGAAAAAAATGGCTAACTCAAAGCGTCGCAGCCCGGATGAATCACATAAATCCCCTCTATACAACGGGTTTGGGCTAACTACACATGCACCCATCAAGATATCTCACCTGCGGGACCTTTATGGTGTAATACGAATTTCCACAGCTGTAACAATATATTTGTATTTTCATTTCTTATAATCGGTTTCGCTCTGCTCTTGCGTGCTTCCCTTCATTCCCCCAATTGCATATAAATAAACCCCGATCGTTAAATGTTTTCAGCTCGTTCGTGTCCATTCTTGCATTGACTGAGCGTGTCGCGTGTGAGGGATTATCTGGCCATTTCCGTTGTCACAGGATAATTCGGACCGGCGGTTCTCGGCGATTAAACCGATTGGAATCGCACACGGATCGAGGGTGCTAAGCGGCTCGTTTCCGTACGAGTCCCGTCGAGGGTGTAAAGACTCGGTAGGTTGCCACGTGATCTCGAGGTATTTTGAAGATTTGGCAAATAGCCCTGTACCACGTGGTGGAAACATTGACCCTTCATGGTCCAAAACAAGGACCCGTCGACTCCGGACTTATCCGGGACGACGATCTGAATTCCGGGCGATTGGTCGAGCCGACTTGCGGCTCCATCCAGCGGATGGACCGCGGCCAACGTCCCGGCTCCGCAACAATATTTTGATGTCATAACTTTTTTTTCTAGGAGGAATTTTCAAAATCGGAGGTGGTTGCTGTCTGCGCAGGGTATTTTTACATATATATGCCAAGTTTCAGGAAGTTTCGATGAAAGCTGTAGGCTGTGAAACAAAAAAGTCCACAAGAAGAAGATGAAGAACAACAACGTGAGTAAGACTTAGAGATCCTCCATGAGGATCTAAAAATTATCGGATCCGGATTTTCACCAAAATCGAATCAATTAGTCCTTGTCACACCTCGAACCTGTCCACAAAATTTCATCTGGATCCATCGACAACTTTTTTGAGATATCCTGCACAATGGCAGACAGACAAACAAACAGAGACTGGTGAAAACATAACCTCCTTCACCTTTAGTGGCGGAGATAAAAATACAACAAAAAATTATTTTAGGTGACCTTGACATTTTTTGACCTCAAAAGCAATTGGGCTTCAGTGACCCAATATGCAAACCCTGCTCAAATGTAATAATCGCTCAGATGGAAATTGATGATTTATGCGACCTTGACCTTTGACCTAAGAAAAACAAAAAACAATCAGCTTCGAGCTTTTGATCGAACCAATTTAGTGATCCAATATGCAAATTCTTCAAATTCCAGGTCAATTTGATTTCACGTGAAGTTGACCTTTGACCCAATTATCAATCTATCTTCTCTTACATTCTCGTAATGAAGCTTCGTTGAAAATTTGACAACAAAAGCTCAAATGCTAAAGAAACAAAAGTTATGGCCAGGCCTGACATTTGACTGGAGCCGTTTGAGTACGTCGATTTAATTTGTTCAGGGTACCGGCGATAACTCGCCTACTCTTCACGAAAGACACCGCAGGATCTTTAACGTCCACCAACGACTGGTGCTGGCAGACGGGTCCTCCTGCCCAACGTCCTTCCGACGGGTGACGTGCACGTCGACGAATCGCCCTGCATGCAGAACACGAGGACGGGTTTATCGGTGGGTCGGGACTCGAACCCAGGCGTCGACACGTTAACCTTCCATTCCGAGCTCTTTATAAATTGTAAGACCAGCAGTGTGGGCCGTGTGGGAGAAATACATCAGATTGGTGTCAAAATAGGACAACAGGAGGTGACCTCGAAGCTGGAGCAGGCAAGCAGCGGACAGGAGTTCCTGAACGTTCTCCACCGAGACGTACACGGTCTCCGTGTACATGAAATCCAGCAAGATCTCCACGGTAGGAGCTGCGAGTCCTTCGAGGTCCACGTGGGGCCGGTCTTTCTCCAGCTGTAAGAACAGATGTCGTCAGTAAGAGGAACTTTGCAAGTGTCACCCAATGAAATGTTTCTAATTATTATTAGGCAAAGGCACCATTGACCTCATTTGTAAACAGGGCACAGAAGTAGTCACTGCAGGCGGCGAGCACGACGCGATGGGCCGGGAAGTCCTCGTTGTCAATCCGCAGCGTCACGTCACATAGGACGTTGCTTTTCCGAAGTGAATTCATGGAATTCAGGATGGACTTGGCGTTGGAGTTTGTCATGACGTCTCTCGGGGCCATCGC
Source organism: Eptatretus burgeri (assembly GCF_056783735.1). Lineage (NCBI taxonomy): Eukaryota > Metazoa > Chordata > Myxini > Myxiniformes > Myxinidae > Eptatretus > Eptatretus burgeri. The sequence continues at coordinate 153,731,781 of NC_140962.1, read as the reverse complement.
TGCGAGACCACGCCCAGGCCTGCAGCGAGACCACGCCCAGGCCGGCTGCGAGACCACGCCCAGGCCGGCTGCGAGACCACGCCCAGGCCGGCTGCGAGACCACGCCCAGGCCTGCTGCGAGACCACGCCCAGGCCGGCTGCGAGACCACGCCCCTTTATATGTACACAGGGACAGCCGTTTACATTCGGATCAGGGAGAAAAAAAATCAATATAAAAGGAATAAATTATGAGAAGAGCTGAAACTGAACACTCGTGAATAAATGCACAATGTGGAGAGATGTAAAAAACACAAAAATATACCTTTCAGTCACAACGTTCAGCGATGACCCGAGGAGGTCTCTTCGAGGGCCCGCCAAACCGAACGGCTTGCCCGTGCAGCCAGAGCAGCTGCATCGGCTCAGGGTCGCGGGACAAGGCGAGCGGCGACGCGAGCCCGTGAGAGAGGAGGAAGAAGCGGCGTCGTCAGTGAGCGCGAGCCGAAGCCTTTCCCTCCATCTCCATACAACGGGCGAAGACCCCAAGCTCTGAGGAGAATCGCCCGCACTACCTCACGGATTCGCTCACGGAGCGGAGGACCGCCCGCAGGATAATAGACGCGCACCACACACCGCTCAAGGACGAAAAGGTTTACTTCGTAACTCTTCACGAAATATGATTGATCGAAATTATTTATAATGATGTTCGTTTTGTTTTGGGACATTTTTTTTTGTTGCTTTTATCTTTCGTTCATTGTTTATAATGTTGCTGAGCAAGTGAAGGATTTCGAGCGGTGAATTTACTGGTTGGTTGTTGTATGTGCAGGTTGCAGTTGGACTGGTTCGATGAGTTTCCGGGGTTATTAAACCTTCTTGTTGATAATAAAAGTGATGTGTGATATTAAATGAAATGTTTACTTACTTTAGTTTCAGAGAGATAATGTTTTAATATCGATATATTGCCGAGGATGAAGGATCGTGACCCGAGAGCGTGTCCGAATTTTAGGATTCAGTAACGATTGTCCATGTCGAAGGGAATCGATGGGACGAATAGTAAAGGTCATTGTAGAACCCCCTCAACAACAAACCGCCTTCCTCACCTCGCCCCCTCCCATTTCCACCCCCACCCTTCTTCACCCCTCTCCCCCCCCTTCTTCACCCCTCTCCCCCACCCTTCTTCACCCCTCTCCCCCCACCCTTCTTCACCCCTCTCCCCCCACCCTTCTTCACACCTCTCCCCTACCCTTCTTCACCCCTCTCCCCCCACCCTTCTTCACCCCTCTCCCCCTTCTTCACCCCTCTCCCCCACCCTTCTTCACCCCTCTCCCCCACCCTTCTTCACCCCTCTCCCCCACCCTTCTTCACCCCTCTCCCCCCACCCTTCTTCACCCCTCTCCCCCCTTCTTCACCCCTCTCCCCCACCCTTCTTCACACCTCTCCCCCACCCTTCTTCACCCCTCTCCCCCTTCTTCACCCCTCTCCCCCACCCTTCTTCACCTCTCTCCCCCACCCTTCTTCACCCCTCTCCCCCACCCTTCTTCACCCCTCTCCCCCACCCTTCTTCACCCCTCTCCCCCACCTTTCTTCACCCCTCTCCCCCCTTCTTCACCCCTCTCCCCCCTTTTTCACCCCTCTCCCCCCACCCTTCTTCACCCCTCTCCCCCCACCCTTCTTCACCCCTCTCCCCCACCCTTCTTCACCCCTCTCCCCCACTCTTCTTCACCCCTCTCCCCCACCCTTCTTCACCCCTCTCCCCCACTCTTCTTCACCCCTCTCCCCCACCCTTCTTCACCCCTCTCCCCACCCTTCTTCACCCCTCTCCCCCACCCTTCTTCACCCCTCTCCCCCACCCTTCTTCACCCCTCTCCCCCACCCTTCTTCACCCCTCTCCCCCACCCTTCTTCACCCCTCTCCCCCACCCTTCTTCACCCCTCTCCCCCACCCTTCTTCACCCCTCTCCCCCACCCTTCTTCACCCCTCTCCCCACCCTTCTTCACCCCTCTCCCCCACCCTTCTTCACCCCTCTCCCCTACCCTTCTTCACCCCTCTCCCCTACCCTTCTTCACCCCTCTCCCCTACCCTTCTTCACCCCTCTCCCTAACCTTCTTCACCCCGACCCTTCTTCACTCCTCTCCCCTACCTTTCATCCCCCTACCCTTCACCCTTTCTGCTATGGCCTACTCTTCACCCATCTCCCCATACTCTTTGGCTTCACCACCCTTCTCCACACCTCTATCTCCACCCACCCTTCCACAATCCCTCCACCCACTACCCCTACACTTCCCCGTACCCCCTCCTACTTTCCCCACACCCCCCTCATCCTACCCTTCCCAAGACCCCCCCTTTTTCTTCTAGCATTCCTGACTCCCTCCCTCCCACCAAAACGATCCTTCCAGACTTATTTTTGTCCCAACACTCACCAACAATCACAGCTTTCTCCTCCATCTCTCTTCCTTTTCTCCATGACCGTTTATAGCTGGGTCGGGATTCGACCCCAAGCAAGACAGCTCAGAGTGAGTGTGCATATCTCAGTGGTTCTCACCCTATTTACCATAGTGGCCGTTGATACGTGTTGTCTGGGCCGCACTCACACAACTTAGTTGCTGAATATTCATTCAAGAAATATTTTGTATCTGTCATCAGACACCAATGCAAAGAACCCTGTAAAAAAAAACAATTTCAGGAAGAAACAATTCTTAGGGATCCTTATTTTTGAGGCACTTGCACCAAAGTCACATGACTTTTTAAAAGCACACTCATTGGTTAGTACACCATTTCTGGTTACGACACAAAAAATGGCATGAGTACTCTTATTTATTTATTCGAAGCTCGAGTTGACAATCCCGTATTGCCAAGCGCACATCACTCGCCGCACACGCCGGGTTTAGTGCTCGCCCGGGAACGAGAATCTCTGAGCAGCAGATCCCTCACCGCGGTGCCACACGCGCTGGCCTACAAGGCGCACGTGGCTGATTTACCTCAGGAATAATCAGGAAAGAATAAGAGTGGGGATGAAATGAAGGAAAAAAAAACGATTGAAGCAACCCCAGCTATTAGATCATCACAACGCACTCCATTGTTGTCCCGCTAAACAAAAGGAAGGGGGACTATCTACACATGTACAGTGGGGAGAACAAGTATTTGATAGACTGCCGATTTTGCAGGTTTTCCTACTTACAAAGCACGTAGAGGTCTGTAATTTTTATCAGAGGTACACTTCAACTGTGAAAGACGGAATCTAAAACAAAAATCCTGAAAATCACATTGTATGATTTTAAAAATAATTAATTTGCATTTTATTGCATGAAATAAGTATTTGATACATCAGAAAAGCAGAACTTAATATTTGGTACTTAATATTTGGTACAGAAACCTTTGTTTGCAATTACAGAGATCAGACGTTTCCTGTAGTTCTTAACCAGGTTTGCACAGACTGCAGCAGGGATTTTGGCCCACTCCTCCATACAGATCTTCTCCAGATCCTTCAGGTTTCGGGGCTGTCGCTGGGCAGCACAGACTTTCAGCTCCCTCCAAAGATTTTCTATTGGGTTCAGGTCTGGAGACTGGCTTGGCCACTCCGGGACCTTGAGATGCTTCTTACGGAGCCACTCCTTATTTGCCCTGGCTGTGTGTTTCAGGTTGTTGTCACGCTGGAAGACCCAGCCATGCCCCATCTTCAAAGCTCTTGTTGAGGGAAGGAGGTTGTTGGCCAAGATCTCATGATACATGGCCCCATCCATCCTCCCCTCATTACGGTGCAGTCGTCCTGTCCCCTTTGCAGAAAAGCATCCCCAAAGAATGACAATTCCACCTCCATGCTTCACGGTTGGGATGGTGTTCTTGGGGTTGTACTCATCCTTCTTCTTCCTCCAAACACGGCGAGTGGAGTTTAAACCAAAAAGCTCTATTTTGGTCTCATCAGACCACATGACCTTCTCCCATTCCTCCTCTGGATCATCCAGATGGTCATTGGCAAACTTCAGACGGGCCTGGACATGTGCTGGCTTGAGCAGAGGGACCTTGCGTGCGCTGCAGGATTTTAATCCATGACGGCGTAGTGTGTTACTTATGGTTTTCTTTGATACTGTGGTCCCAGCTCTCTTCAGGTCATTGACCAGGTCCTGCCGTGTAGTTCTGGGCTGATCCCTCACCTTTCTCATGACCATTGAGGCTCCACGAGGTGAGATCTTGCATGGAGCCCCAGACCGAGGGAGATTGGCTGTTATTTTGAACTTCTTCCATTTTCTAATAATTGCGCCAACAGTTGTTGCCTTCTCACCAAGCTGCTTGCCTATTGTCCTGTAGCCCATCCCAGCCTTGTGCAAGTCTACAATTTTGTCCCTGATGTCCTTTGACAGCTCTCTGGTCTTGCCCATTGTGGAGAGGTTGGAGTCTGATTGATTGAGTGTGGACAGCTGTCTTTTATGCAGATAACGAGTTCAAACAGGTGCAGTTAATACAGGTAATGAGTGGAGAATGGGAGGGCTTCTTAAAGACAAAACTAACAGGTCTGTGAGAGCTGGAATTCTTACTGGTTGGTAGGTGATCAAATACTTATTTCATGCAATAAAATGCAAATTAATTATTTAAAAATCATACAATGTGATTTTCAGGATTTTTGTTTTAGGTTCCATCTTTCACGGTTGAAGTGTACCTATAATAAAAATTACAGACCTCTACGTGCTTTGTAAGTGGGAAAAACTGCAAAATCGGCAGTGTATCAAATACTTGTTCTCCCCACTGTATATAATAATGGAATAACTGTCTTGGGACACCTATCTGTTGTATGCATGCGGTTCTGAGAACCGCAACAATATCAATTGGGCTATAGTTGTGTTCTGATTGGGTTGAGAAGCACTGCTGTCTAAGGTATCGTTAGGTGGTGCCATGCATTGGCCTGGCTACATGAGTGATTATTAATCACCAATAATTTGGTGCAACGTGTTGCACGCAAATTCAAGAACGGTTTGAAAAGATCTGTAATATGAAGTGTAAGAACCATTTGATTATACGTGAGGCTGTGTCGAGCAGGTGAGGGCTTCTTGAATAACCCCATCCCACTGCTTGGTGGATTGCAGTTGCATCACTCTCTGCTGATCTGGAATTGATGAGATACTGGTACTTCAGTCCTGGAATATTTCACAATCTCACCCTGTCGCTCTGAAGGATCATCAAACTAACACACCTGTGGTCAGCCACTGGAAACAGTGCAGTCGATTGAACAGGCCTCACCGTCAGCCATGACCTTTCCAAGAAAAGCTGGCCTCCAAAGCCAGCAGCAGACTGGCCATCCTCATCAATCCAAGACTTTACTGAGAAAAATCAGAGCTACTCAGTCTACAAAGCCCTTGTCCGTAGCTCGGCGGAGTACTGCTCTCGCTTATGGGCTGGTGCCCCAGCATCACATCTGTCTCCATTGGATTGTGTGGAATCTAAAGCTCCTCCATGAAAATGCTTGCTTTTATTCTCGTTCACGTTCTCTCTGTCTCACTCTCTCTCCGATGTACTATACTCTTCACAGAGTGTCAGTGCCACCCAATAAGCTTCCTGAGTAGTGGTTATACTGGGTGATTTGTCATTGCCTTCCCAGCAATAGTTAGGACAGGAATGTGGAATTTGTTCAGGGTGCCGGTGATAGCTTCCCCAATCGTTGTGAAAGAGACCGTGAGGTCTTCAATGTACACCAACTAATGCCGGTAGACAGGGTACCCGTTTAACGTCTATCCGACGGATGGCACACACCTCGATAAATCACCTTGCCTGTGAAACACTGGGATGACCAAAAATAAATAAATAAAAGAAATAACGACCTTCAGTAACCTCACATTGTATATCAAGTAATGTATACCTGCCCCTCATCTCACATTGGCTCGGGAAGTGTTGCATCACTTACTCCTGTGAGAGGGACGGAGCTTGGACTGCACATGCACCATCAGTAGGTCTGGACCTGAACCTCGCCTTGCAGATTGTGATTGAATCTTGGCTAACAACAATCTTCTTGATGCTTTCTGAAAATCTAAATAACCCGATTCTGATCGGGTGACTCATATTGTTTGAATTAATAAAAAGGAGATGATTTGTAGTACTTGTACAGTACGTACGTACAATCAGCTTTTTTTTACAATGTTGAAACATTGAAAAGTGTGAGATGAGCACCCTTGAAATCTCCAGTCGCCCCGAGGTGAAAAGCGCGAGGACCCGATGATTCAATTCGCTGGATCGCCTTGCAGCAGGGTGGATGTGGAGGCACTCGCAGCATATCAAGAGCATCTAATGAAGCGTCGAGTGGAGGCATCATGGAGATGAATGAAATCCACAGATCAGCAATCACTTGATTGGCTTATTGAAGCGTGTGAATGTGCATGTGCTCGACCAAAGCCGATCGACATGAGAATGCCTTTCCGCAAACGTTACACCTGTACGGACGCTCTCCCGTGTGAATGCACAAGAGCCTTATTGAAGCCGACCAGTCCGAGAAGATCTTCGTACAAAGGTTGCAAGCGCACGGACACTGCCATTGGTTGTCATCTCCCTTTCATTACTGAAAATCCCTTATTATTACTTATTATTAATAAGTCATCTCCCTTATTATTACTCATATTACTGAAAATCTCCAACTCCTCCATAAATCAAATCGTGTTCATGATCTTTCTCCTTCGCCGTTGGTCCCCCATGCTTCATGCGTAGAATACGCTCTGCAGTGGAGGAAGATTTCCTTCTCCTCAAAGCTCCATCTCTGGAGCTTGTTCTCATCACCTAACCAACTCATTCACCAAGTTTTGTCGAAATCCATCAATAACTTTTTGAAATATCCTACTCACAGACAGACATGGGTGAAAATATAACCTCCATCCGCCTTCCCTGACGGAGGTAATAAGCTGAAAGAACTGGAAATAAAAAGTGCAATCACAGCAAACTAAGTCAAACAAATGGGTTCGTGCATGCAACGCAGGCTCGTGGCACAACGGTTCGAGCATCTGCTCTAAATCTACGAGGTCGGAAATTTGAAGCAGACTTCGGCCAAGTCATACCAAGGAACTGAATAAATGGTACGTGCCGTTTCCTTGATTGACACTCAGCATTTAGAGATTAGAGCACAGAAGAACCCCATGTGTTTGCATCCCAAGGGGAGGAAGAAATTTCTCCTGGATTAATTGCCTCAATGATTGCAGAGAGAAAAGGAATGTCACAAAGATGGTGTCACAGGTACCCAGAGTGCCCTGGAAACTTACATCACCTCACCCCCCCCCCCCACCACATGGTAGAATAAAGATTGATGTTAGTATTTGACTTTGTTTCCTTCAAATACCTCAACTTGTTTGGGAGAACAAGCATAGGAGGCATTACTTTCCAACATGTCCTCATACAATGAAGGTCTTGCGTATTACGGTTGTGCGATGGACCTCTGATAGCTTGTACATGTTGCTGCGTAACTGCTGAAATCTGTTTGTCCGGGTTCTTCCCGACATCTTTATCTTTGTTCTTTGCTCCTTTCACATTTCTTTCTATCTTTTTTTTCACAATTCTCTTTATTCATTCTAATTCTTGCTTTTTCTTCTCTTTAATCTTTTTCACTCTCTATTCCCCTCTTTCGTTTTCTATCTCTCTAAGAAAAAGTGAATTCTTGCAGAATTTTTTTCTCTAAGGCTCACTTGGCTGCGCCTGGATGGGTTTGAGGGTAGTGGAGTAGCGGCTGAAACTCGAATCCTGTCCCGGTTCCTCCTGATGACTTCGTCTTTGCTCTTTACTTCTTCTGATTACTTCTTCATCTTCCGTTTCATCGTTATTGTACTCCCTCCCCATGTGAGTCCTGTCCCAAGCTTTACTTGCCCTTTGTGCTCTCCCTTTCTCTCTGATCCTGATACTTTCTCTCACCATGCTCATTCCCGGGTTCCCTTTTCTCTTCCTGGACAGCAGATAAACCCAACCACAACAACCAATCATGCAGTTTGGTGCAACATCCCTCCAAGCATTCAATAATCTCATCCTTCCATCACGGTTGTGATGCGCGTCAATGAAAGACGTTCAAAAACAGAAACTACCTCAAGTAGAAAATTCATAGAACACTTTACCCCAAGCAGTCTTAAGAAAAAGGATATTGGAAGGATCTTTTCAACTCTTCGCGGAGAAACTGAAGATCTCGGAGAAACATTTTGGAAGCTGTTAACTCTGTGGTTGCGTCGCGACACACCGCCATTTTTGTCTAAATCTCGCTATTACTCATCCCTCAGAGCTCGTGAAAATTCTGATCGATAGAAACAGCATCACATTTTGTCCAAGTACAACTAAACTGATGGTTTTGGGAAGTGCAAACAAGGCGATTTGTGTTGTACCGTTAATGCGGCGTATTTTACACCACCTTATTTAAAACACGTTAAATTAGTTATTCGCGTCTTTTATGACGTCCCGAAAACAGCAAGTTTCCTGTTTGGAATTATTTTCAATTTTGTTTCACTGGCAGACAGAGCTAAAAAAATTTAAAAAATTACCTCGCACTTCTCTGCACATGTGCAATCGTGAAGAGATTCCAACCAATTTAGCAAATTCAGAGTCAAAGTACTGCAAAACTGCAAGTTCATCTTCCGATTGGTGTTCTAGAAATAAAACTTCTAGCTTAATCCCGTTTTGTGGTACGCGTGCGGGGTAAATATGTAAAAAAAAAATTAAATATAGGAACGAAGGCTCATGGAAGAGTGCAGCGACAGGGAGCAATGGATCAACGGACAAAATGAGGCACAGGGAAAACAGTATGACAGCAATGAAAAGATGCAATGCAACGTAAGGAGAGGTAGTTTTGGAGAAGGGTGAGAACAGGGTCACAGCGGGTGTTGTACATCCCACTAAACAATGGGGGAGGCCATTAGGTGGTGTTGCGTGGCAGACTTCTGAAATTCTGTCGGGAAGAGCTTGGGACAAATGAGCCAGGAAGACAATTCCAAAGGAGAGAAAAGGAGGGTGTGACTGAATGCTCACCTCCTTTCTGTTTTGACTTGGGAAGGAGAACCAAGGAAGATTTTGTGGCAGAACACGTGTGACCTGGACGTGTTGATGCTGGACAGAGAGGGAGGAGGGCAGGTGCAGCATAACCGTAAAAAAGTGCTATGCCACCAACCTTCCCATGGTGAGCAAGAGGCAGACCCTCGGACTCAGCGGGATTCAAATGACACAGTGGAGAGGGTGGGGAGAATAATGAACACAGAAACACCGGGTGCACCTTTCACCCTCAACCTCCTCTGGGCTGCTCCCGTCTCATCACCACTTACTTCACCTCTTCCTCCCCCCCTCTCTTTCTCTTTATTTCTCTCTCTTACCACATCACCCTTTCCACTCACCCAGCTATTTGCAAAGAACCATCCATTTATGCTGTTATGCCAAATCCATTAACATCAAGCTATGCGCCAAAGTGGTGTTATGGTTGTGCCCAATTCATCCCAGCTCTTCCACGAACCTCAAACAGCAGATACAGCACCAAGTCGCACCGTTGATATACAGTAGGCACACCTGAAAATGTACTTTCTTGTCATGGATGCAACTTTGTACAGGTGGAGTGAGATCGGGGGGGGGGGGGGGATGAAATGAGAGAACAAAGGCCACCAATCTGCCTGCGGGAATCTCAAAGCAGGTCCTGGCAAGTATGTCACCTTCAGCCAAGCAATGATTACTCAGAGCTTCAGATGCAACCACTACCAGAGGAGGAAAATGGGAGACAACATTACTCTTCTAGGTCAAGGTATAAAATGGACTCAACGCTGGAAAGAAGGTTAATGAACAATAAGGCATTGATGAGCTTTCGAGCCCAGTTAGAGATATGCTCTGCCAAAGACACGTTTGGCTATGAAAAAAAAAAAGTATTTTTTCAGGGATCCATCTGTATCGTTTTTTTTAATTCAAAAATTTGATAAATACGTTTCTCGTGAAACGGCCAACATACGAGGGTCAGAATGAAAGTAATGCATCGTTTTATTTCACACTAAATATAATTACAATGAAAACAAGAAAAAGAGCAATCAGAGATTGCAGACCCTCGCCAGGATTTGTTTTGTGTGGTGTTTGTGTACTGGTGTGTTCTGTAATTAATAAGAAACATAACTAGAACTACAACTTTATAACTGCTGGCAGTGATGACTGACGTCCCGCTTTGATCGGACACCTGACCCTGACCCTGACCCATGATGTTTTTCATTATTATTCAATTTAATTTAGAATGGGTTTAAAATAAATTCAATTCCAATCAAATGGAAGAACAAATAGGTACAGTCCCACATCGGAGTAATCAGAACGAACCTGAACAAGCAAAAAGCAAACATGTCACCAGGAGGAACCTGGATAGGATTCACATTTCAGCTGCTAGTCCTCTACCCTCAAACCCATCCAGGCACAGCCAAGTGAGCCTCATTCAAATAAATAGAAAAATCAAAAAGAACCCAGATCAAAAATAATAATGATAATAATAATAAAACCAATTCTGCCTACTCGACCATGTGTCTGATCAGATTGAAATTTAAAACATATATATTCCCCATCATTATTAGATAATAAGCCTGGTGTTGGCTTAGTGGTTAGGGTGGTGACTTGGGATCCAAGGGTCCTGAGTTAAAGCCCCATTGGCCGCTGAATTAAAAATACACCAGGAGGTTGACTCAGCCTGTCATCCTTCCGAGGTTGGCAAAATGAGCACCAGTGTACTGGTAAGGGGGACACTGCATCACCAACCAGTGATGCAACCAGCAGCCACAGGCTGCACTTGATAGAGAGAGACTAGATAATAATTGTGGTTTCACGTCGATCGATGAAACAGGTCAAGAGAAACTTTTTTAAAGAATTTTGAGCAACCCAATATGGCTGCCAGACCATGTGACCTATCAATTATTCATGAACACCCTCATGTTCCCTAGGCTTGGGAAACACGTGGGTGAAGTCTCCCCTCGATCTGTCCAGCCATTCTGGAGAAGATTTTTATTGGTTCTAGGATAAATCCAATATGGCTGCCAAACCATGTGACTTATGACGACATATGTGAACATTTTATTCCTCATGGATCGGCAGTCATACATTGAAAGTTTTGCTTCGATCTGTTCAGCTGTTTGAGATTTTTTTATTAAGGTTTAAAAATAAAAATAAAAATAAAATAAAAAACGACTGCCAAACCTCGTGACCAATGACGTCATCAATTTTTTTTCTGTGGACAAATTTATCCCAAGATGATCCAGAAAAATGTTCATAATGATTGGATGGAGCATTCTATTTATACAATTATGACGTCATAATGAAGGCACCATTGACATAATTAAAACATAGGGGCAATATCCCTGGGCGCTCACCTGGAAGAAGTCAAGGTCAGGTCAGGTATGGGAGCATGTGCCAGAACAGCGCGTCGCTGCATCCACTTTCCGCCGGTACTCCCAGGGGCCTCCGTCTGGCTATCCCCCAGGCAGATGCCTGGCCCATCCCCATCTCCTTGAGATGATGGTCAACCTGCTGCAACCACGAGGCACGTGGTCGGCCCACTGGCCTCCTCCACTCATGAGATTCCCTCGCTGAGAGAATCTGGTGAGCAGGATCAGCGTCAGGAAAACGAGCCACATATCCATACAGCCGCAACTGACGCTCACGGACTATGCAGGTAACAAATCTCATCCGAGTCTCTCTCAGCAACCGCTCGTTGGACACAAAATCCGACCAGCGATAGCCAAGGATTCTCCGAAGAGACCTGGTACCAAAGGAATTAAGTCTCCGTCTCAGATCCTTGGTCAGAGTCCAAGTCTCGCATCCATAGAGCAAGACTGGAAGTACCAAGGACCTGAAGACTCAGACTTTCGTCCTCCCGCACAGGTACCGGCAGCACCACACCCCATGATCCAGTGAATCCATGACTCCCCAGGCCCGACCCAGACGTCTATTGACCTCTTGCTCACAGCCAGCAGATAGAGACATGAATATCACTGCCAAGGAAAGTGAATCTCTCCACGACCTCAACATCCTCACCACAAACAGATACAGACAGGACAGCAGCATCCAAGATGTCACCGAAAGCCTGGATCTTAGTTTTGACCCAAGAAACCCGTAATCCCAGCGGCTCCGACTCCTCATTCAGCACCTCGAGGGCCCCCAAAAGGATATCTTGAGTCTCCGCAAAGATGACTGCATCATCTGCAAAATCAAGGTCCGAGATCTTGACATTCCCAAACAATGCCCCGCAGCTTGATCTCTCCGACATCCTCCCTAAAATCCAGTCCATACAAGTGCTGAAAGGTGTGGGGGCAAGTACACACCCCTGACGAACTCCAGTAACAACTGGAAATAAGTCAGAGATGGTATCACCACACTTCACAGCACTCTCAGTACGAGAGTAGAGTTCAGACATCAGATCGATCAGTTTTGGTGGCACCCCACGAAGACCAAGAATCCTCCAGAGGACATCCCGATTCACTGAATCGAACGCTTTACAGAGATCAACATAGGCTGCAAGCAGCCCCTGCCGAAACTCTCGTCTGCGTTCGGTGAGGACACAAAGAGCAAGGATACGGTCAATCGTTGACCTCTTTGGTGTAAAGCCTGACTGCTCTGGACGCTGGTGCTCAAGCAGATGGTGGCGAACCCTATCAAGAATTATCCGAGCAAAGACCTTGCCCGGCACTGAGAGCAGCATCACCCCTCGGTAGTTGTTGCAGTCTTGGCGATCACCCTTCCCTTTCCAGAGAGGAACAACAAGGCCCCTCTTCCAGTCAGTTGGGATGATGCCTGTGTTCCAGGCAGAGCACAAAACTGCATGCAACGACACGAGTGCAGCATTTCCACCAGCCTTGAGAAGTTCAGCATGGATGCCACAGATTCCTGGAGCTTTGCCCCGTTTCAACTGGTTCACCGCAGCCCGTGTTTCCACAAGCGAAGGTGGACCACAGTTGATTCGAGGGTCAGCAACAGGGATTGTAACACCCTTGACGTCCAACTCGACAGCTGGGGGATCCGCCTGGTACAACCGCTCAAAGTAACCGGCCCAGCGGGCCTTCACTTCAGACTCCTCTGTCAAGAGCCCACCACTCTTTGCTCTAACTGCAGTGCTCCGAGGGATGGGCTTGGATGAACGCAATGCGTGAATTCCCCTGCAAGCGGGACGAGAATCACCTGTCCACAGGTGATGCTCTACCCCCTCACAGATTCCTCTGTGGTTGTCAGGTCAGGTTAGATCTGTGACCTGACCTCATTAGGTGGTTGTCAGGTCAGGTTCGATCTGTGACTTGACCTCATTAGGTGGTTGTCAGGTTAGGTTCGATCTGTGACCTGCTACAGGTACCATGTAAATCTGTACTAACCTGTTCCATGGTCGGGTTGTCGTCGACTAAACCGTCTCCCCCACCAGGTTTCCTTGTGAGGAGGGTGTTTGGATATGGACACCCAGCAGGATTAAAAACAAAACCTGTCTAAAGGCGGAGGAGCTCCTTGTGAGCCAACAGCCATCCATATCTAGTGCCCAACTGTGTCTGCGGACGTCCTCCCGCAGTTGGGTTACTTTTTTATTAGGAGGTTGGTGGCAAAATTTGCACTCCGGCCACCGTAAAACCCTTCATTCCGCAAAACACAAAAAAAAACAAAAAAATAATCTGAAAACCCACTCCGTGGGAGTACCTCCTGCGCAGCTTCCCTTCGCAGGGCAGCTCACCGGATGACGGGATTGGGGCAAAGCCTTCGGGACCCCCAATCTTTGATGATAGGAGGGAAACCACGGGGTAACATCCATGGGTCAGATTGCGGGAGAGTGTGTCGGAGTGGTGCTGAGGTGTCGTCCACCAGACGGCGGTCTCCTTGGGTTAACCTGAGGCGGTCCCTTCGGATGGGTGCCTGGAATGTCCTATCCCTAAGAGAGGATGATCACCTGTCTCTGTTATCATCTGAGCTCAAGCGTTTGGACATCGGGATTGCAGCTCTCTCTGAGGTTCATGAAGTCAACGTGGGACGGAATCATCAAAATGTACCAATGAACCAATGTCATAGCAAATACCTATTTTGGGGGGCAACCCCCCCCCGGCCCGTATATGCCCTTAACCCCAATTTTTTTCAAAGTGTGACCAAACTTTGGTACATTACAGGTGATGAAGGTTGTGGTCAAGTTTCATCGGCATTATTGTGTAGCTTTGGAGAAGCAACAAATACATATTTTGGGGGGCACCCCCCTATATCCCCTTTAACACCGATTTTTTTTTTTTTTGTCATGAACAAACTTTGATACATTGTGGGTGATGAAGGTTGTAGTCAAGTTTCATCGGAATTGTGTGTTTGTTCTGAGAAGAAAGCAAATGCCTGTTTAGTGGGGCAAACCCCAATAAATTCCCTCTGTAGACCCAGGAATTTTTTTTATGCCATTAACAAACTTTGGTACATACAAGGTGATGAAAGTTGTGGTAAACTTTCGTCAAAATCGCACGTGTAGTTTCAGAGAAGTTGCAAGTACAGTATTTGTGGACGGACGGATAGACAGACAGACGGACGGACGCCCACCATCCCATAAGCTCCCCGGAATTCCGTTCCAGGTGAGCTAAAAACAATTTTTTTATTTTTTTTAATCACACTTATTCCCCATGAGGAGTACTGGTCATGTGCGAAGCTTCAATTTTTTCCCCTTAGTGCAGTTTCGTAGAAAGAGGTGCAGTTTTTCCTTCTTTTTACAACATGGCTGCCACACCACGTGACGTACGATGTCTTAATTATCATTAAAACATTCTACATGAGTAGTTGCTCCAAAGGTGAAAAATTTATGTCAATCAGACAAGCGGTTACAGAGAAAAAAAAAAACACTCAAGTTATGGTGCAGACAAACAAAGGACAGATGGACCCAAATGCAATACCCTCTCCTCTGGTGAGGGTAACTGGTGAGTTCATAGAACATGACAACCCGGTTGTCGGCCGACCACTTCGAGGGTCATCGTCGCTATCAGTTTCCAGGCTCCAGAAACATTCTGCCCAACGTTTAACGGAACTCACATCGCTGGAAGAGTTGCCCTACACGTTCTTTAAACGCCTACGAATATCCACTGGAGGAACCTCTTCCGCAGTTATAAATTCCCTAACAGCTTCGTCTAAAAAAAAAAAAAAAAAAGATTCAATTCAACAAAACAAAACACTGAGCGCACTCTCTTCGTTCATCATTGTTCGGTGCATGGCTGTGCCTGTGCCGTTGAAGCAGTGGCCACTGTAGATCAGCTCAGGAATTTGTAATTTGTTCAGGATGCTGGCGATAACTGACCTACTCTCTGCAAAGGACACCATGGGATCTTTATCGTCCAACAAGGAATGCCGGCAGATGAGACACCACCGATACGAAACAGGATGACAGTTTATAGCTGCAGGGATTCAAACCCAAGCGAAACAGCTCAAAGGTGCGTGTGCATACCTCTGAACCACTGTATATACTGGCAGCCGCACCTCGTTTTCTCATACAATGTCAGGTAAAGTCACCCTGATTTCAGATGGGACAGCCGGCTTTCCATCACTAAAGAAAACCGAGTCGTTTGTAAGAAGTCCCTTGGAGTTTTAGTTCAAGCGAATCCGTTACAAACGCAATGAGGGAGTACACAAAACAGGAACCTACTTATTACATCCACCAAAATGTCAATGTTGTGAATCCATCACCCCTCTCACCTTTCGTTCCTCTACAATCCGGAGATACCTCACCCCTCTGTTGATGCAAAACCAATATGGTACATACGTCTTCCAATAATACAAATCCCGATAGAACGGTGAAGGATGCATCGTTCTCTTTCACCACATGCAAGGTTTACAGATTTATTCATGACGCACCATTCATAGCACAATGGGCTCGCAGGCTAGCTTTCAGCCGTCCAATCGCGACCCCGACCCAATCGTCCAATCAAATCTTGCTCCAATCGAAGCCCGATAACAAAAATATTACAATGTCGACCCTGAAAACTAACCGTCGACACCAACAACCAACGGTGTCGATGTCAGTGCTGACAATGATAACTCCGCCATGCATTTTCTGGACATTTTAAAGTTTCCTGAAAATGTTTTTCCTTCACTGTGTGTCTAACTGGGTTTTTGCAGCAAGGTCCGATACTTCCTGGGTCTTTGCAGCAAGGTTTGGGTCGTGGGGGGCTGCTTTCCCCTGAAGCCGATGTGCCTTTTAAAATCCTTCTCGTACCAGAACGTGAACGAACAAACTTCGCAAACGAACCTATGCTCTCCCATGTGAATGCACATGTGCCTCTTCAGCTTGAGCACAGACGAAAAGATCTGTGGACAAATCTTGCAGCGGTACGGACGCTGTCCCATGTGAATGCGCATGTGCGTTTTCAACGACGGTTCACACCAGAACGCCTGCGAACAAGCTTTGCAGCTGTACGGACACTCTCCCGTGTGAATGCGCCTGCATTTTTGACACACTAACGCCTGGCTGAACGCCTTCCAACAATCCACGTTTGTGGAAAGTCCCTTGTTTCTATGGATGTGCCGGTTGTACACCGATCGGTAAATGAACGTTTTCCCGCACACGTTGCAGGTATATAGCAGCTTGCTTGCCGCTTCCGTTGGTGCGTTCGCCGTGAGCACGTACTCCAAACGTACGGCGTCGGAAGGGTTGGTCAACCTATCCTTTTGAACGTCGGGATCCGGTCGATGCCGTTCCGAGTGCGCCTGCAAGTCAGCCTCGGAGGTGAAGCTGCAAGAGCATGAGGTGCAGGAATAGTTCCCGGCGAGACTCTTGCATGTCCCTGTGAATAAGATTCACGAAAAAAAAAACAATAATAATCAATAATTCCAAACAGTTTGGTCCTCTTAATATAAAAGCTTAAATTGCAGCCACAACAGTTGCAATCACTTGCACGTGAAGGTAAACAAATGGGTCGAGTGGGCATCAAACGAGTGCGCAAAAGATGTTCGGCAAAAAGTATGTCCACCGATTCAAGAATTCACCCACCATCAACTGCCAACTGTCGTTGAGGATTTCCTTCTTTTGTCGACTGTCGATCGTCATTGTTGAGGATTTTCTCCAAGCCGAGATTTTGTCTGAATTTTGATATTCCCCAATGCTGATAGCACGAGTGGCAAATTTGATCGGTCGACGTGGCATAATAGTTTGTCCAAGTACTGCTAAACGGGTTTTGAAAGGTGTCACAAGCGCTTTGTGTTCTACAGTGATCAGGTTCATAATTCATTTGAACATGGTGCGTGGCGCCGTGGTGGAGGTTTGAATTTTTAACCTCAGCAGCTTCCTCCTCCCCTTCCTTAGTGTTCCCGTCAGCGAAGCGACGGTGGTATTTGCTAGTTTGAATTTTTTATCTTGCCAAAACGAAGTTTTTGCAAGATATGTGAGTCAGCTTGTATGTTTTTTTTTTGTTTGTCTGTAATCACATATAAAAAAAATTCTGCAGAGCACAGTTATCATTGGAAATTTTTGTAACTTCGCATATCAGAGGCCTATAGAGGTCCCTTTCAGCGCACAAAATTTTGAAGGTCAAGGTCAAACTTACAGACTGGTCTCCCATCACTACTTTCTCAAACATCAACTCATCCTGGGAATTCTTTCAAAGAAACTTGCTCTCCCTCATGCACAGATTTATCCCCTCTCGTGTTCAGTTGTCTTACCCTTCCTCCCGCCCTTGGTTTACTGAAGCTTGTGGCGAGGCAGTTGTCCTGAAACAACTTGCCTTTGCCTCATGGAAAGCAAACCCAACTGAGGGCAATCTCAGTTCTTTCCACAAAGCTCGGAACAAGTGTGTATCTACCCTCAGGAGAGCCAGAAAACAACATCTTTCTCATCTCAAGTCTGAACTCTCAAACCTCTCTCCCTCCTCAAAATCCTGGTGGCGTTTAATCAAATCTGTTTCTGGTGTATGTTCCCCCTCCATCCCTCCCTTACCTCAAATGGCCACACTGCTGATTCCACACGTGATAAAGCTGAATGTCTAAACTCGGTGTTTGCAGCTAAATCTTGTGTCCTAAACCCATCTCTATCTCTACCCACTTTACCCAGTCGCACCCAACTGTCCCTGGACTCTGTATCCTTTTCTCCTGACAAGGTGGAGAGCTTGCTTTCAAACCTCGAGTCAGATTCTGCAACCGGTCCAGACGGCATCAGCCCACGTGTCCTCAAAGCCTGCTCTTCTGCTCTTGCTCACCCTCTCTCTGTTCTATTCACCCTCTCATTTGCCCAAGGTCATCTGCCATCTGCTTGGAAATCTGCTAACATCACTGCCCTGCACAAAAAAGGTGCAAAAACAGATCCCTATAACTACAGACCAATCAGCCTTCTCCCAATCATCAGCAAGGTGATGGAATCCATCATCGCTTCAGATATGAAATCCTTCCTCTTCTCCAATGGCTTGATTTCCAATCATCATTTTGGTTTCAGACCAGGTCACTCTACCCTGGATATGCTGCTACTGCTCTCCCATCAATGGATGGAGGTCCTCAATGCCAGACAGGAAATCCGAGCCGTATCCCTGGACATATCACGTGCTTTTGACACAGTCTGGCACCCCTGCCCTACTCACCAAACTCTCTTCCCATGGTATTCAAGGCCATCTCCACTCATGGCTCGCAGACTTCCTCTCCTGTCGCAGTCAACGTGTGGCCCTAAATGGAGTTCTTTCATCCCCTCTTCCTGTGCAGGCTGGAGTTCCTCAAGGTAGCGTTCTGGGCCCTGTTCTTTTTCTGGTTTTCATCAATGATCCATGATCTCTCGGACTCTCTGGAAAATCCTCTATTTCTCTTTGCCGACGACTCCACCCTCTGCCGTACCATCTGTCATCCCTCAGACCAGCAAGCAGCAGCTTCTTCACTCACTGCAGATCTGGATAAAATCACAAACTGGTCCAACACGTGGAACATGTCTTTCAATCCAGACAAATCTCACACTCTCACTATGTCTCTTCGAAAGGACCATTTACAAAACCCCCCCATCCACTTTCTCAACAATCCTCTGGAAAAAGTCTTTTCTTTCAAGCTTCTAGGTCTCACTATCTGCCATGACCTTTCCTGGGAAAGTCACATTTCCAACCTCGCCTCAAAAGCCAGTCGCCGACTGGGAATCCTCCGTCGTGCTAAGTCCTTCCTCGGCCCTCTTGAGCTCCTGACCACTTACAAAGCTTTTGTCCGTAGCCTGATGGAGTACTGCTCTCCCCTCTGGGCTGGTGCTCCTGCCTCCCACCTTTCTCGGCTTAACGCTGTCGAAACCAGGGCATTTAAGATCATCGGCATCTCCCGCAATGAAGCTGAGTCTTTGGGCCTCTCACTCAATCACTGCAGGTTGGTCGGTGGTCTTTCTGTCTTCTACCGACTGCTCTCCAGCCTTGCCCCCCCTGCTCTCTCTGCGATTTGTCCCCACCACATTTCCACAGGGCGCTCAAGGTCCGCCAACAACCCCCTTCTGGTAAAACTACCAAAATCACGAATCACTGCTCATCTTCACTCTTTCATTCCTCTTTTTTCCCGCCTTTGGAATAAACTTCCTCACTCTATTCTTTCCCATTCTTCCCTCCAGGCTTTCAAAACAGCTGTTCACCACCACCTCTTATCTTCCCCCATCCAAATCCTCGATCTTTTCTACCCCCGATAATCCACCCAAGCCCACTTCCTTCATTTCTCCTGCTTTCCTTCCTGAAAGTCCCTGAAATGTCCATCTTCTCTTCGCCATGTTCCCCGTCCCATCCCCATCCCTCTCCCTTCCACAGTTCACCTAATGTGTCTGTTCCCCACTGTTTTGTCCCTTCCACTCCCGCCCCTCTTGTCTCATGCCTCCTTGCTGTGAGTTGTGTGTTTGCTCTCATACGAGCCTCGACCAAGGTATACAAAAAAAAAAAAAAAAAAAAAAAAGTCAAGGTCACTTTGTCTCAAATCAGGGGAGTCGACGAAACCCTTATTTTTTGAGTAATTTTGATCGGATCGTCTTCAAACTTCATGGGAATATAGTTCATGGTCTGGCGCTCAGCTGATCAATTTTTGGTGGCGATTGGCCTTGACCTTCATGTTTTTTTTTTTTTTGTCTGTAATCACGTATAAATCACTCTGCAGAGCACAGTTATCATTGGAAATTTTTGTAACTTCGCATATCAGAGGCCTATAGAGGTCCCTTTCAGCTCACAAAATTTTGAAGGTCAAGGTCACTTTGTCGCAAATCAGGGAAGTCGACGAAACCCTTATTTTTTGAGTAATTTTAATCTAATCGTCTCCAAACTTTATGGGAATATAGTTCATGGTCTGGCGCTCAGCTGATTAGTTTTTGGTGGCGATTGGCCTTGACCTTCATGGTTAGCGCCTGAGGTCAAACATATTTGACCCCAAGGTCAAATTTTCAAGTTTTAGGAACCATATCCTGTAGTACCTCAAATTGAACACCTCGATGAGTGCTTTCTAGATATGTCAAGCTTGAGATATTATGACGTCATTTGGTGACGTTATGAGGCAAACACATATTTTTCATGGTTACTCTGTAGAACGATTCTCATCGGAATCTCTCGTAGGCAGATATTCCTCAAGAAGTCGCTCCTGGTGGATAGCAGCTCTGTTCACCTCAGTGTGACCTTAAAGAAGTCACACGTGGTCACCTTTTGGCAAGATACGGGTCACCCTGCGGGTGACATTGGTTTATTTTATTTTTTTATATGTTGCAGAAAAAAAAAATAACATTCCCAGAAGTTTACTGCCATTGATACAGCATCTTTTGCACCACCTTATTTAACACATCACATTAGTTCTTTGTGCTTGTTGTTTCTGTCCAGAATGATGTCCCAAAAAACAAGTATGCTGGTCAGAATTATATTCATTGTCTTTTGACAGGCAGATAGAGTAAAAAGATTACCTTACCACGTTGTGCGAACGTGCGATTGGGACGAGATTTGCATACAATTTGCCAAAGTACAACTTAACTGCAGGTTCATGTTCCGATTTCTGTCCTGAATCGTGTTCAAAATATAATATCGAATTGAAATTAAGTAGCTCCTCGATCATAGACTGACATCTGCAGCAGACAGACAGTGAACGGATTGCTTAACCCCACGTTTCGCTTCGCCTGCACGAGGTAACAATGGTACAACCCTGGACCAAACTTGGAAATGCGAGGTCACAATGGTCCAACCTTGAACTAAACTTGGCAATGTGAGGTAACAATGGTACAACCCTGGACTAAACTTGGAAACATAACGGAGAAAAAAAAAAACTTTGTTATGGAATCCCCACAATTCACAGGACTCACCATCCTCTGGGTCCCTTCCCTTGGACCCAAATGAATCCTCTTCTTTGATCTTGATGCATAGGACTCCAGCAGGTACGACAGCCAAGCCTAAAGTAGTCTCCACAGTAGGCCCCAATGCGGGCATCGAAATCGGTCCCAATGCGGGCATCGAAGTAGGCCCAAAGGCAGGCATCGAAGTAGGCCCCAATGAGGGCATCGAAGTAGGCCCCAATGAGGGCATCGAAGTAGGCCCCAATGCGGGCATCGAAGTAGGCCCCAATGCGGGCATCGAAGTCGGCTCCAATGCGGGCATCGGAGTAGGTCCCAATGTGGGCATCGAAGTCGGCTCCAATACAGGCATCGAAGTAGGCCCCAATACAGGCATCGAAGTCGGCCCCAATGTGGGCATCGAAGTCGGCCCCAATGCGGGCATCGAAGTCGGCCCCAATGCGGGCATCGAAGTCGGCCCCAATACAGGCATCGAAGTCGGCCCCAATACAGGCATCGAAGTAGGCCCCAATGCGGGCATCGAAGTCGGCCCCAATACAGGCATCGAAGTAGGCCCCAATACGGGCATCGAAGTAGGCCCCAATGCGGGCATCAAAGTTGGACCCAAAATAGGTCCCACAGTAGGCCCCAAGGCAAGCCTCAATACAGGCCTCACAGCAGGTCCTAATACAGGTCCCAATGCAAACCCCACAACAGGTCCCAATATAGTCTCCACAGTAGGTCCCGTTGCAGGCCTCACGATAGGCCCCACAGTAGGTCCCGTTGCAGGCCTCACGATAGGCCCCACAGTAGGCCCCAATCGTCCCGCACGGCACGACTCCATGAAACGGCAGAGCTCGGCGTACATGGGATAGTTGAACTTTCGTGTGACAAAAGAACAGAGTTGAACCCTCATTGAAGCGGGCTTGGCTCGGGCACACAGAGCTCCAAAGATCTCGATCCCCAGACCCGTAACCGCAGCTCGGAGGGACTCCTCCGTTAAACCCTGGATCTCCAGCCAGGCCGGGATGGGACTGAGGTTGCCCCGATCTCTCGCACGATCCATTGTCTGTCAGAAACGTGCATCGAGTGATATATATATATATATATATAATTAAATAAATAAATAAATCACACGTGTTTTGACCGTTTGTTTTTATAAAGAAAAAGGTTTCTGGAAAGTAACTCCAGTCAAGCCCCGCGCAATGGATGTTTGTCCATGCTAAATCTTTAAAAATACATTAAAATACCATCTCAGTTTGACTCATTTTCTCAGGGGAGGGGTTGGAGTGGCGGTGGTAGTGGAGGGAATGAGGGTGGTGGTTGGGGTTGTGGGGTCCAGTGTGAAAGGGGGGCAGAGGAGGAGACACAGGGACAGCAGCACTGATCCATACCCTTGTGGGCCTACCTTCGGTGGTGCTTGAAGCTCTGCTGGGACTTGTTTTCCTGTGAAACCCGACACATCCGAGGGCCGCGCAAACGTTTTGGTACAAACGGCATTTTTCCTCTTCCGAGCAGCAACCCGAGCTCTCCTCTCCTCCGGTGTCTCCTTGTCCCGCACATCCTTCTTCCGTTGAGCATTCTGCGCGAGACGAGCACTCCTCGCTTTTGGAGTCTCAACGGAACGTCGCACACGAGCAGCTTGAGCTCTCTGCTTCAGCCTGGCTTCTCGTTGTTCACGGGATTCCTTCTCTATTTTTGCCTGAAAATATTGGGACATTTGTTTGAGCGTCTTCTTCCTCCGCTCCGGACTCTCCCTTGCTCTTGCTTGCCGCTTCTGCTTCGCCTTTGCAGACAATCGTTCGGCCGTAGTTACGTATTTGATGGTTCTTCCCATTTCCCTGGAGAAAAATTATGATTTTCAACTTTCAAATAATTAATTAAATTTTTTTTTTTCTTGGCGACAAGGACGGAAGGTCGTCACCGCGATCAATACATTAATCACCGATATTATAATCATCCCTGTGTCGAACACAGAACAATACGATGAGTCACGAGGTGAATGAAACAGATGATGAAGATAGCGACGTTTACCTGAAACGCTCGACGGACTGTTAGTACTTGCTGAGAAGAAGAACGACGCCGAGGAGGCAAAACGGTCACACCCAATTGGTCAGTGCCGCGACCAATCGACGCGTGAGCACAGCTGACGTCACACCCAATTGGTCAGTGCCGCGACCAATCGACGCGTGAGCACAGCTGACGTCACACCCAATTGGTCAGTGCCGCGACCAATCGACGCGTGAGCACAGCTGACGTCACACCCAATTGGTCAGTGCCGCGACCAATCGACGCGTGAGCACAGCTGACGTCACACCGAATTGGTCAGTGCCACGACCAATCGAGAGTGAACAAAAGTGACGTCACAGCCAATTGGTCAGCGCCGTGACCAATCGACATTAAGCACGGGGTGTGCAATCGTACTCCATATTGTCAGGATGACGAAGGAAAACATGGTCGCCCATTCAAAATGTGTGCGGAACGACACGCCTACTGCTGTAGAGTGAAGTGCTCAGCGTTTAAAGACCTACCTTTTATTCTCGAACGTTTTCACAACGAACAAGATACATCAGTGAAGGACTAAAATCGAGAGATCACGGGTTTTGTTCATCCTCGTCATGTTGATAAATGTCATCCCGCCGAGCACGATAACGGCCGAAGCAATTTCAACGATTCCAACAGAAGGAAGCGAAATCCTCTCTTGGGTATTGCAGCCGTATCATCACTATTATAGGTGTTATTATTTTTAATTGGCAAGAGTAAGATAAGATAAAATATCTGGGGTGTGTTCCATTACCAATAAGCTTGCAGAGCGCTCGGCAAATGGCTCAAGCACTCAAGCAAACACTCCAACGAAACAGTTCATAAGGACCGACTGGCTTGGCAAGCAGGAGCAAGCTTATTCTGTCCACCACCGAAGCTGGGTGGGGGTTATGTTTTCACCCCCATCTGTCTGTGAACAGGATATCTCAAAAGATTGTGGACGGATTCGGACAAAACTTGGTGGACAAGATGGGTGTGTGACAAAGATGAAATTATTGGATTTTGGTGAAGATCCGAATCTGGATAACAGAATTTTTTTTATTTGTTGAGTGATTCTTCACCATTGATAGATAGGGTTAAAACATTGAGTGCTCGCTCCACACATGCCACCTCACACGCTTGCTCCACACACGCCACCTCACACACTCGCTCCACACACGCCACCTCACATGCTCGCTCCAAACACGCCACCTCACACGCCACCTCACACGCTTGCTCCACACACGCCACCTCACACGCCACCTCACACGCTTGCTCCACACACGCCACCTCACACGCTTGCTCCACACACAATGCACCACCTTGAGCGCTCGCTCCACACACGCCACCGCACACGCTCACTCCATACACGCCACCTCACATGCTCGCTCCAAACACGCCACCTCACACACCACCTCACACACTCGCTCCACACACGCCACCTCACACAATGCACCACCTTGAGCACTCGCTCCACACATGCCACCTCACACGGTCGCCCCACACACGCCAACTCACATGCTCACTCCACACGCAATGCACCACCTTGAGCACTCGCTCCACACACGCCACCTCACACGCTCTCGCCACACACGCCACCTCACATGCTCGCTCCACACACGATGCACCACCTCACACGCTCACCCCACACACGCCACCTCACACGCTCACTCCACACATGCCACCTCACACGCTCGCTCCACACACGCCACCTCACACGCTCGCTCCACACATGCCACCTCACACCCTCACTCCACACACGCCACCTCACACGCTCGCTCCACACACAATGCACCACCTTGAGCGCTCGCTCCACACATGCCACCTCACTTGCTCGCTCCACACACAATGCACCACCTTGAGCACTCGCTCCACACACGCCACCTCACCCACTCGCTCCACACACACCACCTCACACACTCGCTCACACAATGCACCACCTTGAGCACTCGCTCCACACACTCCACCTCACATGCTCGCTACACAGACGCCACCTCACACGCTCACTCCACATACGCCACCACACACACTCGCTCCACATACGCCACCTCACACACTCGCTCCACACACGCCACCTCACACGCTCGCTCCACACACAATGCTCCACCTTAAGCACTTTCACCACACACGCCACCTCACACGCTTGCTCCACACATGCCACCTCACACGCTCGCTCCACACACAATGCACCACTTTGAGCACTCGCTCCACCCACGCCACCTCACACACTTGCTCCACACACGGCACGTCCCGCGGTCACTCCACACATGCCATCTCACACACTCGCTCCACACACGCCACCTCACCCACTCGCTCCACACACGCCACCTCACACGCTCGCTCCACGCACACCACCTCACACACTCGCTCCACACACTGCACCACCTTGAGCACTCGCTCCACACACTCCACCTCACATGCTCGCTACACACACGCCACCTCACACGCTCGCTCCACACATGCCACCACACACGCTCGCTCCACATACGCCACCTCACCCGCTCGCTCCACACACGCCACCACACACACTCGCTCCACATACTCCACCTCACACGCTCGCTCCAAACACGCCACCTCACACACCACCTCACACACGCCACCTCACACAATGCACCACCTTGAGCACTCGCTCCACACACGCCACCTCACATGCTCGCTCCAAACACGCCACCTCACACGCCACCTCACACACTCGCTCCACACACGCCACCTCACACGATGCACCACCTTGAGCACTCGCTCCACACATGCCACCTCACACGGTCGCTCCACACACGCCAACTCACATGCTCACTCCACACGCAATGCACCACCTTGAGCACTCGCTTCACACACGCCACCTCACACGCTCGCGCCACACACGCCACCTCACACGCTCGCTCCACACACAATACACCGACTTCAGGACTCGCTCCACACACACCACCTCACATGCTCGCTCCACACACGCCATCTCACACGCTCGCTCCACACACGCCACCTCACACGCTCGCGCCACACACAATGCACCACCTTGAGCACTCGCTCCTCACACGCCACCTCACACACTCGCTCCACACACAATGCACCACCTTGAGCACTCGCTCCACACACGCCACCTCACACACTCGCTCCACACACAATGCACCACCTCACACACTCGCTCCACACACGCCATCTCACACGCTCGCTCCACACACGCCACCTCACACGCTCGCTCCACACACAATGCACCACCTTGAGCACTCGCTCCACACACGCCACCTCACATGCCCGCTCCACACACGCCACCTCACACGCTCGCTCCACACACAATGCACCACCTTCAGCACTCGCTCCACACACGCCACCTCACCCACTCGCTCCACACACGCCACCTCACACGCTCGCTCCACACACACCACCTCACACACTCGCTCCACACACAATGCACCACCTTGAGCACTCGCTCCACACACGCTACCTCACACGCTCGCTCCACACACACCACCTCACACACTCGCTCACACACAATGCACCACCTTGAGCACTCGCTCCACACACTCCACCTCACACGCTCGCTCCACACACAATGCACCACTTTGAGCACTCGCTCCACACACGCCACCTCACACGCTCGCTCCCCAAACAATGCACCACCTTGAGCACTCGCTCCACACACGTGACCTCACACGCTCACTCCACACACGCCACCTTGAGCACTCGCTCCACACACGCCACCTCACATGCTCGCTCCACACACGCCACCTCACATGCTCGCTCCACACACAATGCACCACCTTGAGCACTCGCTCCACACACGCCACCTCACATGCTCGCTCCACACACAATGCACCACCTTCAGCACTCGCTCCACACACGCCACCTCACCCACTCGCTCCACACACGCCACCTCACACGCTCGCTCCACACACACCACCTCACACACTCGCTCCACACACAATGCACCACCTTGAGCACTCGCTCCACACACGCTACCTCACACGCTCGCTCCACACACACCACCTCACACACTCGCTCACACACAATGCACCACCTTGAGCACTCGCTCCACACACTCCACCTCACACGCTCGCTCCACACACAATGCACCACTTTGAGCACTCGCTCCACACACGCCACCTCACACGCTCGCTCCCCATACAATGCACCACCTTGAGCACTCGCTCCACACACGTGACCTCACACGCTCACTCCACACACGCCACCTTGAGCACTCGCTCCACACACGCCACCTCACATGCTCGCTCCACACATGCCACCTCACACGCTCACTCCACACATGCCACCTCACACGCTCGCTCCACACATGCCACCTCACACACCACCTCACATGCTCGTCCACACACGCCACCTCACACGCTCGCCCCACACACGCCACCTCACATGCTCGCTCCACACTCAATGCACCACCTCACACACTCGCTCCACACACAATGCACCATCTCACACGCTCGCTCCACACACGCAACCTCACATCCTCACTCCACACACGCCACCTCACACACTCGCTCCACACACGATGCACCACTTTGAGCACTCGCTCCACACACGTCACCTCACACGCTCGCTCCACACACAATGCACCACCTTGAGCACTCGTTCCACACACGCCACCTCACACGCTCACTCCACACTCAATGCACCACCTCACACACTCGCTCCACACACAATGCACCATCTCACACGCTCGCTCCACACACGCCACCTCACATCCTCACTCCACACACGCCACCTCACACACTCGCTCCACACACGATGCACCACCTCACACGCTCGCCCCACACACGCCACCTCACACGCTCACTCCACACATGCCACCTCACACGCTCGCTCCACACACGCCACCTCACACACTCGCTCCACACATGCCACCTCACACCCTCACTCCACACACGCCACCTCACACGCTCGCTCCACACACAATGCACCACCTTGAGCACTCGCTCCACACATGCCACCTCACATGCTCGCTCCACACACGCCACCTCACATGCTCGCTCCACACACAATGCACCACCTTGAGCACTCGCTCCACACACGCCACCTCACCCACTCGCTCCACACACGCCACCTCACACGCTCGCTCCACGCACACCACCTCACACACTCGCTCCACACACAATGCACCACGTTGAGCACTCGCTCCACACACGCTACCTCACACGCTCGCTCCACACACACCACCTCACACACTCGCTCACAGACAATGCACCACCTTGAGCACTCGCTCCACACACTCTACCTCACATGCTCGCTACACACACGCCACCTCACACGCTCGCTCCACATACGCCACCACACACACTCGCTCCACATACGCCACCTCACACACTCGCTCCACACACGCCACCTCACACGCTCGCTCCACACACAATGCTCCACCTTGAGCACTTTCTCCACACACGCCACCTCACACACTCGCTCCACACACGCCACCTCACACGCTCGCTCCACACACAAGGCTCCACCTGGAGCAGTTTCTCCACACACGCCACCTCACACGCTTGCTCCACACATGCCACCTCACACGCTCGCTCCACACACAATGCACCACTTTGAGCACTCGCTCCACCCACGCCACCTCACACACTTGCTCCACACACGCCACGTCCCACGCTCACTCCACACATGCCATCTCACACACTCGCTCCACACACGCCACCTCACCCACTCGCTCCACACACGCCACCTCACACGCTCGCTCCACGCACACCACCTCACACACTCGCTCCACACACAATGCACCACGTTGAGCACTCGCTCCACACATGCTACCTCACACACTCGCTCCACGCACACCACCTCACACACTCGCTCACACACAATGCACCACCTTGAGCACTCGCTCCACACACGCCACCTCACACGCTCGCTCCACACATGCCACCACACACGCTCGCTCCACACATGCCACCACACACGCTCGCTCCACATACGCCACCTCACACGCTCGCTCCACACACGCCACCACACACACCCGCTCCACATACGCCACCTCACACGCTCGCTCCAAACACGCCACCTCACACACCACCTCACACAATCGCTCCACACACGCCACCTCACACAATGCACCACCTCACATGCTCGCTCCATACACGCCACCTCACATGCTCGCTCCAAACACGCCACCTCACACGCCACCTCACACACTCGCTCCACACACGCCACCTCACACGATGCACCACCTTGAGCACTCGCTCCACACACGCCAACTCACATGCTCACTCCACACGCAATGCACCACGTTCAGCACTCACTCCACACACGCCACCTCACACGCTCGCGCCACACACGCCACCTCACACGCTCGCTCCACACACAATGCACCACCTTCAGGACTCGCTCCACACACACCACCTCACATGCTCGCTCCACACACGCCACCTCACACACTCGCTCCACACACGCCACCTCACACACTCGCTCCACACACAATGCACCACCTTGAGCACTCGCTCCACACACGCCACCTCACACACTCGCGCCACACACAATGCACCACCTTGAGCACTCGCTCCACACACGCCACCTCACACACTCGCTCCACACACAATGCACCACCTCACACGCGCGCTCCACACACGCCATCTCACACGCTCCCACCACACACCCCACCTCACACGCTCGCTCCACACACAATGCACCACCTTGAGCGCTCGCTCCACACACGCCACCTCACATGCTCGCTCCACACACGCCACCTCACACGCTCGCTCCACACACAATGCACCACCTTCAGCACTCGCTCCACACACGCCACCTCACCCACTCGCTCCACACACGCTCGCTCCACACACACCACCTCACACACTCGCTCCACACACAATGCACCACCTTGAGCACTCGCTCCACACACGCCACCTCACACGCTCGCTCCACACACACCACCTCACACACTCGCTCACACACAATGCACCACCTTGAGCACTCGCTCCACACACTCCACCTCACACGCTCGCTCCACACACAATGCACCACTTTGAGCACTCGCTCCACACACGCCACCTCACACGCTCGCTCCACACATGCCACCTCACACGCTCACTCCACACATGCCACCTCACACGCTCGCTCCACACATGCCACCTCACACACCACCTCACATGCTCGTCCACACACGCCACCTCACACGATGCACCACCTTGAGCACTCGCTCCACACATGCCACCTCACACGCTCACTCCACACATGCCACCTCACACGCTCGCTCCACACATGCCACCTCACCCGCCACCTCACACACTCGCTCCACACACGCCGCCTCACACGATGCACCACCTTGAGCGCTCGCTCCACACATGCCACCTCACATGCTCGCCCCACACACGCCACCTCACATGCTCGCTCCACACTCAATGCACCACCTCAAAAACTCGCTCCACACACAATGCACCATCTCACACGCTCGCTCCACACACGCAACCTCACATCCTCACTCCACACACGTCACCTCACACGCTCGCTCCACACACAATGCACCACCTTGAGCACTCGTTCCACACACGCCACCTCACACGCTCACTCCACACTCAATGCACCACCTCACACACTCGCTCCACACACAATGCACCATCTCACACGCTCGCTCCACACACGCCACCTCACACGCTCGCTCCACACACAATGCACCACCTTGAGCACTCGCTCCACACATGCCACCTCACATGCTCGCTCCACACACGCCACCTCACATGCTCGCTCCACACACAATGCACCACCTTGAGCACTCGCTCCACACATGCCACCTCACCCACTCGCTCCACACACGCCACCTCACACGGTCGCTCCACGCACACCACCTCACACACTCGCTCCACACACAATGCACCACGTTGAGCACTCGCTCCACACACGCTACCTCACACGCTCGCTCCACACACACCACCTCACACACTCGCTCACACACAATGCACCACCTTGAGCACGCGCTCCACACACTCCACCTCACATGCTCGCTACACACACGCCACCTCACACGCTCGCTCCACATACGCCACCACACACACTCGCTCCACATACGCCACCTCACACGCTCGCTCCACACACGCCACCTCACACGCTCGCCCCACACACAATGCTCCACCCTGAGCCCGTTCTCCACACACGCCACCTCACACGCTTGCTCCACACATGCCACCCCACACGCTCGCTCCACACACAATGCAGCACTTTGAGCACTCGCTCCACACACACCACGTCGCATGCTCACTCCACACATGCCATCTCACACACTCGCTCCACACACGCCACGTCACCCACTCGCTCCACACACGCCACCTCACACGCTCGCTCCACGCACACCACCTCACACACTCGCTCCACACACAATGCACCACCTTGAGCACTCGCTCCACACACGCTACCTCACACACTCGCTCCACGCACACCACCTCACACACTCGCTCACACACAATGCACCACCTTGAGCACTCGCTCCACACACGCCACCTCACACGCTTGCTCCACACATGCCACCTCACACGCTCGCTCCACACACAATGCACCACTTTGAGCACTCGCTCCACACACGCCACCTTACACACTTGCTCCACACACGCCACGTCCCATGCTCACTCCACACATGCCATCTCACACACTCGCTCCACACACGCCACCTCACCCACTCGCTCCACACACGCCACCTCACACGCTCGCTCCACGCACACCACCTCACACACTCGCTCCACACACAATGCACCACGTTGAGCACTCGCTCCACACACGCTACCTCACACACTCGCTCCACGCACACCACCTCACACACTCGCTCACACACAATGCACCACCTTGAGCACTCGCTCCGCACACTCCACCTCACATGCTCGCTACACACACGCCACCTCACACGCTCGCTCCACACACGCCACCACACACGCTCGCTCCACATACGCCACCTCACACGCTCGCTCCACACACGCCACCTCACACGCTCGCTCCACACACGCCACCTCACACGCTCGCTCCACATACGCCACCTCACACACTCGCTCCACACATGCCACCTCACACGCTCGCTCCACACACAATGCTCCACCTTGAGCACTTTCTCCACACACGCCACCACATACGCTTGCTCCACACATGCCACCTCACACGCTCGCTCCACACACAATGCACCACTTTGAGCACTCGCTCCACACACGCCACCTCACACGCCACCTCCCATGCTCGCTCCACACATGCCACCTCACACACTCACTCCACACACGCCACGTCACACGCTCGCTCCACACACAATGCACCACCTCAAACGCTCGCTCCACACACAATGCACCACCTCACATGCTCGCCCCACACGCTCGCTCCACACATGCCACCTCACACACTCGCTCCACACACAATGCACCACCTCACACGCTCGCTCCACACACAATGCACCACCTCACACGCTCGCTCCACACACGCCACCTCACACGCTCGCTCCACCCACAATGCACCACCTTGAGCACTCGCTCCACACACGCCACCTCACATGCTCGCTCCACACACGTCACCTCACACGCTTGCTCCACCTCACACGCTCACTCCACACACGCCACCTCACACACTCGCTCCACCCACTCGCTCCACCCACACCACCTTTTCCGCCCACCCCACCCACACCACCTCACACACTCGCTCCACCCACACCGCCTTTTCCGCCCACCCCACCCAAACCACCTTTTCAAGCCGCACCACCCACACCAGTTTTTCAGCTTGCCCCACCCACACCACCTTTTCAGCCCGCCCCTCCCAAACAAAGGGTCAACGTTCGCCCCCTCCAGAAGAAAGGTGTCAATGTTCGCCCCCTCCAGAAGAAAGGTGTCAACGTTCGCCCCCTCCCAAAGAAAGGGGTCAACGCCGGCCCCCTCCCGAAGAAAGGTGTCAACATCCACCCCTCCCGAGGAAATGGGTCAACGTCCACCCCTCCCGAGGAAAGCGGTCAACGTCCGTCCCTCCCGAGGAAATGGGTCAACATCCATCCCTCCCGAGGAAAGGGGTCTACGTTCGCTCACTCCTGAGGAAAGGGGTCAACGTCCACCCCCTCCAAAGAAAAATGGTCACAATAGCCGCCCCCCCCCCAAAGAAAAGGGGTCAGAACGTCCACCCCCTCCAAAGAAAATGGGTCAACGTCCACCCCCTCCGAATAAAAGGGGTCATCGCCCACCCCCTCCAAAGAAAAATGGTCAGAATAGCCGCCCCCCTCAAAGAAAAGGGGTCAGAACATCCACCCCTCCAAAGAAAAGGGGTCAGATCGTCCGCCCCTCCGAAGAAAACGGGCCAACATCCGCCCCCTCCAGAAGAAAGGGGTCAACGTCCGCCCCTCCCAAAGAAAGGGGTCAAGGCCGGCCCCCTCCTGAAGAAAGGTGTCAACGTCCACCCTCCCGAGGAAAGGGGTCAATGTCCGCCCCTCCTGAGGAAAGGGGTCAACGTCCGCCCCTCCTGAAGAAAGGTGTCAACGTCCGCCCCCTCCAGAAGAAGGGTGTCAACATCCACCTCCTCCAGAAGAAAAGTGTTAATGTCCGCCCCTCCAGAAGAAAGGTGTTGTTGTTGTTGTTTGTATGCATATATGTTTGTATGTACAGTATGTATAGTATGAATGTATGTATGTATGTACAGTATGTATGTACAGTACATATCTATGTGTGTGTGTGTGTGTGTGTGTGTGTGTGTGTGTGTGTGTGTGTGTGTGTGTGTGTGTGTGTGTGTATGTATGTGTGTATGCATGTATGTGTGTGTATTATGTATGTGTATGTATGTGTGTGTATATTTGTGTGTGTATGTATGTGTGTATGTATGTATGTATGTGTGTATGCGTATGCATGTATGTATGTATGTGTATTATGTATGTGTGTATGCATGTATGTATGTGTGTGTATGTGTGTATGTGTATGAATGTATGTGTGTATGTGTGCATGTATGTATGTGTATGTGTTTGTGTGTATGTATGTGTGTGTATGTATGTATGTGTGTGCATGTATGTATCTTTGTGCATGTATATGTATGTATGTGTGTGTATGTGTGAATGTGTGAATGTATGTATGTATGTGTGTATGCATGTATGTATGTGTGTATGCGTATGTGTGTATGCATGTATGTATGTGTGTATGCGTATGTGTGTATGCATGTATGTATGTGTGTGTATGTATGTATGTGTGTGTATGTATTATGTATGT
This sequence comes from Eptatretus burgeri, assembly GCF_056783735.1. Classification (NCBI taxonomy): domain Eukaryota; kingdom Metazoa; phylum Chordata; class Myxini; order Myxiniformes; family Myxinidae; genus Eptatretus; species Eptatretus burgeri. Next base: position 153,697,470 of record NC_140962.1, on the reverse strand, counting down.
GTGTATGCATGTATGTGTGTATGTGTGTATGTATGTGTGTGTATGTGTGGATGTGTGTATGTATGTATTGTTGCGGATTTCGCGCCCGCCGGCGTGCGACGGCCACGTAACTCGAATCGCGGCACGTCGCCCACCGGACGGACAATCCAGTCGTGACCCTCTCGGACTAACGCCGGGAACCAGTCACGGGTGGACCTTTCGGTCTCACCGCGATCGAGCCAATCAGCCCCCGCGTGGGATAGGGTTGCTCGCCAAATTCGAACTACCTAAGTACCCACGCGGAGGGTAGACCGGGCGATCGCACCTCGCCGCAGGTCGACTTCGGACACGGGCCACTTAAGCGACCCGTTCCGTACTATCAGAATAACCGAGCGGTGTTATCGTCGACCTCGACGGTTCGATTAATTATCGGGCGTATTCAGCCCACTACCAACCCTTTACGTGAAGCCAGATGGGGATTCAATGGAGGAAAAGACGAAGCGAAGCGGGAGAACAGTTCAACAATAAAGCACATTTATTCGCGGCACACGGGAAGCACACAAATACAATTCCACCAAATGCACACAAAAAAAAGAAAACACAATTCCATTTACACAAAAAGCAAATATAAAAGTGAAAACACAGTGCAGAGCTAATACCGACTACCGAGCACACGGCAACACTTATACAATTCTACTTCACAGACGGCGCCGACAACACATACCCAAAACCAAGGAAAAGAAATACCTCAAGAATGAGGCGGGCCTGAGGCCGAGACCGGGTCGGGCCTACCCGTCTGGTGATGAGACGCGGAGCGGCGATGGCCCCGCCACCCGCGGGCCTCGTGGACGGTGTCTTGTTGGGGGTGGGAACGGGGCCCCCTTGGTCGTACTATCTCAGCGCGGGGGGAAACAGGAGGGGGTTGCTGATGCTCGGGGTATAGAGGATCTTTATTATCCCTGGTGTGCGTCTCCACCTCGGCCAGGTCGCGCTGCCGGCCTCCCTCGGGCGTGCAGCTCCTGGCACCCACGCGAGCACCCCCTCGTCCGGCTCTCTTCAGCTTCTCCAGCCACTGCAGGCTTCGGGCTCCAGACTTCCACACTCGTCCCCTCCGTTCCGACTCCTTCTCGTTCTCGTTCTCTTCTCGTTCTCGTTCTCCTTTTTCTGACTGACGAACACCGTCCTTTTATCCCCCCGTAACTTCGCCTTTGACCCCCTCCCTTTGACCTTTCACCTCGCTCCCCATTGGCCCGAGAAAAAGTGGGCGTGAAGGCTTTTTGATCCACAAATTTGCATATATCGATCGCCCTGGGGGCGGGGCCAATTCGCCCCTCGCTCACCGATTGGACGGCAAAAAGTGGGCGTGTGTCGTTTTTGATCCGTTTTTGAAGCACAAAATCCGTGATTTTGTACACGCGGTTCGACGCGCTCTGCACGAATCCAACACCGGTACCCACAGCGGGGCAAGAACGGTGGCGATGCTACGGTGGCGAGGTGTGACGGGAAGGTCGTGGCGGTTGTGGTGAAGCGGTGGTTGTGGTTGTAATCATGGCGGTTGGTCCAAAATAAAGATAGTAAAAGAAAAACGGCTATCCTGAAGAGTCGCAGCACGCATATATGACATGTATTCCCACTAGACAACGGGTTTGGGCCTAACTACACATGCACTTACCGAGATACCTCACCTAAGGGACCTGAATGGTGGTTTGCGAATCTGGTAACCACAACACTACCCCCTTCCCTTTTTACAGACTCGTCCCGAGTCGTCAAATTTTCGTGTGCCATCATGTGTAGTTTTCCCCTAGTACACTTTACCTACGGATCCCTGAGTGCGACATTCATGGTATTCGTGTCCCCAAAATAAATAACCTGAGGGCTGCGTAACTACCGAAACAAACTCACTCACACGGACGACTTAAATAAAATTGCCGGCGCTAAGACATACATGCCGGGGGCGCACTCATATGTATAGTACATCTTAACCTTAACTTACAAATTTTACACTAAACCATGGCCCAGGATCACTGAACTCTGCAAAAGAAACGCAGTTAGCAGGGAGCCAGGCTGCCCGCATGCAGTCTCTGGCTCAAAACAATGCAGGTGACAGGGAACGTGGCTGGCTGCTCACACGCAGTCCAAGGCCTTCCCTTTTGAACTGAACGCAGTGAACCACAACGGTGCATGGGCTGCACAACGCAGTCTCCGTGCCAGCTCAAGTGGCACACGCAATGAGCACAACGAATGGATGCATGAACACAAACACGGTGCACGGGCCGCCACTGCAGGCCCGTGTTGTAGCTGCCAACAGGGCAGTTCTCGCAGCTTGCAAACTGTTGCCTTGCGGATCCTGGCGCACATGGAAATGAACAGGGGGGGGGGCAGAGCAAAAATTGAACGGGGCTGGTGAACGTGGGCAGTGGGCATGGCATGGCAAAGGCAGCAGGCAAACACAGCCCGCAGAAGAAGGCCGCTGCAGGCAAACATAGCGGGCAGATGAACTGGCCGGCACAGGCCTTGAAGTACCACAGCTGCAGACGAAGTGGCCGGCACAGGCCTTGCAGCAACACAACAGCTGCCGATCAAGTGGGCCGGCACAGGCCTTGAAGTAACACAGCCAGCAGATGAAGCTGGCCAGCCTTTGCCGTTCAGTGGAGGTTGGTGGAGGGAGTGCGGTGGTGCTGGCCACTTGGAAGGCGGGCTCGGACCTACCTACCTGTCTCCCTCCCAACCTATCGCCTTTGCCTGTCACTGTACATACCCACTCCCTTAATTTGTGAAAAACCAATTTAGCCCCAACTTATTTTTTTATTTTTATGTTTACTTCCCCACTATAAATCGTCCCCTAACCCCCTTTATCGTCCTTGTTCGGCTAACCTATCCTGTCACCTAGCCTACTCCCAACCCCTACGTTCCCTTCCCGGAGGGGAATAAGGGAGAGCTAACGTCCTGTGTCGAGGCCCAACGAAGCCTCAGGATGGCCTCCCCAGAGTTCGGCGATCTATAACCAAAGTGGGTCCAGCGGCCCACAACGACAGCGAGGGGATGGATGGTGCGGAGGGGTACACTTCCTAATCTACCCTATCCATTTAACTGTTAAACTACCCCGGGGCTTCAACAAGCGCCTCTCGCTTAAACTATTGGTTCTAACAACCCAGATTCCCGTCGCCTGTGTTGGTGTCCTCACAATTTCGGGCCTCGCCCCCCAATTTTCTCTCCGTGCCCTCACACGGTCTCCTGGCTGGGACACGTGGCTCCCTTTGGCAGGCACGACCCTCTGCCGAATCTCCCGCTATGGCACCCCCGGGCACTACACTGCCTCCGAGCCTACCAGCTCCCTAACACCGGGGAGTGCCCCCCATGGCACCTCCCCTGAAACGCACACGTGGCAGGCCGGCCTCCCGGGCCCCTTTCCGAGGGTCACCCGTGCCCACAACACTGCCCACGCGGCTAATGGCGCCCCGGGCCCCCGCACCAAGCAGGCGCACCCGTGCCCACTACGCTATCCCGGCCCCCCATGGGCCCTTGGCCTACCACGGCCGACTAGCCTGGTGCCCGGGGTACCCACTCAGCGATACTCACCTTTCGCAGCCACGCTCCCAAGCCCGTCAACAGGGCTCCTGCACCCCTCCAAATGGGTCTCGAGCCTACTTCCCCACCAACAACAAAACGACCTCCATTTTTCAATTTGACTAACCCAGCTAACTCACTCTACACTGACCCCGGGGGTCCCTTGGGCGGGAGTCACTCCTCCCCCCAATCACTCATCGCACCATGCATTCCCCATTCGCTCCACTCACACAGACCCGCTGGCCTCACTCACTCACCATGTACTCACCTCACAACTCTCATCTCTTCAATACACACACCACTGAACTCTGCCATCCTCCTAACTACATCCCCTAACTAACTCGTGCTCCCACGTCGTCCCTTAAACTAGTAGCACGTTCCCTTTTAACACTACGTTGCTAAACTACGTCCCCTCTACACACTCACTGTCAGTCACTGTCTCCAAATAAATCATTTTATTTCCCATTTTCCCATCCTAAATCTGGCTACAATCCCTCTAACTAATCCATTCCACGGACTCCATGAGGACTTACCCCTGCCCCATGAAGTCGGTCTAACTAAGCTAACCCTTCCCCCTAACTAGTTTCCATCCTGTGCCCAGGGTAAGGGGGTCTTTCACCCCTTGCCCAGGAATCCTGTACACCCGAAAGTGAGGCTTGCTTTTTTTTTTTTTTTCCATGCGCAGCACCTGCGCGGCAACTCAGAGCTCGCGCACTTTGCACCTGCCCGTGACGTCATGCAGCTGCACGTGTTCCTCGTCCCTCCTTGGACGGGACCATCCGGCAGAGATACCCCTCCTGCCGGATTCCAACCCCACGTGCAGCCATGTCGTCACCGTGCGCAAAAAAAACACAAGCCCCACGTCTCGAGGGGTTCCCCACGCGAACACATGTGCTTTGCCCGTTGGAGCTTAACACACACGATCGCGTGGAGAACCCGTCCGGTCCAAATCCATTTACCTGCCTAAACTTTGTCCGTCCGCGGGATCGGCAAATCCACCGCGTGCGTTTCCGGACCGGGACTTCACTCTCGCAAGCGAGCACGTGGTGGTCTCGTGCGTTGCACAGCAGAACCGCGTGCTCACTGCTGGGTGAACCCGGCACGGTCCTCGAAACAACCACAGCCGCTACTCGGCTTTCTTTCCTTACATGTCGCCGTCGTCGCCTCCATTCCACACACGCATACCTGCGTGTTACGACGCACACAGTCCACTCCATCACATTCACACGGGGAGACGCGGCTGCGTGCTCCCGCATGCCGACCGACATCTCCCTCTCATACCGCTCTCTCACACACACGGTCTCCCTTGCACACAGCGACCTTGCACACGGCCGTTCACTCACGCGTGCGGGGGCACTCACCCGCGGTGCCTCACTCGCACTCCGTGCCTCATCCACACACGCGGGGGCACTCACCCGCGGTACCTCACTCATACACACGGCGACACTCACACACGCGGTCTCTTCCACACACGGTGCCTCACCCACACACGCGGGGGCACTAACCCGCGGTGCCTCACTCACACTCCGTGCCTCATCCACACACGGCGTGCTGGGAAGCACGTACTCCGGCACCATCGCCACCACACCACTCACACGTGGTGCCTCATTCATACTGGCCGTTTCATCCACACACACGGCCTCTCTCACACACGGTGCCTCATCGACACACGGCGTGCTGGGAAGCACGCACTCCGGCACCATCGCCACCACACCACTCACACACGGGGTCGCTTCCACACACGGGGACGCACTCACACCTTGCACCACACACACAGGGACAACCACACTGGGGATTCGTGTCCCCACAAGAGTCTCCGGGGCCTCTATACCCCCCAAGCTTTCCAAGCACCTGTCCACAGCACCCATCCCCTCAACCTCGCAAAGCACGACCGAACTCACCTGGTCGTGACTCGCCTCAAGGGGGCATACTCCCTCCCCTCGTTCCTGGAGGCCATCCCGCTGCTCGCACCGGGTCCCTACACGCTCCGCGAGCTCACCCCCATTATCCTCCACTACCTCCGTGTGTGTGTGTGCGTCACTTACCCCATCTTCCTCGTGTAGTCTTCCCTCTATTTTTTGTCTCCCGTGTCTCTGCCAACTCTTCACCCTTTACCTCCCTTGTCTCAACTATTATTTCCGTTGTCGTCACCTCGTGTCTCGTCTCACACGTTTTGGTCTCCCCATTTAATTTTTCCCTTTCGGTCATCGTCACGACCCTCGCCCAACACGTTCCACGAATTATTTTTTCACCCGCCTCCACCGCGGGCCTGTCAGCCGTTGCACCCCCACCCAGCTCGTTTGCTCCCACACGTGGAGTCGCCATTTTTATCTCCCTGGTCACGGCCTTCATGCCCGCCTGCAGGCTTCGGCCCATGTTCTGCGTCTCACCCCGTAGCTCTTTCATTTCCTCCTTCATGTTTGTTTCCATTCCGTTCATTTTTGTATCCATCTTTTCGTTTATTTGTTGTGTATTCGCATCCATCGTCGTTTTCACTTCATTTGTATTTGTATCCATCTTTTCGTTCATTTGTTCGTTCATGCCTTTCATTTCGTTTTTCATATTCGCATCCATCTTCGTTTTTACTTCGTCCATTTGCTTGTTCATGTTCGCAATCATCTTCGCTGTCGTTTCCGCATACATTTTTGCCAGCATGGTGTATAGCTGGGTCATGTCGGGTGCGCTTGGGTGAGCCGTTTCGGCAGGGGTCGGGGAAGGGTTTTGGTGGAGAGGGGGGGGGGAGGTGTCATACACCGCGGCCGCTGCCGCACCCACCTCAGGTTCTGGGTTCAGTTGGGCGAGTCCGTGTTCCTGCACAATCAACATTTCCTGCTCGGGGATTCCATCCTGTGCCATGGATTCTACATTACTACACATATACATTTCTAATACCCCCGGCTCCCGCTCGCCTTGAGACGCCATCTTGCTTCTCGTGAAGGGTTAATTTGCTCGCTCGTAATTTGGAGGGAATCGGGGGTCGCTTCTCTCACCCCTGGACCGATTCCCGTGAATTTCGCTGGAGACAGGAGAGCCTGTTGTCCCGCTCTCCAATACCAGTGCCGCGAGGAGGGCGATGAATTTGTATCCCACTCCTGACACCAGTGTTGCGGTCTTCGCGCCCGCCGGCGTGCGACGGCCACGTAACTCGAATCGCGGCACGTCGCCCACCGGACGGACAATCCAGTCGTGACCCTCTCGGACTAACGCCGGGAACCAGTCACGGGTGGACCTTTCGGTCTCACCACGATCGAGCCAATCAGCCCCCGCGTGGGATAGGGTTGCTCGCCAAATTCGAACTACC
>NC_140962.1:153670623-153683123 GCF_056783735.1 Eptatretus burgeri | reverse complement strand
GGTGGGGGGGGGTCACTCCTACCCTGAAAATGTTGCGTCAGTCGAAACAAAAAACAGTAAAAAAGTTTAAAAATATTCGACCAAAAAATGGTTGAAGAATAATAGCAACAACAATAATAATAATAATGATGAAGATAATTTTAACAAAAATTATGAATTTGTCTTCTTCATATTCTTGTAATAAAGCTTTGTTGAAAATTTGATGACAAAAGCTAAAATGGTACAAAAAAGTTCTGGTCCGGATAGACACACAGAAGTGATTGCAAAACCCCGTCTCCCGCTGGAGAGGCTAACAACCGCGAAATATTCCGTCTCAGGTCTATCAATGGTTCTCATCAATGGCACAAAGTTCATGTCCCGTTTTATTTTATTTTTTTGAAACGGACGATCTGCTTAAATCCAATTGTCTTTAGCTTCATAGATTTATTTTAATCCAGTGTGGTTAATCGGATGAAATTTGACAATTTTAAAAAGTCGGCCTATGTTGTCCTTTTGGCCTATGTTAACCTTGAAAATAATTGGTGGTTGAATTCAATGACCTGATATGAAAATCTTCAACTTTCAAGGCAATGAGATGAAAATTGAGGATTTTAGAAATACCTCCTTAGTTGTTGACCTTGGGAGTATGTTGACCTTTTGGTCCATGTTGACCTCAAAAATAATTGGCTGGTTGAATTCAGTGACCTGAAATATAAATCCTCTTCAAATTTCAAGTCAATCGGATGAAATTTGAGGATTTTAGAAATCTCACCGAAGTTGCTGACCTTTGGCCGATGTTGACCTTTTGACCTCGAAAACAATAGGCTTCTTTCTTATGACAAACTCCACCATGTGGTGAAGTTTCATAAAGATCGGTTGAAAATTGTGACCTGTAGGTGACAAACAGACAGACAAGCTGGTAGGCGGCCATCGGTCGCAGAGCATCCGATGACCTTTGACCCCTGATCTGAGTTAATCTAGTACTAAGTACTTACGAAATTGCAATCGAATCATTTTGCCCGAACATTTTCATTGAATGGTCATTTTGCCCGAACAATGCACTCACTCATTGACCTTTGACCCCTGACTTAGCTGAGATAGGTCAATATGTCCTGAAGCAAAGTTGTAGTACCCATTGAGTACTCTGTACCTATGAACTTTCATTCGTTTGGGTTCAACCATGTTGGAGCGAGTGTACTTTGAATTTTCAGCGGGAATGCTCAATGGCCCTTGGACACCCAAGTTGAGAGGGTTACCATTTGGAAACTATAAGATATAGAAAAAGATGGATGTCATATAGCGGATAGAGAATCACCTTAATATTATGCGTACCAAATCTCATCGAGTTCCATCCACTGATAACTACTCGGTATCGATTTGAATGAAAAGTACCGAAAATGCGGTTTGATATCGGAAATCCCCAAAGTTCGAGGGGGTGCTGTGGGTGAACAAAGATCTAAATCGAAAATCCGGCTCGATCGTTTGTGCACAATGTATTCCAGACGATTAGTGTGAATTTTCATGACCATCCGACCATAACCCGAGGAGGAGTAGCATTTGGCGCGAAGGCACCTCCAGCTCTCGCATATTATCGATTTTTGCCCTTTGACCCCTGACCTAAGCAATATCGGTCAATATGTCCTGAGGCAAAGTTATAGTACTCATTGCGTGCTATGAACCTGCAAAGTTTCATTCGGATCGATGCACTCACCTGGTCGCTAGGGGGCCTTCAATTTTCGCCAATTTTCGGGCATACCCCATTTGTAGGGGGCGCTGCAGGTAAACTATTTCATATATAACAAAAACCGGAATACATTTGGTAGAGCATCACCTGTAGATGATGCATGCCAAATTTATTAAGCCTGCGTGGGATAATGGCTTTCGGAATTGATTTTGCGTGAACGGTACCGATTTTGAAGGTTTTTCGGCTGTTGCTAGGGAACCAAAGCATCCCTAGCAACCATCACAATTTCCAAAGCACTTGGTCAAAAGATGTAACTACCACCCGAGTTTGGTCAAAATCGGCCCACGTTTACTAACAATTATGCTGATGACAAACGAACAAACATCCAAACAAACAGACAGAATTACTAACAATAAGGGTCACCTATTTCGGCGACCCAATAACAAATTGACTAACCAATATACTTTAAAAATCTTCGATTTTGCAACTAACAAATAAACAGAAAGGGGTGAAAACATAACCTCCTTCACCCTCGGTGGCGAAGGTAAATATAACTAAAATATATAAAATATATAAAATACAGTACAGTAAACCTTCAAATATCGTGGGTTCTAATATCGCAGGTTTTGATCAATCGCAGGCAACCTATTGTGTTCGGATTTAGTTATCGCGGTATTTTATTTCGACCAATCGTGTTTTTTGAGCTAAGATGAGTCATTGTTTGTATCTGCATGTTCGATTACCTCTCATTACGAGCTATTTCTTGTTTGTTGCACAACGTTAATTGTAGTAATCAGTCCAGCATATGGGAATAAAGCTAAATTAAATAATGAATCATCATCGAACAGGAAATGATACACGGAGATCCTGTATTACGAGAACTACAAGATCCAGCGGACACACAACAGTTAATAATGGCACCTAAATGTAAAACGACGGACAAAATTCGATATATGTTCGATAGGTTGGCAAGAAGTGAAAGTGCGTCATCTGTTGGCTGCCATTACGGGATCAATGAATCGACTGCGTGGTTAACACGAGTCAAATATCCATGCAAGTGGTTCCTGCCAGCAAAGCACAAAAGTGTCATTCCAATCCCATGATCCTCTTAATGAAAGGATGAAAAAGTGCTTAATGTTTGGATCGAGAAGCAGACAAAAATGCCTTTGAGTGGATTGGTGCATGGGAGAAACCATTGTGGATTTATCCTTTTGAGTGGACCGGTGATATGGAAAAATCATTGCAGATTTACCAACAATTCCACAAGGCACACAGGACTGAACTATCAAAAGTTCTATCAAACTATCGAAAAATCCAACAGCTATCAAAAGTTCTACATCAGGGTTCATACACTTACATCAAAAGACGAGAACGGGCACTCAGTAGAGCGCATACCTTCGCTAACGCTACATTTTGCCCCCCCCCCCCCAGAAACCGTTGATTGTGAGCGTATTTAATCCCATATCACATCTGCCATCTCATATGTGTTATGATGGCTTAAAAACATTAAATTTCCTGTGTCATATTCTATATCACAAGATTGGGCATTGAATTCACAACATTTTGGCATTGGTTGCATGCAAATTGGATAAAAATCGACTGCACTATGGCAAAATGACGATTTTGACCTTTTCATGACCTCGACCTTGACCTTTGTACTCTTAATTTTGTAATTGGTATTAGAGTATTATTATTTTAGGTATTAGGTATTCCCCCCTCACCTTTCTCCCACCTTTCATCCCCCTCACTCTTCCTTCTCAAAGTTGCCCCCCCTCTCATCCACCAACCTGCCTCCCTCCACTGCCCTCTCACCTCCATCTCTTCACTCCACCTCCTCAAATACTCAACTGCCATCTTCCTTGTCTCTTGTCCCCCCTCTCCCCCAGCACCACAGAGCCTTTTCTCCTCCTCATTCGGCCCCCTCCCCTCGCTATTCTGCAATACCCCACACTCCTTCAGCAACCTTCCTTACCTGCCCCCCTCATCCCTTGTCCTACCCTCCCCCTCCCCCTCCACCTCCTGCACCCAAAGCCTCCTCCCCTTCCTCTTCATTAAAAGTGTGGACCTCAAATATCCGGGGCCTTCACTCAAACCTTTCAGATCTTTCCATACAGGTTGCCACTGACAAACCAGACATTATCTGCCTAACAGAAACTTTCCTCTTTCAAGACGTGTCTGACTCCCAAGTATCTCTCCCTGGTTACTCCCTCTTACGGTATGACAGACCTGAGCCTCGTCCTGGTGGAGGTGTTGCTCTCTTCATCAAAGACTCTATTCCTCACTCTCCATGCACTGCTCTCACTCCCCCACACCCCCAGGAATACCTCTGGCTTCGGCTTCCCCTCCACTCCCACCTCATGTTTATATGTATACTGTACCGTCCACCAAACAGTGATGACTCCATCTACACCTCACTATCCGAAAACATGGACCATCTTCTATCTTCTCATCCAAACTCTCTCTTCCTCTTATGTGGTGACTTCAATTGTCATCACGCCAGTTGGCTAGGTGTGGGTACCTCTCTCACCTGCCATGGCACCTCAGTTCCGGTTTTGTAGCAGCGAGAGGTCTCCTTTGGGGCTCCCTGCTGACGTTCTCAAAGCTAAGTTTCCGGTTGTTATTTGTCCCGTTTTAACTGTTTAATTTTCTCACCTACATGTTACTGTGTGTTGCTAGTTCGGTTTTGTTTCAAAAATCGTGCTATTTTGTGAGTATTTTTGTCGACGTTCTTACCTAGTGCTTGAGGCCTAGGCCTAGGCTTGAGGCCTACCGGTTCCACTTGGTGTTCGATCGTTTTTTTTTTTGTTTGTTTTTTCTCCCCATTACCTTCAATTTCTATCCTCCCCATTACCTTCAATTTTGATCCTCCCCACTTTCCAAACATCCCCCATTCTCCCAACTAATCTCTTTCTTATCTCAAAAAAATAAATAAATAAACAAACAAACAAACAAATAAATAAATACCCTACAACAACAACAACAACAACACGCTCACCTTCTCCCGATTCTGCTTCTTCTTCTTCCTCTTAACTTCCTCCTCGATTTTTTTTTTTACACTTCCATGACCTAATCTGTTGAACTCTCTCAAACATTAATATTAACAACAAAAACGATCTTATAATGCTTCATCTTCCTCTCTCACACATGTGGTACTCTTTACTGTTTCACAATGCACTACTCTTCTGCTATTTTAACAGACTGCTCTCATTTCGACTACTTTCTATCACTACTTTCTCAAACATCAACTCATCCTGGGAATTCTTTCAAAGAAACTTGCTCTCCCTCATGCACAGATTTATCCCCTCTCGTGTTCAGTTGTCTTACCCTTCCTCCCGCCCTTGGTTTACTGAAGCTTGTGGTGAGGCAGTTGTCCTGAAACAACTTGCCTTTGCCTCATGGAAAGCAAACCCAACTGAGGGCAATCTCAGTTCTTTCCACAAAGCTCGGAACAAGTGTGTATCTACCCTCAGGAGAGCCAGAAAACAACATCTTTCTCATCTCAAGTCTGAACTCTCAAACCTCTCTCCCTCCTCAAAATCCTGGTGGCATTTAATCAAATCTGTTTCTGGTGTATGTTCCCCCTCCATCCCCTCCCTTACCTCAAATGGCCGCACTGCTGATTCCACACGTGATAAAGCTGAATGTCTAAACTCGGTGTTTGCAGCTAAATCTTGTGTCCTAAACCCATCTCTATCTCTACCCACTTTACCCAGTCGCACCCAACTGTCCCTGGACTCTGTATCCTTTTCTCCTGACAAGGTGGAGAGCTTGCTTTCAAACCTCGAGTCAGATTCTGCAACCGGTCCAGACGGCATCAGCCCACGTGTCCTCAAAGCCTGCTCTTCTGCTCTTGCTCACCCTCTCTCTATTCTACTCACCCTCTCATTTGCCCAAGGTCATCTGCCATCTGCTTGGAAATCTGCTAACATCACTGCCCTGCATAAAAAGGTGCAAAAACAGATCCCTGTAACTACAGACCAATCAGCCTTCTCCCAATCATCAGCAAGGTGATGGAATCCATCATCGCTTCAGACATGAAATCCTTCCTCTTCTCCAATGGCTTGATTTCCAATCATCAATTTGGTTTCAGACCAGGTCACTCTACCCTGGATATGCTGCTTCTGCTCTCCCATCAATGGATGGAGGTCCTCAATGCCAGACAGGAAATCCGAGCCGTATCCCTGGACATATCACGTGCTTTTGACACAGTCTGGCACCCTGCCCAACTCACCAAACTCTCTTCCCATGGTATTCAAGGCCATCTCCACTCATGGCTCGCAGACTTCCTATCCTGTCGCAGTCAACGTGTGGCCCTAAATGGAGTTCTTTCATCCCCTCTTCCTGTGCAGGCTGGAGTTCCTCAAGGTAGCGTTCTGGGCCCTGTTCTTTTTCTGGTTTTCATCAATGATCTCTCGGACTCTCTGGAAAATCCTCTATTTCTCTTTGCCGACGACTCCACCCTCTGCCGTACCATCTGTCATCCCTCACACCGGCAAGCAGCAGCTTCTTCGCTCACTGCAGATCTGGATAAAATCACAAACTGGTCCAACACGTGGAACATGTCTTTCAATCCAGACAAATCTCACACTCTCACTATGTCTCTTCGAAAGGACCGTTTACAAAACCCCCCATCCACTTTCTCAACAATCCTCTGGAAGAAGTCTTTTCTTTCAAGCTTCTGGGTCTCACTATCTGCCATGACCTTTCCTGGGAAAGTCACATTTCCAACCTCGCCTCAAAAGCCAGTCGCCGACTGGGAATCCTCCGTCGTGCTAAGTCCTTCCTCGGCCCTCTTGAGCTCCTGACCACTTACAAAGCTTTTGTCCGTAGCCTGATGGAGTACTGCTCTCCCCTCTGGGCTGGTGCTCCTGCCTCCCACCTTTCTCGGCTTCACGCTGTCAAAACCAGGGCATTTAAGATCATCGGCATCTCCCGCAATGAAGCTGAGTCTTTGGGCCTCTCACTCAATCACCGCAGGTTGGTCGGTGGTCTTTCTGTCTTCTACCGACTCCTCTCCAGCCTTGCCCCCCCTGCTCTCTCTGCGATTTGTCCCCACCACATTTCCACAGGGCGCTCAAGGTCCGCCAACAACCCCCTTCTGGTAAAACTACCAAAATCACGAATCACTGCTCATCTTCACTCTTTCATTCCTCTTTTTCCCGCCTTTGGAATAAACTTCCTCACTCTATTCTTTCCCATTCTTCCCTCCAGGCTTTCAAAACAGCTGTTCACCACCACCTCTTATCTTCCCCCATCCAAATCCTCGATCTTTTCTACCCCCGATAATCCACCCAAGCCCACTTCCTTCATTTCTCCTGCTTTCCTTCCTGAAAGTCCCTGAAATGTCCATCTTCTCTTCGCCATGTTCCCCGTCCCATCCCCATCCCTCTCCCTTCCACAGTTCACCTAATGTGTCTGTTCCCCACTGTTTTGTCCCTTCCACTCCCGCCCCTCTTGTCTCATGCCTCCTTGCTGTGAGTTGTGTGTTAGCTCTCATACGAGCCTCGACCAAGGTATACAAAAAAAAAAAAAAAAGTGTGGGGAACAGAACAGTCAACATTTTGGTGTTGGTTTCATGCAAATCGGATAAGAATTGACCGTGTTATGACTAAAACCGCACATTTTGCAATGTCGTGACACCCCCCCCCCTGACCTTTGACTCCCAACCGTAAATAAGGGTTATTACGTCATTGTGTCATGTCATATATCACAAGATGGGGCATTGAATTCTGAACATTTTGGCATTAGTTGCATGCAAATTGGATACAAATTGACCGCGCTATGGTAAAAAGGCGATTTTGACCTTTTCATGACCTTGACCTTTGACCCGATCGCTACCAAAATCTAATCAAATGGTCCTCGGATAATAACCAACCACCCCACCAAATTTGCTGCGATTCAGTTCAATACTTTTGGAGTTATGCGAATAACAAACAAACAAACAAACACACATATTCACAAATAAATACACAGCCATCAAAACATAACCTTCGCAACAAAGTTTGCGAAGGTAAAAATTCCAGGAGTTTTCCAGGACAATTGATTCAATTTTCCAGGAGATTTTGGCACAATTTTTAATGAAGTCAAAGTCATATTTTGATCAGTGTCAAAGATTCAGTAATTTGCATCATGATTTGCATCATTCATCCAAACAGTCCACCTATACATCATAAAACTGTTCAAGCAGTCAACCTATTCATTCTTTTCGCTTCTGAACCCTCTCTTCCAGCTTGGAAGATAAAGCGACTCGCTCTGCCTGTTTTGCCTTGGCCGTTCTCCTCAGACTGTTCGACTTGGTTGTGAAGGTAATCTTTCCTGTCGCCTCTGCTTTTTCTGAGAAGTCGTCAGCTGATTTCTGTAATGAAAGGACGTCATTCTGCAGTCGTTTCCTCTTTGATTTTATTTCATCAATCTCCTCTAGCAGATTTTTTCCGTTTCCTTGTGGCCTCTGCACTTTCCTTCTTCTTCCTTTGCTCGTCGAGATGAGCCATATATCTCTGCCTGCCTGATGCTGCAGATACAAGCAGTTGCTTTGACATTTCTACTTGCTGTTTGCCCCCAACGCTATCTATGGTCACAGATCAGCCGCCGGGCAATGACAGATTCCTTGTGCAGGTTTTCTTCCTCAATCTGTCGATTGACAGAGAAGCCCCGTTCCACCGATGCTTGTCCATGGGATAACAGTAACAGATGCTTCACCACCCTCCATAATGAACTGATGTGTTAGTTTGTAGCCATGGACTCAAAGAGCAGCACATCTATCCTACTCTTGTCCTCATACGGTTTGAAATTCTTAAATGCGGAGTCGTTAGCAGCTACGGTTGTGTCGATGAACTCGTCAAACTGTTGAAGAATGTCATCACATGCAGTGGCACCACCTCTGACACGTCCTGCCTCCACTAGTGCTGTGAGAATTTTCCGCATTCTCGTGAGGCATCCGGCTTTTGAAGCGAACATCTGTCTGGGATCCAGGCATGACATGTTGTTTGTCAAGGGGTACTTCAGGGGACACTTCTCCAATAATTTAACAATTATTTTCAGCAAGAAGTCTTAGCTCCATGATTTGTCGGTCACTGACATCACTGGTACCAGTGGCTGGTGATTTAATCTTCTTCAGCTCCTGCTCAGCTGCAAAACCCAAATCCACTTTGCTATAATTCCGATGGATTTTCTTATCCTTTGGGTCCAGTTTCATGAGTTTATTGATGGATGAGGTGTCAACATCCTCCTTCACAAAGTGCTTCACAATGCCAGAGAGCAGTCTGTGTAGATCTTCAGCAATGAAGGGCATCATTGGTTTGTCGATTTGGTATGTTACAAGGAATAGCGATACCTTTTTTGCTATTCACAAGAAAGCCAGCAATTTTACCATCATGAGTGGATCTTTTGTGCATGAAACCAGTGTCATAAGATGCTGTTTTGGGGTTTGGGTAAATCCCTTGGGATACCTTGTGAACGTACACTTTAATGTTTGGCCAAATGTCTATTGCTCTCTGTACAACAGGAACATTCTCTACCCATCTATGGGCACAAAATTTCAGCAGAAATAGGTCTGTTCCAGTCGCATTCACATAATCCTCTCTTCTAGCAGGCATCTCCTTGAAGAGTTTCTGTAAGCTTTTCAAAACGTCCTGAACAGGCCATGCAGAGGCAGCTGCTCCATCCTTGAAAGCACCATGAACAATATGTAGGCCACAACTTCCAATGCTTAGTAGGGATTGGTTGAAAGTCATTGATATCTTCTCCTGCATTAGACGGTGAAATTTCCAGTTGACGTTAGGCCCATCCATGGATATTTGAAGCATTCGACCGATGTTTAGGCCTTCCGTGCAGTTTTCGAAATGTTCGACCATGTCCTCCGAAGTTGCATGCCCCATGAATGTGGATCCGTAGTAATGTGTCCTAACCTGATAAATATAATAAAATTCATACATAAGCTAATGGAATAAACAAGAAAATTGTTTGTTTTTTTTCAATTATAACAACTCTAAAATCAGATGACATATATAGATTATATAATTGTATTATTGTGCAAGAAATTGTTTATCGCCCACACACACACACACACACACACACACACACACACACACACACACACACACACACACACACACACACACACAATTACATGTACAAGAATTGGATCATCAATGTATTCAGATTATATTAAAATGATCTGATTCACTATAAAACCATTGATCAATGATGCGATCATTGATCATTTAAAACAAACTATATCTTTGGAACTTGCATAACATGTATAATATAATTGACGCACAATTAATTACAGTACCTGATCCTTTTCCCAGATTCGGGCATGTATATCCATTTGTTTATTCTTCGTATTTTGATTAAGACTTTCGTCGAAGAGAAGAACATAACCATCTTCATCAGAATTTTTTTTCGTTAGTTGATGCTTGAAGTACGGTGCAATACCGTAATTGCACGTGTATGCACATTTTCGCTCACCACAGGAGAAATGTTTCGCAATTTCTGAATCTGGAAACGTCTGCGCGAACAAGGACGAGACATCTGTACATGAATTAAAAGAGTAGTGAGAGTTCACCACTTTAAGAGTCCACAATACTTCTGATGTAAGGCAATCGTTACAGCTGACGAATGAGGTTAGTTGCGCAGTTGAGGGCTTCGGTTGTGTTGGAGTTGGAGCAGCTGTGTTCCCCTGCCCTTCATTTGCCTTCGATGAGCCAGAGAAGAAATCTCGAAGGGTGCATCCACCAGCTGCCTTATTTTGCTCCAGTAACTGCTTGTGTTTTGATCCTTTTCCGTGGCTCCGAATGGCAGGCTCGCCCATGTTTGAAATGTCGAAAATCTTCAGGCAGATATTACACTTTGCACTGTATTTATCTGTGCCGCACGCACTCCAACCAAGATACGTATTCCGGATGTTTGAGCCAGCGCTCGTTGAATATGCACTTCCCGAGGGGGCATAGTTCACGATCGTTGAAGTGTGTAAACAATCCAATTCACAAAACAGAAAGAAAGCGCGGGATAACTCGCACATGCGGTTGTAAAGGACCACTTTATGGCGCTAATCAGATACAACATTAATGTCGCAAATTAATATTATTTATGACAATCTACAACGTTTAGAAAGTAGTCTCCCTTGGTACATTTGTGCAAATTTGAACTACAAAGTAGTCTCCCTTGGCATATTTACGAGACGTTGACAAGGTGATCGTCGGAAATCCAAAATGTTATTTTTAAAGGGGTTTTCAGGAGTTCAATTTGATTTTTAAGCATATTCCAGGACATTCCAGGATAAGAATTGAATTCCAGGAGTTTTAAGGACTTTCCAGGAGGCGTGCGAACCCTGCTCCATGCACATCTTTCTAACCTCCACCCTCACCCTATAGCAGCAGCAGCATCATCATCATCATCATCTCTGAGCTAAGTCTTGTGTTTTCAATTTATGGCAGAGTGCAGTACAAACAGTATGTAATATGTTTACCCTCACCCACCTCACTTTTTTGTAAAAAATCACCTCGCTGTTTTGGAATAAATCTGGAAGGTAAAAGTCTTGTGCTGTTGTTTATTTTATACTGTATTAAGACAACTCAACTTGCTGATGTTTTTCGAGCAATGGTGTCTAAGGTGATGTTGGCATGGAATTCCGAGGGAAAGATATCAGCAAAGGGCAACAGTTGACAGAAGCGCATTCTCTAGGATTGTGATATCCGTGCATTAATTTGAAGTGCAAGGCAAAGCAGGCAACCAAATGCAGATCAATCGACTGTAAATTTCAACCTGGTGTGCGAGCAGCCAGTTTCATTTAAAACGGTCTGCCAAGAACTCCACAGAGCGGGATACCGAAGTGCACAAGCGGGATACTGCAGTGCACATTGTGTTGCAGTGCACAAACTGCTCATCACACCTAGTAATGCATATTTGCGAGTCCAGTGGTCCAAGAAGCACAGGCAATGGACTACCGATTGGTTAAGAAATGTGATATGGTCAGATGAATCATCCTTCTCCATGTTCTCGACAAACGGACAAGTGCACATGTGGCGCCAACCTAAAAAAAACTCCACAATCCTGAGTGCTTGGTTCCAACAATGAAGGATTCTGGTGGTTCTGTAATGTTGTGGGGTGAATTTCCCTGGCATGATTTGTGTGCAGTTATTCCCTTAGAAGGCAAGGTCAATGCCAATCACTACTTGATGGTACCGAGTTATCCTCTTCACCCCATGGTGCAGGATTTCTTTCCTGCCAGGAGGGGTGTCTTCGAGGATGACAATGCCCCCATCGACGGAGCACATATGGTCGCTCATGGTTCGATGAACATGACACTGATGTTATCCATATGTCATGACCTTCTCAGTCACCTGATCTGAACCCAATCGAGCATTTATGGGATATTCTAGAAAGACACCTGAGACAGCGATTTCCACCTCCATCAAACAGGTGTGTTGATTGGCTTTCTCTTGGAAGAATGGTACTGCATTCCTCCTGCAGAATTCCAGATTCTGACATACTTCCAGATGATGTACACATCAATCAGATGCTGAATGATGTGAATTCCAGATGCTATGCCACGGTGCATACAGACCACAAGTGGTGACCCAACACCCTATTAAGTGACTTTACATTGGTGTTTCCATTTTTTTTTGTCCACCACCTGTATGTATGTATTGTGACAGTTGTGGCCTGGGGTTGGACTTTGTGCACCGCCTAAGGGAATGTAAGCACACACACAAATATATTAGTCAGTTATTTATTTAGTACTAACAAATACAACACGTCGCTTCACTGACGGGGATATGAAGGGTGGGGGGAGAAAGAGGGGGAGAGAAAGAGAGAGGAGAGAGAATGTATGGGA
>NC_140962.1:153485623-153663123 GCF_056783735.1 Eptatretus burgeri | reverse complement strand
TGCTTAAAAAATTGGCGCATTAGAAAATGCGCAAGTGCAGAAATGAAATAAACCTACAAACGCTGACATTTCCAAGCATTGGGAGAGGGAGAGAGAGAGATTTATTAATATGGATGATCATTTCTAAAGTTTATTTTCACCTCACCCTGTGCATTCACAAGCCCCAAATATGACATGCCCATCAGTGTTAAAAAGCACCAAAACCAGATACGTTGTCTCCCTCAACGAAGTCTGCCTGGTACATCTGGCTCTCACATACATAATAACTGGCACAATATTTATTATTTTCACGTCACGAAGACGTCCTTTGTTGAAGAGATGGTAGCCATTAATTTGTTGGTAATTTCGCATGGCACAATTAGAGACGTTCCGTTGAATCAATCGCCGAGCATGCCATGTTCACCGGAGGCACCTCTGCAGGGTTTAAAGTCCATTCACTGGAAGCAATAGTCAGAGGTTTGGGTAAAACGCGCCAGTCTACAGTTCAGGCCTTGCACCGGTCCACATAGTCAGGAGTTTTTGCAGTACGTGCGGCTGCAAGGTCTCCGCTCTGTCGGCTAGCTGAAAGAGTTTTCCAAATCTTTCACTGTGCATAGGCACAGCCCTTTCTCTCAGGTACTTTTCCAATTACTTTTGGCTTCTTTTAAAACCTTTTTGAGCCATTTTAGGTAACAATCCTTATCTCGCACACACAAAACGTGCCACAATCAACATTGCCGCTGAGCAGTTTCTGTGCATGCACGCTGAGCATTCTTGGGCAGATTACATCATTTTGAAAATCACGTATTCGTTATTACTGATAATTAGATTTTAATGCAATTAACAGTACAATATAAAACACGTCAATAGCAGTTTGATTACCGGTTCTTTTTTGGTCTTCACCCATTAACTTTGGCTTTGATAAAAAAAAAAAATTGTAAGAGTCATCACCCTTCAGACTCACCCTCAAAATTCGCTATTGAACTTGGAGGCATTTTGAATACATCAGTGCCCCCATACTGTAGCTTTCCGTACGGTCAGTACATGCCCTTTTCTCTTCTCTCTCCCCCCCCCTCATTATCGCTACGTGCTCCCAACCTCTCCAATTTCTGTCAGTGCTCAGCTTTCGACCTGGTGGTTGAATGGCCAGTGGTTGTAGTGTGGGATAAATGAGAAAAACAGGCAGGACTCAATGAAAGATGTTCTCTCATTTGCAACTTGATTATAATTATCCATCTCGTCTTGTGCATTCGAAAGTTGCATTCCCATGATCTTATACTGTTTGGACCTCATGGTGGCATGGAGCTCGCGGGCTCGATTATTATGGGTTAAGTTACGAGTATGTACTGCTCTTCCACGATGTGCTGGCGCCTCCAAAATCACATTTGTCTCTCCTGGAATCTGTGGAATCAAAGGTCTCAACATGATTGGAATCTCATTTCATGAGGATGAAAGACGAGGTCTCGTGAGCTGTTGTTTTTACTGTTCCTCCAGTCTTCTCGTTCTTCTCAGCCTTCCGCCTCTCCCAAGAAACTCCAGGATGCACGTATCGTTCCCATAACCCCCTCCTGGTTAAACCTCCCAAATCCAGACTGACTGCACACCTCAACTCTTCTTCCTCGATTCTCCCAGCTATTGGACCACCATCCAGAACTTCATGCGTGCCTCTTGTTATACCCAATTTTGTCCCATAATCTATTTTACCTCCATGAACCTTTCCAAACCCAACCATCTTACTTGCTACTTATGGTGTTTCCTCCCCTTTTATCCATTCCCTTGATGTTTGTCCCACTGTCAGATCTACATGGATCTTCCATGAGCCTCGATGATGTGAAGAAATCGAAAAATAAAAAACAGCAAAAGGAGTGTCAACACAGAGTTAATTAAGCTCTACCCCTATATAATCATATAGGCAACAATTGATGGAGCTGACAAGATAACCAGAGGTACACACACTCCCCTCGGAGCTGTCTATCCAGGGTTTGAATCCCAACCCAGCTATTAACTATCAAGCTGGTGTCTCGTCGGTGGGATGATTCATCAATGTGTGTGCTGGCCCTTGGATGGATGTCCCATCTGCCTGCATTAGTTGGTTGACGTAAAAGATCGCACGGTGTCCTTCATGAAGAGTAGGCGGATTAGCTTCAGCACACTGAACAAATTAAAAATTTCTGCTCTAACCTGCAGGGTCACAGCATCAGAGGCCCAGCTGCAATACAGCACCCACATGATATTACATATAAAGTGATCAGTACTTTCCGGGACATGAAAGACCACACAAAGTTATGTTGTATTACATCCAACACAAAAGAGTGAAAGTTAAGAACTACTGCAATGACAGCTGCTGGTCCATGAGGACCCGCCGTTTCACGAGTCAAGAGTGGGCGCACACGGTACTTCAATGGCACGAGTCTGAAGATCGAGGAGACCGGAGTTGAAATTGACCACACATAATGCAAGGAAGAGGGTTGAAAGTTCTCCGGTGGCAGCTTTTTAAAATGGTCTCCCACTTGAGATTCACCTTTAATTCCGCACCTCTGGCCAGAGACCGATTTGCGACTATTGTACCAGATCTATGTCAGAACAATGTGATAACATGCGTTTACGATTTGTCTGTTTAAAACCAGACAGAATAGAACAAACTTTTTCACAGATGCAAAACTCGAGAGTTTAAAAAACACAAAAACACCTTACCCTACACTCCTACAGTCTTGAGGAAAAAAAAGGACATTGGCGAGGTCTGCGAGCAGCAATTTTGATTGGTCGAGATGTAAAATGCCGTAATATTTTGTCCAAGTCCTGTGATACTAAAGGGGCTGTCACACCTTGACGTTTTAGCCAGCGTATGCCGACGTATGAAAAATTTGGCGAATACGCTGGCACACGTCGAATACGTTATGGGTAAGTTTGGTATACGTTAAGAGCACGCTGAAGCACGCTGGCATACGTCGTAGTACGCCGAGTACGTCGACAAATTTTGTGCATGCTCAAAATTTTCCGACGTATGCCAGCGTATGACTCACACGTTCCGCATACGCTGGCCATAAGTTGTCGGCACGTTATGCGATCATTGACACACGTTACTTGTAAGTTACTCATAAGTCGAAATACGTCGAGGTAATGTCTAGCGTACCCAAAACTTATTTCTAACCTACGAGTAACGTGCTTTGAACCTATGTGTAACATATCTCAAACGCATATTGACGTATGTAGACGTATTTGACATCTTCCGGATGACCACAGAACTTACTGAACGTGTTTCTAACTTACGGCTACCGTGTAATGACGTATTGGCAGCGTTTAGGGGAATTGGTATATAAAAATGGGCTTCACAGGAGGAACCCGTCAGTGTTCCAGACTCCATGGTTTTTTGGGGTTTTTTTCTTCGGCATGACGGTGATGTTGACACTTCGATGTCTAGTGCGGTTATGATTTGAATCGTCGAGCGGCAGCCTTTTAATAAGCTACGCCACGTGATCGTCGGCGATACTCTGCCGCGCTATGCATAAGTTAGACTATCGTTGGGCATAAGTTGTGAACGCCGACAACACGCTAAGCATTCGTTGGTATAAGTTATCTATAAGTTATCGAAACATTCTGTGTACGTTACTAATACGTTATGCAAACGTTCAACTCGTTATGAATATGCCCAAAACTGAAAAAAAACATCAATAGTTCAGCGTACGCCAGCGTTTTAGATCCATTTTGATACGTTGCCATACGCTGGCTAAATCGTCAAGGTGTGACAGGGGCTTAAAGGAAATGGTTTGAAAGCGGGAATAAGACGATTTGTGTTCTGCAGTGTTCGAGTATATAATTCAATTTAAATAGAACTAGTGCGTGAACATACGTGCGTGGCAGTACGTGCAAAAAAAAAAAAAACAAACAAAAAAAACTTTCAAATCGCATGCCAGAAACAACAACCACACAGGCCGTTCCTTCGCTCTCGCGTGCCCGTATGTGCGTGGCCGTACATGAAAAAAAAAATTCAAACAACCACACAGGCCGTTCCTTCGCTCTCGTAAACGACGACTGGATTGGGGCATTGTGTTTATCTATAAATGCGCATAAGAAATCGAGAAATTATAACAATACAGTGAGTCATCACTATCCGGAAGTCCGTACGTTGTAACCCGTAATAGGGAACACACTCCAACTTGGCCATAACTTGGGAACCACTCATCTGATTAATTTCAAACCTTTTGAAAGGCAAACAAACAGAGATTGCTGGAATTATAGATAGATAGAAGATAGATACTGTGGGTGTAAAACGCCAAGCAATGTGTCCTGTCATTGGTAACTAAGGCGCCCTTTCCCCATCGGCCACGCCTACGCTACAACGTGTCCTGTCATTGGTTTGGAAAATAAATGGCCATAACTTGGGAAGCACTTGTCCGATTAATATCAAACCTTGAAAAGGCACATCCTCAGGTCCCCAGCAATATACCTGGCAAGTTTCAATTAGATCAGACCAGTGGTTAATAGCGGTCACAGACACACAGAGATTGCAGGAATTATAGATAGATAAAGATTTTAAAAGTTGCAGAAAAAATATTTTCAAATCAGAAGTTTACCGCCTTTAATGCAGCGTCTTTTACACCACCTTATCTAACACGCCCCATTAGTTATTCGAGCCTGTTGTTTGTGCCCTTTACGAAGTCCTTAAAAGCAGTAAGTTCCCCATTTGAAATGATTTTCAATTTCGTTCGACTGCCAGAGGGGCCAACAGAGTGAAGCAACCATTTCGCTCCTCTCTGCGCACGTACGAACGGAACAAATTGAGAGCCACAGTCCTGCTAAAGTCCATTCACTGGTAGCGCCAGCAAGTTCGTTTTTCGATTTGTGTTCAAAATATAACATTCAATCGAAATCAAGTTGTTCCTCGATCATAAACTGACGTTTGTGGACAGACAACCGATAAAGTGAAGCAATTGCTGAACCCTGATTTTTTGCTTTGCACGCGCGTTGGGTTACGAGACATTACAGGTCATAATGAGATGGTGCACATATTGTACATCAATTTAATGATCAATTTGGCCTACGAGTTGCATCATCATGGAGGCTGTGCCCCTTAACACCTGGACTGAGAACAGCTCACCTTCTGTCGAAAGGAACCATGGGATGTTGAAGGTCCACCAGTGAATGGCAAAGATACTCTTTGCCAAATGCACGACATTTTGGGCGGCCCCCTGACCCCCAGATATTTGGTTGACATTATTCTCTTGAATCGTAGTGCTGCAGCAAACGTACGATGTCAATTTCACTTCGGAAGTGTTTTGGCTGTCCGTTTTCTTTTGAGCAAGGGGTATGCAAAGGCTTCGGAGCTCCTATTGAGCATCTCACTGTGATCCAATCAAGATCGCCCGAAGAGTTAGATGTGCATTTACGATCGATAACCTTGCACCGATGTGCTCCTCAAAAAAACCCCCGACAAGTCCGAATCAAGGCAGTGTCTAAAGATAAATTCTACTCGATTAAACTGTGAACGTCTTACAGTCTCGATGAAAAAAGAGAGAGAGAGAGATGGAGAGAGATGGAGAGAGATGGAGAGAGATGGAGAGAGATGGAGAGAGATGGAGAGAGATGGAGAGAGATGGAGAGAGATGGAGAGAGATGGAGAGAGATGGAGAGAGATGGAGAGAGATGGAGAGAGATGGAGAGAGATGGAGAGAGATGGAGAGAGATGGAGAGAGATGGAGAGAGATGGAGAGAGATGGAGAGAGATGGAGAGAGATGGAGAGAGATGGAGAGAGATGGAGAGAGATGGAGAGAGATGGAGAGAGATGGAGAGAGATGGAGAGAGATGGAGAGAGATGGAGAGAGATGGAGAGAGATGGAGAGAGATGGAGAGAGATGGAGAGAGATGGAGAGAGATGGAGAGAGATGGAGAGAGATGGAGAGAGATGGAGAGAGATGGAGAGAGATACAGAGAGAGAGAGATACAGAGAGAGAGATACAGAGAGAGAGAGAGAGAGAGAGAGAGAGAGAGAGAGAGAGAGAGAGAGAGAGAGAGAGAGAGAGAAGTGTTACTCACTTGAATAATGAATCGGGGAAATCATACACAGCACTTAGGTATTTAAAACCATGTCATTGACATGTCAAGTCATTTCAGGTTTACTCAAGGTGTGATGAACTCGGCATTGCACACATTGGAACTATTCAATTCAAAAAACGAGTCAAAAACTTTGAAATGTAAACTCTGTGCAGAGATATTGCTTTCTATACAAAGAGAACAACGAGCACAATGCAAGCTGTACTTGTGGAACTCCATTCTCGTCGCTTCTCCTTTGTCCGCACGAATAAAATCGGCGCTGGAGTTGAGAGGACTTGAAGGTTGGTTATCGCTCATAGGTCATCGAGCGTGATGCTCCGGGACACCTCGAGGCAGAAAACACTCAACCAAGGAGCTTACCTGCAAAATCACTCCGCCTGGAGGCACAGCCCCACACCTGTGCGGAAGGTTCTCGGCGAGACGGCCATTCTCTGGAAGCAATGCTGTTGTTATTTTGTTTTCTGAAAACTGTATCTGGTCACGTCGCCTGGTTTTCAATGTTCATGCCGGATGTGGCGGTGGTCTGTGGTCCTTTATCGTTCGTGGCTCGGTCAGGTCCATGACTGCTGGAGTCGAGGTTTTACATCGATGGATTATCCTGTCCAAGCCTTTATATGTCTTGGTACGTCGTCACACACGACAGAAGTGGTTTTCAGTCCGAGAGAAGGTGACCGACACTGCCCGTTTCAAATTTTACAAAAACCATGTCAAGTCGACTCGGTATTGAAATTTCCCCCAAAATGGAGCGCCATTGTTGTTGTCTTTGTAATAAATCTTCTTTACAAATGTTGGGTTTCTATCTTGTGTCCTTGCAAGTGTATCCGATAGGTTGACGGGCAATAGAACCCTTCACCACAAACACTACAGCGATACCGCTCCCTCGGCTGGTGGTTGCGCATGTGCGATTTTAAATCGGATTCATACCAGAACCTCTTCACACAAACTTGGCAAGCATACCGATACTCGCCGGTGTGAACACGCACGTGCTTTATCAACTCGGATTCGTACCAGAATGCCTTTTCACAAAATTTGCAACCGAAACGACGCTCTCCTGTGTGAACGTGCATGTGCCTCGTCAAATCGGATTCATACCAGAACGTCTTCGCACAGATGCTGCAACGGTATCGATACTCTCGCATGTGAATGGCCATGTGCCTCTTTAAAACAGATTCGCACGAGAACGGCTTCGCACAAACTCGGCATATGCGTGGTTTCTTCGGCGGCCGAATCCGCATGCGCTTCCCAAAGCCCAATTTGCGCTGGGATTCCTTCGCACAATCTTTGGAACCGTACGGTCGCTCTCCCACGTGAGGTTCCGTGTGTTTATAACGGTCGAACGACTGACTCGACGTCTTCTCGCAAACCGAAGACGTGCTCGGTCGATCGCCGTTGTGCGTTTGGACGCGTGCCGTGCATCCTGATTTATGAATGAATACCTTCCCGCACACGTTGCAAGGAAAGGAGTTCTTTCTCCTCTGGATACGAGCGTAGAGCGCGAACACCTCTTGAAAATGGCGAGTATCAGAATAATAAGTCCAGGAACCCGGTCGATGCTTCTCCATGTGCACCTGCAAAGCAGCCTTCGTGAAGGTGCGAGAGCAAAAGGTGCAGGGGTACTTCCTGGTCAGCGTATCTTGTGGTCCTGTGCAGATCATTCACAAAAAAAAAGGAAACAATTTATCAGCAGTTGCTACAATGAATATAAAGCTTAAATTAGACACAAAAGGTACAATCATCTAATATACATAAAGCTCTTACCAACCACTGACTGACTGACTCATATTAAAGATTGGAACCTTCCGGGTGACGTCGAAAGCTGAATTTTTGCTGAAGCAGTCAAAAGGAAGAGTATACACAGAGATGTTTGCCATTCCTTTTCCCAGTGGCAATCGTGTCAGGGATTTGGAATGCAACCACAGGGCACGCGCACGCACGTAACGGTGTACTCTTTATTGAAAGGAACCGTCGGATCTTGGACCCTTCCACAGCGAACGCGAGCGGACGGGACACCCGGCAAAATGTCTCCCCGAAGCCTCAGAAAGGTTTCCTGCCCTCTTGTGTCAGTATTTTGTGACAATCATCAGATCTCAGTTATTACACCGACGTGTTATGGAAGCTGGATAGCGGTGCGATTTGGTGAGGTACAGGAAGGAACGAGTCTATTTCTAGCTTTAAAGGTCGTCGGCGACATTGAAAATGTGGACGCTAACACGCTCGGAGTCGGTAAAGTGTCTCGAGGTGATCGAATTCAAGAGCTTAAACTACAAGTCTGGTTGCCAAGATTCATGGACGTCTGTATTCGAACTTCAGAGAGACTGGAATTCAGAGTTGCGGAAGAGAGCACATCATCGGGTTCAATGATGGGCAAATATTCGTCCAATCAGTGCAACGATGAAAGCCGACATCGAAGTGCCACAAAACTGCACCAAATGCATGGATACAAAAGAAGAAAACCGAAGTAGAACAAGGAACAGATCTCCGAGGAACACCCAGAGACGGATGAAGTGCATCTGATGAACAGCTGCTCATGTTTACAGGAGATGTTGCAACTGCAAGATAAGATTAGCCGACGCTGAGGACGCGAGCGGCAAATTTGATTGGTCGAGATGGCGTAAAATGCCGTAATATTTTGTCCACGTACTTCTGAACGGAAGGTTGTGGCAAGAAGCCGATTTGTGTTCAACGGTGTTCAAGTATATAATTCAATTTAAATAAAATAAAGGTTTTAAAGGTTGTAGAAAAAAAAAATTCCCCCCGTTGACGCACTGTCTTTTCCACTGCCTTATTTAACAGGTTAAATGAGTTATTCGTGCCCGTTTGTGTCCTTTATGACTTCCTAATAATCGCAAGTTCCCTGTTCGGGATTATTAGCCTGTCCCTGGTGCAGCGGGAGACGTGGTTTTGCAATCACTCCCATGTGTGTTGGCTGTGACTTTTTGAGCTTTTGACATCAAATTTTCAAAAAAAAAAAAAAAACGCTTGGTGATGAGAAAATTGGAGAAGAGAAATTAATGATTTGGTCAAAAGGTCAACGTCACATAAAATGGTCAACGTTCATGCCATCAACCTGAAATTTAAAGAATTTTCACATTGGGGCGCCGAATTGGTTCGCCAATCAAAAGCTTGCAGGCAATTGTTGTTGGTTCTCTTTAGATCAAAAGGTCAAAGGTAAAGGTTGCATAAAAATTTTCAATGTTAACGACACAATACGACCCAATTCAGAGTGCAACGTGTGTTCTGCGAAGAAAGTCAAAGGTCAAGGTCACAAAATTTCCATCTGATCGACTTGAAATTTGAGCAGCGTTTGCATATTGGTTACTGAAGCCTATTGCTTCCGAGGTCAAAAGGTCAAGATTGCCTAAAATCGTCAATCTTTAAATGTATATTTTTACCTCCACCATCGGAGGTGGACGGAGGTTGCTTTCAGCGCTGTATGTGTTTGTTTGTTTGAATGCATATATGTGTAGGATACCTCAAAAGCTTGTGTACAGATTCGGAAAAAAAACAAAAAAACATTGCGGACACGTTAGATGTTCGACGAGGATGAACTAATTAGATTTTGGTGAACATCCGGATACCAGAATTTTTTTTTTAAATTGGTTTTTCACCATCGAGAGATGAGGCCAAAAACTATATATAGCATGATGTCTCAAAAAGTGGTGGACAGATTCGGACGAAATTTGGTGGACAGGTTGAGCGTGTGACACGGACAAAACGATTCAATTTTGGTGAAGATCCGAATCGGTATACAATAATATTTTTTTATTTTTACAAGTGATTCTTCACCATTGAGAAATGGGGCCAAAAAACGACAGACAGCACAACATCTCAGAAAGTTGTGGAAGGATGACAAAACTTGGTGGATGAGATCATTGGATAAAAGCCATTTAGATTTTGGTTCAAGTCATTAGATCCAGATCTGGCCAATCAGTGGGATACAAAATGTAAACTCTTCAGCCAAGTGGAGGTATGTGCTCTACCAAGGGCCGTTCTAGTTACCTTCGCCACCAAAGGTGAAGGAGGTTGTTTTGACCCCTTTCTGTCTGTTTGTTGGGTCGCCGAAAAAGGTGAACCTCATTGTTAGTAATTCTGTCTGTTTGTTTGGATGTTTGTTCGTTTGTCATCAGCATAATTGGTAGTAAACGTGGGCGGATTTTGACCAAACTCGGGTGGTAGGTACATCTTATGACCTAGTGCTTTGGAAATTGTGATGGTTGCTAGGGACGCTTTGGTTCCCTAGCAACAACCGAAAAACCTTCAAAATCGGTACCGTTCACCCGAAATCAATTCCGAAAGCCATCATCCCACGTAGGGTTATGAAATTTGGCAGGAATGATCTACAGGTGATGCTCTATGAAATATATTCTGGTTTTTGTGATATATGGAATACTTTACCCGCAGCGCCCCCTACAATTAGGGTATGCGCGAAAATTGAAGGCCCCCGAGCGACTAGGTGAGTGCATCGATACGAATGAAACTTTGCAGGTTCATGGTACTCAATGAGTACTACAACTTTGCCTCAGGACATATTGACCGATTTCGCTTAGGTCAGGGGTCAAAGGTCAATTAGTGCAAAAATCGATAATATGCGAGAGCCGGAGGTGCCTTCGCGCCAAATGCTACTCCTCCCTGGGTTATGGTCGGATGGTCATGAAAATTCACACTAATCGTCTGGAATACATTGTGCACAAACGATCGAGCCGGATTTTTGATTTAGATCTTTGTTCACCCACAGCACCCCCTCGAACTTTGGGGATTTCCTATTTCATACCGCATTTTCGGTACTTTTCATTCAAATGGATACCGAGTAGTTATCAGTTGTTGGAACTGGATGAGATTTGATATGCATAATCTTAAGGTGATTCCCTATCCGCTATATGACATCCATTTTGATCTATATCTTATAGTTTGCATGCTCGGCGACCCATCGCCGCCTACAGGCTTGTCTGTCTGTTTGTGTACAGGATATCTCCAAAAGTTGTGGACGGATGCGGATGAAATTTTGGACAGGTTCAGTGTGCGACAACGACGAACCGATTAGATTTTGGTGAACAGTCGGATTCCGATCCGGCTCATAGAATTTTTAAAAGGGATTCTTCACCTTTGAGAGACGGGGCCAAAAATGATATATAGCACGATATCTCAAAAAAGTTGTGGACAGATTCAGATGAAACTTGGTGGACATGTTGGGTGTCTGACCACGACGAATCGATTCGATTTTGGTGAAGATCTGAATCCGGATCCGACGACTACAATTTTACAAGTGATTCTTCACCATTCAGAGATAGGGCCAAAAATGATAGAGAGCACGATATCTCAAAAACATATTGGGCCAGATATGTTCTGATGTATCAGGCATTATGGGGAAGAGACATGCGCTCTACCGAGTGCCCTTCTAGTTAACCTCCGCCATCGAAGATCGGAGGTTACTGTTTTCACCCCTTTCTGCTTGTTTGTTTGTTATCTTGCCAAAACTAAGTTTTTGCAAGATATGTTAGTCAGCTTGTATGTTTTATTTATTTATTTATTTATTTATTTTTTGTTTGTCTGTAATCACGTATAAAAAATTCTGCAGAGAGAGCACAGTTATCATTGGAAATTTTTGTAACTTCGCATATCAGAGGCCTATAGAGGTCCCTTTCAGCGCATAAAATTTTGAAAGTCAAGATCAAAGGTGAAGGTCACTTTGTCGCAAATCAGGGGAGTCAACGAAACCCTTATTTTTTGAGTAATTTTGATCGGATCGTCTTCAAACTTCATGGGAATATAGTTCATGGTCTGGCGCTCAGCTGATTAATTTTTGGTGGCGATTGGCCTTGACCTTCATGGTTAACGCCTGAGGTCAAACATATTTGACCCCAAGGTCAAATTTTCAAGTTTTAGGAACCATATCGTGTCGTACCTCAAATTGAACACCTCGATGAGTGCTTTCTCGATATGTCAAGCTTGAGACATTCTGACGTCATTTGGTGACGTTATGAGGCAAACGCATATTTTTCATGGTTACTCTGTAGAACGATTCTCATCGGAATCTCTCGTAGACAGATATTCCTCAAGGAGTCGCTCCTGGTGGATAGCAGCTCTGTTCACCTCAGTGTGACCTTAAAGAAGTCACACGTGGTCACCTTTTGGCAAGATACAGGTCACCCTGCGGGTGACATTGGTTTATTTGTTTGTTTGTTTGTTTGTGAACAGTATTACGGAAAAACTCCTCAACGGATTTCGACGAAACTTGGTGGGGGGGTTAGATATGGTCCAATGATCATGCCATTAGATTTTGGACTTGGTCCCCCCCCCCCACTAAAAAGAAATTGTTAGAGAAAAAAATTTTTTTTTTGCATTTCTACATGTTTTAAGTGATTTCCACCCCCCCCCCCCAAAAAAATATTTAGAGAAAAATAAAAAATTTTGCAACTTTATTTCAACAAAATTTCGATTTCTTTTTTTTGCATTTCTACACGTTTTTAGTGATTTCCAACCCCCCCCCCAAAAAAAATTGTTCGAGAAAAATTTATTTTTTTGTATTTCTATATGTTTTAAGTGATTTCCAACCCCCCCAAAAAAAATTTAGAGAAAATTTTTTTTTGCATTTCTACATGTTTTAAGTGATTTCCACCCCCCACCAAAAAAATTTTTAGAGAAAAATAAAAAAATTGCAACTTTTTTTCAACAAAATTTTGATTTCTTTTTTTTGCATTTCTAAATGTTTTTAGTGATATCCAACCCCCCCCAAAAAAAAAATTTAGAGAAATTTTTTTTTCATTTCTACATGTTTTAAGTGATTTCCAACCCCCCCAAAAAAATTGTTAGAGAAAAATTAAATTTTTTGCAACTTTTTTTTCAACAAAATTTCTATTTCTTTTTTTTGCATTTCTACATGTTTTTTGTGATTTCCAACCCCCCCCCAAAAAAAATTGTTCGAGAAATTTTTTTTTTGTATTTCTACATGTTTTAAGTGATTTCCAACCCCCCCCTCCCAAAAAAATTTTTAGAGAAAAATAAAAATTTTTGCAACTTTTTTTCAACAAAATTTCGATTTCTTTTTTTTGCATTTCTAAATGTTTTTAGTGATTTCCAACCCCCCCCCAAAAAAAATTGAGAATTTTTTTTTTGCATTTCTACATGTTTTAAGTGATTTCCAACCCCCCGCCCCAAAAATTTTAGAGAAAAAAAATTTTTTTTTTGCATTTTTACATGTTTTAAGTGATTTCCAACACCCTCCCCTCCCCCAAAAAAAAATGGAGAAAAGAACTATAATTCTGTCAGTACTGTTGACATTTAATGAATAAGATATAAGGTTCACTTGAGTGACCCAGCAGTATTGGCGGCGGAGGTTTTGCACTCTCCCGAGTGCTCCCCCTAGAGTTTTTAGCTGTTGTCGTCATATTTAACAAACAGAAAAAGAAGAAATCCAAATACTGCACAAAGCAGATGCGGATGGGCTTTGCATTTTCAGATTCTTACTCGTTATTAATTCCATTTGACTGCCAGGCAGTCAAACAAAAACTAAAAATTACCTTACTCTTCTGTGAGGATGCACACTCAGGACGAGATTCCGTACAATTTACCAAATTCAGAGCCAAAGTACTGCTGAACTGCATAGTTCGTGTTCCGCATCGCAGGTTCGTCTTCCAAATTAATGTTCTACCGTGTTCAAAATACAATATTCAATTGAAATCAAGTCGTTCCTTGATTTAACAATTGCTTTAAAAATGCTTTTGCTTCACGCACACGCAGCGCAATACTGTTTAATTATTACACGTTATATAAGGTGGTGTGAAAGACAGTGCGTCAACTGCAGTAAACTTCCGATTCAATCTTGTTTTTTTTCTTTTCGAGCTTCTTTAAAAAACTTTTTTTGTTTCAATTGAATTTATATATTTGAATTGATCGCTGCAGAACACAAGTCGCCTTCTTTGCATTTCAAAAAACATTCAGTTTGGCAGCGAATGAGGAAAATTTTACACCGTCTTGACCAATCGTATTTGCCATGTGCTCTGAGGACGGAGTAACAGAGATTCAGACAAAATGACTGGGCTGTACAAGATGTGATGTTAATCTAGTTTGTCAAGAACTCTCCCGAGCTCAGTGGCGGATCCAGGATTTTTTGAAATGGGGTTTCCAGAAATCAAGGGAATGGGTACATACGCGCCCGATGCTGCTAGCATGAAGCTATTAAGATCTGGGGCCAGCTTAAGGGCCCCCCCCCCATAGTGTTTGCAGAGCGTTGGTGCTGTCAAAGCAGTTTCTGGGTGGTTTGCCATTGCCTTCACAGCGTTGTTTGTCCATGCTCGATCCTTTTTAAATGCTGAGCATCAAGTAAGGAAGCAGCAGCATGCATCATTTTTTGGTATGTCGTTGGTATGACTTGGACAGGGTTTGAACCCCTGACCTCCCAGACTTAAAGCGGACGCTCTTGACACCACTGAGCCTTGTCGAACTTGTGCAGCAATCGGAAAGTCCCCCGTCATGCTGTGTTTATGAATATATGGGGAGTAGTTATAGTTGGTGCAAGGGGCCAGATTTTTATTTTTTATTATGCATTAATTTATTTATTTACTTGCAACGAGCAGTTTTCAGCTCATTCCGTAAGGTAATGTCTGTATACAGTAATCACACATCCCCTCACCTCCCCCCACCCCACAATCACTGTATACTTCCCACTCCCCCTCTCTCCACTGCATGCGTCCCTACTCCCCCTAATGCATCCGTTCCCACTTCCCCTCCCCACAATGCATCCGTCCCCACTCCCCCAATGCATCTGCCCCCTCCCCCGGTCCCCACTCCCCCTCCCCCAATGCATCCGCCCCCATCCCCACCCTCCAATGCATCCACCCACCACCTCCATCCCCCATCCCCCACCCCCAATGCATCCGCCCCCACCTCCATCCCCACCCCCCAATGCATCCGCCCCCACCTCCATCCCCACCCCCCCAATGCATCCGCCCCCCACCCCCGTCCCCACTCCCCAATGCATCCGCCCCCCACCCCCGTCCCCACTCCCCCCAATGCATCCGCCCCCACCCCCACCCCCGTCCCCACTCCCCAATGCATCCGCCCCCACCCCCGTCCCCACTCCCCCCAATGCATCCGCCCCCACCCCCACCCCCGTCCCCACTCCCCAATGCATCCGCCCCCACCCCCGTCCCCACTCCCCAATGCATCCGCCCCCACCCCCGTCCCCACTCCCCCAATGCATCCGCCCCCATCCCCACTCCCCCAATGCATCCGCCCCCCATCCCCACTCCCCTCCAAGGCATCCGCCCCCCATCCCCACTCCCCCAATGCATCCGCCCCCCATCCCCACTCCCCTCCAAGGCATCCGCCCCCCCATCCCCACTCCCCTCCAATGCATCCGTCCC
The DNA here is from genome assembly GCF_056783735.1 of Eptatretus burgeri. Taxonomy (NCBI): domain Eukaryota; kingdom Metazoa; phylum Chordata; class Myxini; order Myxiniformes; family Myxinidae; genus Eptatretus; species Eptatretus burgeri. The sequence continues at coordinate 153,647,730 of NC_140962.1, read as the reverse complement.
CCCTCCCCCACTCCCCCAACTGACCCTCCTCCAGGTGGTCTCTTCCGTCCTCTTCAAAACCAACCGAGTCCTCATCCTCGATCGGCAGGGATCTCCCAGGCCCCCCCATCTCCTCGTCGTCCTCTTCGCGTCCGGCCGAAACGGTCCATTCAGATCTTGGCCCCGCACGGCACGACTCCATGAAACGACAGAGCCTGGCGTACATGGACGAAGTGAACTTCCGTGTGACCAAAGAACAGAGTCGAACCCTCACCGAAGGAGGCTCAGCGAGGGCACACAGGATGCCAAAGATCTCGATCCCTAATTCCCTCAGCACGACTCGGAGAACGTCCTCCGTCAGGCCGTGCATCTCGAGCCAGGCCGGGACCGGCCCGACGGCACCACGACCTGTGGACGAGTCCATTGTCCGTTAAGAACGCACGACCCGCAAAATCAAATAAATAAAATAATAAATACGGACATCGCTCGGTTTGGAGTTTTATTTTTATTACTTTCATGACTGAGGGACCTGAACCTGATGATAGCCACCTGATGGCTCCGCAAGCTTTATGATTAAAAAAAAAACAACAACAACAACAACAACAAAAACAATCATTTCCGGTGGAGGGTGTGAAGCTTCGTCTTCGTTATTAGTTGTTGATGATAACAATGTTGTTGTTGATAAAGAAATTCGACGCAGCTGATTTTTTTTGTTGACAAGTATGTTGATCTCCTCAGTTTGTTTGTGTGTGTTTGTTTGTTTGTTTGTTTGTGTGTGTGTTTGTGTGTGTGTGTGTGTGTGTTTGTGTGTGTTTGTGTGTGTTTGTGTGTATGTGTGTGTGTGTGTGTGTGTGTGTGTGTTTGTGTGTATGTGTGTATGTGTGTGTGTGTTTGTGTGTTTGTGTGTGTGTGCGTGTGTGTGTGTGTGTGTTTGTGTGTGTTTGTGTGTGTGTGTGTATATGTGTTTGTGTGTGTCTGTGTGTGTGTGTGTATGTGTGTATGTGTGTGTGTATGTGTGTTTGTATGTGTGTGTTTGTGTGTTTGTGTGTGTGTTTGTGTGTTTGTGTGTGTCTGTGTGTGTGTGTGTGTGTCTGTGTGTGGATGTGTCTGTGTGTGTGCATGTGTGTTTGTGTGTGTGTATGTGTGTTTGTATGTGTGTGCTTGTGTGGTTGTGTGTGTGTTTGTGTGTGTGTTTGTGTGTGTGTTTGTGTGTGTGTCTGTGTGTGTGTATGTGTGTTTGTGTGTGTGTCTTTGTGAGTTTGTGTGTGTGTGTGTGTGTGTTTGTATGTGTTTGTGTGTATGTGTGTGTGTATGTGTGTGTTTGTGTGTTTGTATGTGTGTTTGTGTGTGTGTTTGTGTGTGTTTGTGTGTGTGTGTATGTGTTTGTTTCTGTGTTTGTGTGTGTTTGTGTGTTTGTGTGTGTGTGTGTTTGTGTGTTTGTATGTTTCTGTTTGTGTGTGTGTGTTTGTATGTTTCTGTTTGTGTGTGTGTGTTTGTATGTTTCTGTTTGTGTGTGTGTGTGTGTTTGTATGTTTCTGTGTGTGTGTGTGTGTGTGTGTGTGTGTGTGTGTGTGTGTGTGTGTGTGTGTGTGTGTTCATGTGTCTGTGTGTCTGTCCGCTCGCCTCCAGCCCAAACCGCTCAACCGATCGTCCTGAAATTTTCAGAGATTAATGTCACCGACCCTGTGATGGTGTCGCATTGAAGTTTCATCAAATTCAGTCGACCGAAAAGGTCTACATAGGCCACAAGGCCAATTTGAGGAAAATTTTCTAAAATCCTCAAATTTCATCCGATTGACTTGAAATTTGAACAGGATTTGCACATCAGGTCGGTGGATTCAACCATAGTTTTGAGGTTATCCAAGGTCAAAAGGTCGACATAGGCCATTAGGTCAACACGAAATAGGCCAAATTTTTTAATTGTTGCTAAAATCTTCAATTTTCATCCGATTGACTTGAAATCTGAACAGGATTAATATTTCAGGTCACTGAATTCAACCAGCGAAGTATTTTTGAGGTCAAATTTGTTTGATGGAATTTGCAAGTATCGTGCTCTGCACGACGTCCTCTTGATTGTTTGTCTGTCTGTTTTTCCGCACAGAACTCTCGTGTTTTTCTCCGCAAACGCTTGACGGATTGAGACTAAATTTTCACCATTGGTGCGACTACTGATGTAGAATACATCAATGAAATTATGACGTCATCGGTCACGTGATGTGGCAGCCATATTGGAAAAACGGAAAAAACGTCGGACCTCTGTATCTCTGAAACCGTACCAAGGAAAAAAATTGAAGCTTTGGCACACAGCAAGTACTCATGGGGAATGAGTGTGATTTTTTTATGACGTCATAGGTGCCCTCGTTATGACGTCATAATTGCACATGCAGAACGCCACATCCAATCAGTATAAAAAATTTTGAGGGTCATCGAGGGATAAAATGCCCCAGAGAAAAAAAAAAATCATGACGTGATCAGTCACGTGATTCGGCAGCCATATTGTTTTTTTCAAAAACAAACCTTCAAAAATCTTTTTCTCTGAAGTGGCTGAACAGATCGAGGCGAAACATTACACGTATTACCGCCTGTCCATGAGGAACAAAAGGTTCACACACATGATGTCATTGGTCACATGGTTTGGCAGCCATGGTGGATTTACCCGAAAACCCATAAAAAATACACCACTCAAAAGAAGTCCTTGTGAGGGTTTGCAATCTCTGATTGCTTTTCTTGTTTTTTTTATTATCAATATTTTTATTTATTAAAGTTTTTGTAGTTTTTGTATTTTTTATTCTTCTCCTCAGGGGAGGGGGGGCATGGGCTTGGTTAAAAAAACGCACAACATCAACCACACAACACCCCTTGACGAGACTCCCACCAACAGCACTCCTGACACACAATCACCCATCAATGCTCAAGCCACCTCAAAATCCTCTCAACATCCCTGTACCCCTCTATCTCCATAACTTCCAGGTACCTGTCTAATTCTCATTTAAACTTATATTCTGTTTCTGCTGCCACTACCTTTCCAGGTAGGCCATTCCATGCATTAACTACTCTCTGAGTGAAAGTCCCCTGCCTTACTACCATCTTAACTCACCTCTTTACTCTCAGGCTGTGGCCCCTGGTCCGATCATTGTTGACTCTGTTGAATAATTCATCTGCACTTATTTTATCTATACCTTTCATTATCTTAAACGTGTCTGTAATATCTCCTCGTAACCGCCTCCTTTCTAGTGAATAAAGCTCTGTCTCCTTCAGCCGCTCCTCATAGCTGAGTCTATCTAGGCTCGGAATCAATCGAGTAGCCCTGCGCTGAACCCTCTCTATGGCAAGTATGTCCTTCCAGAACTGTGGTGAGCCGAACCACACACAATATTGTAGATGTGGCCCTCACTAAATTCCTGCACAATGTTAACACCACCTCTTTTGATTTATAATTATTCCTGCAGGGTTGAAGGTGACTAAAGGGTTGGCGTCAAGAAGGGCATCCAGCCATAAAAGCATTGCCACAAGAAAGGGTACCATGATTGGAGCCTGCAAAAAGCTGACCCCTGCTCAGGGATAAAGGCTTTCAAATGGTGTGATGACGAGTTGCTGTCCTGACAATATCCCAATATAAGCGTATTCGCTTCGATTTTCGTTAATCACTGGATAAATGATTGAAGTGAATCTGTGGATGGAGTTCAGTTGGCCTTGCATATGGATGAGATCACCTTAAGGACCTCAGGTTGTCACATCACAACCATCCAGAGTGGGATGCAATGAGTTCTTTATGAAATGCAAAGCGACGTGACCAGAGTTTCCTGACGGCTATGCCATGAAGGTTTATCTGAAGAATGACCAGAGTCTGTGCTTCTCCTCAAACTCTGTTGATTGCCTCATTGCAAGATGGTTGGAATACGTACTCAAGAAGCAGGCTCGCTGCGGCTCCTTTACGCACCGTTTTCTCTTGTCGTGACGGAAGAGAAGCCCTTTATGCCAAATGGGTCAGCACTGCTATATGGTTGACCCGGAAGAGGTCATGGCTGAAGGTGAGGCCTACAAGTTCAAATGACCGAACCTTTTCCAGTGGCGGACAATGCAAATTAGGTGATCCTTCTCGAGCTACAGGATATTGATACTGAACACACTCTCTGGGATTCCAACAAAGCTTAAAAATTGTGAGCCACTGATTAGTGTAGTGTGGGACTGGCAAGATGGGCCAAAGGTATGCACGCTCACCTCAGAGCCGTCTAGCCTGGGTTTGAATCTCAGCTCAGCTACAAAGTGTCACCCTGGTGTCTCGCAAACAGAGCGAGGCGTCAATGTGTGTGCTGTCCCTTGGACGGACGTTAAATTGGGTGTTCTGTCTGCCAGCATTAGTTAGTGGACGTTAAAGATGCCACTGTGTCCTTCTTGAAGAGTATGCGAGCTATTGCCAGCACCATGAACAAATTCCTGTATTGACCTACAGGGGGCATTGCATCAGCTGCACAGCGGTGCCCTCAGCCAAAGATGCTACTCACGGCCTTGTGCTGCACATGAAAGAAGAAGTAATGCAACGCAGTTCATACGCCGTAAATGTCCGTCTTCATTGATGCAGCAATTGATTGTGCATATCATAATCGTGTAAACAGGGATTGGAAAAAAAGTTGTGTATTGTTGTTGTACCAGTGACAGGAATCCAACACTCGTAGGAACAAGACGACCAATGACAAATGAAGTTGGCAATGGAGGAACGACATTTTAATTGAATCACTTGCTTCTGCACAACAATGCACACCACCTCACAATTCATGATCATGTAATCTTCACAGCTCGTGTCCATACGTGCCACGATGGTACCAAATGTAAACAAGCATCGACGGACAGGATTTGAGAGAGCTCCGGTGCCATTCGGTCATTTAACGAGGAGATTTGTGTCACAACGATGTGCAATATGTGTTATATGATGTACCTGTTAAACATATTATGAAGGTAATATTTACTTTCCCTTATATCACAAAATAGTTCAGTTAAGGATGAAGTGGAATGAGCCTGTTCGTGCAGCATAATGTGGAACTCGAACCGATATAAGCGATCTGACCTCTGGGCCTATCAGCTCCCACCGTCACGACTGCCATCACCGCCACCAACAGCAGTAATACTGTTGCTTGTGACTATGCCCCTGCACCGCTTCCTGGCACTCTTAGTGCTACCTGTACGGATGATGAGCTTAACCGCCTGGGAATCCCCAGTGTCCGAAAACCAAGTCAAAGTTGGAGGACACAGTTTGGTTGACATACTACCAACCACACAATGCCATTGTCGATACCGTCACCGAGTACCCACAATAATCGTATATCGTGTTTAAACCATCCGGTGTGCCCGTACGATGCTGTACGGACTATCGGCGAGTGTGTACCCCTGTGCATAGTAGCAATGTGAGCATTCAGGTGTATAGGGTTATATCTTTATATGGAGCTGAGGTTCTTGCGATGTCATTTGTGATCCACTCGAAGTGCGATGCAGTCTCTGCAAGCTCTGCCTCAAACCCATTTTTGTGCCAAACCGCATTACTTGTCCCTGTATAACGTGCGGGCACAATCTCGTAACCATCCCATACACCTGCCATGGTCAACGACCGAGAAGATGAAGTTTGAAGACTTGGTTGCTTGTATGGATGTGGAATGACAGGTATAACTAGAACGGGCACTCAGTACAGCTATTGAGTATCACTCAATGGTGATATGAAGAATCCTTTAACAATTAAAAAAAACTCCAGTATGTGGATTTGGATTTTTACCAAAATCTAATCAATTTGTCCTTGTCAAACGCCCAACCTGTCCACGAAGTTTCGTTCCACAACTTTTTGAGATATTGTGTTATACAGGATGTAACAAAATTCCGGAATCATCGGTTAATCGTTTTGTGTTTTTTTTTCAGGATAGAACCTATGAAAATGGATTACACGATGCAAGACAAAGCTGAACTGGTCCTCTTACATGCCGGCGGTTGAAACCAGAGAGAAACTTATCAAGAATATTCCCAGAAACCTTACTTAGATAATATGCCACTTGCGACGTTCTGACATTTCTGGTTTCAGCAGGATGGGGCACCTCCACATTTTGCCTTGGTAACTCGGCACCGGTTAGATGCCATACCAGGACGATGGATCGGTCGACGTGCACCGGTGGAATGGCCCCTAGACCACCAGACTTGACTCCTCTAAACTTTTTCTTGTGGGTTCATCAAAAATCTGTTGTGCATGCCAACCATCCACGAACAATGGGGGCACTGAAAGAGTGTATTCCAGAGGAATGGAACAAAATCAGGATGGACACACTGTATGCAGTCGTTGAAACTACAAAACGCCGAGTTTATAACTGCAAAGCACACCACGGATTACAATTTGAACTTTTGCTGGAATAAAAGCCTTCGATTCCAGAATTTTGTTACACACAAAAAAAAATACAACCTACGATTCCAAAGTTTTGTTCCACCCTGTATATCATTTTTAGCCCCGTCACTCCATGGTGAAGAATCACTTTAAAAATTCTCGGATCCGGATCTTCACCAAAATCGAATCAATTTGTTCTTCCTTCCCGATCCATCTTGTCCACTTGTCCATCCATTATTTGTCCAAGTCTCTATTTTGTCCTGCAACACTGCCGTTTGTATGCCCCCCCCTTCTCTCTTTACTCTTCCTTTTGTTCTGTTGCGTCCTGATCCATTCTGTTTTAGCTCTTACACGAGCCTTGGCTTTGTGTCTCAAAATAATAATAAACTGTCGATTCTCACGTCTTTGTAGTCAGGCTTTCTTGACGAGTTTGCATGCGTCACAAACAGTTTGATGACTGACTGACTCCCCGACCACAAACATTGCAGGTGTACCACTTCTCCCGTTAGTCGTTATCTTCATTTGTGGGTTTCAGGAGGTGAAGAGCTCTTCTCACTCAAAATCTCCTCCTCATTTTTGGTGAAGGATGGTGATTCATGAACCAAACTGTGAAACTTCGTTCTCATCACCTCGTTCCAAGGGCTCTTTCCAGAATCTTCACTGAACCTCTGACAGCCTCCACTTGTCATGGTTTCCTGGAAAGATTTTTAAGTATTGAAACTCCCCGGTGTGAAAGCAACCCGCATCCTTTTAACTCCCTTCCTTTTTCCAGGTTGTTGTGAATTTCCCCCCTCCCCTCCCTCAATTCTTTTAGTTTGTTAGTTGTCAGTTTGTTTGTTTCATTCAGCTTGTCTGCAGCTTATTCATCCCCGTGTGTCCCTCTCCCTCTCTCCTCGATTTCACGTTCACTTGCACCTTGCTGTTGGTATTTCCCCTCTTTCCATTTTGTTCCCTTCTCTTCTGCCCGAGGTCTTCCACAAGCCTCGATAACGTGTGCAACGTCTTTCAGAAAATTTCGCAATTGCATCGTTGCTCTCACACCAATGTGAATACGGAGGTGGCTGAACAATTGTGATTTGTCCCAGATTTTCCTTGCACAGACCGTATGGATGTGAGTGAACGAACAGGTGCCTTTTTAAAATCAGATTTACCCACGAACATCGTCGCATAAACCTAGCAACTGTAAGGACCGTGTCTCGTGTGCATTTGCAGGTGCATCTGACAGTTTGACGACCGATTGACTCCTTTGCCGCAAAGTGAATGGGCACGTGCCATTTCAACTCCCACTCGCCGGAAGGAGCTCGCACAATCTTTGCAAGTGTAAGGAAAGCCTCCCGAGTGAACATGCACGCGCTTTTTGTAAATGCTTTTCGGACCGGAAAGTCTTCGCGCAATCTTTACCCGACGCGCGCGAAGCGAAAAGCAGGGTTAAGAAATTGGTTCACTTTGTCTATCCGTCTACAAACGTTAGTTTATGATCGAGGAACTCCTTAATTCAAATCAAATGTTCTATTTTGAGCATGAATCGGAGCATGAACCTGCAGTTGAGCGGTACTTTGGCTCTGAATTTGGCAAACTGCACGGAATCTCGTCCCAACGGCGCATGCACAGAGAGGAAGGAGTAAGGTAATTTTTTTTTAGTCTGTCTGGCAGTCAAACAAAATTGAAAATCATTCCAAACAGGAAACTTACTGTTTTTAGGGACTTCATAAAGGACACAAACAACAGGCATGGAGAACTAATGTAATGTGTTTAATAAGGTGGTGTAAAACATGGTGCATCAACGGCGGTAAACCTCTGAAAATGGTTGCGTAAAACTTTTTAAATCATTACTTCAATTCCAATTAATTACAGACTTTAACACTGGAGAACACAGATTACCTTCTTGGCACTTTCAAAACCCTTCCGTTTAGCAGGAACAGGGCAAAACTCCTGCCAGAACTCCAGCTCGAGTCCTGCCAGAACTACTTTGTGCAAAGCTTGCAACTGCACGGACGCACGTGAACGTGCTCGTGCCTTTTAATAACCCACGTATCCGTAAATACCTTTGAACAAATTTCACAATGCTACGGACCCTCTCCGTTGCGGGATTTCATGCGATTCTGACAGTTTGAAGACCGGTGGGAATGCCTTTCCGCAAACAAGCGCAGGTGTGCGGCTTCTCCCCGGTGTGAACGCGTCTGTCCTCGCACAAATTTCACAACTCAATCGACGGACTCCCGTGTGAATGCGCACGCGCCGCGTCAGGTCGGACCTGCGCCAGAACGTCTGCGCAAACGTTCCAACCGTATGGGCTTTCCTCGGTGTGGTCACGCATGTGCCTTCTCAATTCCGAACCGAAACAAAACGTCTTCGTGCAAACGACGCAACCGTATCGGAGTTCTTCCATGTGGACGCGCATGTGCTGCTTCAAGTGGGATTCGCGCGAGAACGTCTTCGTGCAAAGTTCGCAACCGTGTCGTTGCTTTCTGCTGTGGGTACGCATGTGTCTCTGACAGAACAACGATTGAGTGAATCTCTTCTTGCAATACTTACAGACAAACGGCTTCTTCGTTTCGGGCACTGCAAAAATGCTTTTCAAGTGGGAAGTATCAGGACCGTCGGTCCGTTGATTGTTGTCGCTTAATAATGGTCGGTGCAGGTCCAAGTGCACAAGCAAAGTAGCCTCAGTGGTGAAGCTGCGAGAGCACGAGGTGCACGGGAACTTCCTGATGATCTTCTCGTGTAATCCTACAAAGAAAATTCACATTAATTCATAATTTTAGGAAGCTGGTGAATTGAAAAAGAATGCTTAAAATAAAGCTACAAAAGACACAGACGTGGTGTGCGAGGTCAAATGGATCAATTGCATCTGATGACAATGTGCAAAATGTCTTCCACAAAAAATTGCTCCATCCGGAAATCCCAATGGGCGTGGAGTGTGCCATCACAAATCCCCACGCTTCCCAACTCAAGCAAACTTGAAATATGGTGAAACGTCCCACCAGGAATGACCCAATATCAAATTTTGAGTTGAATTTTGTACCTCCACCACCGATGGTGGAGGTGGTTATGTTTTCACCCCTTTCTGTCTCTCTGCTTCCTGGAAAAATCGAAGATTTTTGAAGTATATTGGTCGGCCGATTTTGTTTGTCTGACGGTCTGTCTGTTTGTCTATTGCCTATAGGTCACGATGCAAAACCGATCGCCATGAAACTTTACTAAGTTGTTGAGGTAGTCTCAACTGAGAAGCTTATTGATTTTGAGGTCAAAGGTCATCATCTTGAGGTCGAATTTATAAAATCGTCATTTTTTCATCCGATTGACTTGATATTTGAACAGGATTCGTATATTGCGTCACTGGATTGGGAAAACCAACTACTTTTGAGGTCAAAAGGTCAACTCAAGTTAAAACTTCGAAAACCATCAAATTTCATCCGAATAATCGTCAGTTTTCATCCGATTAACCTGCACATTAAGCAGCAATTGCATAGTACGTCACTAAATTTGGAAGCCAACAATTTGAGGTCAAAAGGTCAAAGGTCAACTCAAGCTCAAACTTCTAAAATCATCAATTTATTTTGAAAAAATAATCAATTTCCATCCGATTGACCTGAGCTTTGATCAACATTGTCAATTTTAATCTTAATGAAATGGACAATTTGATGTATCGATGGCAACCATTGGAGAGTGGGGTGTATTTTGCAAGTGTCGTTTTCTGCACGTCTTTTTCTTGTCTGTTTGCTTGTGTGCAGGATATCTCAAGAAGTTGTGGATGGATTCAGATGAAACTTGGTGGACATGTTGGGTGTGTGGCAAGTACAAATTTATTTGATTTGGTGAAGATCTGAATACGAGAATTATTCAATTTTTACAGCGATTCTTCACCATTGAGAGAGAGGGCCAAAAACGATAAATAACATGATATTTCAAAAATGTAATTGGCCCGATATGTTTTCGTGGATCAGGCATTACGTGGAGGTAAGCGCTCTACGGGGTGCAATTCTAGTTTTTTTTTCTGTTTTGACCCCTGTGACTGACTCTAAATCCCAACCCCCTGAGGCATGAACCAGGGGTCAAATCCAAAAAATCATGACATATTTCATGCGTCACCCAATGTTGATTGCATATACAAAGTTTCATTTTAAAAAATGTTTTAAAATGTGCCCGTAATTTCATTTTTCTGTTATTTGACCTTTTGACAATGCACCAAGGCCCTAAGGAGAAAGCCAAAAATGATACTGCTCTCCCACCTTCTTACCATGTAGTAATCACAACTTAAGTTTGGTGAATTTCTGCACAACCTTTTAGGTCGAGGAGACGGCATGACAGACAGACAGACAGACAGACAGATAACGATTCAAATATCACCCTGTTTGTTTGTTTGTTGTTAAGCGTGGAGATAATCACTAATTAGTGCTGGCATCTCAAGGAGATGGGGATGGGCCAGGAAACTGCCTGGGGGATGGCCAGACGGAGGCCCTGGTGTACCAGCGGAAAGTGGATGCAGCGACGCGCTGCTCCGGCACATGCTCCCATACCTGACCAGAATGCTGGGAACTGCACTGTTCAAAATGAGCAGGCCACAATGGAATTTGCATGGGGGGAAGTGAGGAAGAGAAAACTCGGTGGTTTTCCTTTGCACTTCCCAGCAGTTGTCAACTGGGGAATTTGTGATCAAGCCGAGGCACAGATAGATAAACACGGAAAGTGGCAGTCAAGCTTCTTTAGAAAGGGGAAGTCGTACCTTGTATTGTTGTGGGCTGGGGGTCGGTGGCGATGAACGATTACTAGGTGGAGCAGTGGAGTCGTCTCCCACCGAACACCCGGAATTTAGGTCGTGACTCTCGGACAACTCCGAAAGTTCACGGGTCACTTAGAGGACCGCGGTCGCCAATATTTTGAGGGCGTGAGGTCGGGTCCACTTGTCTAATTCCAATTTACCTAAGTACTCATGCCGTCCAACTACCAGGGAAACCACACCCTCGGCCGACTTTGTCCGAATCGAGTCGCTATCACCGACTCGGATCCGGCGTAACCGAGCGGAAGGTACCAAAGCCGCGCCGGACCAAATGAACAATTTATGGCATGAACGGCGTTACTATTTCTCAATACGCACCTTGCTAGGCCAATGAGAGAAAGCACAGAAAAAGAGCTGGTACATTTAACAGGGGTTTATTTATAAAAATAATCGGGGAGGGGGAGCACAAAAAGAGCAGAGTTATCCGAATAAGAAATTGTAATTTACAAGGAAAGGAAAACACTTATACAATTCTACTTACAGACGGGGCCCACGGACGGACGGACGGACGGACGGACGGACGGACACACACACACACACGCACGCACACACACACACACACACACACACACACACACACACACACACACACACACACACACACACACACACACACACACACACACACACACAAAACTGGACCTCGTGGGTCTATTCGGTAGAGCCAGGCTGGGGTACCTTATCGCCTCGTGTGGTCACACCGACTCTGAATCACCACGGTGGGACTCAAACCCATGACCCGAAGTCCAGGGCCCACGTCCCCAGCAGCTCAGCCACCACCACGAGAATCCACCGCAAACGGCCGCAGACGACGACCGAGACCAGGCCACCACGACCACAGACGCTCAGCAGTAGCCACGATCACTGCTCTTCAGTCACCACCACCACGGTGAGCCACCGCAAAGGACCACAGACCGCTCGAACCACGACCGCAGACCAAGCTAATCGCCACAATCACTGCTCTACTCTCTTAAGGTGGGAGCGGTTTCTTTCCTCACCACTCGCCTCCTGATTGGACGGTTCCATTGCGTGATCCGCTGGCTGTCCCTCATTGAACAGGCCCACAGTAGGTGGGGCAACTCCCACCTTTCTGGGGCGGAGTCGGTTCTGAGGTGATGGAGGCTCCCCCCACGCCTTCAGCCAAAAACACGTGGGCAATGGCGACCGGGTTGAGTGAGGGTGGTGTCATTGTTGTTGTTGTTGTTGTTTAAAAACCTAACTAAAAATAACTCGTAGCGCACACACGAAATTCCCATTAGACAGAAGGGGGGATTCTAACTATAAACACATACTTATCAAAATAAGTGAACTATGGGGACTCTGGCTGTTTGTGTGCACAAGGCTTCCAAATTTGTAACGGTACGTCCACCAGCATAAAAACAACTAGATTGGACAGCCAGGTAAATTATGGAGGAAATACACATCTAATATCCGTATAGTGTTTAAAATTCTGTCGTGTCCACCCAGTTAAGTTAATTACCCCGACCCAGTTGTCATGGACGGGGTGGTTAACACTGACCTGGATGAATGGCCGAACAGTTCTCTTGGAGGCGAACAGCCGAGTTACCTGGAGATTATGGCATGCGCAGGACAGAAGGCAGTGAAGCACGTACCAGACACGCTCACCAGGATGGAGGACAAGGGTTTATACTCGAACAAACAACGAATAGACAGACACAAGCTCAAGGCTGTAAGCCTCCATGGGAAATTGTTTGGCTATCCGTCCAAGTAGGCGAACTGTTCAGGCAAACCCCTTGGACACGACAAATATATATGTATATATGTATGTATGTATGTATGTATGTATATATATATATATATATATATATATATATATATATATATATATATATATATATATGTATATATATATATATATATATATATATATATATATATATATATATATATATATATATATATATATATATATATATATATATACATTGTTACGGCTGTGGAAATTCGCAGACCACCATAAAGGACCTTAGATCAGTTATGACGATAAGTAATTGTGTAGTGAGATTTCCCCACCGTTGTTTCGAGGGAATTTCTGTGTTCACAGCGCTGCGATCTTTTGAGATAGCCGTTTTTCTTTTCTCTAACATTATTTTGGACCAATCATCTCCCAACAACCAAATCGCCACCACCAACATTCCCAAACAACTACAACACCACCACCTTCGCCTCTTTACCTCCACAACTCCACCCCGCAAACATCGCTTCACCGCCATTCTCAAACGATGCCCGCCAACAACCAAATCGCCACCACCAACACCCTTCCCAAACCACCACAGCAAACTCCCACCACCTTCGCCTTTCTACCGAACATCAGGTCATGGGTTGTGAATGAGATCCTTTCAAAGGAGAAATCGGATTAGGAATGATTCACGCCCACTTTTCATCCATCGAATGGCTGAGCATCAGGTGGTGTAGCCCCGCCTCCAAACCCGCTGTGATCCACAAATTTACATATACACTCCTCCCCCGGCCAATATAAGCGTGAGCACAACGCAGCTCGAGGCAGTCTGGAATCGGTGGAGAGGCAGTCAAGGCAGTCTGGAGTCGGTGGAGTGGCAGTCAAGTCGGGTCTGGAGAGTGGGGGTCTGGAGGGGTCAGAGAGCAGGACGGAGCTCGAAGAGGCAGACAGCGGCAGTGTCGGTGCAGCAGTGTCGGTGGGGCAGAGTCGGGAGACGGAGCTCGAAGCAGACGGGGAAAGGCAGACGGGAGTCAGGAGACGGAGAGGAAGGAGCTCGGAGCGTCAGCAATTCCCCTCTCCGTTACCGAGCTCCGCGCTAAGAAAGCGCCGTTAACCCCGTCCGTTCCCCTCCTCAACCATGGTGCCGACGGTGAAACACATGCCTGCGCGGAGAACGCCGGAGAGAGCTCACCGGCCACGCCAGGAGCACGAAGCCAAGCGCAGCTACGCTGACATCACGGCTTGCCCGCCATCGCGCCACAAGGGTGCGGGTAAGACCCTTCAGTCTCGTGGACCTGGCCGCTCATCCAGGTTCCACGCACTTTTGGTCCACGAACCTGTCTGCCACCCTTGCCTTTGAGGGTGGCTTTTTCCTTTGCTTTTGTGTAAATGCATGTGGTGGCGCCGTCTTATAAGTAGAATTGTCGAAGTGTGCGTGTGGAATAAAGACACTTTATTCGGTTGTAATTCTTCATTTGCTTGCTTGACTGTTATCCGTGCATGATTTTCTGTATGGCTGTAAATACATGCCTTGTCTGAGTGTGAAATAAATGTGCTTGTTGAACTGATCCCCGTTTCGTTGCGTCCTTTCCCTTGTTTGAAAGTTCCATCTTGCATCACGGAAGGAATTGGTGGGAGGGATGTGTGCACCCAGTAAATAATCACGTCCGTCGGGGCCGGCGATAACACCGCTCGATTATCACTGAAACACGGAACGGACCGCTTAAGCGGTTCGTGTCCGAGGCCGGCCAGCGGCGAGGTACGATCGCCCGGTTAACTACTCGCGCAGGTACTTAGGTAGGTCGAGTTTGGCGAACAACCCTATCCTGCGCGGGTGGCCGATTGGCACGATTGTGGTGTGGTCGAAAGACCCACCCGTGACTAGCTCCTGGCGGTAGTTCCAAGGAGGGTCACTACTGAATTGTCCGTTCCGGTGTGCGACGCGGTCGCGATTCGAGTTATGTGGCCGATCGCACGCCGGGCGGACCGAAATTCGTAACAATATATATATATATATATATATATATATATATATATATATATATATATATATATATATATATATATATATATATATATATATATATATATATATATATATATATATATATATATATATATCTATATCGAAACATGAGTGTGACGAGCAGTCCATTGATCCCCACTGGACAACAGTCCACAACCACAACAGTCCAAACAGTTGGTGTGGACTGTTGTCCAATGGGGATCAGTGGAGTGCTCGTCACACTCCACATGTTTCGATTTTCCCGCCGATCACATCACGTGGTTTCTGGTTGAATGGTGTGCATTAGCAGGAACAATTGTCTGGGTGGCAGACGGATGGTTGTTTTGTGTGGATTATTTGGTTTTACCGTGTGAGACATAATCCGTGGCGATGATCACCATAGCCTGATGTCCGTAGTCCGTAGCCTGATGGAGTACTGCTGATGGAGTACGGGAAAATCGGAACATGTGGAGTGTGACGAGCACTCCACTGATCCCCATTGGACAACAGTCCACACCAACTGTTTGGACTGTTGTGGTTGTGGAATTTTGTCCGTAGCCTGATGGAGTACTGCTTCCCCTCTGGGCTGGTGCTCCTGCCTCCCACCTTTCTCTGCTTCACGCTGTCGAAACCAGGGCATTTAAGATCATTGGCATCTCCCGCAATGAAGCTGAGTCTTTGGGCCTCTCACTCAATCACCGCAGGTTGGTCGGTGGTCTTTCTGTCTTCTACCGACTCCTCTCCAGCCTTGCCCCCCCTGCTCTCTCTGCGATTTGTCCCCACCACATTTCCACAGGGCGCTCAAGGTCCGCCAACAACCCCCTTCTGGTAAAACTACCAAAATCACGAATCACTGCTCATCTTCACTCTTTCATTCCTCTTTTTTCCCGCCTTTGGAATAAACTTCCTCACTCTATTCTTTCCCATTCTTCTCTCCAGGCTTTCAAAACAGCTGTTCACCACCACCTCTTATCTTCCCCCATCCAAATCCTCGATCTTTTCTACCCCTGATAATCCACCCAAGCCCACTTCCTTCAATTCTCCTGTTTTCCTTCCTGAAAGTCCCTGTAATGTCCATCTTCTCTTCGCCATGTTCCCGTCCCATCCCCATCCCTCTCCCTTCCACAGTTCACCTAATGTGTCTGTTCCCCAATGTTTTGTCCCTTCCACTCCCGCCCCTCTTGTCTCATGCATCCTTGCTGTGAGTTGTGTGTTAGCTCTCATACGAGCCTCGACCAAGGTATACAAAAATATATATATATATATAACAGTCGGTGCGTCTGATATACATATATACATATATACATACATACATACATACATACACACACATATACATATACACATACATACATATACACACACTGTCATGTCCGGGGTGGGTTAACTCCGACCTGGACAGATGGCAAAGCTTCTCCCTTGAAGGCTACAACCGAGACTCGGAGATTAATGTACGTGGGAAAGGGGGCACAATAGCGGAGAGGCGATCCACACAGGGGGAGCACAGCACAGGGGCGCTGCACCAGAACAGCACACGGCTACAGTTTCTTAAAAGGAATACATTTAATGAAAATAAATGAATACTTACAACGGAAAATAATTCAAAAGGTAATGATAATAATATTAAAAATAAAGTAAATAAATCTGACAGTCGAGGCACCTCTCATTCAGACAAAGGGAACACAAGATGAAAAGAAAAACCCTTCCTTTCAAATGTTCTTGTACTTAGCTTGGCCCAGAGCAGGTCCTTGTGGAACTTGGAATTGAGGTGCTCCTATTCGCATGTGCAGATGTGCACAAAAATGCCGCTTCTCTCATAGCGGGATAAATGCACGCCAGGCAATCCACAAGCGGCACTCCACACCAAAGCTCAGAGCCCAGTGTTGTGGCTTCACGCGCTCCGATCGTCCTCACCGACTCCACCAAGAGCCAAAGGCCAGCGTCTTGCTTCACCACGTGAGCCAAATCACCTCAACATGAATTCAATGGTCGTGTCGTCCTCCTCGGCGTGCGCTCAACCTCCGCTCTCGCCTCTGCCTATGCCTCTTCAACTATTCAGTCGGAAGCCGACCGAGTCCGATGCCTCTCAAAATGTCCCAGCCTACTGATCACGGCTCTCCACCAAAAGCACCCAAGCCAACCTTTTTAATCCCATTTTCCTCTGTCCTATTTATTCCTCCGCCTCCGGGGTGTGTCCTGCTCGCACCCAACCCAGGAAGGCGGGGTTTCTGCCTGCTTGGCCAGATTCTGACGTCACTCCTGTTGATGCAATTTCTCCGAAATTAGCATAATGGGTTTGAGAGTGATAAAAACAACAATAAAATGTTGATAATTAAACCTTGATATTGTTGCGGATTCGCGCCCGCCGGCGTGCTGGCGGCCACGTAACTCGAATCGCGGCACGTCGCCCACTGGACGGACAATCCCGTCGTGACCCTCTCGGACCAACGCCGGGAACCAGTCACGGGTGGGCCTTTCGGCCTCACCACGATCGTGCCAATCGGCCCCCCGCGTGGGATAGGGTTGTTCGCCAAATTCGACCTACCTAAGTACCCACACGGAGGGTAGACCGGGCGATCGCACCTCGCCGCAGGTCGACTTCGGACACGGGCCACTTTAAGCGACCCGTTCCGTACTATCGGGATAACCGAGCGGTGTTATCGTCAACCTCGACGGTTCCGATTAATTATCGGGCGTATTTAGCCCACGACCAACCCTTTACGTGAAGCAAGATGGAGATTCAATTAGAGAAAAGACGAAGCGAAACGGGAGAAACAGTTCAACATAAAGCACATTTATTCCGTGGCAAACGGAAAGCACACATATACAATTACCACAATTATGCACCAAAAGCAAATGTAACAAAAGAAGAAACAACAATTACGCACCAAAAGCAATTGCAACAAAAGAAACACAATGCAGATCTACTACCGACTACGCGAGCACACGGCAACACTTACACAGTTTTACTTCACAGACGGCGCCGACAACACATACTCCAAAGCAACAGAAAAAAGGGGCCACCCTCAACGATAAGGGGGCAGACGGGCCTGGGGCCGAGACCGCGTCGAGCCTACCCGTCAGGTGATGAGCCGCAAAATGGCGGCGGCGCCCCGACTCCGCGGGCCTCGCTGGCACTGCCTGGAATGGGGTGGGAACGGGGCCCCCTTCTCACACTATCTCAGCGCGGGGGGAAACAGGGGGGGTTGTTGATGCTCGGGGGAAAGAGGATATCTGGCTGGCTTGGGTCCCGCGACGAGCGACGCCACTGCGACCTCGACCGCGTTCCCGGCCTCCCCTCTCCGCAGCTCCCCGACTCTGACACGAGCGCAGACCTCCACAAAGCTCCTTGGCTTCTCCAGACTCTCCGGACCCCGACAGACACTCTCTCGACTGATTTCGCCGCCGCCACAACTCTCCAACTCTTCCCTCTGCCGCTGCCACACCTCTCCACTCTTCCTCGATTCGCCCCACGCTCGGCGCTTTATAGTGCGACAGGAGAAACCATATGCAGATTTTTGGATCAGGATCGGCTCGGGGGCGGAGCCACGCTCGCCCATTGGACAGAGGAAAAGTGGGCGTGAATCATTCCTGATCCTCGAATCTGCATATATCGATTATACTCCGACGCGCCTGGAGGCGGGGCCAAATCGCCCATTGGACAGAGGAAAAGTGGGCGTGAATCATTCCTGATCCTCGAATCTGCATATATCGATTATACTCCGACGCGCCTGGAGGCGGGGCCAAATCGCCCCACGCTCGCTGATAGGACGGAACAGAAGTGGGCGTGAATCATTCTTGATCCGATTTCTCGGAAAGGCCGCTTTTTGCACCCGCTGCTCGGTGCGCGCCCTGTACGAGTCCAGGATCGGTGCCCACAAGCGGCGCGGGAATGGCGGTGATGCGATGGTTGCGAGAGCGAGATGTGACGGTAAAGGTCGTGGCTGTTGGCGTTGTTGTTGTTGTTGTGAAGCGGCGTTGCGGTTGGTGGTTGTTGTGTGATGGCTGTTGAGACGTGGTTGGCTCAAAATAAAGATAGAACAGAAAAACGGCTATCTTAAAGGGTCGCAGCCCGAATGAATGACATTTATTCCCTCTAAACAACGGGTTTGGGCTAACTACACATATACTTACAGAGATATCTCACCTATGGGACCTGAATGGTGGTTTGCGAATTTCCTCAACCACAACAATATTAAAAATAAATGTCATCAATCTGAAATAGAAAATGTACTCAAATATCATATGATTCTTTGTGCTTGAACATGTATCCATTTTAATTTTAATTAACATAATCATATCTTTCCTTTGTGTGGAAAGATCGACCTGACTATTAAAATTGTAATGAGCAGGCCGAATTTTCAAGTGAGCTGAATTCAGTAAAAAAAAGAATTGCCTTTCATTTAAAAGCTATCCAAGGGATTTACTTTATAAAAGGCACCAACAAGTTGGAATGTGGGTCTAAGAAAATGTCCAGATGTATTCACGAAAGCTCTAATCACTTCAAGATAATATATTTTCCCAGTCTGGGAGAAGCAGACTGACTTTTAACCTATACATACTATAGAAATTTATCAAAATGCCCATTTGAGTTGAAGTTTGACATCATTCTAGCATTCTGTGCGTTTTTCTGTGCCGGGAGAGCATCAACACATTTGGATTTGAAATATATGTTGCAACCATTCAACCAGGTTAAGCTGAGGCTGTACGAAGGCTGAAGATAAGCTTTATCTAGGGAATGTCAAGACCTGACAAAGTTGGCGCCAGCGTTTGTAAATAAACAAAGACAAATGTGTCCAAGAGCCGCGTCCTAAAGGCAATAACAACTTCCGATATTTCGTCACGTGCCTTGATGAAGCCAATAGCGAGATCCGTCATGGAGGCTCCTGTTCATGAGAAAATCGTGTATTTACGAAATTTAAACAATTTAAATGGAATAATCTTTAAATAGTAACGTGAACTATTCGAAACTTTAAAGCAAACGTCCGAATATATTTAAAAGTTGATGATATACGCTCTCAAAAGGCACACTCAATGCGAGGATGTGTACAGGTGTTTAGTGTTTAAGGAGATCCGGATCCTGTATATAAAAGAGCCGAGTCCTAAAGGTTTTATCTTCACCAGAAGAAGAACAAGAAGAAGAAGAACAACGCGGAGCTCTCTTAGAGCCAGCGTTCGCTACGCGAGACGTAGCTAAAAATACTACGTCTCACTGAAACCTGTATAAGGAACTAAAATTCTCCATGTATTTCAGAGATCTAGAACAAGTCTGTGTTCATATCCTCCATATGTGCATATGTATGCGTTTGTATGTATTTGTTTATGTTGTTCGTTAAATAAATGGTCAAATGTAAAGGATGACTTAGAAATTTCTTCCACATGCCCATCAATCGTCCCTCGAGGGCGTCACTTCGCTTGTTGTCAACCTTTGAAGGCGTGGCTTTCTGCCCGTTTGTTGTGCTTTTAAGCACGTGGTCCCCAAATTTATTGCCGATCTTGAAATATAAAAAGAGGTAAAAAATCACAGAGGGCAATCACATACTGGGGAACTTATTCTTACTCCCTAGGCTAATAGTGGGGCAACTTAGCTAAATATAGCATAACAATTGTGCATTTTGTGAGGAATGCACCAAATTTGGCACACTAGTAGCCGATCATATTGTTACGGTTGTGGAAATTCGCATTACACCATAAAGGGCCCTCAGTTCAGATATCTCTGTAAGCACATGTGTAGTTAGCCCAAACCCGTTGTATAGAGGGAATTTATGTGATCCATCCGGGCTGCGACGCTTTGAGTCAGCCATTTTTCTGTTCTATCTTTTATTTCAAACAAACAGCCATCTCAACAACCACGCCATCCCCACCACAGCGCCAACCACACTGCAACCACGTCACCTCCACCATATCTTCACCACTCGCCATTCAGTAGGCCCTGTGCGGTTACGATCTCCAGGAACAAACAAAAACCAACAATGATGCGCGGGGGTTTTCCCGCCAGTTTCTCCCGTCGAAATTCTCCGCGCTTGGTGTGGGGGAAGTGCGATCCGAGCCGGGGGTCAAAGGTGAGAAAAGGTGGGGGCCTCTTTTTGGGGGAATACTTCCCTGGCTCTGAGCCAAGACTGACTCCCCCGGCCCCTGCACGGCGCGGGGTGGAGGGAGAGCGAGAGGTCACGCCCCCCTTCGAGAGGCTTCTCCAAGAAGCTCGAAGGGAGGCGGGGCCGAAAACGGGGCGGAGCGAAGGGCGGAGCCCCACGCCACAAAAGGCGGACAGGACGGACCTTGAGGGGGGGGGGTGGTCAGTGGTTGGTCGAGAGTTGGTCGAGTTGTTGGTCGAGTTGTTCGAGTTGTTGGTCGAGAGTTGGTTCTTCGAGGCTTCCTGTCAGTTTGTCTTGTCGGGGGAAGAGTCCTGCGCCCGCGGCTTGGCGAGCGGCCTGTCACGAAGGCATGGATGGGAGACGCGGCAGCGCCGGTTGTGAGGTGGACCTGCGTGTCTGGACGAGGAGTGCCGGAGAGGGTTCGCCGGCCGCGAGAGAGGTCGGGGCCAGGCGCAACCACGATGACGGTCGTGGGAGAGGGGCTCACCGGCCACGAAAAGGGAAGTCGCGACTTCTTTTTCCTTTTCCTTTGCTTTTTGTGTAAATGTCTGTGGGTGGCGCCGTCCGTCAAGTAGTATTGTTTTAAGTGTTGCCGTGTGTTCGCGTATTCGGTCGTTGCTCTGCATTGTTGTTGTTGTTTTAAATTGATATATGTGCATTCTGATTCTGTTTGGCTGTATATGTGTGCTCTGTGACTGTGTGAATAAAGTGCTTGTATGAACTTGTTCCCCGTTTCGCTGCTTCCTTCCCTTTGTTGAATCTCCATCTTGCTTCACGTAAAGGGTTCGTAGTGGGCTTAATACGCCCGATAAGTAATCGGAACCATCGAGGCCGACGATAACACCGCTCGGTTATCCCGATAGTACGGAACGGACCGCTAAAGCGGCCCATGTCCAGAGTCGACCTGCGGCGAGGTGCGATCGCCCGGTTTACCATCCGCGTGGGTACTGAGGTAGGTCGAGTTTGGCGAACAACCCTATCCCCACGCGGGTAGCCGATTGGCACGATCGTGGTGAGGCTGAAAGGCCCACCCGTGACTAGCTCCCGGCGTTAGTCCGAGACGGTCACGACAGAAATGTCGTCCGGTGGGCGACGTGCCACGATTCGAGTCATGTGGCCGATCGCAAGCCGGCGGGCGCGAATTCACAACAATATTTTTAACAGATTTTGATATTGGGCCATCTCAAATTCAGGGCTGATGGCTGTGGCAGCCATTTTCCACTGCCATCAAAAATTTGAGTTGGCCCAATATCCAAATCTGTTCATAATATTGATGCGAATTCGCGCCCGCCGGTGTGCGATCTGACGCGCGACTCGAATGGCGGCTGCCTCGTCCACCGGAACGGACAATTCTGTCGTGACCCTCTCGGAATAACGCCGGGAGCTAGTCACGGTTGGGGGTTTAACCCCACCACGACCGTGCCAATTGCCCACCCGCGCAGGATAGGGTTGCTCGCCAAATTTGATCTACCTAAGTACCTGCGCGGATGGTCGACCGGACGATCCTCCCTCGCCGCAGGCCGACTCCGGACACGAACCACTTAAGCAGTCCGTTCCGTACTATCTGGATAACCAAAAGGTGTTATCGTCGGCCTCGACGGTTCCGATTAATTATCGGGCGTATTAAGCCCACGACCAACGCTTTACGTGAAGCAGGATGGAGGGTCAATAAAGAAAAGACGAAGCGAAACGGGAAAACAGTTCACACAATGCACATTTATTACGCGACACACGGAAAGCACACATATACAGCCAAACAGTCAAAATGCACATGCAGCAGTTACAACAAAAGAAACAATGACGCAGAGTTACTACGGAATACGCGTACACACGGCAACACTTATACAGTTCTACTTTACAGACGGCGCCAACACACATTTACTCAAAAGCAAAGGAAAGAAGCCACCCTCATAGACAAGGGGGCAGACGGGCCTGTAGGTCAATATGCGCGCGTGACCTGAAGGAGCGGCCAGGTCGGCGAGACCGGGTGGGTCCTACCCGTGTCCTCGTGACTCGTTTGCGGACGAGCCGCAGATGTGGCCGCGTGGCTGTGCCCCGACTCCGTGCTCCTTGGCGGGTTTTGTTGGCACCACGTTTGGAGTGGGGTGGGAACGGGGCCCTCTTGTTGCACTATCTCAGCGCGGGGGAAAGGGGGAATTGTTGATGCCCTGGGGGAGGAGCATGGCTGGCTGGCCTGGGTCCCACGATGAGCGATCTCACACCGCGACCTCGGACCCGAGCTCCTTTGCCTCTTCCCGCAACTCTCCTCAGCCGACTGCAGAACCCAACTCAATGCCTTCGCCACCCGACTCCACTATCTGCCACACCGATGACTCGACTCACTCTGCCCTGCCGACACAATGCTACTGCCACACACTTCCACTGCCACACTGCTACTGCCACACTGCTACTGCCACACTCTGCCACAATTCGCCTTGCGCTCGCCGTTTTATAGGCCGGCAGGAGAAAACAATATGCAAATTTCCGGATCAGGATGACCTCGGGGGCGGAGCCACGCTCGCCAATTGGACGGAGGAAAAGTGGGCGTGAACCTCCCCTGATCCTAGAATTTGCATATATCGATTTCACACAGACGCGCCTGGAGGCGGGGCCAAGCCGCTCCGCGCTTGCTAATTGGATGGATCAGAATTGGGCGTGTAGCGTTCTTGATCCAAATTCTCCTTCGGAAAGGCCGCTATTTGCCTCGCGGCTTGGTGCGTATCGCTAAACGAGCCCAAGATAGCCCGACCCTCAGTGTTCACAGGTGGTACGGGAATGGCCGTAGAAGGAGAGAGGTGAAGGTGGTGGAGGGTTTTCGGTGGTGGTTTGATGGTTATGGTGCCGTTTGGGAATGACGGTGCTGCGATGTTTGCGGGATTGAGTTGTGAAGGTAAAGGTCGTGGCTGTTGGCGTTGTTGTTGTTGTCTGAGGGTTGGAGCGTGGTTGTAGTTGGTGGCGATGGCTGGCGTGGTGGTTAAGGTGGTTGTTGTGTGATGGCGGTTGAGACGTGGTTGGTTCAAAATAAAGATAGAACAGAAAAACGGCTATCTCAAAGCGTCGCAGCCCGAATGAATCACATAAATTCCCTCGAGACAACGGATTTGGGGCTAACTACACATGTACTTAGAGATATCTCACCTATGGGCCCTTCATGGTGTAATGCGAATTTCCACAGCTGTAACACTACCCCTCCCCTTTTTACAGACTCGTCCCGAGTCGTCAAATTCTCGTGTGCCATCATGTGTAGTTCTCCCCTCGTACGTTTTACCTACGGATCCCTGAGTGCGACATTCATGGTATTCGTGTCCCCAAAATAACCTGAGGGCTGAGCAACTAACTAAACAAACCCACTCATACGGACGACTTAAATAAAATTGCCGGCGCTAAGACAGACATGCCGGGGGCGCACTCATATGTACAGTACATCTTAACCTTAACTTACAAATTTTACACTAAACCATGGCCCAGGATCAATGGACTCTGCAGGAAGCAAAACAAAAGTCAACCGGCACACGGGCCGCCACTGCAGGCCCGTGTTGTAGCTGCCAACAGGACAGTCCTTGTGGCTTGCAAACTGTTGCCTTGATCCTGGCGCACATGGCAATGAACAAGGGGGAGGGGGGCAAAGCAAAATTGAACGGGGATGGTGAACATGGGCAGTGGGCATGGCATGGCAAAGGCAGCAGGCAAACACAGCCTGCAGAACAGGGCCATTGCAGGCAAACACAGCCGGCAGACGAACTGGCCGGCTCAGGCCTTGCAGCAAACAGCAGCAGACGATCCGGCCGGTTCAGGCCTCGCAGCAAAACACAGCCAGCCGATGAAGTTGGCTGGCACAGGCTTTGAAGTAACACAGCCAGCAGATGAAGTTGGCCAGCCTTTGCCTTTCAGTGGAGGTTGGTGAAGGGAGTGCGGTGGTGCTGGCCACTCAGAAGGCGGGCTCGGACCTACCTACCCGTCTCCCTACCACCTTTGCCTGTCACTGTACATACCCACTCCCTTAATTTGTAAAAACCCAAGTTATACCCAATTAATTTTTTTTGTTGTTTTTATTTTTTATTTTACTTCCCCCTATAAATCGTCCCCTAACCCCCTTTACTGTCTTTGTTCGGCTAACCTATCGTCCACTAGCCTACTCTCAACCCTACGTTCCCTTCCTGGAGGGGAATGAGGGAGAGCTCGCGTCCTGTGTCGAGGTCCAACGAAGCCTCAGGATGGCCTCCCCAGACTTCAGCGATCGATAACACAAAATGGGTCCAGCGGCCCACAACGAGAGTGAAGGGATGGATGGTGCAGAGGGGTACATCTCCTAATCTACCCTAACCATTATCTCTTAAACTACCCCGGGGCTTTCAACAAGCGCCTCGCGCTTAAACTATTGGTTCTAACAACCCAGATTCCCGTCACCTGTGTTGTTGTCCTTACAATTTCGGGCCTCGCCCCCCAATTTTCTTCCCGTGCCCTCACACGGTCTCATGGCTGGGACGCGTGGCTCCCCTTGGCAGGCACTACCCTCTGCCGATTCTCCAGCTATGGCACCCCCCGGCACTACACTGCCTCCGAGCCTACCAGCTCCGTAAACACCGGGGAGTGCCCTCCCTGGCAACTCCCCTGAAACGCTCACGTGGCAGGCTGGCTTCCCGGGACCCTTTCCGAGGGTCACCCGTGCCCACAACACTGCCCACGCGGCTAATGGCGCCCCGTTCCCCCGCACCATGCGGGCGCACCCATGCCCACTACGCTATCCTGGCCCCCCATGGGCCCTTGGCCGACTACGGCCGACGAGCCTGGTGCCCGGGGTACCCGCTCAGCGATACTCACCTTTCGCAGCCACGCTCCCAACCCGTCAACAGGGCTCCTGCACCCCTCCAAATGGGTATCGAGCCTACACTCCCACCAACAGCAAAACGACTTCCATTTGGTAAATTTAACTAACCCAGCTAACTCACTCTACACTGCCCCAGGGTCCCTTGGGCGTGAGTCACGCCTCCCCCCAATGACTCATCGCACCATGCATTCCCCATTCGCTCCATTCACACAGACCAGCTGGCCTCACTCACTCATCATGTACTCACCTCACAACTCTTCAACACACACACCGCTGAACTCTGTCATCCTAACTGCATCCCCTAACTAACTCGTGCTCCCACGTCATCCTTAAACACTATAGCACGTTCCTTTTAACACTACGTTGCTAAGCTACGTCCCCGCTACACATTCACTGTCTATCACTGTCTCCAAATAATCCATTTTCCCATCTCCCATCCGAAATCTGGCTGCAATCCCTCAACCTAATCCATTCCACGGGCCCTATGAGGACTTACCCCTGCCCCATGAGACCAGCCGAGCTAAGCTAACCCTTCCCCCTAGCTAGTTTCATCCTGTGCCCGGGCAGGGGGTCTTCCACCCCTTGCCTGGGAATCCTGTTCACCCGAAAGCG
Organism: Eptatretus burgeri; assembly: GCF_056783735.1. Taxonomy (NCBI): domain Eukaryota; kingdom Metazoa; phylum Chordata; class Myxini; order Myxiniformes; family Myxinidae; genus Eptatretus; species Eptatretus burgeri. Next base: position 153,621,374 of record NC_140962.1, on the reverse strand, counting down.
AGGCTTGCAGTTTTGTTTTTTTTTTCTCGTGCAGCACCAGAGCGGCAACTCGCAACCTGAGCACCAGCGCGGCAATTCACAGCCGCACACCTTTGGCGTGACGTCATGGCAGCTGTTCGCGTCCCTCGTCCCTCTTGGATGGTATCATCCGGCAGGGATTCACCCTCCTGCCGGATTCCAACCAGACACGCAGCCATGACGTCACCCGGCGCATAAAAAAAAAACACAAGCCCCACGTCTCAAGGGGTTCCCCACGCGAACACATGTGATCTGCCCATTGGAGCTGAACACACCCGCCCGCGTGGAGAACCCGTCCGGTCCAAATCCGAAATCCTGTCTAAACTTTGTCCGTCCGCGGGATCGGGAACATCCACCGCTGGCGTTTCCGGACCGGGCTTCACTCCCGCAAGCGAGCACGTGGCGGCCTCGTGCGTTGCACAGCACGGACCTCACGCTCGCTGCTGGGTGAACCCGGCGCGGTCCTCAAAATAGCTACGGCCGCTACTCGGCCCTCGTTCCTCTGTCGCCGTCTCCGTCGCCATTCAAAGCACGCACACCTGCGTGTCACGACGCTCACACTCCACTCCATCACATTCACACCGGGAGACGCGGCTGCATGCTCACGCATGCCGACCGACATCTCCCTCACACAGAGCGACCTCACACACTCGGCCGCTCACTCACTCGTGCCATTTCCCTTACACAAACCATACCACTCACACACGCGGGGGTACTCGCCCGCGGTATCTCATCCACACACGGCGTGCTGGGAAGCACGCACCTCGGCACACTTGCCACCCCACCACTCACACACGGGATCGCTTCCACACACGGGGACGCACTCACACCTTGCACCACACACACCGGGACAACCACACTGGGGATTCTTGTCCCCACAAGGGGTTCCGGGGCCTCTATACCCCCCAAGCTCGGCGTGCACCCCTTCGCAGCACCCGTTCCCTCAACTCCGCGAAGCACGACTGAACCCACCTGGTCGTGACTCACTTAAAGGGAGCATAGCGGCTCCCTCCGTTCCCGAAGGAGGCTATCCAACTGCTCGCACCGGGTTCCTACACGTTCTGCGAGCTCACCCCCATTATCCTCCACTACACCTCTGTGTGTGTGTGTGTGCTCGTCTTCAATCCTGTCCAATTCACCCTCTATCTCCCGTGTCTCTGCCAACTCAGTCACCTCTTCACCCATTACCTCCCTTGTCTCGACTATTTTTATTTCCTATGTCGTCACCTCGTGTCTCGTCTCACACGTTTCGGTCACCCCATTTAATTTTTCCCTCTCAGTCACCGTCACTTTTTCCGTCGTTGTTACCTCCACGTATCTCACACAACGCGTCTCCCGAATTATTTTCTCACCCGCCCCCACTGCGGGCCTGACAGCCATTGCACTCCCCCCCCAGCTCGTTCGTTCCAGCACGTGGCGTCGCCATTTTGAGCTCCCCGGTTATTGCCTTCATGCCCGCCTGCAGGCTTCGGCCCATGTTCTGCAACTCACCCTGCAGTGTCCGCATATCGCTCCTGAATGCTTGCATGTTCGCATCCATTTTCGCATTCATTGCCGCCAACATGGCGCACAGCCGGGCACGCCAGGCGCACTCGGCCGAGCCGACTCGGCCAGGATCGGTGGGTTTTGGCGGAGGGGTGGAGGGGAGGTGTCATACGCCGTGGCTGCTGCCGCGCCCATTTCGGGCTCTGGGTTCGGTTGGGGGGGAAGTTCATCCTGTACAACCAGCATTTCCTGCATGGGGATCTCATCCTGGACCATGGATTCTACACATTCTAAATCCATATCTACCCCCGGCTCCCGCTCGCCTTGAGACTCCATATTATTTCTCGTAAGGGGTTAATTTGGCCTGCTCGTAATTTGGAGGGAATCGGGGGTCACTACTCTCACCTCTAAACCGATTCCCCGTGAATTTAGCTTGGAGACGTGAGAGTTTGTATCCCACTCCCGGACACCAGTGTTGCGAATTCGCGGCCGCCGGCGTGTGATCGGCTGCTCGACTCGAATGGCGGCCGCCTCGCCCACCGGAATGGACAATTCTGTCATGACCCTCGCGGAACAACGCCAGGAGCTAGTCACGGGTGGGGGTTTAACCCCACCACGACCGTGCCAATTGCCCACCCGCGCAGGATAGGGTTGCTCACCAAATTCGATCTACCTAAGTACCTGCGCGGACGGTCGACCGGGCGATCGTACCTCGCCGCAGGCCGACTCCGGACACGAACCGCTTAAGCGGTCCGTTCCGTGCTATCGGGATAACCGAGCGGTGTTATCGTCGACCTCGAGGGTTCCGATTAATTATCAGGCGTATTAAGCCCACTACGAACCCTTTACGTGAAGCAGGATGGAGGGTCAATAAAGAAAAGACGAAGCGAAACGGGAAAACAGTTCACACAATGCACATTTATTACGCGACACACGGAAAGCACACATATACAGCCAAACAGTCAAATGCACATATAGCAGTTAAAACAAAAGAAACAATGACGCAGAGTTACTACCGAATACGCGTACACACGGCAACACTTATATTCTACTTTACAGACGGCGCCAACACACATTTACTCAAAAGCAAAGGAAAGAAGCCACCCTCATCGACAAGGGGCAGACAGGCCTGGAGGCCAATATGTGCGCGTGACCTGGAGGAGCGGCCAGGTCCACGAGACCGGGGGGTCCTACCCGCGTCCTCGTGACGCATTGGCGGACGAGCCGCAGATGTGGCCGCGTGGCTGTGCCCCGACTCCGTGCTCCTTGGCGGGTTTCGTTGGCACGACGTTTGGAGTGCGGTGGGAATGGGGCCCCCTTGTTGCACTATCTCAGCGCGGGGGAAATGGGGAATTGTTGATGCCCTGGGGGAGGAGAATGGCTGGCTGGCTTGGGTTCCGCGATGAGCGATCTCACACCGCGACCTCGTCGCCGACCTTCTCGCCTCGGACCCGAGCTCCTTTGCCTCTTCCCGCAACTCTCCTCAGCCAACTGCAGAACCCAACTCGATGCGTTCGCCACCCGACTCCACTCTGCCACACCGATGACTCGACTCACTCTGCCCTGCCGACACACACTGCTACTGCCACACACTTCCACTGCCACATTCTGCTACGATTCGCCTTGCGCTCGCCGTTTTATAGGCCTGCAGGAGAAAACAATATGCAAATTTCTGGATCAGGATGACCTCGGGGGCGGAGCCACGCTTCCCAATTGGACGGAGGAAAAGTGGGCGTGAACCTCCCCTGATCCTAGAATTTGCATATATCGATTTCACACAGACGGGCCTGGAGGCGGGGCCAGGCCACTCCGCGCTTGCCAATTGGACGGATCAGAAGTGGGCGTGTATTGTGCTTGATCCGAATTCTCCTTCGGAAAGGCCGCTATTTGCCTCGCGGCTAGGTGCGTATCGCTAAACGAGGCCAAGATAGCCCGATCCTCAGTGTTCACAGGTGGTGCAGGAATGGCCGTAGAAGGAGAGAGGTGAAGGTGGTGGAGGGTTTTCGGTGGTGGTTTGATGGTTATGGTGCTGTTTGGGAATGACGGTAATGCGATATTTGCGGGATTGAGTTGTGAAGGTCAAGGTCGTGGCTGTTGGCATTGTTGTTGTTGTCTGAGGGATGGAGCATGGTTGTAGTTGGTGATGATGGCTGGCGTGGTGGTTAAGGTGGTTGTTGTGTGATGGCGGTTGAGACGTGGTTGGTTCAAAATAAAGATAGAACAGAAAAACGGCTATCTCAAAGTGTCGCAGCCCGAATGAATCACATAAGTTCCCTCCAGACAACGGATTTGGGGCTAACTACACATGTACTTCGAGATATCTCACCTCCGGGCCCTTCATGATGTAATGCGAATTTCCACAGCCGTAACAATATGATAGGCTAGTAGTGTGCCAAATTTGGTGCTTTCCTCATAAAATGCACAATTGTTATGCTAAGTTGCCCCACTATAATTAACACTGCACCACCCCTCGTCTGGTGACACGTAACACTTAAGCTCATAGGTTTCCAACTTACTCACATCAAGATGCCCCGTACACCTCCACGAACCAAGCAACTCCACACAATGCCATATTCCCTATTATATTGTTGCGAATTCGCGCCCGCCGGCGTGCGATCGGCCACGTGACTCGAATCGCAGCACGTCGCCCACCGGACGGACAATTCTGTCGTGACCCTGTCGGACTAACGCCGGGAGCTAGTCACGGGTGGGCCTTTCGGCCTCACCATGGTCGTGCCAATCGGCCACCCGCGTAGGATAGGGTTGTTCGCCAAACTCGACCTACCCAAGTACCCACGCGGATGGTAAACCGGGCAATCGTACCTCGCCGCAGGTCGACTCTGGACACGAGCCGCTTGGGCGGCCCGTTCTGTACTATCGGGATAACCGAGCGGTGTTATCGTCGGCCTCGACGGTTCCGATTAATTATCGGGCGTATTAAGCCCACTACGAACCCTTTACGTGAAGCAAGATGGAGATTCAAACGAAGGAAAGGACGCACCGAAACAGGGAACAATTCAACATAATGCACTTTATTTACACGACACACGAAGAGCACACATATATCAATTTAAAACAAAAACAACAATGCAGAGCTAAGTGAATACGTGAACACACGGCAACACTTATACAGTTTTACTTTACAAGACACGGCGCCACAAGATCCATCCAAAAAAACAAAAGAAAAGGCCACCGTCAAAGACAAGGGGGCAGACGGGGCCCGTGGGCCTTTATGGCGTGGGACTTGGCAGACCGAACGAGTCCCATGAGACCGTTGCAGGTTACCTGCACCCTCGCGGTGCGATGTTGGGCGAGCTCTCTCAGGCGCTCCTTGTACGAACGCGCAGGTCCGCGCAACACAGCTGGCAGAGCGGCACCTCCAGTCCGCGTCCCTCCGCGACGTCCGGACTCCCCACCGACTGCAAGCTCCAACGAGCGGTTCGCTCCACGGACCGCATCTCCAAGACCCAGACGGGCAGAAGACCATGAACCGCCGACTGATACTGACACTCTCACCGACCGCCCTGATCTGACCTCCTCTGACCTGACTTCCTCTGGTGTCACTCTCTTCTTTAGCGGCGCCTCCGTGCGCCCTTTTATTTCCCCGGCACCCCGCCCCTCCCTTCGCGGCACGCGGGGGGGGGGACATTCCACCAGAGAAATCGGGGCGGGAGTTGAGCTTCAACCGTCATTCTTGCTTACCAGAGAAATCGGGGTGGGAGTTGAGCCTCAACCGTCATTCTTGTTTACCAGAGAAATCGGGGCGGGAGTTGAGCTTGAACCGTCATTCTTGTTTACCAGAGAAATCGGGGTGAGAGTTGAGCCTCAACAGTCATTCGTGTTTACCAGAGAAATCGGGGTGGGAGTTGAGCCTCAACCGTCATTCTTGTTTACCAGAGAAATCGGGGTGGGAGTTGAGCCTCAACCGTCATTCTTGTTTACCAGAGAAATCGGGGCGGGAGTTGTTGTTGTTCCCCTTTTGTGTTCGTGGAGATGTTGACGGTTGCTGGCGGAGTGGTGAGGATGGCGTGGGTGTTGAGAGGCAGGTGTGGTTGTTGTTGTTGTGAAGCGGCGTTGTGGTTGGTGGTTGTTGTGTGATGGTGGTTGAGACGCGGTTGGTTCAAAATAAAGATAGAACAGAAAAACGCCCATCTCAAAGCGTCGCAGCCCGAATGAATCACATTTATTCCCTCTAAACAACGGGTTTGGGGCTAACTACACATGTACTTAAGAGATACCTCACCTACGGGACCTGAATGGTGGTTTGCGAATTTCCACAGCCGTAACAATATTGTTGTAGATTTTCGCCACTCCGGCATGCGGACGACCGCCTTTAGCCCGATTGCGGCTGCACGCGCCCACCGAACGTGGCAATCTAGTCCCAGCTTCCAGATCAACGCCGAAACCCAGCTACGGGTATTTTTAACACACCATAAACCAGCCAACTCTTCTGTCCACGCGCTACAGGGTCGATCGCCGAATTGTCGATGTACCTAATTATTCGCGCAGACAAAAATGCTGGGAAGTTTATACCTCAATGGGACTTGCACGAAAATGAGCCGCTTAAGCAGCTCATTCCATATGTGATTGCCGAGCGGTTTTAAATCGCAAGTCCCATCGGACGAGATGTACGTTTTATCGGCTTATAATCAGCCAGCTAATTATTCTGAACGCTCCATGGCAGTCAATGTGGGAAGGGACGCAACGAGGTGACATTCAAAAAATGGGGACATTTATTTCAACACAGGCATGCAAGCAATGCAATGAATGGGGGGGAAATGGGGAAATGGGGAAATAGGACACGAGCAAAAACCTACAGCCAATGTCTATTATGTAATGTACATGCATTTAATCAGTTTGTTACTTATGGACAAGGCGCCACAGACTTTCATGCAAAACCCAAGAAAGAAAGGAAGAACCGGGCTCGTGAGCCTTTATAATTTGCTCGGAGCCGGGATGACCGAAGGGGCTCCGAGAGAACGAGCGGGCTACCTGGCCACCCTCGTTGGGTCCTGGTTCGGCGATCCTCGATGTCTCTGCCCGCACTCCAACCTCTGAACTCTCCAACTCTCTCCCCGACTCCACCACACCAGCGCAGCGCGAACTCGAACGCTCTCTCCAAGCGCTCTTCTCGACTCCACCACACCAGCGCCTCTCTCCAGCTCCTCACTCCAGCTCCTCTCTCCAGCTCCTCTCTCCAACTCGTTCTTCTGATTAACGGCGAGCAAACGCGGCCCTTTATAGCCCCTGGGGCTTCGCTCCTTCACGCTCGGCTGGCTCCGCCCCTTTCGCCGTTTCGATCCGATCTTGCCGTCAAATGTGGCCGTGTTAGGAATCACCGTCTTCACGCAGTTGTGGTGAAGATGGTGAGGAGATGATGGCGGTTGTGGTGAAGATGGTGAGGAGATGATGGCGGTTGTGGTGAAGATGGTGAGGAGATGATGGCGGTTGTGGAGAAGATGGTGAGGAGAAGATGGTGAGGAGATGATGGCGGTTGTGGAGAAGATGGTGAGGAGATGATGGCGGTTGTGGAGAAGATGGTGAGGAGATGATGGCGGTTGTGGAGAAGATGGTGAGGAGATGATGGCGGTTGTGGAGAAGATGGTGAGGAGATGATGGCGGTTTAATATAAAAGACAGAAAAGAATAACACTACCTCAAAGGTTCACAGCCCGTTATACATTGGTGGGGAAATCTAACCTGGAACACACACTTATCGAGATAACTGATCTTTGGGGGAACTTAAATGGTGAGTTGTGAATTTCCACAACCGTAACAATATTCTTCCATCGACCCCCACAATTGCAACAATACACACATATAATAGGCCAATGCTGTCAGTCTGTCTGTCCAACCCTGAAACATGAAAACGCTCCTTGGAGAGATAAAATTAAGTAAAATTTGCTTCAAATTTATCCAAACCGACAGGAAAATTATATATATATATATATATATATATATATATATATATATATATATATGTATATATATATATATATATATATATATATATATATATATATATATATATATATATAGTTACGGCTGTGGAAATTCGCAAACCACCATTCAGGACCCGTAGGTGAGATATCTCTTAAGTACATGTGGAGTAAGCCCAAACCCGTTGTCTAGAGGGAATTTATATGATTCATTCGAGCTGCGACGCTTTGAGATAGCCGTTTTTCTGTTCTATCTTTATTTTGAACCAACCACATCTCAACCGCCATCACACAACAACCACCTTAACCACCACGCCAGCCATCGTCACCAACAAAATCCACGCTCCAACCCTCAGACAACAACAACAACGCCAACAGCCACGACCTTTACCTTCACAACTCAATCCCGCAAACATTGCATCACCGTCATTCCCAAACGGCACCATAACCATCAAACCACCACCGAAAACCCTCCACCACCCTCACCTCTCTCCTTCTACGGCCATTCCTGCACCACCTGTGAACACTGAGCGTCAGGCTGTCTTGGGCAAGTTCAGCGATATGCACCGAGCCACGAGTGCAAATAGCGGCCTTTCCGAGGAAAATTCGGATCACAAACGCAACACGCCCACTTCCCCTCCGTCCAATTAGCAAGCGCGGGGCGGCTTGGCCCCGCCTCCAGGCGCGTCTGTGTGAAATCGATATATGCAAATTCTCGGCTCAGGGGAGGTTCACGCCCCCTTTCCTCCGACCAATGGGCGAGCGTGGCTCCGCCCCCAAGGTCATCCTGATCCGGATATTTGCATATTCGCTGCTCTTGCCGGCCTATAAAACGGCGAGCGCAGGGCGAATCGGGGCAGAGTGAGTCAGTTTTGGTTGGAGAGTGTAAGAGAGCCGGGGGAAGTCAGTCGAGTTGGGTGGCGAAGTGATCGGTGTGGCAGGAAGAGTCGAGTCCGGTGGCGAAGTGATCGGTGTGGCAGGAGGAGTCGAGTCGGGTGGCGAAGTGATCGGTGTGGCAGGAAGAGTTGAGTCGGGTGGCGAAGTCATCGGAGTATCATCGACTTGGGTTCTGGAGTCGGCTGAGAAGAGTTGTGGGAAGAGGCCAAGGAGCTCGGGTCCGAGGCGAGAAGGACGGCGGTCGGCGACGAGGTCGCGGTGTGGGATCGCTCATCGCGGGACCCAAGCCAGCCAGCCATTCTCCCTCCCCCAGGGCATCAACAATTCCCCCTTTCCCCCGCGCTGAGATAGTGCAACAAGGGGGCCCCGTTCCCACCCCACTCCAAATGTCGTGCCAATGAAACCCGCCAAGGAGCACGGAGTCGGGGGCACAGCCACGCGGCCACATCTTCGGCTCGTCCGCCAACGCGTCACGAGGACGCGGGTAGGAACCCCCCAGTCTCGCGGACCTGGCCGCTCCTCCAGGTCACGCGCACAATTGGCCTACAGGCCTGTCTGCCGCCTTGCCTATGAGGGTAGCTTTTTTCCTTTGCTTTTGAGTCAATGTGTGTTGGCACCGTCTGTAAAGTAGAACTGTATAAGTGTTGCCGTGTGTGCGCGTAGTCGGCAGTAACTGAGTCGTTGTTGCTTTTGTTTTGGTTGCTATATGTGCATTTTGACTGTTTGGCTGTATATGTGTGCTTTCCGTGTGCCGGGACATAAATGTGCTTTGTGTGAACTGTTTTCCCGTTTCGCTTTGTCTTTTCTTTATTGACCCTCCATACTGCTTCACGTAAAGGGTTCGTAGTGGGCTTAAGACACCCGGTAATTAATCGGAACCGTCGAGGCCGACGATAACACCGCTTGGTTATCACTGCAGCATGGAACGGACCGCTTAAGCGGTTCATGTCCGGAGTCGGCCTGTGGCGTGGTACGATCGCCCGGTCGACCGTCCGCGCAGGTACTTAGGTAGATCGAATTTGGCGAGCAACCCTATCCTGCGCGGGTGGGCAATTGGCACAGTCGTGGTGGGGTTAAACCCCCACCCGTGACTAGCTCCCGGCGTTGTTCCGAGAGGGTCACGACTGAATTGTCCGTCCAGTGGGCGACGCGGTTGCGATTCGAGTGAGGTGGCCGTCCACACGCCGGCGGGCGCGAATTCACAACAATATATTTTTTTTTTCAATCAGACAAAATTTGAATCCAGGCAGTGTATAGGAAACAGACAACTGCCTCGATCACTCAATTTTTTTTGTGATCAGTTTGTGATGCAACACCCTGCTTGCGAAGCACCAAGCCAACAGCTCAGTCACGCCACAAATCAAACCGACACAACAAAGCTCTTGAAAACGCAACTGCGCGACCTCTGTAGCGTTCAATTGGACAAGGTCTTTATGCCTGATCTTGAAACAGAGATCAATTGGATCTTGCATGTCATTGCACGACTGGATCATCATGTTTGAGTGCAGAATAAATGCACTGTTCAAAGAAGCATGTATCTCAAAGGCCATCAAAATTGATATTCAATGAACTGCCGAGTTCTTTGTTTCAGTAATTATTTTTGTGAGTCACACTGGATGCATCACGACAGTCTGTACAGGAAATAAATAAAGTTTAGCACAAGCTACAAACAGTTCCCACAACTCACCATCTTCCGGGTGCCTTCGCTTCCCTTTGGTACCACCTGAGCACTCATATTCTTCCATTCCAGCAGGTCCTCCAATCGGTCGCTCAGCAGGTCCTCTAATCGGTTGCGCAGCAGGTCCTCCAATAGGTCGCGCAGCAGGTCCTCCAATAGGTCGCGCAGCAGGTCCTCCAATAGGTCGTGCAGCACGGCCTCCAATAGGTGGCGCAGCACGGCCTCCAATAGGTGGTGCAACGTGTCCTCCAATAGGTGGTGAAGCACGGCCTCCAATAGGTGGAGCAACACGGCCTCCAATAGGTGGCGCAGCACGGCCTCCAAGAGGTGGCGCAGCACGGCCTCCAATAGGGTGCGCAGCACGGCCTCCAATAGGTGGTGCAACGTGTCCTCCAATAGGTGGTGAAGCACGGCCTCCAATAGGTGGCGCAACACGGCCTCCAATAGGTGGCGCAGCACGGCCTCCAAGAGGTGGCGCAGCACGGCCTCCAATAGGGTGCGCAGCATGTCCTCCAATAGGGTGCGCAGCATGTCCTCCAATCGGTCGCGCAGCATGTCCTCCAATCGGGTGCGCAGCATGTCCTCTAATCGGTCGTGCAGCATGTCCTCTAATCGGGTGCGCAGCATGTCCTCCAATCGGTCGTGCAGCATGTCCTCCAATTGGGTGTGCAGCATGTCCTCCAATTGGGTGTGCAGCATGTCCTCCAATTGGGTGTGCAGCATGTCCTCCAATCGGTCGTAAAGCATGTCCTCCAATCGGTCGTAAAGCATGTCCTCCAATCGGTCGTAAAGCATGTCCTCCAATAGGTCGTGCAGCATGTCCTCCAATAGGTCGTGCAGCATGTCCTCCAATAGGTCGTGCAGCAGGTCCTCCAACAGGTCGTGCAGCAGGTCCTCCAACAGGTCGTGCAGCAGGTCCTCCAACAGGTCGTGCAGCAGGTCCTCCAACAGGTCGTGCAGCAGGTCCTCCAACAGGTCGTGCAGCAGGTCCTCCAACAGGTCGTGCAGCAGGTCCTCCAACAGGTCGTGCAGCAGGTCCTCCAACAGGTCGTGCAGAATGTCCTCCAACAGGTCGTGCAGAATGTCCTCCAATAGGTCGTGCAGCAGGTCCTCCAATAGGTCGTGCAGCATGTCCTCCAATCGGTCGTGCAGCATGTCCTCCAATAGGTCGTGCAGCATGTCCTCCAATATGTCGTGCAGCATGTCCTCCAATAGGTCGTGCAGCATGTCCTCCAATAGGTCGTGCAGCATGTCCTCCTATAGAACGTGCAGGAGGTCCTCCAATAGGTCGTGCAGCAGGACCTCCTATAGAACGTGCAGGAGGTCCTCCCGCAGGTCGCACATGTCCTCCAATAGGTCGTGCAGCAGGTCCTCCAACAGGTCGTGCAGCAGGTCCTCCAATAGGCCGTGCAGCAGGTCCTCCAACAGGTCGTGCAGCAGGTCCTCCAATAGGCCGTGCAGCAGGTCCTCCAACAGGTCGTGCAGCAGGTCCTCTCATCTCCTCAGCATCCTTTCTCCGTCCGAGCAAGACGGTCCGTTCCGATCCTCGCCCCGCACGGCACGACTCCATGAAACAACAAAGCTCGGCGTACATGGTGTAGGTGAACTTTCGTGTGACCAAAGAACACAGTCGAACCCTCACCGCGTCCGGCTCGGCCCGGGCACACAGAGCTCCGAGTATCTCGATCCCCATCTCCTTCACTGCGGTTCGGAGCGACTCCTCCGTTAGGCCCTGGATGTCCAACCAGGCCGGGACGAGGCCGAGCCCATCACGAGCTCTCCCCGACTCCATTGTGTGTCACGCACCAAGTCTCCCCGACTCCACCACAGGAGCATGCGCCGAGAAATACACAATAAAAATATTCAATTACCCGTGTCGAACACACCTTTTCCACGTACGGACTCGGACCCGAGGTTCTCAGAACTCGTGTCATTTAAAGAGACGGGACAACGTACGGTTTGGGTGTAAAAACGAATTTTTTCGTGAAAACATAATTTATTTATGTTGTTGTTGCATTTTGCCTTCCGTCTTCCGCACACGATGCTCTGACGTCATCGCTTTGTCACGTGATCCAGGCTGCCGCGATCATCACGTGATCCAACAACAGGATCGATGACGTGATTGCCAGAAACTCCTGGCTTGATCGGCCAATGAATGTATTGTCAGTTTATTTTAAAAGGATATTTTTTTTTATTTTGACATCTATTTTTCGGGTTTGTTTATGACGCTTTGGTTCACTGTGGAACCGAAATCACCTGTTCGGTGCTAAGCGGCCATGCGTGAAAGTGAGCTGCGGTAAACACGTCGAGAAAATAAATTTCGATCGTTTCATGACTCGGCAGAGTTTACACAGCAACAAGCAGGTCCGATCTTTAGCGGCTCCCAGCGGACGGCGAACATTGATCACGTGGTGCGCGAGGTATTCGAGCGATTGTTGAAGCAACAACTCGTGGTGCACCTGAAAAGGGCAGCACCCACTTTCCTCGGACGAAACATCATGGTAGGCACTGCCGTACTCGCCAGGGGCGCTGCGGTCAAAATAGTGACCATGTTTTTTACGTTGCGTTTTATTATATATTTACAAATTGGCGGTAATGCAAAGAAATAGCGTAATATGGAATAGGCAAAGCCAAGAAGCGAACGTAAAATTATTCTTACATTCGCTTCTGACTTTACCTATTACCTCAACATTACCTTCACAACAACAACTACACCGCCGAGAACAGGATCTCATCTGAAAAAAAAAAATCCTCAACATTACCTTCACAACAACAACTACACCGCCTAGAACAGGATCTCATTTGAAAAAAATTAATATCACCTCAACACTACCTTCTCAACAACAACTACACCGCCTTGAACAGGATCTCATCTAAAAAAATTAATATTACCTCAACATTACCTTAACAACTACACTGCCTAGAACAGGATCTCATCTAAAAAAATATAAATATTACCTCAACATTACCTTCACAACGACAACTACACCGCCTTGAACAGGATCTCATCTGAAAAAATTAATATTACCTCAACATTACCTTCACAACAACTACACCGCCTTGAACAGGATCTCATCTGAAAAAATTAATATTACCTCAACACGACCTTCACAACAACTGCACCGCCAAGAACAGGATCTCATGTGAAAAAATTAATATTACCTCGACATTACCTTCACAACAACTACACTGCCTAGAACAGGATCTCATGTGAAAAAATTAATATTACCTCAACACTACCTTCACAACAACTACACCGCCTTGAACAGGATCTCATCTGAAAAAATTAATATTACCTCAACACGACCTTCACAACAACTACACCGCCAAGAACAGGATCTCATGTGAAAAAATTAATATTACCTCGACATTACCTTCACAACAACTACACTGCCTAGAACAGGATCTCATGTGAAAAAATTAATATTACCTCAACATTACCTTCACAACAACTACACCGCCTTGAACAGGATATCATCTAAAAAAAAATTATATTACCTCAACATCACCTTCACAACAACAACTACACCGCCTTGAACAGGATCTCATCTGAAAAAATTAATATTACCTCAACACTACCTTCACAACAACTACACTGCCTAGAACAGGATCTCATCTAAAAAAATTAATATTACCTTAACATTATACCTCAACATCACCTTCACAACAACAACTACACCACCTTGAACAGGATCTCATCTGAAAAAATTAATATTACCTCAACACTACCTTCACAACAACTACACTGCCTAGAACAGGATCTCATCTAAAAAAATTAATATTACCTCAACATTACCTTCACAACAACAACTACACCACCAAGAAAAGGATCTCATCTAAAAAAATAAATATTACCTTAACATTATACCTCAACATCACCTTCACAACAACAACTACACCGCCTTGAACAGGATCTCATCTGAAAAAATTAATATTACCTCAACACTACCATCACAACTACACTGCCTAGAACAGGATCTCATCTAAAAAAATAAATATTACCTCAACATTACCTTCACAATGACAACTACACCGCCAAGAACAGGATCTCATCGAAAACAAATAATATTACCTCAACATTACCTTCACAACAACGACACCACCAAGAACAGGATCTCATGTGAAAAAATTAATAGAACCTCAACATTACCTTCACAACAACTACACTGCCTTGAACAGGATCTCATCTAAAGAAAAATTATATTACCTCAACTTTACCTTCACAACAACAACAACACTGCCTAGAACAGGATCTCATCTAAAAAAAATTAATATTACCTCAACATTACCTTCACAACGACAACTACACCGCCAAGAACATGATCTCATCTAAAACAAATAATATTACCTCAACATTACCTTCACAACAAGAACTGCACCACCTAGAACAGGATCTCATCTAAAAAAATTAATATTACCTCAACATTATACCTCGACATTACCTTCACAACAACAACTACACCGCCTAGAACAGGATCTCATCTAAAAAATTTATATTACCTCAACATTATACCTCGACATTACCTTCACAACAACAACTACACCGCCTAGAACAGGATCTCATCTAAAAAAAAGAAAAATCCTCAACATTACCTTCACAACAACAACGACACTGCCGAGAACAGGATCTGATCTGAAAAAAAAAAAACTCAACATTACCTTCACAACAACTACACCGCCTCGAACAGGATCTCATCTAAAAAAAAATAATATTACCTCAACATTACCTTCACAACGACAACTACACCTCCTAGAACAGGATCTCATCTGAAAAAAATAATATTACCTCAACATTACCTTCACAACAACTACACCGCCAAGAACAGGATCTCATCTAAAAAAAAAAATACTAGATTGAACGTAGAATTCTTCTTACATTCGCTTCTGACTTTACCTATAACTTGTTCACAACTGTATACGCAATTTCCGGTTACCTCGGCCTGGATTTGGGATCAGCGATCAAATAACGTAAATCACGATTAAAAATTATTTTTTGATGATGCGGGAGATATCTTTATTAAAATCAGTGGAGGAAATATACACCATGTCTGATATTATTTGGGTCTTTCATGTCTCCGACGATGCCTTTATCTCGCGGCATGCATCATTCCCCATGACAAAAACCGGAAACAAAAAAAAACCAGAAGCAAAACAAAAAATGGAAGCAAAAGGGTCATAGGCAACGACACGGAGTCCAAATTGCCATGGTATTGTGTTGTTGTTGTTGTTGTTGTTGTTTCCTATTCTCTCATGTGCACGCGTTAAGTAATATTCACAAGATAGAAATAAAACCCAATCGTGTTTATACACCGCACAGCGTTTAAAAACAGCCGGAAGCAAAAGGGTCATAGCCAACGACACGGATTCCAAATCGTCAGGGGTATTGTGTTGTTGTTGTTGTTGTTGTTGTTGTTGTTTCCTATTCCCTCATGTGCACGCGTTAAGTATGAAGCTCACTGCGTTCGCTATAACATGTTAAAACAAGGACAAATATGTCCAAGAGCCGCGTCCTAAAGTTTTGTCTTCACAAGAAGAAGAAGAAGAAGAAGAAGAAGAAGAAGAAGAAGAAGAAGAAGAAGAAGAAGAAGAAGAAGAAGAAGAAGAAGAAGAAGAAGAAGAAGAAAAAACAACAACAACTTCCGATATTTCGACACTTGCCTTGACGGAGCCAATAGCAAGACCCGTCCTGGATGAGAAAATCATGTATTTACAAAATTACAATACATTAAATGGAATAATCTTTAAATAGTAACGTGAACTTTTCGAAACTTTAAAGTCCGAATCCGAATATATTTAAAAGTTCATGATAGACGTTCTCAAAAGGCACCGTCAATGTGAGGATGTGTACAGGTGTTTAGTATTTAAGGAGATCCGGATCCTGTATATAAAAGAGCCGAGTCCTAAAGGTTTTGTCTTCACAAGAAGAAGAAGAAGAAGAAGAAGAAGAACAACAACAACAACAACAACAACAACAACAACAACAACAACAACAACACTGAGCTCTCTTCACGGCTAAAAATAATATGATGCGATTCCGAATTATTTTCAACCATCACTGTGTCACTCTGAAGTCGATTTGCATATTTCCAAGATGGCGGAGCACCCTCACGAAAATGTGGTAAGCAGAAGTTGTCAATATATCGCATATTCCTTGAAAGCAGCACGTAAAAGATAAAGACTAGCATAAAATAGAATACTCACTGGTCATTTTGATATATGGTTTATAGGGGGAGTGTCAGGTTCAAGGGGAGAAAATTGCGGTC
Organism: Eptatretus burgeri; assembly: GCF_056783735.1. Classification (NCBI taxonomy): domain Eukaryota; kingdom Metazoa; phylum Chordata; class Myxini; order Myxiniformes; family Myxinidae; genus Eptatretus; species Eptatretus burgeri. The sequence continues at coordinate 153,605,095 of NC_140962.1, read as the reverse complement.
CAAAATCGCATCTTTATTTCGGCGCGAAAAAAAAACGGAAATTGATCCATTCATCAAGACCAAGATGGCCGCGCACCTGTTTATTGGCTGCTCTTAGAGCACCCTTATTCTGGACATTTCCATCTGTCTGTCCGCGAAACTTTGGTCAAGCCTTGGGGCTAAACCACTCAACCGATTCCAATGAAATTTGGTAGGTAGGACCAATATTTCTGGGAAACGTGTGCTTTCGAATATGGGACCCCAGGCCCTGGCAACGGCATAGCAATGGCCCTTTAAAGTGGTCAAAAAATCGAAAAAAATCAAAATCGAAGCTTAAAGTTCTGTGCGCAATCTATCTAGCTCCCTTCATGCCAATTTGCAACCCTAACAAAAAATATTTGTAGGAGGAGATAGGTTTTGGGTGAGTACATGTCGAACATTTCAGAAACGGTTAATTGCGAATATCTCTAAGAGAAAGAGTCTGATGTTGATGAAACTTGGGTGAAATGTGTACAATGTGGCGAGCATGTACACAAAAATGAATGGTTGCTATGCACACCTCCGTTGTTTAGCAATAGCTAAAATACTTTATCGTATTGTACATCGTACACTTATTGTGGACTGTACAAAAAAATCAATACCTCCGAAACTGGACCTCCGAGGGACCTGTTTTTTTGTGCCCAAGGAGAATGTCTTACACCATCATATAAAAAAATAAAATCTTTAGCGAATAGATAAATGGAATTACCAGGGCTGCCATTTGTTAGAGTCTCTTTGGAAACATGCCTGAAATTTCACAAGGCGGGTTTCTGGGCGCAAACTAAGAGGGCTGTGATAATCATATTTATTGTGCTAAATTGATTGATAGCATGTACATGAATATCGGCTCGTCGCGTCGGCCAGCTTTCCATCTGGAGTGAGCAGCCATGTCGCCTACCGGCTTGTTTTCGTTATTTGTTACATAATAATCTGCTCTAATCGCACATATTACAAGCCATCCTTTCTTTATTCGTAGTATATATTATTTATTTTTCACTTTGGAAACAAACTGTACGAATATTTGTTGATTATTTTTTATTATGTCCATATTAACATATTTGTGAAGTCATGTGAGCAGTTAGATGCAATATTTTAAACATAAGCACTTTTTCACGATGTTTTTATGAAATTGAAACATTGAAGAGAAACACGGAACACATTGAAATGTTCCGTGTTTCTGATAATCGTAATGTTACTCATTCTTTTTTTTTTTTTTTTTTTTTTTTAACCTTGGTCGAGGCTCGTATGAGAGCTAACACACAACTCACAGCAAGGAGGCATGAGACAAGAGGGGCGGGAGTGAAAGGGACAAAACAGTGGGGAACAGACACATTAGGTGAACTGTGGAAGGGAGAGGGATGGGGATGGGACGGGGAACATGGCGAAGAGAAGATGGACATTACAGGGACTTTCAGGAAGGAAAGCAGGGGAATTGAAGGAAGTGGGCTTGGGTGGATTATCGGGGGTAGAAAAGATCGAGGAATTGGATGGGGGAAGATAAGAGGTGGTGGTGAACAGCTGTTTTGAAAGCCTGGAGGGAAGAATGGGAAAGAATAGAGTGAGGAAGTTTATTCCAAAGGCGGGAAAAAAGAGGAATGAAAGAGTGAAGATGAGCAGTGATTCGTGATTTTGGTAGTTTTACCAGAAGGGGGTTGTTGGCGGACCGTGAGCGCCCTGTGGAAATGTGGTGGGGACAAATCGCAGAGAGAGCAGGGGGGGCAAGGCTGGAGAGGAGTCGGTAGAAGACAGAAAGACCACCGACCAACCTGCGGTGATTGAGTGAGAGGCCCAAAGACTCAGCTTCATTGCGGAAGATGCCGATGATCTTAAATGCCCTGGTTTCGACAGCGTGAAGCCGAGAAAGGTGGGAGGCAGGAGCACCAGCCCAGAGGGGAGAGTAGTACTCCATCAGGCTACGGACAAAAGCTTTGTAAGTGGTCAGGAGCTCAAGAGGGCTGAGGAAGGACTTTGCACGACGGAGGATTCCCAGTCGGCGACTGGCTTTTGAGGCGAGGTTGTAAATGTGACTTTCCCAGGAAAGGTCATGGCAGATAGTGAGACCCAGAAATTTGAAAGAAAGGACTTCTACCAGAGGATTGTTGAGAAAGTGGATGGGGGGATTTTCTAAACGGTCCTTTCGAAGAGACATAGTGAGAGTGTGAGATTTGTCTGGATTGAAAGACATGTTCCACGTGTTGGACCAGTTTGTGATTTTATCCAGATCTGCAGTGAGCGAAGAAGCTGCTGCTTGCTGGTCTGAGGGATGACAGATGGTACGGCAGAGGGTGGAGTCGTCGGCAAGGAGAAATAGAGGATTTTCCAGAGAGTCCGAGAGATCATTGATGAAAACCAGAAAAAGAACAGGGCCCAGAACGCTACCTTGAGGAACTCCAGCCTGGACAGGAAGAGGGGATGAAAGAACTCCATTTTGGGGCCACACGTTGACTGCGACAGGAGAGGAAGTCTGCGAGCCATGAGTGGAGATGGCCTTGAATACCATGGGAAGAGAGTTTGGTGAGTAGTGCAGGGTGCCAGACTGTGTCAAAAGCATGTGATATGTCCAGGGATTTGGCTCGGATTTCCTGTCTGGCATTGAGGACCTCCATCCATTGATGGGAGAGCAGAAGCAGCATATCCAGGGTAGAGTGACCTTGTCTGAAACCAAATTGATGATTGGAAATCAAGCCATTGGAGAAGAGGAAGGATTTCATGTCTGAAGCGAAGATGGATTCCATAACCTTGCTGATGATTGGGAGAAGGCTGATTGTTCTGTAGTTACAGGGATCTGTTTTTGCACCTTTTTGTGCAGGGCAGTGATGTTAGCAGATTTCCAAGCAGATGGCAGATGACCTTGGGCAAATGAGAGGGTGAATAGAACAGAGAGAGGGTGAGCAAGAGCAGAAGAGCAGGCTTTGAGGACACGTGGGCTGATGCCGTCTGGACCGGTTGCAGAATCTGACTTGAGGTTTGAAAGCAAGCTCTCCACCTTGTCAGGAGAAAAGGATACAGAGTCCAGGGACAGTTGGGTGCGACTGGGTAAAGTGGGTAGAGATAGTGATGGGTTTAGGACACAAGATTTAGCTGCAAACACCGAGTTTAGACATTCAGCTTTATCACGTGTGGAATCAGCAGTGCGGCCATTTGAGGTAAGGGAGGGGATGGAGGGGGAACATACACCAGAAACAGATTTGATTAAACGCCACCAGGATTTTGAGGAGGGAGAGAGGTTTGAGAGTTCAGACTTGAGATGAGAAAGATGTTGTTTTCTGGCTCTCCTGAGGGTAGATACACACTTGTTCCGAGCTTTGTGGAAAGAACTGAGATTGCCCTCAGTTGGGTTTGCTTTCCATGAGGCAAAGGCAAGTTGTTTCAGGACAACTTCCTCGCCACAAGCTTCAGTAAACCAAGGGCGGGAGAAAGGGTAAGACAACTGAACACGAGAGGGGATAAATCTGTGCATGAGGGAGAGCAAGTTTCTTTGAAAGAATTCCCAGGATGAGTTGATGTTTGAGAAAGTAGTGATAGGAGACCAGTCTGTAAGTTTGATGGCTGCTCGGAGACCCTGCCAGTCGGCTTGAGTGAAATGCCAGACTCGACGGCGGTGAAGTGGTTCTCTGATAACAGCCAGAGAGATGTCCACTTTAACAAGGACGTGGTCAGAAGAACCAATTGGAGCGAAGGAAGAGCAGCAGATATTGTCAGGGAAATTTGTCAAAATCAGATCCAGAAGAGATGGAGTACCATTGGTTGAGATCCGGGTCGGGAAGTTGACCGATTGAGTCAGTCCCAATGAGTCGCAGAAAGCTTTTGCTGAGGTGCCATGGCAGGTGAGAGAGGTACCCACACCTAGCCAACTGGCGTGATGACAATTGAAGTCACCACATAAGAGGAAGAGAGAGTTTGGATGAGAAGATAGAAGATGGTCCATGTTTTCGGATAGTGAGGTGTAGATGGAGTCATCTCTGTTCGGTGGACGGTACAGTACACATATAAACATGAGGTGGGAGTGGAGGGGAAGCCGAAGCCAGAGGTATTCCTGGGGGTGTGGGGGAGTGAGAGCAGTGCATGGATAGTGAGGAATAGAGTCTTTGATGAAGAGAGCAACACCTCCACCAGGACAAGGCTCAGGTCTGTCATACCGTAAGAGGGAGTAACCAGGGAGAGATACTTGGGAGTCAGACACGTCTTGGGAGAGGAAAGTTTCTGTTCGGCAGATAATGCCTGGTTTGTCAGTGGCAACCTGTATGGAAATATCTGAAAGATTTGAGCGAAGGCCCCGGATATTTGAGGTCCACACTTTTAATGAAGAGGTAGGGGAGGAGGCTTTGGGTGCAGGAGGTGGAGGGGGAGGGGGAGGGTAGGACAAGGCACGAGGGGGGAGGTAAGGAGGGTTGCTGAAAGAGTGTGGGGTATTGCAGAATAGCGAGGGGAGGGGGCCGAATGAGGAGGAGAAAAGGCTCTGTGGTGCTGGGGGAGAGGGGGGACAAGAGACAAGCAAGAAGCCAGTTGAGGATTTGAGAAGGTGGAGTGAAGAGACGGAGGTGAGAGGGCAGTGCAAGGAGGCAGGTTGGTGGATGAGAGGGGGGGCAACTTAGAGAAGGAAGAGTGAGGGCGATGAAAGGTGGGAGAAAGGTGAGGGGGGAATTTTTGAGAGAGGTGAGAGGGAGGCTTGTTGGAAAAAGTTGGAAAAAAAGAATGGTTGATGGAAAGCGAACATTCATAGCAAACTGTGGTTTTTAAAAGTTTTAGGTCAGAGATGCGATTTAACACAATTCTTGATGGATGCAATGAAGGCGAATTCAGAGCATGGAGAGAAGAAGCGCTGTAATAGTTGGATTTTTTAGGCAAGGAATGAAGGAGAGGTCAAAATGAGAGCAGTCTGTTGAAATAGCAGAAGAGTAGTGCATTGTGAAACAGTAAAGAGTACCACATGTAATATTTTATAGTTGTTTTTGTAATATATTCATATTTTATAGTTGGAATGATAGTTAGAAATTATATATTATAGGCCCAACTACCAGTCTAGCTGTGTATATATAATTACAGATTTTTTTTTAAATGCTACTGTCAGGCTTCAGCTTAGCCTCAACTCAAGGCCCTCCATTCACCGTCAATTGGCTAAAATATAAATTTGATTGCTCATTCAACTGAATGTAGATTTGGCCTTAGAACTACACTGAATGTGTCAATGTCACATCATGACATGTGTTATTTATTGTATATTTGTTAATATAAGCAGCGTCAATAACTGATATTTTTATATATATTTACCAGCAGATTCAATCCCTCTTCTCATTGGCTGCGAGACAACTCGATCCAGAGCAGCTAACGAATGGCGTCGTATGCGGTCTCAAAAAAGACCAACGTAAAGGCACACAGTTCTGGCCGGATCTCAGGTTTGTATTTTACAATTGTTAGATGGTTGTACTTTGCACGACTAAATATTATATTTTTAAAATTCCTGGTCCATTGAATATAGCACACCTGATATTCGATGACGTTTGGCCATACAAATGTGATTCTCTGTTTTGCGTCCGCAGGTGGGTAGGATTTTCTATTTTGTCTGAGAAAACACACACAAATGTCAAATGTATTTTCATGTATTTTTTCCAGAAAAAAATGACCAAACTTTACTTCAGGTAGTGAATGATCTATTTTAGTGTTTTACAGTTTCAATTTCATATTTTCCTTCCTTCTATAAATAAATAAATGTTATTGAACAGTTTAAAATGTGCCCTTATATTCAAACACATCTTTTTGAAGAAATTTGACTGGAGTCCGTGTGTGTGTGTGTGTGTGTGTGTGTGTGTGTGTGTGTGTGTGTGTGTGTGTGTGTGTGTGTGTGTGTGTGTGTGTGTGTGTGTGTGTGTGTGTGTGTGTGTGTGTGTGTGTGTGAATGTGTTTTTCCCTGGTGGCCTGATAGGATAAAAAAAAATTCAGGACGCAAAACAGAAAATCACATTTGTATGGCCTTTTAATACAATTCCAATTATCTTAGCTTTATAGCACTGATTTTAACTTTAATCATGATAATTTACTGATCAAAGTTTCGTCATTTCAAATTTATATTATTACAATTATTTACTCATATTATACAATTTTAGTTCATGGCAAAGGGTGCATGTTTGTTTAAATTTATTTTTGAATCCAATTATATAATATATTTTATGGTTTATTTTTCAGGAAAGCACTTTGTTTGGCAAAGAAAATTAGCGAGTCGGAGCTTCTAACCGAAAGCCTGCAAGCGTCCGTCGTCAGGGTATCTCGGCAATATTCTGTCCTTTACAAGAAACGAACCCGAACTGGAGGACAAGCGAAATTCGACGCCTTCCAACAAACAAAGTTTAACCTCCCTCAAAGGAGTGCCAAAAAACGCGTGGCAGAAATCGACTTGCCCAACACAACACCCAGTAAAATCGCCAAGTTTGACGACAAAGTCAAAACACTCACCTATGATAGTTTGTTGAGGGATTGCCGCCAACTGACCTTACGCCTCAAAACCACGGAGGAAGAACTAATAAAAGTCCGCAAGAGTAACCAACAGCTTAGTAATGAAAATAAGACTCTAAAACAAAAACTTTCCACTTGGTGTCCCAAAAGGGAAAACTTCAAACTGTCCAGATCTAAAGAGTCGACTAAGACATGGAGACAGAAGTATTTTGCTACAAAGAAACTGGGGTCCTTCAGTCAGCTCCATGAGAAGTTGACTTCAACAGAAAGAGACAAGAAATCTCTCAAGAGAAGTGCGAGCAAGACCAAGTACAAAATGAAAAAAGCAGAAGGAAAAGTTGATCGAGAAACGTAAACACAAGAATGTAACCAAGCAGTTTGAGAAGACAGTCACCACATTGAAGTCGAAGTTGAAGAAAACCAAAGACAACGCACTATACTTCGAGACGCAAGTGGCTTCTTCCGCGGAGAACAACCTAGACGGAGAAAACTACATCGCACCCATTCTTATCAGGACCAAGGAGGGTAACAGTTATACTACAACCATGCGGAGAGCAATGTATAAGTGCATTTCGTGTCAAGTGCCAGTCAAGCGAGTGTCTGCGCTTTGACCTTGGGAAATTATGTTAAGGTCATGCCCAAGGTCATTTATTTCTCTTTCTTTGTCTTGTTTACAATTTACAAGCATGGTGATATATGGTTTTACATGTTTTTTATGAGTAATACAGGTGTTTTATTGGCATTTTATCTTACGTTCTACCATTATTAAGTAATATCCATACATTTCTGATTTCACGATGTCCGCGCTTTGACCTTGAGAAATAAGGTCAAGGTCATTCCCGAGGTCATTTATTTATCTTCGGTTGTATTGCTTACAATATTTCCTAAATGCTGATATCTGGTTTTATATGTCTTTTTCCAGTAATAAAGCACGTTATTGACATTGTATCTATTTTTGTGTTATTTTTACACAATTTCCTAATGGGTATTGGACACAACTCGTTACATAATAAATGTATTACATATTGTCCCCAAATCCAGCCAATATTGAAAATTTAAAACTTGACTATCTCGAAAAATATTTAGACATTTTCAAAAATTCCAAAAGCTATGAGTTCATATTAACCTATGCTATTAGAAAATAACATGAAATAAATATATATAAAGGGTTTTGAAATTTTAATGATAGTGCCGAATCATGGCTTCCGCCAACATCGCTCGGGCCTAACCCACGTGCTGTCGGCACTTGACAGTTGTTATTTGGACCATGGTGGGAGATTATACAAACATAAATCCTTAAATCTGTTGACGTCATTGATGTTTTTGACCTCATTAATGTTTCCGACACCGTCCCGCATGGACGTCTTGAGGAGAAATTCAAAACTTGGGGCCTGCGGCGTCCACGTTTTACTTGGCTGACTACCTTGCTGACTGGACGCCGCCGGTTTCGGTAAATGGTTCGCTGTCGCTCTGGGGGGTCGTGCACTAAACACCACCCGCTAACGTCCAGAAATTAATTAATTAAATTGTGAACACCACCCGGAGAAGTTTGAATTAAATTCAATAAAGTTGCGAACACCGCCCGGAGAAGTTTGAATTAAATTAAATAAAGTTACGAACACCGCCCGGAGAAGTTTGAATTAAATTAAATAAAGTGACGAACACTGCCCGGAGAAGTTTGAATTAAATTAAATTAAGTTACGAACACCGCCCGGAGAAGTTTGAATTAGATTAAATGAAGTTACGAACACCGCCTGGAGAAGTTTGAATTAAATTATATAAAGTTACGAACACCGCCCGGAGAAGTTTGAATTAAATTAAATAAAGTTGCGAACACCGCCCGGAGAAGTTTGAATTAAATTAAATAAAGTTGCGAACACCACCCAGAGAAGTTTGAATTAAATTAAATAAAGTTGCGAACACCACCGGAGAAGTTTTAATTAAATTAAATAAAGTTGCGAACACCGCCCGGAGAAGTTTAAATTAAATTAAATAAAGTTGTGAACACCGCCCGGAGAAGTTTGAATTAAATTAAATAAAGTTGTGAACACCACCCAGAGAAGTTTGAATTAAATTAAATAAAGTTGCAAACACCACCGGAGAAGTTTGAATTAAATTAAATAAAGTTAAGAACACCGCCTGGAGAAGTTTGAATTAAATTAAAGAAAGTTGCGAACACCGCCTGGAGAAATTTGAATTAAATTAAATAAAGTTGCGAACACCGCCGGAGAAGTTTGAATTAAATTAAATAAAGTGACGAACACCACCCGGAGAAGTTTGAATTTAATTAAATAAAGTTGCGAACACCACCTGGAGAAGTTTGAATTTAATTAAATAAAGTTGCGAACACCACCGGAGAAGTTTGAATCAAATTAAATAAAGTTGCGAACACCACATGGAGAAGTTTGAATTACATTAAATTAAGTTGCGAACACCGCCTGGAGAAGTTTGAATTAAATGAAATAAAGTTACGAACACCGCCCGGAGAAGTTTGAATTTAATTAAATAAAGTTGCGAACACCGCCCGGAGAAGTTTGAATTTAATTAAATAAAGTTACGAACACCGCCCGGAGAAGTTTGAATTTAATTAAATAAAGTTGCGAACACCACCGGAGAAGTTTGAATCAAATTAAATAAAGTTGCGAACACCACATGGAGAAGTTTGAATTACATTAAATTAAGTTGCGAACACCGCCTGGAGAAGTTTGAATTAAATGAAATAAAGTTGTGAACACCGCCCGGAGAAGTTTGAATTAAATTAAATAAAGTTGTGAACACCGCCCGGAGAAGTTTGAATTAAATTAAATAAAGTTGTGAACACCGCCCGGAGAAGTTTGAATTAAATTAAATAAAGTTACGAACACCGCCCGGAGAAGTTTGAATTAAATTAAATAAAGTTGTGAACACCGCCCGGAGAAGTTTGAATTAAATTAAATAAAGTTACGAACACCGCCCGGAGAAGTTTGAATTAAATTAAATAAAGTTGGGAACACCGCCCGGAGAAGTTTGAATTAAATTAAATAAAGTTACGAACACCGTCCGGAGAAGTTTGAATTAAATTAAATAAAGTTGTGAACACCGCCCGGAGAAGTTTGAATTAAATTAAATAAAGTTACGAACACCGCCCAGAGAAGTTTGAATTAAATTAAAGAAAGTTGCGAACACCGCCCGGAGAAGTTTGAATTAAATTAAAGAAAGTTACGAACACCACCCGGAGAAGTTTGAATTAAATTAAAGAAAGTTGCGAACACCGCCCGGAGAAGTTTGAATTAAATTATATAAAGTTACGAACACCGCCCGGAGAAGTTTGAATTAAATTAAAGAAAGTTGCGAACACCACCCGGAGAAGTTTGAATTAAATTAAAGAAAGTTGTGAACACCGCCCGGAGAAGTTTGAATTAAATTAAATAAAGTTGCGAACACCACCTGGAGAAGTTTGAATTAAATTAAATAAAGTTACGAACACCACCTGGAGAAGTTTGAATTAAATTAAATAAAGTTACGAACACCGCCTGGAGAAGTTTGAATTAAATTAAATAAAGTTACGAACACCGCCTGGAGAAGTTTGAATTAAATTAAATAAAGTTGCGAACACCGCCTGGAGAAGTTTGAATTAAATTAAATAAAGTTGCGAACACCGCCTGGAGAAGTTTGAATTAAATTAAATAAAGTTACGAACACCACCTGGAGAAGTTTGAATTAAATTAAATAAAGTTACGAACACCACCTGGAGAAGTTTGAATTAAATTAAATAAAGTTACGAACACCGCCTGGAGAAGTTTGAATTAAATTAAATAAAGTTACGAACACCGCCTGGAGAAGTTTGAATTAAATTAAATAAAGTTGCGAACACCGCCTGGAGAAGTTTGAATTAAATTAAATAAAGTTGCGAACACCGCCGGAGAAGTTTGAATTAAATTAAATAAAGTTACGAACACCACCGGAGAAGTTTGAATTAAATTAAATAAAGTTGCGAACACCGCCGGAGAAGTTTTAATCAAATTAAATAAAGTTGTGAACACCACCGGAGAAGTTTGAGTTCATTTAAATAAAGTTGCGAACACCACCGGAGAAGTTTGAGTTCATTTAAATAAACACCACCAGAGAAGTTTGAATTAAATTAAATAAAGTTGTGAACACCACCGGAGAAGTTTGAGTTCAATTAAATAAAGTTGTGAACACTGCCTGGAGAAGTTTGAGTTCAATTAAATAAAGTTGTGAACACCACCGGAGAAGTTTGAGTTCAATTAAATAAAGTTGTGAACACCACCGGAGAAGTTTGAGTTAAGTTTAATAAAGTTGCGAACACCACCGGAGAAGTTTGAGTTCAATTAAATAAAGTTGTGAACACCACCGGAGAAGTTTGAGTTAAGTTTAATAAAGTAGCGAACACCGCCCGAAAATGCGTTTTTAACAATGAAACATTTTTTTTTGTTCAGTTTCTGATGAAAAGTCTGATGCTGTTGTTGTTGATGTGGCCAAATAAAATGTAAATGTAGTAACTCGATTTCATACTTTTTCTCTCTTTTCTTTTCATTCAGTAACAAATCATTACAATTAGTTATTTTGTACACTTGTGATTCGTATGCTCACTGTCTATCTTTTTCTTTCTGTATTTCCATCACTTTTGATTTTCATCACTCCACCTTTTTATCGACTTGTTCCATATTTACCCTCGCTGAAGGTCCGTTTGTTCGGTGGTCGCTGCTGGACTACCCTTATTTTCAGTTTTTCCGTCTGTCTGTATGTAATGGACAGCTCTGGAGGTCAGCGGAGCCAACCAATTTTGATGAAACTTGACTGGTAGGATCATACCAGGATCGAGTTGTATGCTTTTGAGCACCGTTGCTATGGACGCCACCGTTGCCAAGCAACGGGACTTTGAAATTTTTGAAAAATCCTAAAAAAAAAAAAAAAATTCGAAAATTAAAAATCGGCTTCCACGCTTTTATGCGCACTATAATCAACCTTTGTCAAAAAATTTCAGCCCGATCCGTCAAAAACTGTATGACTAGTATGCAATTATGTAACGACCACCCATGTTGCCTACTGGCTTGTATGTTTGTTTGTATGTAATGGACAGCTCTGGAGGCCAGAGGAGTCAACCGATTTTGATGAAACTTGACAGGTAGGTTCATACCAGGATCTAGTTCTATGCTTTTGAGCACCGTTGCTATGGACGCCACCGTTGCCTAGCAACGGGACTTTGAAATTTTTGGAAAATCCTAAAAAATATACTTTTTCGAAAATCAAAAATCGGCTTCCAGGCTTTTATGCGTACTGTAATCAACCTCTTTGTCAAAAAATTTCAGCCCGATCCGTCAATAACTATGACTAGTATGCAATTATGTAGCGACCACCCATGTCGCCTACCGGCTTGTTTGTTTTTACCATTGGTGCGACTACTCATGTAGAATGTTTTAATGATAATAATGACGTCATCGGTCACGTGGTGTGGCAGCCATATTAGAAAAACAGAAAAACTTTGGACCTCTGCATCTCTGAAACCGCACCAAGGAAAAAACATTGAAACTTGGCAGGTAGCAAGTACTCCTCATGTGGAATAAGTGATTTTTCATGACGTCGTAGGTGCCCTCGTTATGACGTCATAATTACCTTCGCAAACTTTGTTGCGAAGGTTTTTTTTTGATCGCTGTGTATTTATTTATTGCCTTCGCAAACTTTGTTGCGAAGGTTATGTTTTGATCGCTGTGTATTTATTTATTTATTTATTACCTTCGCATTCTGCGAAAGGTTATGTTTTGGTCGCTGTGTATTTATTTATTTGTGAATATGTGTGTTTGTTATTCGCATAACTCATAACCACCGCCATATTGTTCCATGACGAGATACCTTTCGGATATGTAGTGTCGGATTTGACGTAACGTCATCGGAAGTGCGTCTAAATGACGTCACAAGATGACGTAAATTTTCAATTTTCTATCTCATCAGTTTTGATCATACCGTTTTGTAGGACTTACCTTAAGGACGTCACACACCAAATTTGACTTCGATCGGACTGACCGTTATGACGTCATTGACGTTTGAACATGACGTTTTTCAATTGTGGCTAAAATGTCCTGATATTTTACATTCAAATATCTATATAATTTATAAAGCAAAGTCTCCCAAATCCAGGTATTAGGATCAGTACCAAAATATCTGTTTATTGATGTACAGGTTTTGCCAATTAACTCTGTAGTCAAGGTCAAGGTCACACTCAAGGTCAAAATATACTTGTAGGCATAGCTTCAGATCTAATAGAGCTATTGACATGAAACCAACGTTAAAACGTTCAGTGAACTACGAGCTTTCAGAATGGTAGTCCCCGATTGGACGTGACGTCCCCGGAAGTGCGTCAAAATGACGTCAAAAGATGACGTCATTTTTCAACTTTTTAATTTTTCAGTGTTTATCATTCCATTTTGTTGGACTGCCTTCAAGGAGGTTACACACCAAATTTGACGTCAATCGGACTGACGGTTGTGACGTCATGGACGTTTTAAAATTACGTTTTTCAAATGTGCCCGGAAAAAAGTTGCGGCGGCGAAGGTATGTGCTCTACCGAGTGCCCGTTCTAGTTTGTGAATATGTGTTTGTTTGTTTGTTTGTTATTCGCATAACTCCAAAAGTCTTCTTCTTCTTCTTTCGGCTGCTCCCGTTAGGGGTCGCCACAGCGGATCATCCATTATGATCCGCATAGTGATTTGGCACATGTTTTACGCCGGATGCCCTTCCTGACGCAACCCTGGTCGCGTCTTACGACACAGGGATATGGTACACCTCTTTTAACCGGGGTATACACCGGCCCAGTATACTGGTACTCATTTCGCCGACCTCGGAAGGATGACAGGCTGGCATAACTCCAAAAGTATTGAACTGAATCGCAGCAAATTTGGTGGGAGGATTGGTTATTATCCGAGGACCATTTGATTAGATTTTGGGAGTGATCGGGTCAAAGGTCAAGGTCATGAAAAGGTCAAAATCATCTTTTTACCATAGCGCGGTCAATTTGTATCCAATTTGCATGCAACCAATGCCAAAATGTTCAGAATTCAATGCCCCATCTTGTGATATGTGACATGACACAATGACGTAATAACCCTTATTAGCGGTTGGGAGTCAAAGGTCAGGGGGGGTCACGACATTGCAAAATGTGCGGTTTTAGTCATAACACGGTCAATTCTTATCCGATTTGCATGAAACCAACACCAAAATGTTGACTGTTCTGTTCCCCACACTCTAATACCAATTACAAAATTAAGAGTACAAAGGTCAAGGTCGAGGTCATGAAAAGGTCAAAATCGTCATTTTGCCATAGTGCGGTCGATTTTTATCCAATTTGCATGCAACCAATGCCAAAATGTTGTGAATTCAATGCCCAATCTTGTGATATTCGATATGACACAGGAAATTTAATGTTTTAAGCCATCATAACACATATGAGATGGCAGATGTGGTATGGGATTAAATACCCTCACAATCAACGGTTTCTGGGGGGGGGGGGAATGAAGCGTTGGCGAAGGTATGCGCTCTACTGAGTGCCCGTTCTAGTTGTATATGTAGAATTCCACACCTGATCAGTATGAAAATTGAGGGTCATCGAAGGATAAAATGGTCCAGAGAACGAAAAAAACTTCATGCCGTCATCGGTCACATGATTCGGTAATCATATTGTTTCAAAAAAAATAACCTTCATAAATCTTCTCTGAAGTGGTTGAACAGATTGAGGCGAAACCTTACACGTATGACTGCCTGTCCATGAGGAACAAAAGGTTCACATATATGACGTCATAGGTCACATGGTTTGGCAGCCATATTGATTTACCCGAAAACCTATAAAAATACAACACTCAAAAGAAGTCCTGGTGAGGGTCTCCCAACCCTGACTGCTCTTTTTCTTGTTCAACCCGTCTTCATTTCATTTTCTCTCCCTTCCTATAAATTTACTTTGTGGACATATATTATGTTTCATTAACACAATAATTAACTAAAATAAATCATCCATTATCAACATCTTGCATTCAGGGAAAGTGATAAAGTGCAAGAGCCCACAGTGCAAATCATATTTAATTAATTCAAACTTCTCCGGGCGGTGTTCGCAACTTTATTTAATTTAATTCAAACTTCTCCGGGCGGTGTTCACTACTTTATTTAATTTAACTCAAACTTCTCCGGGCGGTGTTCGTAACTTTATTTAATTCAATTCAAACTTCTCCGGGTGGTGTTCACAACTTTATTTAATTTAATTCAAACTTCTCCAGGCGGTGTTCGCAACTTTATTTAATTTAATTCAAACTTCTCCGGGTGGTGTTCGCAACTTTATTAAATTTAATTCAAACTTCTCCGGGTGGTGTTCGTAACTTTATTTAATTTAATTATTGTGAGGCCGTTTATCCTCATCTTCTCTTTTTCTCTCTCGTCTCTATCTAATCTTCCTCGAGTCTCTGTGTGTATGTGATGGCGCCTGTCATAGCATAAGTTAAGATTGTAGAAGTTCCAACGCGATAAGTCTGCTTTGTGTCTCCTTTTGTAAGATTGCTTGCCTTTTGCTGCACCCCACAAATTCCCAGCCATCCCTGCATTACATACCAACAAACCCAATTTACTGTGCCACATACATTTCCTCACTTGATTGTAAATAATTGCTTGTGTAGAAATGTTCCCAGCTCGTTTTCGTCTTTTCCTTCATTGGTCCAGCATGGTTTGTATTCTTGCTTCGCCGTGACGTTATCCCCCAACGATCTGTTTTTCTAGCCGGTACGTTCTTGGTAGTTACGCTTGGCTGCATCTGATCTGGTACGGTGATCTGGTTTGAGCAAGGCATACCGAGGTCATGTCCCCCGGTAATTAAAGCACGTGACTTTTAGGTAAATGGTATCAGACGGAGGACCCAAATTCATGTGGTCGAGTTATTGGCGTTCACGGTCGATTAGTGACCCGCCGCGCCACAAAGTTATTCGTGTGCAACGGCCTGCGATTCCGGAGAGTCTGGTGGGAACCCAAGGTAGCTCACCCCCTCGTGGTCTTCCTCGCCCCCGACCCCACAACAATACATTAATTAATACTGAGTCAAGCATGGGGAAATCCTTCCGCTGATGAAATGGTCACTACATACATCAGCTCGTTATAAACAGCTTGCTTTGTCTCCCACAATGGCGGCAGCATCATGTTGCCTCATTATTACAGCGGAAGTGACGTCAATTGCATCGTCTATTGTTAGTGTACAAATCAGCGGTACGGGCACACATCATCACCTGTCCAGATCCAGAGTCTTCCTGCTGACAAAAGCTCGACACTCTCCTCTCTTCTGGGTTTGAACAACTGCCGTGTGACGCCTGGTGCTTTTCAGTTTCCTTCTCGCCATTTCAGGAAGTATATTTCGAAAGAAGAACTGATCACATTATTGTATGAATTTTGAACGGAAATTGTCATCTCGTGGGAATTGTGAAAACACTTATTTATGCATTGGTAAAGACAACCAAGTGTCAATCTGTCACATCGTGCACTTACATACAACAGTTGCACTTGGGTCTAGTACTCATCACTGTTTGAGTGTCAAGTTTTCATCCAAACAAAACTCAGGCTTTTGAAGAGCAGAATGTACGTCATCGTCCGTATGTTTGTCGGGATGCTGGATCAAGGCTACTCCTTCCACCTTTGCAATGGACTACTGCATGCCATCACTTGTGGCACCGAGCAATGGCATTTTTCACAAATCAACAAGACTGCACTTTCACGTTGGAAGTTTGTATGCCGGTCTAATGGCAGATGAGAGGATCTTACTCAGCACGTTCCTCAATGTCACCGCCCTGAGACATTGCTTCCTTATTGGACATGCCTCTGTTATATCCCATGATCCTTTTCACTCAGCCTGGTGTTGTCTTAACGGTTTAGGTGGCTGGCTTTTAAGATCTTCGGGTTTTGAGTTTGAGCCCCTGTCGTGCTGTTGAAATAACACCAGGTGAGTTGACTCAGCCTGTCGTCTTTCTGAGGTTGGAAAAATGAGTACCAGCTTACTGGTAACAGGGGCATTGCATCAGTGGCACAGTCACACCCACAAAAAAAATGATGCAACCAAGCAGCCAAAGGCTGCATACAAATAAATAATTAAATCCTTTTCACTGCAGTGGATGGATCTGAGAATGTCCTCATCAATGATCTGTCCCTTTTGACGCTCATTGAACAATGGCAGCTTATATAGAGTTTTGGGACAAAACCACGTTTTTTTTTTAATTATAATAAAAAAAAATTGGATTTCATCGATAAAATGTATTAGAGGGGGGTGGTTTTGGTTTTAATTAACTACCGTATCTGCAATTTTTCCAAGTGAATTCCATGCATTATGACCAATGGTTACCATGGAAATTGCCATTTTTGGCTCAAAAACTGCATTAAAAAAAAATTTTTTCAAACAATTTGAAATAACTCAAAGAATCGAATCATTGAATTACTCGGTATGGTCATTCATAAGACACCGACTACTAGAAATACATCACAATCATTTGAACACATGGATTTGATGTGAAAAGGCAGTTTTTGAGGTAAAACAGGTGTTTATTGAAAGCCATTTTCTAAAATTCAAAATATCAACGGTAGTACAAAAATGGTGACAGAATATGATTGACAGAAACAGCTCTTCACAACCACCCCTTATCTTCCCCCATCCAAAACCTCAATCTTTTCTACTCCCATTAATCCAACCCAAACCCACCTCCTTCAAATTCCCTGCCTTCCTTCCCGAAAGTTCCCTGTCGTGTAAGGTCCTGAAAGTCCCTGTGGTGTCCATCTCATTTACCCCGTGTTCCCCGCCCCATCCCTCTCCTTTCCACAGATCTCCGAATGTCTTTGTTCCCCACTGTTTTGTCCTTCCCTCTCCCACCCCTCTTGTCGCCGACCCCCTTGTTGCCGACCCCCTTGTTGTGCATTGTGTGTTAGCTCTCAAACGAGCCTCGACAATGTGTACAAAGAAAGAAGAAGTGTTTGTGTAAATGTTTCGATGGGATATGGGGTAAAGAAATACCTCGTTTTTTTTGACACGCAATTTGTAGAATTTCGATTACACATAAAAAGACACATTGTAAGTTGTCAGTCAAGACATGCACTTAAAATACCAAACAAACATTTTCTGTGGTATTTGATTGATCAAGTTGAGAAGAAGGTCAGTCGGTAGAATGACATTTTGGACGGTTAGAGATCCTAACTTCTGCATACAAAGAGCCGTCTCTATCTGCTCCGTCACTGCGTATGGAACACAGTGCCCCAGTTGATTGAGAATTTGGATCAGCTCAGCGCTTCCTGTGAGACACTTCACCACAAGAGGCAGTAAGACACGTTTTGGTGGATGCAGTCTTCCATCCATGACTGCATAAATGATATCTTGACCTGTCGATGTTATCTGCCTTTCAACACGAATGCTCTGGTTCGATATGTTTTCATGCCAGGTAATGATCACCTGCATGAAGTGTTAAACTGCAGCAGGTATGTTTGCTGATTCCGCAGTGGGTTGTGAGAGTTGTGAGAGAATGGTTGAGAGAAGGCCATACCTCCATCACATCGATCACACGCATCACCATCGATCACTTCACGCATCATTCGCATCACTTCAGGCATTGAAAAGAGTATATTCCTTATGAACGTAAATAAGTCTCTGTACGAAATGATCACTGCTGCATGATAGAGAACATCATCGTCCTTACCACTACCTTCCATGCCATTGCAACTGCCTGATGCAGAATCCTCTTTTGTGTACACACAGTAGCATGACCTACTCCACCAGTCAAAAGTTTTGGAACACCCCCATTTTTGCCGTTTTTACTGAAATTTAAGCAGTTCAAGTCCAGTGAATAACCTGAAATGGTACAAAACGAAGTGGTAAACTGCCAGAGTTTAAAAAAAAAAGTTTAGGTTACCAAAAACTGAAAAATAATGTAAATTTCAGAGTTGTTAAAACAGGCCCTTTTCAGAGAACAAGTAATGGGTTAGCAACTGCAGCTGTTCTGCAACAATGGAAGTAAATTAAGCCTTGAAAGGTGATGCAAACAATTCCTACAGGTGTCCCAACTTTTGTTGATTAGTTACAAATCTTCTTTCTGTATAAAAGCAGTGTTGGAACAGACTGTTGCTACACCCTCTGAAGCATTATTTGGACAATATTGCACTGCAGGAAGTAGTATATTGCTCTCATAATGGTGAGAAAAAGGCAATTAATAAAGGAAGACAGACAGACCATTATAACTCTTAAAAGTGTCGGTCTTTCCTTTGGGGAAATTGCAAAGTAAGCCAAGGTATCAGTGAGTACAGTTTCCTACACCATAAAAAGGCACTTAGAAACTGGAGGAAACTCTGACAGGAAGAGGTTGAACAGACCCAAAGCCACAACACAATCAGAAGACAAGTTTCTGAGTCAACAGCTTGCGTGATCGGCGGCTCACAGGACAGCAGCTTCAAGCACAGCTTAACACTGGTCGGAGTAAGGAAGTCTCAGTTTCAACTGTGAAGAGAAGACTTCGAGCTGCAGGTTTGACAGGTCGAGTGGCAGTAAGAAAGCCATTGCTAAGATGGCAAAATAAGAAAAAGAGGCTTGCCTGGGCCACGAAGCACCGCCAGTGGACTACTGAAAACTGGAAGGTCTTATGGACCGATGAATCAAAATTTGAAATCTTCGGTTCATCACGCAGGGTTTTTGTACGCCGTCGACTAGGCAAAAGGATGGTTCCTCAGTGTGTGACACCAACTGTCAAACATGGAGGAGGAAGCGTAATGATCTGGGGCTCTTTTGCTGGATCCAGAGTCGGCGACTTGCACATAGTGACTGGCACCCTGAACCAAAAGGGCTACCACAACATTTTGCAGCACCATGCAATACCCTCTGGTCTACGCCTAGTTGGTCAAGGGTTCATCCTACAGCAAGATAACGACTCAAAACATACCTCCAGGCTATGTCAGAACTACTTTCGAAGAAAAGAAACAGACGGTAGGCTTCAAATCATGGAATGGCCAGCACAGTCTCCAGACTTCAACCCCATCAAGCTGCTTTGGGATGAACTGGACAGAAGGGTGAAAGCAAAGCAACCTACAAGTGCAACACATTTGTGGGAACTTCTGCAACAGTGTTGGGAAGAACTTTCCGAACAATATTTGAACTCCATTGTAGAAAGAATGCCACGAGTATGTTCGGCTGTTACATCTGCAAAAGGTGGCTACTTTGACGAGTCAAAAATTTAGTTTAAATTTTGTTCAACAAAACGATTCTATGATTTATTTTTTATCTGCATTTGTTTATTTGTTCTATGCTTTAATTTCAGAGCACATTGAAATATTAAACTGCTTAAATGTCAGTAAAAACTGGAAAATGGGGGTGTTCTAAAACTTTTGACCAGTAGATTATGGTAATGGCCATCAGCTGCCACAAGGCCCCTACTTACAACAGCAAGCATCCGCTGGTCCATCTTTCTTACAGCAGGTTGTCCAACTGTGGCATCAGCGTGTAGCTGAGCGCATTGAATCAGACGTTGCTGAGAGTTCTGTCCCTTAAGGTATTTGTTAACCTTTTGGCAAAATATACACCACCTCATACACTCTAGATGAACTTGCCTCTTGCTTTGTTGAACCCTGTCGAGAATGTTCATGATCAAAGTCCTCTTTGGTGATCCCTTTGGCAGTTATTTAATCCAGAAGCTTTTTAAGTTTCTCAGAGCCAAAACACTGAGCTATTTATCCCACCTACCACGAAATGGTGGTGGCAACATCCGGTGGTGAAGGTTGGATTTGTCTAAAAAGAGGGAAAAACATGGCTATTTTGAATTGTGTGTTGTTCCATGAAGATCTATATTAAATCTACTTCAATACAGATGCGCAGCTTTTCAAACGCAGCGCGACAAGCAGCCGTCAAACAGGAGACAGACAAATGCACTGACCGACACCATGGTTTGAAAATATATATCAAGAGATGCAGTAGGATGTCTGGTCACGATGCCATGTGTATTTTTTTTTGATGCCCACGCTTCATGGGATGGGAAGGCGAGCAGGACACCCCCATTTTCAACGCTTCTTCCCCTTGTGAATGGACACGTGCCGACGGAAATTCGATTTATACCAGAAAGTCTTTGCACATTTTTTACAACTGTATCGATGCTCTCCTGCGCGAGTGCACAGGTGCTGTTTAAAATCCAATTCGCAAAGGAACGTCTTCGTGCAACGCTTGCAACTGTACGGACACTCTTGAGCGTGAACACGCATGTGCCTTTTTAAACCCGATTCGTACCAGAACGACTTTGAGCAAACTTTGCAATTTTTCGGACGCTCTGCCGCGTGAATTCCCAAGTGCCTTCTATGATCCGACTGATGCGAGAATGACTTTGCACAGACTTTGCAACGGTAGGTGTGTTCATCAATGTGAATGGTCATGTGCCTCCTTAAACCCGACTTGGTCCAGAACGTCTTCACACAAACTTTGCAAATGTACGGACACACTCCCAAATGAACACGCACGTGACTTTTTAAATATGATTTGTACGGGAATGTCATTGCACAAACATCGCAACTGTGTGGGCCCTCTCCGCCGTGAGTTTGCAGGTGACTCTGCCAGTCCGAAGACGGACTGAATCCCTCGTCACAAACTTTGGAGACGGACGGCTTCTTCTTCGTGTGAACACACATGTGCCATTTCAAATCGGACTCGTACCAGAATTTCTTTGCACACACCTTGCAACGGTATCGATGCTCTCCCGTGTGAATACACATGTGCTTTTGACAGTTCGATGACCGACTGAACCTCTTCCCACAAACAGAGCACGTGAATGGTCGGTCGCCGTTGTGAACATTCATGTGCACGTTGTATTGCGAAGCGTAAAGGAATTTTTTCCTACACAAATTGCAGGTAAATGGCTTCTTTCTTGTCTTGCACATTTCTTTCTTGCGAGCATTTTTATCAAGCATGATTTGAAAACGTATAGTGTTGGAATCATCAGCGCCTTGGTACTTCTCATCCCTCGAAAGTGGTCGGTGCGTCTCCAAGTGCACGCGCAAAGCAGCCTTAGTGATGAATTTGAGAGAGCACGATGTGCACGGGAACTTTCCGGTGAGCTTCTTGTGTAATCCTGTGAAGAAAATTCACAAAAAGTCAATTTTCAGCAAATGGTTCATTGACCGAAAGGCAGACTACAATCGCAGCACACAAAGTCAAATAAATGGATAATTTGCACACGATGCTAATGGGCAAAATATCTTCCACAATAACTTTCTCGATTCAGAAATTCCAATCACTAATCAGTGCTGTGAACAACACTGTTCAAAATGTGCACACCACAATTAACTGTACATGGGGGAAGTTTCTAAAATATATTTTAAGGTTTCTTCCACTGCATTCATTACCTTGCTCTTACCAGAGTATACGACCTGCCAAAACAGCATTCGGTTGGTGACTGTGGGCAGAGTTGAGAAGGGCATCAAGAAGGAATATTTGTGGAGTGGCCTTGGGCAGGCAGCACTGTGGGGGAGGGGGGAGCGTGGACGGGCAGCGCCACCGAGGGGCCGTGCGCGGGCAGCGCTACGGTGTTTTAAATGTTTTAGAGTGTTTTAAATAAAGAAAAAGTGATTTAAACCTCTGCAAGTGTTGGTTTAACTGCCTGGAGAATTCTTACTCAAGAATCGGGAAATGTCAGCTGTTCCTGGATGCTGGTGCTCAAAAGCGGAAAATATCTCAACAACGGTGAAAAGAGTAAAAATCACCAAAAATTAACTTTTTTCGTTACACAAGCGGCAGAAGCAGAATAGGGTAGCATATGTTCTGAGGTGTGGTCAATTACTTGATCAATTAAGTCAATTAAGGTGTGGTCAATTAAGGCCCAGTCACACCTTGACGCTTTAGCCAGCAATGGCAACGTATCAAAATGTATGTAAAATGCTGGCTTACGCTGAACTTTTGATGAGTTTTTAAAAGATTCGGACGTATTCATAACGAGTTGGTCGTATGCATAACATATTAATAACGGACACAGAACGTTTCGTCGTCTTATAGATAACTTATGCCAACGAATGCTTAGCCTGTTGTCGGCGTTCACAACCTATGCCCAACGATAGTCTAACTTATGCGTAGCGCGCTGCACGTATCGCCGACGATCACGTGGCGTAGCCTATTAAAAGGCTGCCGCACAATGATTCAAATCATAACCGCCGAAGAAATGGAAGTGTCAACATCGCAGTCACACCTTGGCGATCTTGCCAGCGTATGCCGACCTCTGAAAAATGCATCTAAAACGCTGGCGCACGTCGAATACGGTATGGGTAAGTTTGGTATACGTGAATAGAACGCTAAAGTACGCTATCATACGTCCTGTTCTTTTAAACGTGTTAAACATTTTACGACGCACTTGCCGTATGCCTCACGTTCCGCATGCGATGGGAATAAGTTGTACGCACGATATGCGATCGTTGGCACACGTCGACAAAAGTTACTTGTACGTTACTCGTAAGTCGAAACACGTCAAGGTAATGGTTAGCGTCAGTGTTCCAGACTCCCTGGTTTTTTTAAAAAAAAATTTTCTTCGGTATGACGGTCATGTTGACACTTCGATCTCTCGTGCGGTTACGATTTAAATCGTTGAGCGGCAGCCTATTAATATTATATTATAACCGCACTAGAAATCGAAGTGTCAACATCACCATCATACCGAAGAAAAAAAAAATTAAAAAAAAAGAAAAACAGGGAGTCTGGAACACTGACGCTAACCATTACCTCGACGTGTTTTGACTTATGAGTACCTTACAAGTAATGTGTATGGACGTGTGCCAACGATCGCGTAACGTGCCTACAACACGTTACTCATAGGTTAGAAATAAGTTTCGGGTACTCTAAACATTACCTCGACGTGTTTCGACTTACGATTAACTTACAATTAACGTGTGTCGACGTGTGTCAACGATCGCGTAACGTGCCTACAACTTATGGCCAGCGTTATGCGGAACGTGCGAGTCATACGCTGGCATAAGTCGTAAAATTTCAAGCATCGAAAATTTGAGGACAACCGTAAAGTACAACGATGAAAGCCAGCGTACCAAGACGTACGGCAGTGTTTTTCAGCGTGCTCTCAATGTTTCCAAAACTTACCCATAACTTATTCGACGTGTGCTAGCGTTTTAGACAAATTTTTCAAAAATCGGCATAAGCTGGCTAAAATGTAAAGGTGTGACTGGGCCTTAATGGTAAGGTGTGAGGAAAGCTTATAGAGCGCTCGCCAAGTGGCCTAAGCACTCAAGCAAGCACTCCAATAAAATGGTTGATAAGGAACGGTAAGCCCACGTTGCCTACCCGCGGCCCCTCCATCTGGCAAGCGATAGCAAGCCGATTGGTTATGGAACACATGGAACATAACATGGCATTTTTTTCCCTTAAGGGGGGGGGGGGAAGACAATAAAACATGGTAATTCCTCCAGGTGTTTTTTTCAGTCGAGTCCAAAGCAACACATGGGCAAAGTGAGTGTGAAGATATCACGGAGTCCTTTTTAGGCCGAAATATTTTTTGTACCCAAATTTTTGTACCCCCTCAAATCTTAATCCACCTCTGACAACATCCATAGTTACCTCCGCCACCGAAGGTGAAGGAGGTTATGTTTTCACCCCTTTCTGTCTGTCTATTTGTGTGCAGGATATCTCAAAAAGTTTTGGACGGATTCGGATGAAACTTGGTGGACACGTCGGGTGTGTGACAAGGACGAGTCGATTCGATGTTGGTGAAGATCTGAATCCAGATCTGGATACGAGAATTATTTAATTTTTTTTAAGTGGTTCTTCACCAATTGAGAGACAGTCCTGCATAACATGATATTTCAAACATGTCTTGGGCCCGATATGTTCTCGTGGATCAGGCATTGCGTGGTGGAGGTACGCGCTCTACCGAGTGCCCTTCTAGTTGTTTCAACAAACATTTCAGGAACTTGCACTTAAGCCTCATGACTGCGTCTGGACTTGCCAAGACTCAATCCATTGCATCACGGGAAATCGAGTTTATAAAGAACGACCGGCAGTTCTCACTACTCACCATCATGCACCTGGTCCTTTCCCCGGTCTTCAGCACCAACCGAGTCGTCGTCCTTCACCTTGATCAGCAAAACTGCAACATGTTGTCCCGTCTCCTCGGCATCCTTCCCAAGTCGAGGCACGACGACCCGTTCGGATGCTCGCCCCGCACGGCACGACTCCATGTACCGACAGAGCTCGGCGTACATGGTGAAGGTAAACTTCAGTGTGGCCAACGAACAGAGTCGAATCCTCACCGGAGCGGGCTCGGCCCGGGCACACAGAGCTCCGAGGATCTCGATGCCGAGCTCGGTGATCGCGGCTCGGAGAGACTCCTCCGATAGTCCTTGGATCTCCAGCCACGTCGGGACGAGACCGAGGACGCCCCTCGATTCCATTGTCCCATCAAGAACCCGCGTCGCGCGTTATTCAAAATAAATAAATGAATTAAAACGAATCACACGTGTCGAGTTCAAATTCGTAAAGTTTCATTTTCATCGAACTCCTCGGGGACTCGAGTGATTTATACGAGAAAAATGACGTAATCTTAAAATGTTTAACTCGATTTTCGTTAATTACGTCATTTTTGATTTGTTTACTTTTGCTTGTTGTTGTTGTTGTTGTTGTTGTTGTTGGTGTTTGTTTTTGGCACTTCCGAGTTTTCCCCCCAAAATGACGTCACACGGAAAGTTCGTTCAAACCTGTCATACCCGCATGTGGCGGCACGTGGAGCCTCTGAAGGAATCACTGACTGACTGACTGACTGACTGACCGACGTCCAGGCAGTTTCTCGCTCCATCAGCCAACACCACACGCCGTCAGGTCCACCACCTTCGGCTCTCCAGCTTGTCTCTCTTTTAATGGTGTTTTCCACACGCACATCCATGTCCTCTTCATCAGTTCATGTCCATTCCCTTCCAACCTCCTCCGTTGCTCACTCTATCCGGCCAGAAGATTCGCAAAATCCTTTGTGATCGCCACATGAATGAAGGATTACACTGTCGGTTCGGTTATGTAATCGCAGAACAGATATTACAACAATTAACGGTCAAAAAAAATTAAAACAAGAGGGGGAGCACTCGATAGAGTGCAAAACCTCCGCCGTCGATACTGCTGGGTCACTTAAGTGAACCCGATATCCTATTCATTGTAGGTCAAAACGGATCAGACTCTACTGAACCACGATTGAATAAACTAAACTAGATCGACGCGCATGTAGAAATGCCAAAAAAATAAAATCGGAATTTTTTTGAAAAAAAAAGTTGCAAAATTTTTGGGTTTTTT
Source organism: Eptatretus burgeri (assembly GCF_056783735.1). Taxonomy (NCBI): domain Eukaryota; kingdom Metazoa; phylum Chordata; class Myxini; order Myxiniformes; family Myxinidae; genus Eptatretus; species Eptatretus burgeri. Next base: position 153,579,324 of record NC_140962.1, on the reverse strand, counting down.
TTTCTCTAACAATTTTTTTTTGGGGGGGGGGGGGGTTGGAAATCACTTAAAACATGTAGAAATGAAAAAAAATTGAAAATATTTTTCAAATAAAATCGAAATTTTTCTGAAAAATCTCAAAAAAACATTTTCTCTAACAAATGTTTTTTTGGTTGGAAATCACTTAAAACATGTAGAAATGAAAAAATATTCAAATATTTTTCAAATAAAATCGAAATTTTTTTGAAAAATCTCAAAAAAATTTTTTTCTCTAACAAATGTTTTTTTGGTTGGAAATCACTTAAAACATGTAGAAATGAAAAAAAATTGAAATATTTTTCAAATAAAATCGAAATTTTTTTGAAAAAAAAAGTTGCAAAATTTTTGGGTTTTTTTTTCTCTAACAATTTTTTTTTGGGGGGGTTGGAAATCACTTAAAACATGTAGAAATGAAAAAAAATTCAAATATTTTTCAAATAAAATCGAAATTTTTTTGAAAAATCTCAAAAAAAAAAATTTCTCTAACAAATGTTTTTTTGGTTGGAAATCACTTAAAACATGTAGAAATGAAAAAAAATTCAAATATTTTTCAAATAAAATCGAAATTTTTTTGAAAAATCTCAAAAAAAGATTTTTCTCTAACAAATGTTTTTTTGGTTGGAAATCACTTAAAACATGTAGAAATGAAAAAAAATTGAAATATTTTTCAAATAAAATAGAATTTTTTTGGAAAAAAAGTTGCAAAATTGTTTTTTTTTTCTCCAACAAATGTTTTTTTTTTTTTGGTTGGAAATCACTTAAAACATGTAAAAATGCAAAAACAAAAATTCAAACATTTTTTCAAAATGGCCGCCATAGCGGCCATATTGGACTTTGGACCAAGTCCAAAATCTAACGGCATGATCCTTGGACTATATCTAATCCCCCAACAAGTTTCGTCGAAATCCGTCCAGGAGTTTTTCCGTAATACTGTTGACAAACAAACAAACAAACAAACAGAAAGGGGTGAAAACAGTAACCTCCGTCCATCTTCGAAGATGGCAGAGGTAAAGAAAGGGGTGAAAACAGTAACCTCCATCCATCTTCGAAGATGGCAGAGGTAAAGAAAGGGGTGAAAACAGTAACCTCCGTCCATCTTCGATGGCAGAGGTTACAAAACGAACTTCGTTCTGATGTTGTATTTTTCATTATTTTTTTATTTCTTCCATTATCTATCTATAATTCTAACAATCTGTGTGTGTGTGTGTGTGTGTGTGTGTGTGTGTGTGTGTGTGTGTGTGTGTGTGTGTGTGTGTGTGTGTGTGTGTGTGTGTGTGTGTGTGTGTGTGTGTGTGTGTGTGTGTGTGTGTGTGTGTGTGTGTGTGTGTATATATGTGTCTGTCTGCGACCGCCGTTTCTCGACGACCCCCGGTCCGATCTGATTGAAACTTGCCAGGAATATTGCCGGGGACCCGCTGATGTGCCTTTTCAAGGTTTTATTTCAATCGGACAAGCAGTTCCCAAGTTACGGCCATTTATCTGTCAACCAATGACAAGACACGGTGCTATGACATCACGAAAGACGTCACAATTAATGGTTATTTATTTATTTATTTATTTTTGCATGATTGACGGTCCGATCTGATTGAAACTTGCCAGGAATATTGCTGGGGACCCGCGGATGTGCCTTTTCGAGGTTTGATATTAATCGGATGAGTAATTCCCAAGTTACGGCCATTTATCTGTCGACCAATATCTGCGAGAGAGGGGGACGGGAGAGGGGGGATGAGAGTGGGGGCGAGAGAGGAGGGGGAGAGAGGAAGGGCGAGACTAGGGGGAATAGAGGGGGGCAAGAGAGGGGGAGAGAGAGGGGGTGAGAGAGGGGGCGAGAGAGGAGGGGGTGAGAGTAGGGGGGCGAGAGAGGGGGACGGGAGAGGGGGATGAGAGTGGGGGCGAGAGAGGAGGGGGAGAGAGGAGGGGGAGAGAGGAAGGGCGAGACTAGGGGGGATAGAGGGGGGAAAGAGAGGGGGGAGAGAGGAGGGGTGGAGAGGGGGGGAGAGAGGGGGGGCGAGAGAGGGGCGAGAGAGGGCTGCATATACTGGCACTCACCTACGGGCCCATACTAGTTATATTATAATACGCTGAGCCAATTTTGTGGACGTATCTCCTCCGAAACTGCTGGATGGAGAGGTTTGGGAATTTTTTGGCGATTTTCTAATTTTTACATTCGTTTGCATGGCGACATGTGACGTCACTGCTGAGAGGCGCGATGACGTCATGACATCATCGGTCATTCGCTGACGTCAAGACGTCCGTCGTCGACAGACCGTCACCGCTGAGAGGTGTAATGCCATTCAGAGAAAACGGCGTCTGCAATGTGAAACCCTCTTCTGCACATGCTGACTACCTCAGAAGGTGAATTTGACACAAAAAATGCAACAAGAAACATTGTATGTAAAGAAATTCGATAAATCACATTGTGAACACTGGATATATTGACATCCTAACGAACTTTTACTTCAGAAACTTCGCGTGGAGCGTGGGTTTGGCTCGTCCTCATGAATGCTGCTCTTGCTTTCTGTATTATTTGAGGAACATCTGAGGCCCTCAACCACTCCGTGCCTGCTGCGTTGGTGTTGGTGGTGGTATTGGTGGTGGTGCTACACACAAGGAAACAAGATGTGGTATTCATCGAATACTTACCTCACGCAGACAGTCTTGAGAAGGACTTGATGCGAGACGATTCCTCTGGCGGCAAATTTGTAATTGCATCGATCTCCACTTCTGAGGTAAATCCTGAGGTAAATTATGAGGTAAATCCTGAGGTAAATGTGAACAAATTATACTTTGAAAAGTCTGCTGCAGAGTACATTTATAAACCTTCACAAAGTCGCTTTTATTCTCGTTATCGAGTATTTTCATGACCACCAAGGTTGATAAAGACGCCAGAATAGATCTCGCTGAAGGAAATATCGGGGGATCGTTAAAACGCCAAACTGTACGTCGTCGTCGTCGTCGTCGTCGTCGTCGTCGTCGTCGTCGTCGTCGTCGTCGTCGTCGTCGTCGTCGTCGTCGTCGTCGTCGTCGTCGTCGTCGTCGTCGTCGTCGTCGTCGTCGTCGTCGTCGTCGTCGTCGTCGTCGTCGTCGTCGTCGTCGTCGTCTTCCTCCTCCTCTTCCTCCTCTTCCTCCTCTTCCTCCTCTTCCTCCTCTTCCTCCTCCTCTTTTTCCATCGAGCTGAGCACAATGAAGGCTGAAGGGATGTAACAATGATTCTAATTTCTAGGGGTTTTCGATGTACGTTCACAATATGCGCTATATAAAATGGTCATGTAACGTGTGGTAAAGTTTAAATTTCCTCCTCTGAACGGTTTCTGACTGACTAACAAATCCTTCAGCGCGCGACGTTGCCGGGGCGCCTTGCAGCACGTGGAGTCCGAATTGGGAGGGAGCTGTGTGCAATGAGTGATTGATTAATTAATTAATTTAAAAAGTAAATAATAATCATAAAATAATTTCCTCAATCGATTGCCTCATGGCATACCCTAATCCACAACCGTTTCATCCAAATGTATAACTTTTAATCGATTAATCAACAAATCAGAAATACCCTTTTATAACCAAATCACTTGGTCACTGTCGTGTCCAAATATCAGCTTCCAAGCTCAAGAAGTGCCCGAGATATTGCCCATCTGAGAAATAAAATAAATAAGTAATTCATAATTAAGTAACTAATCAATTAATTGATTAATAAAAAAAATTAAAAATACCGTTTTTGCCAAAGCACATCTTCACTTTTGTATCCAAATTTCAGCTTCCAAGCTAAAAGGATGGCTGAGATATCGCCCGGACGAACAAACAAACAAGCAGTCATAGACGGGTACTTACGAAATCGTCAACTTGACCTCTGACCTTGTCTAATAAAAGCTGTCTCGAGAGAAGGTAGCGACGCAAACCAGAAGTTTCTATGATGATTCTGTACCAAACCATCAAAAATCGTAACGTCGACCGAAGCAAAAATCTCCATTTCTCCACGCAATTATTTAATATTATTTTATCAAAGTCACAAAACCGTAATATTCGTCCATCCACCAACAATCTTTACATAATCCGACGGCTTAGCGAGTCAGAAAGGCTTAGTTACCCCCACCCCCCCCCTTGTCGGATTGCTTCCAGTGAGTGGATCTTGAACCTTGAGTGCCTCCTGTGAACATGGCAGGCTTGGTGGCTTGTTTAATGAAATTATAAAGACAATGCTGAGTTTCATTACCAAGTAACGGTCACCAACTCTTTGGCACAGGACATCTTCGTGACGTGAAAATATACAAAGCATGTGTGTATGTATGCCAGCTAGTGTATTTATGTAGGAGCTGGATGGATCAGGTAGACTTTCATGAGAAAGACACTGTATCTGGTTTGGGTGCTTCTGAACACTGATCGGAAGGACATACCTGGGTCTTGTGAATATACAGGGTTAGTTAAAAATCATATTTACTGTGAATCATGTTGGGTTGGGGGAAGCAGGGAGCTACGGGAGGTGTGAGGGTTGCAATAGATATATTGTTTGTTTTGTTCCGGGGCATACGAGAAATGATTCCAGATTTTTCATCTATTCCGAAAAGGAGAAGCGTCTGTGTGTGTTTTTAAAAATATATACTGTATATCCATTGTGCCTGCTCATTTGTATGAACAGGAAATGATGGGAACTCAACACCTCTCAGTGTCATCCACGGATATTTCTCGTATTTCCTATACCAGCCAGCTGCTTCATAATTGAACACACCCCAGGTTTCCTCCCTTTCAGTTTAGTGTTAAAGCAGCTGTTAAAAAATGTAATCATACATGTTTGTGGTTTATGATGTTTTTTTTTTTACTTCCAGTAAGGGTTTTCCACAAAACGCCACAAAAAAGCTATTTATACACGTTAACACAGCATTTTGTTCAAGTCGGAAAAACCCCATGGAGAGAGCGGATATTATTAATATTAATGTTTTGTAATAACATTAATGTTATATTGACCGTTTTTACAGCCATTTTTCCCTGCTGTGCAGGGGTTTGGCTTTTTCTTGAGGCAATGTTTTATGGCCGGATGCCCTTCCTGACGCCAACCCTGGTCGCCTCTTACGACACACAGGGATATGGTACACCTATTCTAACCGGGGCATACACCGGGACCAGTACACTGGCACTCATTTCACCGACCTCAGAAGGATGACAGGCTGAGTCAACCCCCTGGTGTTAATTCAGCAGCCAACGGGGCTTGAACTCAGGACCCTTGGATCCCAAGCCGCCACCCTAACCACTAAGCCAACACCAGGCTTAATAACATTAATGTTATGCTATTATCATTTGTGTTGTGAAAACCTTCTTTTTTTTTTTAATTATAAGCGGACTTTGAAAAATGCCACGATTAGCTATCTCAACAAGGATATACACCTTAAGATGGATTTTGCCCAAGGGGAAAAACCCCCTTGGGGATGGGGGCAAATGAAGTCACTACAACCTCAATCGTGTGACCCTTAATCGTCCTGTCAAGTTTGGTTGAGATTGGATAAGTAACTACCAAATGTATCGTGGTCAAAAAAAAAGTCAGACAGACAGACACCAAATTGAGTATTTTCGTTAATGCGATTTGCATCCAGAAATGCAACAATTATGATTAACCATTTTAAAAGGCCATTATTGTCTAAATGCTGAAAACTGTTCAAAAGATGATTTGAAGCACAGATTTAATGCTCGCAACGACAGGTTAAAAGTGCCGAGCAAGCAGAAACAAGTCACTGTGAACACACAAATACACACGCACACCACATATGAAAAAGGTCTCATTTAGCATTCATACATCATTTTGGAAGTCACATATTGAAATGAAATATAAGTTTTAAAGGACGTAGAATAAAAAAGTTTTTTCATTTGCCGTCGTACGTGCACCGTTATTTCACACCACCTCATTTAACATGTTAAATGAGTTATTTGTGCCTGTTGTTTTTGTCCTCTATGACATCCCGAAAATTAGTAAGTTTCCTGTTTGGAATGATTTAAAATTTACTTTGACTGCCAGACAGGGAGACAGACTAAAACAATTACTTTACTCCACTGTGCGCACTCAGGATGAGATTTCGCACAATTTGCCAAATTCAGAGCCAAAGTACTGGTCAATTGCATGTTCGTGTTCCGATTGATGTTCTACTGCATTAAAACATTTTTAAACCAAATTAAAAATTAAGTATTTCCTCTATCAGATACTGATGTCTGTAGACAGACAGACAGACAGAGAGACAAGGTGAACCAATTGCTTAACTCCGCTTCACACGTGGGATAAATATTGTCACGTGTTCAGGGGTCGTGACCACACACAGCGCACACTCAGATAACTTCGTCTAAAAGGGCAGTAACCACACCATGAGTTTCCGAGGCAGTTGTGGCCCGGTTGTTGTTCAAACACAGAGCAACTAAAACAGGACTCGTGCCACAATTTTGGTGATAGAAAATTAACTCTTTATTTACAATTTAACAAAATTACCTTAACATATGTACAAAACAACTGCTCACAAAATGCATCAACACGATCTGAATTCTGTAACCAGAGCAACAGTCAAAGGATGTGGATGTTGTATAAAGCAAGTGATGATGGACTTGATGGAATAGTGAGCAGTAGAGGCAGTCACAACTAATTTACAATGGATCGGTTAATGATCGAAGTGATGGTGTCGAGGCATCAGCAACAAATATATAATAGAGGTAATTGTGAAGCCGAGAATAATTCGGTACCAGAAGAAGAAAGAAGACCGGTGTAGCACAATGGTGCTGCGAAATGTTGCTTTGTTTATCGTCTGTGCAAAAAGTTCCGGATTGGAGCCACGATATCAGCCCCAACCAGACATAAAGTTGAGCTGTCAGGTCCTCTAAAGTAGTTCACTGCAGTCTTACCATGGGGAATCACCAGTGCGATGAAAGGCCCGACAGCGTCAGCCATACATGAACAGCATGCCAAGAGGCCCATTCAGCCCATGCCGATGACAAATGTTGACCTTCCGAGGCCCACAGAGAGGATCTCGCTGAGCGGAACAGCAAATCGATTTCAGTGAGGTCAACTTCAGCAGTGTCTCTCCTCTCGTGTGCTCCTTCCTTTATCTCATGATCATAGTGCCTCTCTTGACCACACAAGATCGTCATACTTTCATACATCGACCTCTCTTTCTTTGCTTCCTCTTTCTTTCATCTCTTGTCCGCCACATTAATGCGCTTTTATATCCTGTGTTACAGGCAAAAGTTCATTTGTTCAAAAGTTTTTTTTTTTTAAAGTATATATATATATATATATATATATATATATATATATATATATATATATATATATATATATATATATATATATATATATATATATATATATATATATATATATGTATATGTATATATATATATATGTATATGTATATATATATATATATATATATATATATATATATATATATATATATATATATATATATATATATATATATATATATATATATATATATATATATATATATACACACCTTTGCCTCTCCAATGCCCAACCTTTCCATGTCGTCCCGTCAAATTACCCGGGCATATCTTCGGATGGCCATACCATTGTCCAATCATGATGATTGCTCCTGACTTTCACTGTGAGCTGCTATTCATGTACCGGCTGTATCTTCAATTCATTCTTCTTACGATGATCAAACTAGTGCATACTTCACTCATTACTTAACTAGCGATGATACTGCTAAATAATAGTGAAACAAAAACAATAATAATCGTGCATTCACTACATTCTAAGTCTCACGACAACAATAATTACGTCAACCATTCATACAATCGAAGTAAAATGTCACAATAAAATACAAAAATTATCATTTTCTTTAAAAATATTTACATTTGTAGTTCAGAAATGTATTCACAGGCAATAATATGTTAAACACCAGCAATGGCTGAAGCTCTCTCCAATGCTGGTTATGTGCTACTGCCATATGTGTAACTCCTACTTCAACGGTACAATTATTCCCACACTGTGGGATCGGCGGGAGAGCGTTTTTGGCTCAAGCCTTTGACAGACTGGCTGGCCAGGGGTGACATCTGATGAAGGTGGCAGGGATTTGTAATTTGTTCAGAGTACCAGTGATGACTCACTCACACGTTATCAAAGACACCGTGGATCTATAACGTCCACCAAGGACCAGTGCTGAAAAACGGTCCTCCGGCTTAACGTCCTGCCGATGGATGATGCACACACATGTGAAACATCAGGGTGACGGTTTACAGCTGCGTCAAGATTTGAACCCAGACGAGACGGCTCAACGGTGAGTGCACATACCTCGAGGCTAACCTGCCAGCCCACAATATGTGTGCAAGCAAAGCTGAATGTAATTTTTTTTATTTTTTAGAAATAACAAGAAATTCCTTTTTACGGACCGTAGTTTCTCAATATAACGGTATTGTTTTTGTCCCGGAATACCAAGAACAATATCAAGTTCCCTTACCCTAATTACTTGTAAAAGAATTCCATTTGTCGATCTTTCACCTTTGCAAAATAGTCCATCACCCTGTCATACAAACGGTCTTGGCTCTTGAGGTCCTGAAGCAAATTTGATTCGATTGAAATGCAGGCCAACGCAGACCGTCTATATTGTCCCTTTGTATTCCGCAGGTAAGTTTTCATCCCCTTCAAGCAAGAAAATGAAGGTTCCGCTGACACACCGGTCAATGGAATAGTTAGCATCAACTTCAGTAGTTTACACACTTCTGGTATCGTTTCTGAAAGACCGTTCTCCATGATGAACTGAAATAGCTCTCCTGGAGGTTTGTGGAAACTGGCCTCCTCATAGATGGCTTGCAGTTCATTCTTCAACCGTTGCTCATCAAAAAATGGGTAGGTCTCAAGCAGCACCTTAATCTCGTTGAGGGGAAACGCCTTTCCTTTTGAGAAGTCGTTGAAGAGTTCACAATCTAGAATCTGGAAGAAGTTGAGCTTTTTCAGGTCGGCAAACCTCTCTGATAACTGGCAAATAATTGCATCGAGAACATCAAAATACAAGCGCTTGTACGTCTCCGTAGTGTTTGTGTCGGTCACATTATTACCGCAGTCGAGCACCTGTTCGTAATCATCACAGTCATGATGGCTTCTTTTCTGTTTGCTTTGCTCTTCATGACCAAGGAGCTGTACAGTTTCTTCGAAAAATCCCTGAAACCGGGCATCGTTTCTGAGTTGTGACACCGCATGTAGGGTACTGTCAATTACTTCAAACGACTTTATAAGGTCGAGAGGCTTGAACTGGAGGGTTTGCAAGAGTATCTCTGCATGTCCAAATATTGCACGAAAGACGGAAAGTAGAAAAACAAACTTGAAATCTCGGAGGGTGTGTTTTAGAGCAACGCTCTGCGTAATCGATTCGCCGTCCCATCCAGGTTCATTTATCACCCGGTCGAACATGACTTCGAGTGATTGCCGTCCTTCGTGAACCGCTTGTACAGCACGACTCTTAAAGTTCCATCTGCTCGCCGAACCACTTGCAACTCGGTCACAGTAAGAACCGGCCTCTTCCAGTAGAGCTGATTGTTTTGCTGAGCGTGCGAAAAAATTGCGAAAACTATCGAGAGATGCAAAAAACAGCTTAGCATCCTGGATAGCTCGAGTTCCTTGTGACAGCACGAGATGCAACTTGTGAGCGTACGAATGTATGAAAAGCGCGTACGGACAAACGGAATTCACACGTGTTCCGACTCCACTTCTCTGGCCCGCCATACAACTAGCACCATCGTATGATTGTGAGACCAACTTAACCGTAGGGATGTACTTATCAAGCCTTTTCAAGACTATTGCTGCCAGAGTCTCAGGAGTTCTGTCTTGGTTGGTGTCAAAGAATCCCAAGAATCTCTCGCAAATATTCCCTTTCTTAGTCACGTACCGAACGACGATAGTTAGCTGAGGTTTGCACGAAAAATCTGTAATGTCATCCACTTGAACACCTATGAAGGGAGCAGACGCGATTTCGCTATCGATGTCATCGTTGATTATGTGAGCAACGCTGTCAATTATGTCGTTCCAAATCGTTTTGGACAAATCATGGAAAACCGCAGCACATTTCAAATGCTCTGCAAGTACGTCGTCGTACTTGGTTAAAATTTCCACCAGTTCGACAAAATTCCCCTTGTTGCGACTCGTTTCTGGTTTGTCGTGTCCCCGGAATGCCAGCTCTCGTTTTCCAAGAAACAAAACCGCATCGATGAGTCGACGGAGGACGTCTCTATTTTTCGTTACCTGTTCGTTGTGGTTTTTTACACCAATTGTAGCAGCCTGACTTGAAGCTCCGTTAATTCTCACTTGATCGAACAGTTTGAGTTTCAAGCTTGCCGTTACGTGCGCTTTGGACCTTCCGTGCCTCTCGATGGCCCGAGAGAGGTTTTTTAAATCCGAAAAGCCTTTCTTGGTCCACGGATTGCAGTTGGATACAGATGCCATGCTGTCGCTCGATTCCTTGATGTCAAATAACAAACAAGGCCAACAATACAGTCTCCTTTGTGTCATCGATCCCGTGAGCCACTCCGTTTTCTTGTACATGTCTTCGGAAAAGCACCTCTTAACACTTTTACTTGGACCATCAATGTGCGTGATGTTAAGCTTCGGGGTCGGCCGACCCTCTCGCTTTATTTGCAACTGCTGTTCAAACGGCAGTTTGCAAAACTCATGATCCAGCAAGTAGTCTAGATTGCCATCCATCGTTGTCGGGACAGGGTTATCACTATGTATTAGTGCGTGACTTATCAAAGATGACTGTTGTGAGAACGTCTTTGCACAAACATTGCAAGTATACGTTCGGTCCCACGTGTGCGTACGCGTGTGGTACTGATGGTATATTAACTGATCAAATTCCTTACCACATATGGTGCACTTATACGGAGGTTCCCCTGTGTGACTGTGCATGTGTACCTGACAGCGGAATGACCGACTGAATCTCTTTCCACAAATATTGCATACGTACGGCTTCTCCCCTGAATGAACACGTGCGTGAATCAGTGAAACCGCTTCAGACGAGAACGACTTCGCACAGACTTTACAACTGTACGGACGCTCTCCCGTGTGACTTCGCATGTGTACCTCGTGGTTTGACGATCGATTAAATCTCTTCCCACATACAGCACAAGAGTATGATTTATCCCCATTGTGAATCTGTTTGGACGTTGCATCACTGGAAACCGGTCGGTGCCTCTTCATGTGAATTTTCAAATTGGCCTTGGTGGTGAAGCTGTGAGAGCAAGAGCTGCAGGGGAACTTCCTGATGAACTTCGCGTGTGTCCCTGGAAAGAGAAAAATCATTTCTTAACACCTGGTTCATTGGGAAGTAAAAACATGTTGATGGCATACAAAGGTTGACACTGGGTCAATTGTGTCCGATACAAGTGTGATAAATGAACTCCCTGACAACTGTTTTATAATATACCAGCAAAGGTACCCACACCTTGTGCGGAAGGAATTTAGAGTTAAGAAGAAGAGAGCCAGGTGCTATGTGTAATTCCAATTATGTCATCACATATAATTTAACAGGCAATACCATACTAATAATAACAATAAAGTCACGATTAATACAATATTTAATATAAAATAACACACAAAGCAGGCAATAATCCTGTGTTTTGTATGTTTGTCGCACTACTCCTCCCACAGTTCTGGGCTGATTACATCCAGACTTGCTACATAGGATCAACATGACCCCAATTAATGTGTAGGGGTGTTTTTTTATCTTTGCCGGTGGTCTCGGGGATTTAGGAGGGGTGGGGTGAGGGGGATTCAAATTCGCTGTGTAAATGTGTATCGTGTAGCGCTGCCTTCAGGTGAGGGAGGGTATTACAAGTCTCCACCATTTACGGTGCAGTATTCCTGTCCTCACGTTTTACAGTGCAGTGAGATGTTTTGAATTGTAAGCCGTAGGTGTGTTTTTGCTTCATGCACGCAACCAAGGTATTTTTTGCTTGCACAGAGCTGTCAGTTGCCTATACATCACCCAAATAAAGCTATGCGTCAGAAGAACGTATTGCATGCTTGGAACAAGATCGCCCGTAGGGTGGGAAAGGTAATCATCGATTTAATTGGTTGAAAAAAAAAACGTTGGCATGGTTACGTATTCCGTTCGAACACGCGTGAAGAAACTATTAGAAATGGAAAATTTTGCCGTGCCGACAGCTTTATGATTTTCTAATACAGTACTTTAACCACTCCTCCTTCTTCCTCCTCCTCAGTCCTTTTCCTCTTCTCTATCCAATCGTGCCACCAAAAGGGATGAAAACTGATGATGAAAAGAGAGAGCAAACTAGGCAACATATGCAAGCCAGAAGAGCAAATGCAGCAGAGATGGCAGCTGAACAAGAATGTGAGAGAGCTAGAAAAAGAATGCACCGAGAAGATAACGACTACAGATCCCAATAAAATTCTGCTGCGAAAGAAATGCAGGCACGTCGACCTTCCATTACAATGCAAAAACAGGCCCAAAACACAATGTCGACAAATGGCCCGTTCAGATGCTACCATTTGAGCTCACAAACAGGCTCGAGATAATGCCCGAAGAATATCCCATCGGGCCAATCCAAAAAAGACTGTCTCAACAAGCCTTTCGATCTCATAAGCAGGTCCAGAACAAGCCTTGAAAGTCAGTGGGAAAGAAGGATGTTGGTCGTGACGGGACTTGAAATGCCCAATCACATTTCCCATCACTGGGGGACAGGTACTTTTGCTTGTGATACAAAAAGGCAATAGACACAATAATGACGACTGCAGTGCCTCTGGATAGACAACATTTTGAGTCTGGTTGTTGGGTGCTAGAATTGCGAAAGCTAACAGCTTGGCGATACAAATAAGATCATTTGTAATACTGCGTACTACCAGGTTACGCTACACGATACACATTTACACAGGGAGAATTGGGGTCTTCCCCGCACCCTGTAGGTTTGAAAATGTTTTCTTGCATCTCCATTTGCCAAGAGGATTCCAATGGTATGCAATATGATAGTAAGGGTTACTACCGGTGGGGCCGATTCTCTCGATAAACAAACAGACAGAAAATACAACTATATATATATATATATATATATATGTGTATATATGTGTATTTATGTGTATATATATATATATATATATATATATATATATATATATATATATATATATATATATATATATATATATATATATATATATATATATATATATATATATATATATATATATATATAGTACAGAAAACGAGGGTATCTCCCATGACAAGGCTGAGTCTTTGGGTCTTTCACTCTCTCACCACAGACAGGTCGGTGGTCTTTGTTTTCTCCCGTCTCCTCTCCGGCCTCGCCCCCACCCCTACCCCCACCCCGTCTGTCTGTGATCTGTCCATCCATCCATTTGGACCATACTCTGTACAGAGCATCGGAGCTGCCGAAGCAGTCTCCTGGGCCATTGGGCACAATCCTGGATGGGTCGCCACTCCGATGCAAGATACTGAAATGGCTCAATCATCCCAGCAAGCTGGTACTCATTTTGCCGACCTGAGAAGGATGACAGGCTGAGTCAACCTCACCTGGTATTAATTCAACTGCCAAGTGGGATTTAAAACTTTGGACCCTAGGATGTGATGTGTCCCACCCCCCCCAACAGCCGAGTGGAATTTTAAACTTAGGACCCTAGGATAGGATCTGTCCCACCCCCCCCCCCCATATTTCCGCAGCACACTCAATGTCTGCCAGCAACCCCCTTCTGGTGAAACTACCAAAATCAAATATCACTGTTCACTTTCACTCTCTCTTTCCTCTTTTTTTTCCCGCCTTTGGAACAAACTTCCACTCTCTCTTCAATCAAAACAGCTGTTCACCACAATCTCTTATCTTCCCCCTTCCAAAATCATGATCTTTTCTACCCCCGTTAATCCACCTCAAACCCACCTCCTTAAAATTCCCTGTTTTCCTTCCTGAAAGTCCCTGTAATGTCCATCTTGTTTACTCCGTGTACCCCACCCCATCCCACTCCCTTTCACAGATCTCCTGTCGTCTCTGTTCCCCACTGTTTTGTGCTTCCCGCTCCTACCCCTCTTATCTCCTGCTCCCTTTGTTATACATTGTGGTAGTTCTTATACGAGCCTCGACATTGTATACAAAAATAAAAAAATAAAAAACTTTTTGAGAAATCCTGTTCACAAACAAATAGACAGACAGGGGTAAAAACATAACCTCAATCCATCTTCAGCGGCGGAGGTAACTGGAAGGGCATTCGGTCAAATGTATACCTCCGCCCGGATCTGGATATTCACCAAAATCAAATCAATTTGTCCTTGTCACACACCCAACATATCCACCAAGTTTCGTTTGAATCCATGCACAACTTTTTGAGATATCGTGCTATATATCAATTTTTGACGCAATCTCTCAATGGTGAAGAATCCCTTAAAAAATTCGAGGATCTGAATCCGAAACCAGATCTTCACCAAAATCTAATCAGTTCGTTCATGTCACACACCAAACCTGTCCACAAAATTTCATCGGAATCCATCCGTTACTTTTTGAGATATCCTACACACAAAGACAGACAGGACTGAAAACATTACCTCCATCCTTCGCAGATGGTGGAGGTCATGAGACCGTGCAGGCCAGCTTTGAAGGTCAGCTTGGACCTAAGATCTGCCCATGAGTTCATCAAATTTCAAACTGAAATTTTGCAAGGTTTATTTAATTATTTTTCTAATTTCACATTGACCTCATAATCTTGGTGAGGAAAAGATACCCTCACAAAACAGTCAACTGGAGATGCAACAATGCTGAACGATACTCACCCTCAGACAACAATCTACTTGTTGAAGTAAAGATTTAATTTGACTCGGACTTTGAAACTTCAGACAAGACTTACCAGCAGTCGCTTTTATCAGAAGATATAAATCAATGTTTCAATATAATGAAGAGCTAGTCATACTCGTAAACCTGGTGTTGGCTTAACGGTTAAGGTGGCTGCATTAAGATCTTACGGTCTTTAGTTTGAGCTCCAGTTTTACTCAGCCTGTCATCATTCTGAGGTTGGAAAAATGAGCACCAGCTTAGTGGAAATGGGGGCACTGCATCAGCAGCACAGCCACACTCACAGCAACAACGCAACCAGCAGCCATAGGCTGCAGACAAAATAATAATAATAATAATGTCTTACTCGTGAAATCTGGTGTGGAACTGCATCGGCAAACATAAAGCAATGGATGGAATCAACCGGACATTGATCGAGGAATGCTAACCACTGCGGAAAGGAAGGAGAAATTGACGTTTGGGTGTTAACCCTTCATCAGAGCAAACTAAATGTTATAATCAACTGAAATGCATTTTGCACTTACCATCCTCCAGGTCTCTTTCCTCGACTGCGGGATCAACATAGTCCTCGTCTTCTCCATCAATTCCCAGGATTACAATAGATCCTCCCGTTTCCTCATCAGCCTTTGCACAGGAAGGCACAATGGGCCATTTCAAATCTGGCTGCACATGCCGAGACTCCATGTACCGACAGAGCTCGGTGTACATGGTGGAGGTGAACTTTTGTGCGACCAAAGAACAGAGTCTGGCCCTCGCCGAAGCAGGCTCGGCGCGGGCACAGAGAGCTCCGAGGATCTCGATGCCCAGCCCCGTAACTGCGGCTCGGAGAGACTCCTCCCTCAAGCCCTGACTCTCCAGCCAGGCTGGGACGGGACAGATTTTGTCCTCAGCTCCTTTTGAATTCATCATCTGTCAGAAAGCAATGCAAAGAAATGGAAAACAAAGTAAATTTTTTTTGATTGTTTGCACACTGGGATCGAATCATTTGCAAGGACATCAGTAACTAATATGTTGGTGAAACTGAGAGGATTTTTGTTTCAAAAGAATGGCGAAGAAACCATCCTTCTGGACGGGTGACTTCCTCAAGAATTATGGATGCGTTAGTTCCCCCAGAATTATGGACGGGACAATCCCCACAGAATTGACTATGTTAGTATGACTTGTAATCAATGGCGTTGGAAGAAGAGGGCAGTGCCCTTCCCCCCTCCCACAACACTTTTCAGCTGCCAATGAATGTAGACATTCAATTTCTTAGAAAATGTGGAAGAATGAATAATTAATAATATCATTTCTATGATTAATAAATAATTGAGAGCAACAAAGTACGTGTATCGTGAAAACCATTCACATTAGGAAGACAGAGTGGCGCCCCTTGTGTTACACACTTGACTACTCGGCAGAAATTCTGGGGGGGTGGAGGGAGGATTTTTGTTGTGTCCGTGGTCGAGGCTCATGGAGGAGCTAGAGCAGAATAGAATGTAACAAAATGAAAAGGGGGAAACAGTAACGGTGGGGTGGTGGTGAGAGAGACATCAAGGGGAGGGGAAGAAGCACACATGGGGGTGAACAAGCTGCACACCTCAGGAAGAGGAACGTACAAGTGGGTATGAAACAGAAAAGAAGCAAACTAACAAAAAGAGGTGAGCGAGAGGGGAAAAATAATTTGGGATGCCTCAAAGCCTCCTAGCAGAACATGCCTCTGGTGTATGTAGTCGTGATCATAACTTCTTTTTTTTTTACAATTTGGCCCCCACAACCCCCTTCCCCACTTTTTATGATGTTCTTCCGCCTATGCTTGTAATACTCAATTCCACGTGGAACAGCGATCCGCCATACATGTTTACAAAGAGAGAATTGGAGTCCTCCCACAACCCCAAACCCCCAGGGCTGCTGAATTTTTTTCACCGCCTCAAACTCTCTTGAGTTTGAGTTTCACCGCCTCAAACTGCTGCAGACAGCGTAGAAGGAACATGAAAAAATCTGGTCTTTATTTAAACCTAAAAAAAAGGAGTAAGATCTTGTCAACTGAAAAAGATCGATGAGTTCAGATTGGGAGCCGATCACGTGGAAATGGTGGAAAGTTTCATCTTCCTGGGCTCTAAGATTGAAGTGAGTAGACGATGTGGAGGAGAAATGAATAGACAATTAGCGTTGGGGAGGTCAGCAATGTCAGAGTTGACAACGATCTGGAGAGATAAAGATGTGACAAAACAAACCAAGAGGAGGCTGGTGGATACTCTCGTGTTTGGAGTTGTAATATATGGATGCGAGTCATGGACAGTGCAAAAAGGAGGAAGAAGACGAAAAGGCAAACCGTGTATGTGCTGGATGGATAGGGTAAACGCTGAAACCAAGCGGCTCTTCCAGAGCTTTGGGAAGCAGTGCAGGTTGTTTGAAGAAATCTAATCGTGAATATCACCAGAAGTCGGCCACGACTTGACGGAACTGGATAACTCTACGATTTTATTTTTCCTTTAAAAATGAATGTTGAAGGTGCCTGCAGAAGCTGCAACACAAATCGTAGAAATACATCAGACTTCTGAATCGAGCTGGAATTCTGAAGTCTCTTCGCTGAGCCAACCACAGTCAGCACTGAAACTGGTATGACGAGATGCATGTGTCAGACCAGTTTTGACACATTGTGCATTGCTCTTGGTATTTCCGTTCGTAGACGTGGAAACTTCACCGACTCATCCCAGGTTAAACAGGCTCACGATGTAAGCATTATGTAACCATGGCATCCAGAAGTAAATGCCTGCAAAAAGCAATGGGAGTTGGGGAAGAAAAGGGAAATATGACACCATATGAATAAAGGTGGGGTGTGGAGACAAAAGAGGTGGAGGGTGCTCAATTTCGTGCGATTTTGCATTCGTCGTTTGTTAATAGCCTTTTCAGACTTTTTCATTCAACCAAACTTTTTGATTTTATTCACTTTGGTAAATTTGATTGGTTTATTTCCTGGTTGGATTCCCAAAAGGGAACCCCATGCTGACCACCAAACCAGCAACGGCTACAAAGTGTGTTTGTTGTAAGTCATACAAGAACATATAATACAATTTGTTTAAAAGTGGTAAGAGAAGAAAGAACAGAAAAAAGAAGAAAGAACAAAAAAGAATAAATAACAGACATCATCAATCATAATCTATCTATATAAAAGAGAACCATGGGATTCCGCATGCAACTTCTTAAAGGCAGCAAGAGTATTGGCTTCCACATTAGATGGCAAAGAGTTCCATGTCTTAACAATTCACACACCAAAAATATCTCAATCTTGCTTCTGGATCCTGATCTTCACCAACATCTAATCAATTCGTCCTCGTCACATACCCAACCTGTCCACCAAATTTAATCCGAATCCATCCACAATTTTTTGAGATGTCCGGCTCATAAACAGACAAACAAGCAGACAGGGTTGAAAGCATAACCTCCATCCATTGCAGATGGTGGAAGTAATAAGTCTGGACCATCCTCAGGCAATGACCTCCAGTACTAGTGAGTGAAGACAAAACAAACAAATCTGAAGGCTTTATAGGGGAAAGCTCATGAAAAAAACCAACCAACATCTGATTAAGTCTGTTCATAGTAACTTACTTTCACAGAGAATAGGTATAATTACCTCTCTTCCACCCCCTTCCCTCCTCTCCCTCTCTCCCCTCCCTCCTCTCCGCCCCCCCTCGCTACTCTCCGCCCCCCTTCCCTCCTCTCTCTCCCCCCTCCCACTTAATATCCCCATGAGCGGTGACGGGTTGTATCTGCTAGTGCAGTGCTACTCAAAGTGGTGGTACGTGGACCAGTGCCGGTACGCGAGTTATCGACTGCCGGTCCGCGGCGAGTTTCCAAGATCGACGGACAAAAACGAAAGCTTGAAGCATGGAAGAGTCGAGTGTTAAGAGATTGTTATGACATATTTCACCAATCAGCGGCAGTCATCGCTGATGCAGGAGAAGACCTTAATGTTACATCTCTACGAAATGTCATCAGAGAACACTTGACGAATTTGGCAGAACGTTTTCAGCATTACTTTCCAGAAGAAGAAGATCCACAGAAAGGGAATGAACGGATCCGAAATCCGTTTATGCCATTGAGAGATGACTTACGTGTCACTATGGAGGATAAATTGTTGGAGCTGTCTGCTGACGAAGGATTGAAGAGGAGTTTCGAAACTACAACAACACTTGCTTCTTCTTGGATAAAAGTGAAAGCAGAATATCCTGAGCTTAATGAAATTGCTCTGAAAACTCTTCTCCCATTTTCTTCAACCTACCTCTGCGAGACTGGCTTCTCAACCATGAGCATCATTAAGACAAAGTACAGGAATAGTGTGGATATTCATTCTCCATTGCGCATGGCACTGTCCTCAATTGAACCACAATTGGATAAGCTGACAAAGAAGAAGCAGGCTCACCTTTCACATTAGTAAAAGTTAAGGATTTAACAGGTCTATATCATCAATTTCATATTTTAACATTACATATTTTCATTTCATTACATAACATTACATTACATAATTTCATATTTTAACATTTTAACATCAATTTCATTTCCTTTCAATCTTTCTTTTAATGTCTTTATTCATTGGAGTTTAAGATAACTAAAATATATAATTTTTTCAACCTACTTTATTCATTATAATTTTTCATTTTATTACTTATATACCGGTATACATATGTTTATCTACTATAGTAAAAAAATAGAAGATGATTGTATGTATGTGTGTTTGTTTGTTTGTTCGTCCTTTATAGGTGGCCGAACAGTTGGATGGAATGAGATGAAACTTGGCATGAGTGATCCTTGGGACATGAGAACAGACATGGGGGGTGGGGGGCAAGTTCAAGGTCAAAGGTCACGGGGTCAAGGGGTCAAGGTCACCGGGTAACTTCAATTTCTCAATTTCATCCGATCGAGACGGGACCAACGCCATTCGACAGATAATCAAAATTAAATGACACAGTTGATTGACGACATTCACTTCCGACTTCCGGTTTTCGAGTTATGACGTCATAAATTGACTAAAACGTCAATTTTTCATGTTTGTTTGTCCTTTATAGATGGCCAAACCGTTGGATAGAATGAGATGAAACTTGGTATATGTGATCCTTGGGAACGGACATAATGGGATCAAGGTCAAGGTCAAGGTCAAAGGTCACGGGGTCAAGGTCACCGGATAACGTCAATTTCTCAATTTCATCCGATCGAGACGGGACCAACGCCATTCAACAGATAACTGGGCGGGTACTTTGCTAGTAATAACTATGTTTGAAGGCTTTGCTAGTTTGATTTTTTAAATATAATTTTTAATATCGTAATACTGTATTACTCGTTTACAAAATGTATATAAAAAAATGTCAACTTTTATTATCGTCATTATATTTTTAGATTTTTCCGGTATAAATTAATATTACGACGGATGTTCAAACAATATTTTCTCGGATCATAAACAAATAATAATATGGCACCAGTCCCTGGCACATTGGAGAAAAAAAACCTGCCGGTCCGCCACATCAGATAGTTTGAGAAGCACTGTGCTCGTGTGTAATATAAAGGGTAGCCATAAATGATTACCTCCACCATCGAAGGTGAAGGAGGTTATGTTTTCACCCCTTTCTGTCTGTCTGTTTATTTGTGTGCAGGATATCTCAAAAAGTTGTGGACGGATCGGGATGAAATTTTGTGGACAGGTTCGTTACGTGACAAGGACGAACTGATTAGATTTTGGTGAAGATCCGAATACGGATCTGACGACTAGAATTTTTAAAAAGTGCTTCTTCACCATTGAGAGATCGGGCCAATAACGATATCGTTCTGTATAGCATGATATTTCAAAAATGTATTGGGCCCGATATGTTCTCGTGGATCAGATATTGCGGGGCGGAAGTATGCGCTCTACTGAGTGCCCTTCTAGTTGGGTATGACAAACTGGAGGTTTTAGTAAGTTTGATGACAGTCCACTGCCTTATTCACAATGGATCTCAATATGTACATGAAACCTAAGTGAAGATTCGATGACTCCCAAATCTATTGCTGATACAGTGACTTGTATTGCCTTGAATAAAGTAATGAGAATATGGTCCAAGATCAAAAGAGTGATGAATTTCATACCAAAAGTGATTACTCATAACCTTGATCCTTTCAACATTGATCAGAAGATTGAAAGTGGGGAGGGGGAGTGGGGAGGCTCATACCATGTTGCCCCCCCTCCTCCACTTTTCGACTGCCCATGAATGTAGATTTTCAGTCTCTTCGAAAAGGTGGAATAATTAATAAATAATTGGTAGTAATATAAGAAAGTACGTGTCTCGTGAAAGCTCACATTGTGGAGACTGAGTGGTGCCCCTTGTGTTAGACACGTGACTGACCACTCCACATAAAAAAAATTGGGGGGGGGGGTGTGGGGTGCTGGGAATTTTGTTTGTATACATGGTCGAGTCTCATGGAAGAGCTAGAGCAGATTAAAATGGAAAGGGGGGAACACTACAACCGGGGTAGAGGTGAGGGGATGCTCAAGCTGCTGTATTTCGTTTCCCCTTCGATATAATTTGCAGACCAGCACCATACAAACGGCCAAAGTCGAGAAAAAAAGCAAAACTGAAAGCTCAATACCCTGAGTAGAGGAACAGAAAACCCAAAACATATAAATAAGTGAACACGTGCCTGGAAATCCGCAGTTTTCCAAACCGGAACTCCTCCGTTGGTCAAGCCGGAAGTACTCGGGAAAACGTTTAACCGGAAGTACTCAATAAAACGTTTAACCGGAAGTACTCCAGTAAAATGTAAAACTCATTCAAAAGCGACTTTCTGTGTAAAATAATAGATAAGAATTTGCAATATCATTGAAAGTTGCGAGGTAAATTTGCGTTCTATCATAAATATAGAGTCTATTAAATCGACGATGACCACCACCAGTGTCGGCGGAGTTGGGGTGGGGGAAAAAGATATTTTGTACGTCATATGTAGACGTGAAGTTTTTACCTCATGGAATTTGCCTCGTGATGAGTGTGCAAAATGACATTTGTTTGTTGTATACAGAATCGAGGCTCGTGGAGAAGCGAAATATATAACGGGAAGGGTGGGTTCGAGACGATGTAATGGCTTTGAGGGTACCGCAAACCAGTCCATTCCATTCTTCTTTTTTTAATGGAGGGACTTTTCAGAGCTATCCCATAATGCTGTGCGCGCCGCCATGTTGTTTGTGGTCACTTCCATGGCAACGATAGATAGCATCAGTACGTCTTACAATCCGGCACGTTTACCTCGTTATTCTCAGTTCTCACTTACTGCACTGGAAGGTTACGCAAATTCTTTGGCAAATAATTCTCGCTCGTTTAGCTTGCGAAGTAATATGGCGCCCGCACACTGCCTCATGGGGACTGAAACACCTCCATTGGCCCCGTGAAACGTGGACATTTCTTCATCCACCGGCGATTCGATTGATAAAAAGGTGCGTTAAATCCTTTCCGCATCGGTATTAAACGTATGAAGTGAATTCGGCACAAATGAGAGTCTGAAACGACGACACAAGGAACGTGGAGCACGTCATTCTGACGTCATTCCTGACGTCATCCCATCCCACTGCCACACACAAATGTGTTCCTGCATTGAATTTCCTCATGTGGGCCTTTCCTGTTCGAATGGATTTCTCTTTGGTGATGTTAGCATCTTTTGAGATTGCATTGCTGCTTCGATTCCTCTGGTGAAGGTAAGAGTATTCTTTTTATTCTCATCATTTTATGAGTTTCATGAGCTTTGCAAGTTTAAAGGTCTTGCTGTTCGTCTTGTGGGTTTCATGCCTCGTGTTGGCTTCATGGTTATGGTGGTCGGCTTGGGATCCTCGGATCCTGAGTTCAAATCCCCCTTGGCTGTTGAATTAATACCAGGTGGGGTTGACTCAACCTGTCATCCTTCTGACGTCTGCAAAATGAGTGCCAGCTTGCTGGTACCCTGTGTCGGAGTGGCGACCCGTCCAGGATTGTGCCCAACAGCCAAGGAGACTGTTAATAGGCAGCACCAATGCTCTGCACAGAGGATGGTCCCGATGGATGTATGGATGTGGGTTCTCTAGACCCGACACCTGGAAAGGTGCGACGTTTTTGACAGGGTCGTTCAGATATCTTCCAAATAAAAGGATCAATGAATCACTTCTTTGAGCAAATGCTCATCCGTGAGCATCCACTTTGATGAGAAAAGAATACCAAAGAATGATAAAATAATAATAAAACAGTTACAAGCCAGGAGGCGACGATGGCTCGCGGGCATTATTGAGGAAGCCCCACCGTAAAAACCTATCTCTTCCGTCAAAATTGACCAAATCAAATCGGATTTTTTATATGTTGTACTTATGGATATTACGCACAGCTTCTAGGAAATGAAATTGCGAGAAAAAAAATCGAGGAAAAAATTAATAAATAAAAAGTTCAAGTGGGCGTGGTTCCGCCCACAAGGGGCGTGGGACGCCCCTCATACAAAAAGACACAACTAGACCATGATATCTAGCTTGTGTCCAAGTTTCATCAAGATCGCATCAAACGTCACGGAGCTATGCTCTGGAGAGAGTCACAGACAGACAGACAGACACAACGAAAATAGTGGTCACTGCTGGCGCCCGTGAACCAAAAATAAAAAAAATTACACTTACGTTTGCCAGGTCTCCCGGACCCCAGGACTGGAAAGGTGTAAAGTTCTTAAAGCCTCTATCTAAGGGTTAACAGTGCATATATACATATATAATATTGTTGCGGATTCGCGCCCGCCGGCGTGCGGACGGCCACGTAACTCGAATCGCGGCACGTCGCCCACCGGACGGACAATCCAGTCGTGACCCTCTCGGACTAACGCCGGGAACCAGTCACGGGTGGACCTTTCGGTCTCACCGCGATCGAGCCAATCGGCCCCCGCGTGGGATAGGGTTGCTCGCCAAATTCGACCTACCTAAGTACCCACACGGAGGGTAGACCGGGCGATCGCACCTCGCCGCAGGTCGACTTCGGACACGGGCCACTTAAGCGACCCGTTCCGTACTATCGGGATAACCGAGCGGTGTTATTCGTCGGCCTCGACGGTTCGATTAATTATCGGGCGTCTTAGCCCAGGACCAACCCTTTACGTGAAGCAAGATGGGGATTCAATGAAAGAAATGACGAAGCGGGAAAACAGTTCAACATAAAGCACATTTATTCGCGATGAACGGAAAGCACACATATACAATTCCACCAAAAGCACATGTAAAAGGAAAAGAAACACAATGCAATTTTACACAAAAAGCAAATGTAAAAGCGAAGACACAATGCAGAGCTATCCGACTACCGAGCACACGGCAACACTTATACAATTTTACTCCACAGACGGCGCCGACAACACACATTCCCAAAGCAAAAGAAAAGAACACCCTCAAGGATGAGGCGGGCCTGGGGCCGAGACCGGGTCGGGCCTACCCGTCTGATGATGAGGCGCGAAGTGGCGATGGTGCCCCAACTCCGCGGGCCTCGCGGACAGTGTCTGGTAGGGGGTGGGAAGGGGGCCCCCTTTTGTCGCACTATCTCAGCGCGGGGGGAAACAGGAGGGGGTTGCTGATGCTCGGGGAAAGGAGGATTTTTATTCTGTCTCGGGTCCCGCGACGAGCGTCTCCACCTCGACCAGGTCGCGCCGTCGGCCTCCCGCCTTCAGCTCCCGGCACCGACGCGAGCACCCCCTTGTCCGTCTTCGCCGCCGCCACCTCTCCACAGCTCCGCCGACAACTCGTTCCAACGCACAGCTCGTTCCAACGCGCAACTTCCTTCCAGCTTCACCGACGACTCTCTTGAACTCCGAACTCACTCTTTCCAACGCACACCACGTTCCTGACGAACGCAGCTGCTTATATAAGCCCCGTGGCTTCGCCTTTGACCCCCTGCCTTCGACCTTTCACCTCGCTCCCCATTGGCCCAAGAAAAAGTGGGCGTGAATGCTTTTTGATCCATGAATTTGCATATAGCGACCGCCCTCCAACGCCCTGGAGGCGGGGCCAAATCGCCCCTCGCTCACCGATTGGACGGAACAAAAGTGGGCGTGAGTCGTTTTTGATCCGTTTTTCTGCGGAAAGTCCGTGATGTTTTGTACACGCTGTTCGGTGCGCGCCCTGCACGAGTCCAGTACCGGTACCCACAAGCGGCGCAAGAACGGTGGCGATGCGACGGTTGCGAGGTGTGACGGTAAAGGTCGTGGCTGTTGTGGTGAAGCGGCGTTGTGGTGGGTGGTTGATGTTGTGATGACTGTTGAGACGTGGTTGGTGGTGGTAATAATGGCGGTGGGTCCAAAATAAAGATAGTAAAAGAAAAACGGCTATCCTGAAGAGTCGCAGCACGCATGAATGACATTTATTCCCTCTAGACAACGGGTTTGGGCCTAACTACACATATACTTACCGAGATATCTCACCTCAGGGACCTGAATGGTGGTTTGCGAATTTGGTCAACCACAACAATATATATGTATATATATATATAATCTCACCATCATTAGGAAGAAGTTAATTTGTTTCGGTTCGTTTATTGTCACATATCCTTTCCGCATATCTCGCAGGATTTTGAGATGGGCAGGCGACCGTGATGGGTCATAACATCTTGGAGCTGTCACTTTCGCAGTTTCTATGAGGTCTGTGATAGCATGACTGAGGAGGGGAAATAGTTAAACATTCCACTGTTTTAATGAGCTAATGAATAAATATTGTTACGAATCTGGAAGCCATTTACACACAAACAGACAGCAGTCCCAAGCTTAGTTATCTCGATAAGTATGTGTTTATAGTTAGGGTCCCCTACCTGTGTCTAATGGGAATTATATGGGTGCGCTGCGAGTTACTTTTTCTAGTCGGGGTTTTTGCAATACAAATCGAGCCTCCAGCCAACCGAAACCATCACTCCTTCACTTCGCACATCGCACCATTACACACGCGTGTCCAGCCACGTACGTGGACGGAGATTTCCATCGCCTCAGATCGAGACTCTGCCCAGAAAGGCAGGGGCGTGCCCCTTGTCCAATCACGCACAGAGGGCGACTTTCCTACGACACCCCGGCCAATGAATGTTGAGATTGCCACAGAGGGCGACTTTCCCACGACACCCCAGCCAATGAGGGTTGAGATGCCTCAGATGGCGATTTTCTCATCCCGGACAAGAAATGAATAAAGGAACGCCAGGCTCTGGAGCGCTGGTCTTAGAAGGTCGTGGGTCTTAGTGCTGGCTGGTTCGTCTGGTCCTGGGTCATCGTCGTCTCTGGTCTTCTCCTTGGTCTTGGTTCGTTGGTGTGTGGATGATTGGAGAACGTGGTCCCTGGTGCTTGGTGTGGAGAGGAAGGTGTGGGTTCGACTCCCCCCCCACCCGAACCAGCTCGTCTCGACTGGACCGCACAAGGCGGAAAGGTGCCCAACCGGCCCCATTTCGTGTGTGTGTGTGTCGGTGGCGCCCGTCCTGTAAGTAGAAACTGTTCAAGTGCCTTGTACATTAAATTGCATTTCTGATAGTCGGTTTAACTCTGCTCTTTTCGTGCTCCCCTGCCCCATTATAAATAAACCCCCAATTGTTCAATGTACCAGCTCGTTGTTGTGCTTTCTATTATTGACCCAGCACGGTTCATGCTTGATAACCAGTAAGCCGATTGGGCTGTAAGTTGTCGTTTGGACCGACGGATTTTGGTAATTCCGCTCGGTTACACCAGACCGAGGTCGCCAGAGCGACCCGGTTCGACAGAGTCCATTGAGGGTGTGACTTCCCCGGTAATTTGACGACGTGGGTACTTAGGTATATTGAAATTTGGCTATTAACCCTACCCCACGCCGTCAGAGAATTGGCGAGCACAGTCCTTAAGTGACCCGTGACCTTCGGAGTTGTCCGAAGGTTACGACCTGCAATTCTGGGTGTTCGGTGGGAGACGGCTCCACTGCACCACCTGGCGGCCGTTCCTTGCCACCGACCCCCGGTCCACAACAATATGTTTTGATCGACGTGAGAATACCTGTCTGTTTATATGAGATGGAGGAGGGGAGGCCAGTGTTTGGGTTGGGAGGGGGTTAGGGAGTGGAGCAGAGTTTGGTGGAGGGGTTGAGGCTTTGGGTGGGGGAGGGGGGCATTGAGGACTTCCGTTGGGTGGGGCGGGGGATTGAATTGTGGTGGGGAGGGGATCGACGCCTTGGGATTGGGAGGAAAGAGAGCAAATATGGGACAAATTTGGGGTGTGGTGGGGGTTGAGGACTTTCGCTGGGGGGGTGCAGTGTTGGTTTTTGGAGTGGAGAGGGAATGATGCTTTCGGGGGTGGGTAGGGGGTGAGACCTTGGGGCTAGGAGTCTGGAGGTTAAAGACTTGGGGTTAGGGAGGGAGGGGGTTGATGACTTGAGGTTTGTGAGGGGGGTGATGGGTTGAGTTGAGGACTTGAAGTCACATTTTATATTGCATGATGTTCCACAGGTCCCTTATAGTATATATATATATATATATATATATATATATATATATATATATATATATATATATATATATATATATATATATATATATTGAAAACATAACGAGCGTTGTGGAGCACGCTGTTCATTTCCAATGGGCCACGAATGGAGTATTCATGCGGAAGTATTGTTGCGAATCTGGAACCCATCGCACACAACAGCCAGAGTCCTTATAGATCAGTTATATCGGTAAGTGTGTGTTTATAGACAGAACCCGTCCCGAGTCTAATGGGAATTAAATGTTCATGCGCTGCAGAGTTATTTTGATAGTCAGGGTTTTATTTTACATTTTTACATCACCAACAACTACAACAACACCTTCGCTCCATCCTGACACCATAACGCTCACGGTGTGCGGAGTTCAAGAGGACCTGGCGTCTCTCTCGCGCAATCCGGGGGATGCGAGCGAGGTTGCCGTCGGTTGGCCAATGAGCGCAGCCCACGCAGGACAATGTTACTCTCCTTGTTTGAGGGGCGGTCCGCCATTGTGACTGCCCCCCGGTCCAATCAGCGGACTCGGCGCCCCTTTTGGCCAATCACGGGGGCAACGAGCGCATTTTGCACGCCAAAACCATCCAGTGAGTGAGAGCGGGTCCATGGCAGGTGGCTCCTCCCCTCTGGAGAAGGGGTGAATAATAGTTCGGCACGATCCGACAGGAGGGATCTGAATGGAGTTGGTTTTTGGTCGGCCGGATCGCCTGACCTTGTCTGCTGGCGCTCGCTGCTTCGTCCGCGCTCGCGCTGGTTGACGTCCACCCTTCATTCTCCGCCCCGGGCGCTCGGGGGTGGCATCGTGGCTGTCAGGTCGATAGAGAAGAGAATGGTCCCGTGTGCTTGAGCGCGTCTTCGGTCTGGTTTGCGTCTGGCTGCACCCCGTGGATCCGATGCGTCTCGTCCGGCGCAGTACGACAAGCGATTGGCCAACTCGACACAGGAGGTCACCTCGTCTCGCTTCCTCTGGATTCGGCTGCCCTGGTCCGTCCTTTGGCGACCGGAGCTCCGGGAAGGGGTAGACCACCAGCCGCACGCTCGCGGCCAGGTAGCCAGCCGTCCTGACTCCCATCCAAACTATCCTCGGCTGGTGAGCCGAATAAAGACCGTTGAGGTCCATCTTCTTTTGGGTATTTGTGTGTGCGTGTGTGTGTCCTTGGGCCCCGTCTGTAAGTAGGAATTGTTCAGTGCTCTTTGCTGTACATTATTTGCATTGCTTAGTCGGTTTAACTCTGCTCTTTGTGTGTTCCCTCCCCCCTATTATAAATAAATATCCATTTTGTTGAATGTACCAGCTCGTCCTTAACTTTCCTTCATTGGCTCGCCACGGTGCGTGTTGGGGGATTAACAAGGCCGTTGCTGCCGTAGTTGTGCATTTGGACCGACGGGACCTCGGTAACCATCCGCTCGGGTTACGTACGGGTCGAGCACGGTAACGGCTCGTCCCGTTCGAGCTCCGTCGAAGGTGTGAATTCCTCGGTAGCTCGCCACGTGGGCCTCTAGGTATTTTGAATGTTTGGCAAATAACCCTGTCCCACGCGGTTGAATTATTGACGATTCACGGTCCTGTAAGGGACCCGTACCTTCGGAGTTATTGGAAAGGTACGATCTAGATTCCGGGTGTTCGGTGGAGCCGACTCTACTGCTCCATCTAGCGGTCGTGCTCGTCGCCGATACCCGGCCCACAACAGTATTTCATGAACAATAGGGAGTGAAATGTGATACAAATACTCCTCGAGTTACTCAGCTGATATCAAAAGTGGTACATAACGTTAGTTGGAGGTTTATATTTATACCATGATCCCTAAAATTGGATGTTTTTGGAAGGAAAACGGCTCGGATCTTCCGCACAAAACTTGCTCAATCGATGACGTCACAGTAGCGATTCCACACTCCAAGATGGCCACTGTGAGTTTTGTGTGCCTCCAGAATAAATGACCAGCATGTCCATTTTTGTGTGTGTGTGTGGTGTATGATATATGTATTGGTGCAGAGGTACTACGAGGGTGAGGATATCCCCAGACTCACCGGAAATTGAGGCTGTCACATA
Source organism: Eptatretus burgeri (assembly GCF_056783735.1). Lineage (NCBI taxonomy): Eukaryota > Metazoa > Chordata > Myxini > Myxiniformes > Myxinidae > Eptatretus > Eptatretus burgeri. The sequence goes on along the minus strand of NC_140962.1, from coordinate 153,550,000 downwards.
TAAATAAGTCTATCGTGGCGGGTCACTAATCAACCACGAACGCCAACAATTTAACCACGTGACCCAGTGTCCTCTGTCTGACGACCGTTTAACTGTGGTACATGCAGTCTCCTTATCAGGGAATCGTGCCCTCGATGCGTACTTTTTTTTCTTTTTTTCTTTTTTCTTTTTTTTTGTATACACTGTTTATGCTCGTATAACAGCTAACGCACAGAAATTCACAACAAGGGGAGCAGGAGGCAAGAGGGGTGGGAGAGAAAAGTAAAAAACAGTGGGGAATAGAGACATGAGGGGATCTGTGGAAGGGAAAAGGATGGAGTGAGGGTACACAGGGTGAACAAGATGGACACGACAGGCACTTTCAGGAAGGAAAGCAGGGAATTTGATGGAGGTGGGTTTAGGGTGGATTAATGGGGTAGAAAAGATTGTGGTTTTGGGTCGGGGAAGATAAGAGATGGTGGTGAACAGCTGTTTTGAAGACTTGGAGGGAAAAGTGGGATTGAAGAGAGTGTGTGAGTTTGTTCCAAAGGCAGGAAAAAAGAGTAATGAAAGAGTGAAGGTGAGCAGTGATTCTAGATTTTGGTAGTTTTATCAGTAGGAAGTTCCTGGTGGGTTCCTGGCAGACCTTGAGCATCCTATGGAAATATGGGGGGGGGGGACATATCTCAGACAGAGCAGGGGGGTGTGGGGGGTGAGGCCGGAGAGGAGAGGAAGGATCTAAGAGAAAAGAGATACACAAAGAAAACTTAACAAGCGCCTTACATACCACTAACACAGTACATAAACCCCAGCATTCACAACCGAGGGGAAAAGGGAGAGAGATAGAGATAGAGATAGAGATAGAGACAGAGATAGAGATAGAGATAGAGATATATATAGAGATAGAGATAGAGATAGAGATAGAGATAGAGATAGAGATAGAGATAGAGATAGAGACAGAGATAGAGATAGAGATAGAGATATATATATATATATATATTTTTTTTTTGATTGCAATTGCGCCCTCAGCCCACCGGGTGAGGCAGAGGTGCTCTTGCGATTCAACGCTGAGGGAGAGAAGTGGGAAGAAAGACCTCGAGGTGTTTGTGTGTGTCTGTGTGTGTGTGTGTTGCGAGTGTATGTGAAAAGGGAAACTGAGAAAGGTGCAGCGGAGACTCACTCTCACTAACTCTGACCTTCATTAGTTTTGAGATTTCTCAGCAGTATCAGTGGCATGCCTGGCTTAAGGTAGAGGTGGTATGGAGGCAGCCCGGAAGAGCGCGATGTGTTGAGGTATTCCACTGGCCTGTTGGCAACCTCCTTTCCATCTAACATTTCGTCAGCACTGCTGCAGGCTGTCCCCTGACCTGTGAATCCATCTGATAGTCATATTCAACTCATCCACAGCAACATTCTTCAGTCCCAATATTGCACGCTCTGCCATCCACTGGCCGTCTCGGTACCTTTGGGGTATACCCAGTCAATGAGTGCTTGTTGTGATCCAGTTACAGTTTCCTCTGTGTATGCAACGATTTTGATCACGTGGCATTTGTCAACAATTCTGATGATACCATCACCATCAGAGTCCCATTACCAAGCTCAAGCAGCCAGTAAGCAATTGCTGTCAGCACTTGGTTATTTCCATTGCGCAGCACATGCATGTTGTCCCTGGGCTGCTTCACACGGAACACCTCTCAAATTAATGGCTGCTCTCTTATCCTTGCATTTTTGAAGCAGGCACAGACCACCTGTGCACCTGAGGCACGTGGCACCACAGGGAGCACATGGCGGAAGTCACCTCTAAGCACAATGACCTTTCCACCAAATGGCTCATGTACATGTGCCCTGCCCATGATATCTTGCAGTGTGTGGTCCAGTGCCTGCAGCAAATACCGGTAGGCCATTGGCTTGCGTTAAACTGACTATATTAGGTGCAGCCGAGCAGAGCTGCCAAGTACACACCAGCTAAGAAGCAGATTATTGAGATATAACTTCCTGGCGAGGTTAATGTGCAGATCATGCTGGACCATCGAAGGAAAAGAAAAAAACAAGCTGGGTACATTTATAACAAACTATTTATTTACAGCACGGCGAGGAAAATTATGTGGGACAATAATAAGGTTTATTTGGAAAAATGGACAGCAAGGGAAGGCAAGGAATTTGTGGGTGCGGCAAAAGAAATGAAGTTATTTATAAAAGAAGACAAAGTGCAGAGTTAACTAGAGAATAACTTATACAATCTGAACTTATGTGACACATAACAGGTGCCATCACACTGTGGTGGAAAATAACTTGCTTTTCCACACAATGGATCAGCATACCAAAGGAGAATCTTTAATTTTGTATATATGGAGGAAGAACATTTAATGATTCACTGAAACATTCAAATGAACTTCACTGAAGCAGAAACCTGAAGCAATTCCTCTTATACACAATTTGACATCCAAAAATGGGAGGGTGAGACATTTGGCAATTCAACTATGGGATGAGCTGATGAGCAATAGGCGAAAGAACTTAGAACTGCAATACGTGGCCACTTTGGGTGGGAGGGAGAGAATGACACACTCATGGCAAAAGTTTGCAGTGTTAACCAGGTCACCCTGTTTCTATGCAGGGAGAAAGACCTTTTTTCATCGTAAGATATTCCTTTTATCAATATATAGGTCAAAAGACTGTCGGGAAAACGGAAACATTACTGACAGCCAATTCATCTATAGTACAAAAATTATATTTATAAAGTACCAACAACAATTCAACAAGTGAATATACTTGAGAATACATTAATATAATTATTTTTCTTCCACATCCCCCCCCCTTTTTTTCCTATCAGGAAAAATTTGAATAATTATATTACACATGATCACCATACTCCGTTCCTCTAGGAGAAAAGATATCCCTTACAAAAGTTCAATCAATACAGGCAGCGAGCGCTCGAATTGAAGAATGCTGGACGATGGTTATTTCAATAGTGTCCCAGTCGGGTTAGTGAGTGTTTCCGTTTAACTAATGGCCTGTTCATCAGCAGGTGTCACAAATTGAAAAGACCTGCTACCCGAGGCCAGAAGATAAGCGGGTTAGGGTGTAGAAAGAGCAGCACCCAACAGAAAACACAGTCCAGGCGCTCCTTGAGCTGCAGAGAAGGTAGATCTTGGCAGGTATGAGCTTGGGCCCGACACTGGGTTGCAGATAACACTGGGTTGAAGGAGACGAAGAGGACTCGAGATGTGACCCAGAGATCCAGCCCCAGCACAGTTTGGGGCCTCATAGCAGCAGTTCGTGTAATCAGGTTTGATTCCCCAAGCGAGCTATGTACGTTGGAGGCATCCGCGATGGCTCAATGAGCACCATCCGCACCATTGAACACACGTTGCAGATGACTCGCCATATGGACCTTCAGGGCCTTCATTGTGTATTGTGCGACCACGGCATGTTCACAATGTATCTGCAGAGCAGCAATTTGCGAGTGTGGTCGGGGTCGTTCCTCCAGGCAGGCACCATACAATGGCGACATGAAGTCTTTGCCTTGCCGGGGTTTGACTTGTCCAACCTTGTCTTCAGTGGGTTTTTTTTCTTTTTTTCTCTTGAACATGCTCATCTTATCTCCTCAGGAAGGGGGTCGTGTCATGATCATGTGTTGACTGCCCAATCACCCAAATGTGGGTTCTCCCCATCGTCTAATTTTTTTGGTGTAAGTTCTTCCAAAGCTTCATTCGACGAAATTGTTTCCTACATAGTTCAACTGCTCTCAACACTCCGAAACAAGGAAGATCAAGGTTAAGCATCTAACGTATACATTACATGTTATATCAAAATTTTACACTTTCCTTTCCTTTTTTTTTTTTTTACACCTAAACGACATGCTAAAATATAAAGAAATCTCAGTTGTACGTTTACTCAAAAACAATCGTCCCATTTGCTATTTCCATGTAGAAAGGGCAGCAGTATTTATCAGGATTCCAGTTTGAAATCACCAATTTTGTCCACCATCCTCAAAAGATCCCTTTCTGTCAACAAAAAGATTCCATCATCTGCATAATAATTATGAAAGTTAGCTTCTTCTCATAATTTAATTTTCATTCACAAGCAGTTCCAAAGCAGCTGCCATTTTTAATTTTTACCTTCGCAAACTTCGTTTGACGAAGGTATTCTATTGACCCCTGTGTATTTATTTATAGGTAAATATGTGTGCGGACAACATTGCGCAAAAACTGCTGGACCGATTTGCATGAAATTTTCAGAGATGATGTGCAGTTACTCAAGGACGCTAGGCGAAGCTTTTGGGAGCAATCGGATCAAAGGTCAAGGTCAAGGTCACAAAAAGGTCAAAATCATTTTTTTGCGATTAAAGTGTCAATTTTGTTCCGATTTACATCAAATTAAGTCCAAAATGTTCAGTATTCAAATCTCGATCCACTGATATAGCGTATGGTATAGTGTTTGCAACCCTAGTTAGTCTGTGGAAGTCAAAGGTCAAGGGGGTCACCAAAATGGAGTTTTTGATTGGGAAGCATTGTGGACAACATTACACAAAAACCACTTCGCAGATTGTCATGAAATTTTGTGGATGTGTTTGGCATCACGAGAGGACAAATCGATTAGATTTTGGGAGCGATCGGATCAAAGGTTATGGTCAAAATCATTTTTTCGCGATTAAATTGTCAATTTTGTTTTGATTTACAGCAAATTAACTCCAAAATGTTCAAAATTAAATTCCCCATCCTCTAATATGACACATGGTATAGTAATTTTGTCACCCAAGGTAGCGGTTGGGGGTCAAAGGTCAAGGGGGTCACACAAATTCACATTTATATCGGAAAGCGTTGTGGACAACTTAACGCAAAAAAACAAAACGCAGAGAGGCTTTAATTGTTTTGGATTTATTTAGCATCATGAAAGGACAAATCCATTAGATTTTGGGAGCGATCGGATCAAAGGTCAAGGTCACAAAAAGGTCAACATCGTTTTTTCATGATGAAAACGGTTAATATGTTTCCAATTTACATCAAATTGACTCCAAATTGTTCAGTGTTCAATTCTCCATCTTCTGAAATGACACAAGGTATAGTACTATTGTCACCCTAGGTAGCGGTTGTGGGTCAAAGGTCATGGGGGTCATGAAATGCATATTTGTATTGAGATGCGTTGTGGACAACTTCATACAAAGGTAACTAGTGGCTGCGGTGAAGGTATGCGCTCTACGAGTGCCCGTTCTAGTTTTGAATATGTTTTTTAGCTAACTTAGCTAACCTGAGGAAAGATGGTAAAGTTGGTGTTAGAAATACCTCAACTTACTAAAGTAAACATACAAGAAGTACCACTTAATCAAAAATCACACACATGTCCAATTAATCAGGAAACAAAATGGGTAATATTTTAATGCTGTTTGTTGTCATGACATGATTTTCAACAATGTAATTCTTATACTGTGACCTACTTGACATTAATTTCTCTCATGCCTTCTGTACTAGGCATGATTCTGGTTTATTATCTTGCCAAAACGAAGTTTTTGGAAGATATGTTAGTCAGCTTGTATGTTTTTTTTTTTTTATTATTTATTTATTTTTTGTTTGTTTGTCTGTAATCACGGATAAAAAATTCTGTAGAGCACAGTTATCATTGGAAATTTTTGTAACTTCGCATATCAGAGGCCTATAGAGGTCCCTTTCATTGCACAAAATTTTGAAGGTCAAGGTCAAAGGTCAAGGTCACTTTGTCGCAAATCAGGGGAGTCGACGAAACCCTTATTTTTTGAGTAATTTTGATCGGATCGTCTTCAAACTTCATGGGAATATAGTTCATGGTCTGGCGCTCAGCTGATTCATTTTTGGTGGCGATTGGCCTTGACCTTCATGGTTAGCATCTCAGGTCAAACATATTTGACCCCAAGGTCAAATTTTCAAGTTTTAGGAACCATATCGTGTAGTACCTCAAATTGAACACCTCGATGAGTGCTTTCTAGATATGTCAAGCTTGAGACATTATGACGTCATTTGGTGACGTTATGAGGCAAAAGCATATTTTTCATGGTTACTCTGTAGAACGATTCTGATCGGAATCTCTCGTTGGCAGATATTCCTCAAGGAGTCGCTCCTGGTGAATAGCAGCTCTGTTCACCTCAGTGTGACCTTAAAGAAGTCACACGTGGTCACCTTTTGGCAAGATACGGGTCACCCTGCGGGTGACATTGGTTTATCTTTTGTTTTTGTTTGTCTTTCCACAAAATATGGAGGCATTTTACTTAAATTACAGTTAGGCCAGTCCCAGCGACTAATCAGTGAGACCCATACAATTGCGATACATTGTACAATTCCGAATTCCATGAATTGATTTCATAATTGCTGTTGGTCCTAGCCATTCTTTCAGCCATTCTGCATTATCGTTATGTAAATACCATGCTGATTTTCCCTGAAAGTTAACTTATGATTTCTAATATATAATATTGACCAATCTCTTGATCAATATAATAACATAGACCCTCCTTCAATATTATGGAAGTACCTCAACTTAATATTGTTACGTCTGAGGGGGGGGTATGCATTCAAAGGGTAATTAGGATGTTTAATTAGGTATGCCATGCTGTTCGAGTGTACCAGGATCTCGATGTAATAAGTAGCAATTCAATGGTGATAAGTTGTCTAGTAAATGTCCATTTCTTCAAGGGGGAAATGATAATTGTCGCGTAATTAGATAGGGACACGGGTTAGGGTAAGTGTGTCTGCGTAAACCCTTTTAGTATTCCCTGGAGGCTTGCCGTGACGTCACAGGACAGTGCTGCGGATGGCTCTGCCCCGTGATCACGATTGGCGGAAGGCGACGGCGGAAGGCCAATAAAACGGCTCGATTGGAAGTGACGAGGACTCGAGGATAAAAAGGTTCTGTTCGGGGAAAAGGGGTGGGAGGAAGAAGATCGGTAAAGAAAAACCGTTTTGGTGGAGGCTGTTGTGCTGGGAGCGTGCTGTTTTGTTGCGCTGATTCGATCCTGGATTCATCGTGTCTCGTGGCCTTGCTGTGCCTCGTGCCTCACCTCGGTTGGCTCTGGGGTTCTGCTGGCTCGGAGTACGGGGTCGAATGGCGGGCGGACCTGCCTCCCTCTCCTGCTCGCAACTTGGCGCCAGAACTGGCTCCCTGGCGGCTGTGAGCAGACTTGCGCCGACACCAGGAGGTCGACAGCACCACGGTGTCTCCTGCCCCTGACGAGCGCAACGCCAGCTCGTCCGACGCCAATCCAGGGACTGTTGCGTTTACACCACGGGCCAGCCTGACCACCAGGACCAGCTATGTTTTGTGTGTGCGTGTGTGCGTGTGTGCGTGTGTGCGTGTGTGTGTGTGTGCGTGTGTGTGTGTGTGTGTGTGTGTGTGTGTGTGTGTGTGTGTGTGTGTGTGTGTGTGTGTGTGTGTGTGTGTGTGTGTGTGTGTGTGTGTGTGTGTGTGTGTGTGTGTGTACCTGGCACCTTAGAGGGTTTGAGATTTGTATATCCATTGGAATTGTTTGTGTGTTCCCCACGCCCGAACCCACACCACCATCCCGTCGAATCGCCCCGGATCCCTCCTCTTGCCGAGTCTTATTATTTATCTTAGAGAAATAAACATTATTAACTCAGTGAAAAGCGACTCGTGCCACCTTCCTCGTCCCGTTTGCGGTAGAGTGATTAGAACCGCCATCTTTGGGTTGTAAAGGATAAACCGCCTCCATCGTTTCGGCTCATTCTACGTTAGCGGGACTGTTCAAGTCCCGTGGACGTCACATTGGTGTCAGGGTGTTGGATGTTCGAACCCCTCTAAATTATATTTGGTATCGGGAGAACATACCAAGATTAAAATCTCGCCACGAATTGGAATATAAAACTACTACAGAAAAGCGCGCGAGCGCAGGAAAATTTTGGCGGGATTTTTCAAATTAAAATTAATTGGCGGCAAACGGGACTTCTGCACCATGGCGGATGTGCAGATGTTTGAGGAAGGCCACGTGTCTGGCAGCGAGTCGGGGGAAGAAGGGAAAGACGGGGGTAGGATTGGAACCTCCCCCATTCCGAGCGTGGACCGTGCTTCATCACCCGTAACGGAGCCGGCAGCGCCGGAAACTGGCGCGATGACGATCTGGACAATGTTGGAACATTTAATGAGTGCAATTACAGCACAGGGGGCAAAAATGACAGCACAGGGGGCACAAATGGCAAAAATGACGGCACAGGGGGCAGAAATGACAGATCAATTGGGGGTAATGGGGGAACAGTTGGGTGCACGGATTGATTTAATGAGGGATGAATTGGGGGAAAAGATGGAGAAAATGAAAACTGAGATGCAGGAGTGTGTGGATGTTCAATTGGGGTAAATACAAAGTAAATTCGAGGATAGATTGGAGGAAACAAAGGTAGAAATTACATTGGAGGGGGAAAATATACGAAAAAAATTGGTAGATAAAATTGATGCAACGAACATTCGGGTTGATAAAGTGGATGAAAGCCTGGAACGTCATCGTGCCTGTGTGGATGCTCATATGCAGCTGCAAGTAGAAGAGTGGGGAGAGCTGAGGAAGCAAGGGATGAATTTGGCGGAGGAGGTAAAAGGATTGGAGGCTCGTTTGGACGAACAAGATAAAATTATGAGTCAAGATGAAGTCTTGGATAAAGGCCTGGTAGAGCCGTCTTTTGTACGTAGAGTGTCCGGGTTGGTTGATGAGCAGCTACAAACTCGCAACGGAGCCTTGGAGGAGGTTGTGCGGGCCCAGAAGATCCTGCGGGAAGGGTTGAATCGGTCCATTCAACGTTTGGAACAGGAGGCAAAATTGACCCATGAGACCCTCACCACAAAACATCTTTGGCCACAGTGGGCTCCGAAATTGGATACGCAGCCACAAGGGTGTTTGATCCCTGGGCTGGATTCGGGCAAGGGAGAAACTGGGAAGCGGGCCACCGGGAAAGTGATCCCCCTGGTAAATTTTGATGGGTCAGGGAGCGTTGAAGCTTTTCTGACGCAATTTGAATGTATTTCCCGACTAAACGGGTGGAATGAGCGGGAACGTACAGGGAATTTGGTGGCAACGTTGCGGGGACCAGCTGCAGATGTGTTAAACGTGATCGCGGAGGGGATGTTGACCAGCTCCCACATTTGCGAGGCGTTGAGCCGTCGGTTTTGGGTTCGCAGCGAACTGTGATCTGGTGCGGGCCCAGCTCCAGCACCGCAGATTAAAGCCGGGTGAGACAGTGCAGGAGCTGGCACTGGACATTTACTAATCAGTCAGGATCGCGTATCGGGACCTAACAGTGGGGGCATGGGACAGACTGGCACTCGAGAAATTTTTAGCTGCTCTTCCGGACCCTGAGGTCCGAGCGCTAGTGGAGTTACAGGATCCACCCACCGTTCACCGAGCGGCTGAGTGCGCAGCCAGGCTGGCCTCGTGGAGGCAGCCGGGTCGGGTGCCAGAGAGGCCATCGGTGACGGTCCGACAGGCAGAGATTCAGGATCAAGGAGAGGGGCTGGGAGAAATTGGCATTACCCAAATGTTTCAGGAAATTTGCCAGAAACTGTCAAGTTTGATAAGGGGTAATTCGGTAGTTGGTGCGCCAAAGCGGCGGGGTCCAGCCCAGCCAATAGAGCAATTCGATTATGGCCGAGAGGGTCCGGAACCGGAAGAGACATTACACCGATACCCACGGGGGCCTTTTTATGGGGAGTTGTTTCCGGTGCGGGCGAAGAGGACACATGCAACGATATTGCCGGTACCCGGCGATGGAGAGACCCTCCAATAGACTTTCAAGCCCGGAGAGGATGAATCCTCCTGCTGAACCGCCAGGTCTATCCGAGGTGCCCTTACCTAGGTCGAGTCCGGAGATCACTGTCGGGGGTCAGGGAAACTAGATCGGGCTGAGCATACAGGGCCATGCTTGGCTGGTGAGATTGTGGCGAAGTGCCCTCCCTTGGTGAAAATAGTGAATTGTGGGAAAATTGGTGTGGGGAATTTGTGGGTAAGGGTAAAGATAGAGGGAGAGTTTTGTGAAGCAATGGTGGACACGGGTGCAAGTGATACCGTTATTAGCCCGCTAGTGTTGGACCAAAGTGTTGGAGGTTGGGACAAAATCGATAGACGAGCAGGACACAGTCTCCAACTGGCTACGGGAGCAACGACGCCGATAATGGGTCGTGGGGTTGTGAGGATGGAGTTGGGCAGCCTAGAGGTCGATGCGGTGGTGTGGGTGGCAGAATTGTGTGACCGATGCCTTCTGGGGTTGAGTTTCCTTGTGGAACATGACTGCCAACTAGACCTGGTGCGGGGTCACATGTGGCTAGAGACTGAAAAGCTACGGTTGGAGGGACTGGGGGAAGTCGAGGAGGCGCAGGGGGCACGACTGGAGATGTCGTGCACCGTGACCGTGGCCCCCAGGTCTGAGACCGTGGTGTTGGCCCGGATATCGGCAAGGACCAATCACGTGGGCCAGCTCGGGATGGTGGAGCCGTGGAGCTCGGGGGAAACTGCAGGATTGATGGTGGGTCGTACACTCGTGGATACACATCAGCCCATGGTGGTGGTTCGGTTGCTCAACCTGTCTGACAGCCCTCACACAGTGAGGGGCGGAGCTGTTATAGCAAAGTGTAGCAGTGTAGTAGAGATCACCAGAGGGTATGGAACCACTGACTCGCCAGGTCAGCCGGAGTCGGGGCAAAATTTTGGAAAAACAAATTGGCCAGAGGGAGTAAGGGACATGGTAAACCGAGCAGAACAGGGGTTAACAGTGGACCAGGTAAGGTCATTGCACAATTTGGTTGGTGCTAATGTGGATGTATTCTCTCTCTCCCGAGGATTTTGGACGCACGAGTCTAGTCAGGCACCAAATTGACACTGGCGAGGCTCGACCTGTTCGACAGCCTGCATGACGTCTACCTCTTGCAAAGAGGGATGAGGCTGAAAAACAGGTGGAAAAGATGAAGGAGGCTGGAATTATTGAGCCCTCGGTAAGTCCTTGGGTGTCACCCATTGTGTTGGTGAGAAAGAAGGATGGGACCATTCAGTTCTGTGTGGATTATCGCCAGCTCAATCAAGTGACGCTCAAAGACTCGTATCCCCTGCCACGTATTGATGATACACTCGATGCCATTTCCAGCTCAAAATGGTTCACTACATTGGATTTGAAGAGTGGCTACTGGCAGGTGGAAATGGACAAACAAGGGAGAGAGAAAACAGCATTTACCACAGCGAAGGGCCTCTGGCAGTTTGTCGTCATGCCTTTCGGATTGTGCAATGCCCCCGCCACATTTGAACGTCTGATGAAACTCGTTTTGATTGGGCTGCCATGGCAAACGTGCCTGATCTATTTAGACGACGTTCTTGTCCACACTCCCACATTTGAGCAGGCTGCCAAAATTTGGTGGAGGTTTTCAGGCGATTGAGGGGGGCCGGGTTAAAACTGAACCCTGGGAAATGCGAAATTTTTAGGAAAGAGGTCGTTTTATCTGGGTCACGTGGTGAATGAGAGCGGTGTGGCCACAGACTCAATGAAGGCAGTGGCAGTAAAAGAGTGGCCCACCCCCAGAAATGTAAGAGAGGTCAGAGGATTTTTGGGCCTCTGTTCTTACTATAGGAAATTTGTGGAAAATTTTGCAAGTATTGCAAGACCATTGCACCAATTGACAGAGAATGGAGCTAAATTTGTGTGGTCAGAAAACTGCACCAAAGCATTCAATCACCTAAAACAACGTCTGATAGAAGCCCCAGTTTTGGCGTATCCGGCCGAGACTGGCCAGTTCATCCTTGACACGGATGCTAGTCAGGGAGGATTGGGGGCGGTCCTGTCTCAAGTCCAACAAGGTGTCAAACGAGTGATTGCCTATTATAGTAGGGCTCTGTCAAAGCCCGAGCGAAATTATTGCGTCACTCGCAAAGAATTATTGGCCTTGCTGTCTGCAGTTGGACACTTTCATCCTTACCTGTACGGGAGGGAGTTTGTGATCCGGGTTGATCATGCCTCCTTGCAATGGCTTCTTCGGTTCAAGGAGCCAGAGGGCCAAATTGCAAGGTGGCTTGAGAAACTGCAGCAGTACAATTTTGTTGTGCAACATCGGCCCGGCAAAACACATGCCAACGCAGATGCTCTCTCTCGGCAACCTTGTTGGCAGCACCAATGCAAATTTTGTGAACGTCAAGAGAATAGGGATTTTATTGGGCAGGAACAAATTGATGCATGCCTCTGTGCCGCCAGAGTAACCCGTCGGACTCTGCCACAACCACCTCCTGAATTTGGTAGTGTCGATTGGAAAAAGGAACAGAAGGAGGACCCTGTTTTGGGCCACCTCTGTAATTGGCTAGAGGGTGGAAAACGGCCTGCGTGGGAAGAAATTGCTTCGCTTGGGGCGCAGGTGAAGGCGTATTGGGCACAATGGCAGATGCTCCAGCTGAAGGATGGCATTTTGTACCGGGAGTGGGAATTACCAACGAGTGGAAATGCTTCCTGGTTGTTGGTGGTACCTTCGAAATTGAGAGAACAGGTGATGGGGCTTGTACATGGAACACGAACGATGGGACACTTAGGTGTAACCAAAACACTAGCGAAATTGAGGCAGAGATTCTATTGGGTGAACTCGGGCAGCGACATCCAAAAATGGGTACGTTGGTGCGACCTCTGCCAGGGGAAGAAACACCACCATGCGCACGTAAGGCCCCCCTCCAAATTTATAATGTAGGAGCACCACTTGAGAGGGTAGCGGTTGATGTGGTTGGGCCCCTACCCACCACCCACCGAGGAAACAAGTATATTCTGGTGGCAATGGACTACTTTACCAGATGGCCGGAGGCCTATGCATTGCCCAATCAGGAAGCACGGCTGGTTGCCCAAGCACTAGTGGAGGGGTTCTTCACCCGTTTTGGAACTCCGAGGGAGCTGCACACAGACCAGGGCCGGAACTTCGAGTCCGAACAACGACGTTCAGTGTGCGAGCTCCTCCAAATTCACAAGACTCGGACAACTCCTCTAAGGCCACAGTCGGATGGGATGATGGAGAGGTTTAATAAAACTCTGCTCACCCAGTTAGCTCTCTTTACCTCCCAGAATCAGCAGGACTGGGACGAACATCTCCCCTTTGTCCTGATGGCATACAGGACTGCGCAGCATGAGGCCACGCACTGCACCCCTGCCTTTCTGATGTTTGGTCGGGAGATGCGGGTCCCTGTTGATTTGTGGCTGGGCGTGACACCTGAAACCCCAACATGGACCTCGGCGGAGGGTTATGCTTCCAAAATGCATAAGAGCATAGAGAAAGCTCATGACTTTGTGAGGGAGCGAATAGGTTTGGCTTCCTCACGTGCTAAATTGAGGTATGACTCTCGGACACACGCCCCCCGATTCCTCCCTGGAGACCTTATTTGGCTCTTCCGGCCACAGAGGAGGAAGGGTGTGTGCCCGAAACTCACCCCCCCCCCCCTGGAAGGGCACCGGTGTGATACTCCGACAGGTAACCGATGTAGTTTTTAAAATCCAGATGGGCCGCCACGCACTCCCACAGATCGTCCATTGTGACCGATTGAGCTCTTACATGGGTCGGGATATTCCGGATTGGATAGAGCGTGTGAGGGGAAGATTGGCCGCTTCTGTGCGGGAGCTTGGGCCCGGGCAGCCTCCTGCCCCATGTGCTGAAGGTGAGAGCTTGTAAGTTCTGCTGGGTTTTGGAATGACAATAGGGACAGTGGGTAATTGGTAACAAAGCGGGCACGAGAGGCTGTCCAATGGCTGGTGCATGGATTGGGTGAGGAAAAGTGCTGTGTGAGTTGTTTTAAGTTAAGAAGTGAAATGTATGGTGCACACATTGATTTTTTATTGGACATGGTGTGGTAACAGGGAAGGTCATGGTCACTGAAGTGTTAGAAATGCAGGTGTCACATGTAAGGCCGATGGGGTGGGGGGATCATGTGGGTTTTGTGGGTGGGGATGATGTGCTTGGCCACAGGGATTGCTGAAGCTCACGGTGAGCGGGAATTGCGACCCCCGTCAAGGAGATTCACCCCTGGTGGCTAATGGTGACAGTGTCTGAAGGCAACTGGGAGAGGGTCTGGTTGGGCGACCAAGGCGGGTAGGACCTTGGCGACCCAGGAAAGGCCAAGAGGAGCCAGTGAGACCCCTTCCAGTGTATTGTACAGGGTTAGAGCTGATGGCTACCAGGGGGGTGGGAATCAAAGGGAGCGGGGCGGAGAAACGTCCGGGTTGGACTAAAGCTTACCTGTGGGCATGGTTGCACCTGAGATGCCCCCATCATCTAGTGGGAACCCACCCCACGGCCATGACGGGGTTCAGCCTGCATCATTAAAATGGGGACCATGACCTAGAAATGTGATGATGAGCATGGTGTGAGTGTTGTGAAGATGTGTGAGTCCCACTCGATCCCGCACAACTTGACATGTGCAGCAAGGGCATGATGTCCACATAATTTTGGGGCAAGCAAATTTGAAAATTGGCTCCCCAGGTAACGCTGGGTCTATTAGCATCCACTGGGGGATGCGGTCAAGTGTAAATATTCCGTGAATAGTGTCGTTAAGGCTTAGAGTAGGAATGTAAAATGTAAGTATTGTGTTTTTGTGGAACCTTTTGTTTCCCCTCCCCAGATCACTGGAAGAGTGTTGGGCAAGAGCGATGATCCAGAGGATGGAGTGCAACTTCGCTCAGTGCTCTCATGTGATAAAATTAAAAAAAATAAAAATAAATGAATGATTGTTTAGGCGAAGATAAGGCCATAAGGGGGTAGTACATTAAGTAGGATAGGTAAGTTAGCTGCGGCTCGCTGCCCATTGCCCCTCCTACTTTATTTCGTTAGGTTAAATAGGTGTGAGTCAGTAAGTGTTAAGGCTGGTACGGTAGCGCCTGTGATATACCTTGCAGGAGCTGCGGTACCAGAGGAGGGGGCAGTGTTACGTCTGAGGGGGGGTATGCATTCAAAGGGTAATTAGGATGTTTAATTAGGTATGCCATGCTGTTTGAGTGTACCAGGATCTCGATGTAATAAGTAGCAATTCAGTGGTGATAAGTTGTCTAGTAAATGTCCATTTCTTCAAGGGGGAAATGATAATTGTCACGTAATTAGATAGGGACACGGGTTAGGGTAAGTGTGTCTGCGTAAACCCTTTTAGTATTCCCTGGAGGCTTGCCGTGACGTCACAGGACAGTGCTGCGGATGGCTCCACCCTGTGATCATGATTGGCGGAAGGCGACGGCGGAGGGCCAATAAAACGGCTCGATTGGAAGTGACGAGGACTCGAGGATAAAAAGGTTCTGTTCGGGGAAAAGGGGTGGGAGGAAGAAGATCGGTAAAGAAAAACCGTTTTGGTGGAGGCTGTTGTGCTGGGAGCGTGCTGTTTTGTTGCGCTGATTCGATCCTGGATTCATCGTGTCTCATGGCCTTGCTTTGCCTCGTGCCTCACCTCGGTTGGCTCTGGGGTTCTGCTGGATCGGAGTACGGGGTCGAATGGCGGGCGGACCTGCCTCCCTCTCCTGCTCGCAACTTGGTGCCAGAACTGGCTCCCTGGCGGCTGTGAGCGGACTTGCGCCGACACCACGAGGTCGACAGCACCACGGTGTCTCCTGCCCCTGACGAGCGCAACGCCAGCTCGTCCGACGCCAATCCAGGGACTGTTGCGTTTACACCACGGGCCAGCCTGACCACCAGGACCAGCTACGTTGTGTGTGTGTGTGTGTGTGTGTGTGTGTGTGTGTGTGTGTGTGTGTGTGTGTGTGTGTGTGTGTGTGTGTGTGTGTGTGTGTGTGTGTGTGTGTGTGTGTGTGTGTGTGTGTGTGTGTGTGTAACTGGCGCCTTAGAGGGTTTGAGATTTGTATATCCATTGGAATTGTTTGTGTGTTCCCCACGCCCGAACCCACACCACCATCCCGTCGAATCGCCCCGGATCCCTCCTCTTGCCGAGTCTTATTATTTCTGTTAGAGAAATAAACATTATTAACTCAGTGAAAAGCGACTCGTGCCACCTTCCTCGTCCCGTTTGTGGTAGAGCGATTAGAACCGCCATCTTTGGGTTGTAAAGGATAAACCGCCACCATCGTTTCGGCTCATTCGTTTGTATGACAGACCTGAGCCTCGTCCTGGTGGAGGTGTTGCTCTCTTCATCAAAGACTCTATTCCTCACTCTCCCTGCACTGCTCTCACTCCCCCACACCCCCAGGAATACCTCTGGCTTCGGCTTCCCCTCCACTCCCACCTCATGTTTATATGTGTACTGTACCGTCCACCGAACAGTGATGACTCCATCTACACCTCACTCTCCGAAAACATGGACCATCTTCTATCTTCTCATCCAAACTCTCTCTTCCTCTTATGTGGCGACTTCAATTGTCATCACGCCAGTTGGCTAGGTGTGGGTACCTCTCTCACCTGCCATGGGACATCAGCAAAAGCTTTCTGTGACTCATTGGGACTGACTCAATCGGTCAACTTCCCGACCCGGATCTCAACCAATGGTACTCCATCTCTTCTGGATCTGATTTTGACAAATTTCCCCTGACAATATCTGCTGCTCTTCCTTCGCTCCAATTGGTTCTTCTGACCACGTCCTTGTTAAAGTGGACATCTCTCTGGCTGTCATCAGAGAACCACCTCACCGCCGTCGAGTCTGGCATTTCCTCCAAGCCGACTGGCAGGGTCTCCGAGCAGCCATCAAACTTACAGACTGGTCTCCTATCACTACTTTCTCAAACATCAACTCATCCTGGGAATTCTTTCAAAGAAACTTGCTCTCCCTCATGCACAGATTTATCCCCTCTCGTGTTCAGTTGTCTTACCCTTCCTCCCGCCCTTGGTTTACTGAAGCTTGTGGTGAGGCAGTTGTCCTGAAACAACTTGCCTTTGCCTCATGGAAAGCAAACCCAACTGACAGCAATCTCAGTTCTTTCCACAAAGCTCGGAACAAGTGTGTATCTACCCTCAGGAGAGCCAGAAAACAACATCTTTCTCATCTCCAAGTCTGAACTCTCAAACCTCTCTCCCTCCTCAAAATCCTGGTGGCGTTTAATCAAATCTGTTTCTGGTGTATGTTCCCCCTCCATCCCCTCCTTACCTCAAATGGCCGCACTGCTGATTCCACACGTGATAAAGCTGAATGTCTAAACTCGGTGTTTGCAGCTAAATCTTGTGTCCCAAACCCATCACTATCTCTACCCACTTTACCCAGTCGCACCCAACTGTCCCTGGACTCTGTATCCTTTTCTCCTGACAAGGTGGAGAGCTTGCTTTCAAACCTCGAGTCAGATTCTGCAACCGGTCCAGACGGCATCAGCCCACGTGTCCTCAAAGCCTGCTCTTCTGCTCTTGCTCACCCTCTCTCTGTTCTATTCACCCTCTCATTTTCCCAAGGTCATCTGCCATCTGCTTGGAAATCTGCTAACATCACTGCCCTGCATAAAAAAGGTGCAAAAACAGATCCCTGTAACTACAGACCAATCAGCCTTCTCCCAATCATCAGCAAGGTTATGGAATCCATCATTGCTTCAGACATGAAATCCTTCCTCTTCTCCAATGGCTTGATTTCCAATCATCAATTTGGTTTCAGACCAGGTCACTCTACCCTGGATATGCTGCTACTGCTCTCCCATCAATGGATGGAGGTCCTCAATGCCAGACAGGAAATCCGAGCCGTATCCCTGGACATATCACGTGCTTTTGACACAGTCTGGCACCCTGCCCTACTCACCAAACTCTCTTCCCATGGTATTCAAGGCCATCTCCACTCATGGCTCGCAGACTTCCTCTCCTGTCGCAGTCAACGTGTGGCCCTAAACGGAGTTCTTTCATCCCCTCTTCCTGTGCAGGCTGGAGTTCCTCAAGGTAGCGTTCTGGGCCCTGTTCTTTTTCTGGTTTTCATCAATGATCTCTCGGACTCTCTGGAAAATCCTCTATTTCTCTTTGCCGACGACTCCACCCTCTGCCGTACCATCTGTCACTTCCTTAAACTTCCTCACTCTATTCTTTCCCATTCTTCCCTCCAGGCTTTCAAAACAGCTGTTCACCACCACCTCTTATCTTCCCCCATCCAAATCCTCGATCTTTTCTACCCCCGATAATCCACCCAAGCCCACTTCCTTCAATTCTCCTGCTTTCCTTCCTGAAAGTCCCTGTAATGTCCATCTTCTCCTCGCCATGTTCCCCGTCCCATCCCCATCCCTCTCCCTTCTACAGTTCACCTGTGTCTGTTCCCCAATGTTTTGTCCCTTCCACTCCCACCCCTCTTGTCTCATGCCTCCTTGCTGTGAGTTGTGTGTTAGCTCTCATACGAGCCTCGACCAAGGTATACAAAAAAAAAAAAAAAAAAAAAAAAAAAAAAAAAATTCTACGTTAGCGGGACTGTTCAAGTCCCGTGGACGTCACAATATATTATCTTGATTCAATTATCAGTAACTTTTGTCTTCCCTTAATTAATAGATCAACTCGTGTCATGAGTTCCATAGCTACAGTGATTGATAATATATCAATCAATCAATACAAGTTATCAAGAACCAACGATGTACCTTCTTGATATAACCGATCATTCTGGTTTTAAATTATACTGCTGTTCCGAAAGTGCGGACACTGCGACTTGTATTATAAAGGTTTCTCAATTTGTAATTACAAAACAAAACTTGATATTAAACTGAACAGCGGATGTCTGATGGGCTGCCAAAATCAATCAAGCACAAAACGAGGTTGTATAAAAATTCTTTCATAAACCTTCAACTGATAACGAATCTGAATTCAACAATTTCAAAACGAACTTGATCTGTTGACTACAAATCAATACCAAAGGAATCTAGTCTATAATCAACCCATTGATTATAACCAAAAGGAACATGATGGTTCGAATACCATTATGAATTGTAATGGAGAAATATAAGGGTATGTTCTTTTGAACATGTGAGTCCCCTCAGACCACCAGGTGGCGCCATGAATAGATACACAGCAGTAGGTGCTGCCGCTTGGCGAGTAGATGTTTATCAGTGTTATCATGGTTGGCGTCTCGCAATATAATATATTAGCGCGATTAAAAAATACCGTTTTTTCCTCGCATATTCATGTCTGTCAAAAAACCAGTATCAAGGTTCACAACTACAGCTCATAACCTATCCATTGAGGTGTTTTTCACCCCCCCCCCCCCCCCCCGCTTTCCCGTTTTCACGCCACTGTCCACACATAATTCATCAATCAATTCTATACAGAGTCCGGGGGACTCAAAAAAGATACAATGAACACAAAAATCTTGTGTCTCCAGTGTTCTCAATCAGTTCCTTTTTTTTTTTTTTCCTTTTATGAGCTGAGTCTCAGAGTAATTGACTAAGTTACCATGCACAACTTCCATTAGTTACCAACTGTCCCCCATGTTTATGTATATGACAACAAACCCAGTCAAGAGGTGTGTGAAAATAACACCTGCAAACACTATCACTAGCATCACTTGTTGGTCCAATTGACTATAAGAGTATCCGCATCACTACCATACAGGTCAAAGCACACTAGTAATTTAAAGCTAGGTTGCACATTATTACATTAATTAACAGGAGTAATTATAGTAATTAAACAAGAGTAAAATGGCTATCATTGTTGTCACAGGGCGATCCTTTGGGAGTCATTCTCGGGACTCCCAGCTCTGTGAACTTCCCCCAGAGTGAGAGTGGGGTCCATGCCGCTCGGCCTTGACATTTTACGGCAGTGCGAGTTGCCGAGTTGCATAACTTGAGATTGCTCCTGGACCACACTTTGGCTGCAGAGCATCCATTTGAGAACAAAAAGCTTGACAACATGGTTAAGAGAGACAAAATTTCTCCAAACAGTTTAAACAAGACCAAATACTAACATTGTTTCATCGATCTGATGAGCGTCAAATTCTTTTATAGTCAACTAGCTGAAGTACCCGGGAATACCCGGGAAATTTGCCCTATTTTGTGCCCACTAAGCGATACTCACCGTTGGCAGCCACGCTCCCAGCCCATCAACAGGACTCCTGCACCCCTCCAAACGGGTTTCGAGCCCACATTCGCACCAACAGCAAAGCGACCTCCATTTTTGTCAATTTGACTAACCCACTAACTCACATTACTCTGACCCTGGGGTCACTTGGGTGGGAATCACTCCTCCCCCCAATCAATAATCGCACCATGCATACCACATTCGCTCCATACACACAGGCCCGCTGGCCCTCACTCACTCGCATCATTTATCTTCCCTTTATCAATTGTCTCCCTAACCCCCTTTATGGCTTGCCTGGCTCTTTCATGAGCAGATCTATCAGCAGTTAGCTGTTGCCATGTGCGTGCAGTTCGAGAATTCAAATAACAGGAGGAGAATGTGTATGTTTAAAAAGTCAACTAATACGAACATTTTGTATTTCAAAAAACCCTAGCGTTTTTAACCATGAAGCCTTTTGTTATGATTAATACGCCGGCGCACTATTCGAAAGCCATTTTTTTTTCCTAATGGAAATTTTATTCATTTTATTTATATATATATATTTTTTTTAATATATATTTTTTTCATTTTTATGGAGAGCCACTTAGTGCATCCTGGAGCTGAATGTTAGTTCTATATATGTGTAAAGTTTCATCAAGATCGGTTCACTGGTCTAGGAGTTTATTCGTCACAAAAAAAACAGACAGACAGACAGACACGAACAGAAGGACTGCCATTTATATAGTAGATGGAGCTGAAAAATCTCGAAAAATAATCTGTAACCAACCTTTCTCATCACCATTCGGAGTTCCATCAACATTTTAAATCTCTGATATTGTCCATTTCTTTTATCCACTTCTATCTCACTTATACAGTAAAATGCTGCAATATCCCATCACACTTACTCCAGCCATCTATGCACTTGCTCTGACCATTTGAAAAAAAATCCATTCCTTTATCAAAACAAATAAATACAGTTTAAACCTCTGTTTTTAGCCGATGTGCAAAAATTGTCGCGTCATTTGTCAAAGTTGAGTCACCAGGCGAATGGCACTCCAAATTGCAGCTCAAAACACTCCGTCCATGCACATAGCTATCTCTTTTGGAACCCTCACCATACTCCTGATGACCGTTTGGTTCAAAATCCACCTTTGGAGTGCATTATTTATCCATTTTCTCTGAAACAGCTTGATGGTCTATCAGTGTGACAATAAAACAAAATTGTAGTCCAATTAAATGTGATTCATGAATTAACCTGACAAATAGAGGCCCACATCAAGCCACCAGAGATGTTTTTGCTTTCTGCTACCCATGCAGACAGCTGACCTTGGCAGACAAGCATGCCAAGGAATGTTCTTGTGATCAGGCCTGCAATGGCTGTGTGTTCAAGGAGCACCAGACAGCCAGTCTGAAACTTGACTAAGGACGACTCAGACGAAGAGCCAGTCTAAGGAGCACTAGCTTTGCCTGTCAAAAGTATTTTAACCCAATTTTCTTCACCACTTGATGTACTTGGTTCACAGATCAATTACAAGAGGTATTTGCACTGTTAATGCCTCAGAGTTATTTCATGGCAATCTTACAGCCATTCCATTATTCCTATTTGGGTTGACATTATTTAATCCATATATGCAAGGAATTTTGCCTGCTTGAATCAATATCCTCCTCTGATAAAGCCCATACTTGTTACTGAGCATCAATACTGGGTGGCTTGCCATTGCCTTCCCAACAGGAATTTGTCTTTAACATCCATCAACTAATGTCATCCATTGACTTTAACATTCACAAACTAATGAAGACAGCATGCCTAGTTTAACGTCCATCCGAGGGATCATGCGTCCATTAATGAATCGCCCAACATGCTAAACACCAATAGGGAGTTTGGGAGATGGTTATGACTTTAAACTTCACATTTATTTGAGAATCATGTGTGGTCATCACTTGATAACTACAATTTTAGAGGGCAGAAGCATTGCCTATAACAAGTTGGTAATTAACTGATCACTCTCTACTAGAGTGCCAATGGAAGGTTATAAATCCTCATTCATCCCGAGGTACCAAAATCATACACAACTACTTTACAAATCACTTTAATATTGTTACGAATTTGGGAATTCGATCGCACACAACATTCAGGTTCCTTTAGTCAGTTATGTCGAAGTGCTTGTTCCCTAGATAGTTCACCTTCCATTGTTTAATGGGCAGAAATCGATTAAGTGCGCTGTGATTTAATTTAATAGTTGGGGAGCGATCACAACACAAAGGATGACGGCCCTCCCCCTCTTCTGCGAAGAGGAGGAAGAGCCCTCCCGTCCCGTGATTCCGTAAGCAACTCCCTCCCACCCATGGTTGAGCAGGGGAATGGAGCACGAGGGATGAGCCACGCCGGGAGCGGAGGAGGATAAGGAAGAGATCCTCTTGTTGGTTCGTGTGTTTTGGGCTGGTTCAGTAAGCTTTTTGCTCTGCTTGGCTCGGGTTGGTTCTGGGGTCTTGTTGGGGGGATTCTTGCTTCTTGGTGGAGAGTTGTTCATCGGAGGAATTGGTTTGGGTTGTCGTGGTTCTTCTTCGGCCTGGTGGTCGAGGAGTGTCGGCCTGGTTCAAGGGTGCTCGAGCTGGTTCGAGCCGGTTCCTCTGCTTCGTGGCCTGGTTTGGCTGGCTCTTCTTGGCTCGTGAAGCTCTTTGTTCTCCGGCTCGGTTCCCGGCTTAGTGCGACTCCTTGGCCTCATCTTGGAGGTGGTTCTTCGAGATAGCGACGCATCGACGCGAAGGATCGGCGTCTCGTCTCACCAGCACGAGAGGATTTGCTGGAGCTCGGGAAGGATTGCGGCTCACGGTGATTGGATCCAGCTCGCTCTCGCTGGAGCCTGGGTCCGAACAGCTTGAAGACCACACGAGGTGGAGAGGTTCGAGACAGGTTCTGGGTCTAAGCTCATCTGTCCTCTGAGTTTAAGTCCTTAGTAAAGGCATCAGCCTTTACCACACATCAGTGTGTGTACGTATGTGTACCACACCACGTACCACACAACAGTGTGTGTACGTATGTGTGTCCGTGGGCCCGTCTAATAAGTAGGAAACTGTTAAGTGCTTTGTGTGCTGTAAATGATTGCATTGCATTTCACATAGTCGGTATAGTTCTGCTCTTATGTGCTTCCCTAGTTCCCCATTATTATTAATAAATCCCCCAATTGTTAAATGTTTTCAGCTCGTTGCGTAGATTCTTTCATTGACTGAGCATTTCGTGTGTTGTGAGTTAGAAAGCCATTGGTTTGCCGTAAAAGGGGGACATTTGGACCGACGGTTCTCGGCGATTAAGCCGCTTGGAATCACGCACGGGACAGGCTCGCTTAAGTGGCTTGTTTCGTACGAGTTCCGTCGAGGGTGAAATACCCCGGTAGTTGGATCACGTGGGTATTTAGGTAAATTGAAGTTGGCAATCGACCCTACCCCACGTGGTCTGCCCATTGGCGTATTTCGGTTCTTGCACAAGGACCCGTCGGCTTCAGACTTATCCGGGTGGTGATCTATGTTCCGGGCGATTGGTCAGGCCAACTCGACTTGCAGCTCCGTCAGAGCGGTCGACTCATGGCCGACACCCGGCACCGTAACAATATCATTCCAAATAACATTTCTACATTTCGATCACATTTTAAGTACAATGGTTGCGAAAATTTGGAAACATTTCTCTCATGTCACTGAGCACAGCATGTGCATTCCAACACAGTAGCCCTCACCCTCACAATTTTGCTGTGAGTAAAACAAATACACACACACACACACACACACACACACACACACACACACACACACACACACACACACACACACACACTTGAGACGCGAGGTTTTTTTTAGGACGACGGCACTCGGTCACAGGACAAAGCCTCGCATTCATGGAACTCCTTGTGGAGTGCAAACGACTGAAAGAAAATAAACACTGTTTGCGGCTGGGGGCATTACTCCCCCCCCCCCCCACACCCTTTGGATCCGCATATGAATTGAATGGAGGGTTTCAGTGCCCATAAATCTCTTCTAGCAGTACTAACAGCTGCTTGTGAAGCAAGAACATTGTTAATTCTTAAACATTGATTGCAAGGAGGCTAGTATTTATACAAATTAAGACCTCAGCTTGCTGGGCTGAGCAATTTGAGGCAATTTCCCACTTTTCATCATTTTAAAATCCTGAACAAAGTGCTATTTAATTAATTTTGTCTCAAAATGCTGGCGATAGCAAGTCGACTAAATGGACCCCCGTTCAGAATACATTTTACATTCACAATTGTCATTTCACAATTTATCAGTATTTCTATTTCCAAACCAAGGCTCTTTGGTGTTTCCAAGATCCCTATGGCTCTTCCATGTGACATCAACGCATATAACCACTCCACAGAATGTCTGAATGCACCAACTCCTTTTTTCCTTTAAAGAAATAAAGCTTTGATGCTGACGCATGGGACACTTGCTTCAGCGTCTATCCAAATCACATTTATGTCCTTTCCTGCCTACAAAACACAGATTCCAGTTTCGTGTTGTCCCATGCGGTGAAAGAACCTCTGACCTTGGCAGTTATCAGCACCAAGCCAAAGTGGCCACAAGCCAAAGTGGCCTCTCGACTTAACACGTTACCCCAAGACTATAATGTGTGCATTATGATTATTATTCTATAACAAGTATTCAAATGGTACTCTTCAGAGGCCTTCCATTTATTTTGTATGCAACGTGCAATGTTCAAAGCCAAAATAGCATACAAAGTTGTCAAACGGTGAGAAAGCCCAAGCTTTAATCGAATTTGACTTCCACGGTTTAACCACAGCACGAGTGAGGGAATGCTCTCGCATTCCACTCGTGCATCATCTAGCCGTTCTCAAGGTATAATGTGATTCATGACTCAAGACACTAAAATTGTCCACTCAATTGTGGGAATATTTAAAACTGCACCAAGACGCATATGCACATCATGCTTTAGTTGTTGCAATATCACTTCGAACAAGACATTCATGTATGACATTGTACAGTAATCTTCAGTTCCTAGGAGCCCACAATCGCTTCTAATTCAGATGTTCACCAAGATCAAATTCACACACACCACCTTTTTGTCTGGTCTAAATGGCACTCTCAACAGCATCTGCCCTGCACTCCAAAGAGACTGCACCACAATGCCAGGGCTCTGTATTTCAAGGCAAACTGACATGTACAGTATCCAGTTATTTGTGTACATGCCAAAGATGCAACGACGTGTGAGGAATCTGTCATCATCGTTTTTCTTCTGGAATTGGCGTGTGCACTTCGCCTCATTCAGAGTCTTCACAGTGTTTGGGGACGACCAATCCTTAACTTCACTTTCCAAACTTATTCTTTCCCATAAGCTTCACAATTCACAATACACAACAGAGCATGTGATATTCCAGTGAAATCTACTGGACACGCACACGCTCCATTTCAACACTCACTTACTTTATGGAAATAACTCAAATAATACAACACTTAGTAGTACACGCAGATCAATGCAAATCAGTGTGCATACAAATCAGATATAAATACAAAAATACAAGAGTTCTATCCTTTTGACTTATGACTAAAACAAATACAGTTATTTTCAACTTGTGTTTAAAAGACAATAAATTTCATGCTTTAGCTCTTCAGCTCAATTTATCCCTCCAGGTTGGAACGAACACCCAACTTATGCCCTTAACCCAAAACTTAACATTTCCAATCATATAGGATTTACGAATCCGTAACACCTCCACACAATAACGATGCAACAGTTTCACAGTAAGCAAACTTCCAGTGAGCACAATGAACAAACAGAATTTCAAAGAGGTAAATCGACAAACATTCGTAACACTTATTCGTTCTCCCCGATGGGGAGTTGAAATTCTTAATTAGCAGGGCCTCCAACCCTCTCTTGGTAGGGGGGGGCTGAACCCCCCCCCCTTTTCAGGGGCCTCCAACCCTTGTTAGCATGGCAGAGCCTTCAACTCTCGTGAGAGGTCTCTATTTTCTATTTAAAACATTTGAATGCCCAGGATAAATCCTGTAATCTTAAGTGGCCTCCATCCACTTCATTTTAGGCCTGTCACTAAAGGTTCTCCTTTGTGTACCTCTTCTATCGATGGAGTACCACATTACCCATTTGGCTGAGAGATGCAGCATCCGATCTGAAGTCAGAGCAAACATCTTGGTTTGTGGCCACTTGCTTGCTGTTATGCCAGACGATGCTGTTCCCAGCCCTGCCGGGGTTTGTGGTCCCTGTTCGGCACCAAAATTGTGGTACAAAAGGACTCGATTTTCCACACAATGGA
This sequence comes from Eptatretus burgeri, assembly GCF_056783735.1. Lineage (NCBI taxonomy): Eukaryota > Metazoa > Chordata > Myxini > Myxiniformes > Myxinidae > Eptatretus > Eptatretus burgeri. The sequence continues at coordinate 153,523,820 of NC_140962.1, read as the reverse complement.
TCAGCATACCAAAGGAGAATCTTTCATTTCGTATGTACGGAGGAAGAACATTGAGTGATTCACTGAAACATTCAAATGAACTTCACTGAAACAGAAGTCCGAAGCTATCCCTCTTATACACAATTTATACACAAAACCGCAACATTCCATTTCAGGCAAGACGAGTCCGCGCCACGGATCTATCTCGCTCCGACCCCACAACATGACATGAATCGCCCACACCAAACTCCACGTCATGAATTGCCTTGCAACCCCCCCCCCCGGGCCATGCCCTGACGACCGGCCGAGGGTGGCGTCGGTCCCGCACGCCTGCTCTGGCGCCCCGACCAGCGCTGGTCAATGTGCCTGCTCCGTGTGTGCCAACGTGGCCCGAGCTGTACAACATGCTCCGCCCGATCGCAGCTTCGCTGACCATAGAGGCGAGAAGGGAAGACAGTTAGATGTGTCTGGCCATGCACAGACAGTAAGATGTGTCCATTCCTGCCCTGCTCTTTACGATACAAATCGTGTGGCAAGACGAGTCCGCGCTATCGTGTGTGCGGGGCAAAACCCGATCGATATAATTAGTCCAGAAATGGGTTGAAAAGTACGTGCCGCCCATATCATGCACAACGTAGCGTGGTTGTCGTTTTACTATTATCGGCCTCTGACGATGTTGCCATTGGCACCAAGCTACTAGCCACGCTCTTGCCGATAGTGGGTCATTTGCTTCTGTGTTGTGCAAAACACCATCCGTACAGCCTCTTAAGAGATATTCATTCGTATGCCTTTTCAATGCAACCAGCAATCTCCCCCAGATCATCGGAAGCTGAGTCGATAATCTCGAGCTGCCGAGCATATTGCATTACTCGCCGCAAAAGTTGGGTTGAGGGATCGCTTGAGGACGGGAGCTCTGCGCTGTTAATGCTCGTGTGGTGCCGTTATTGCGAGGGTATCGTGGTTACCTCACAGCCGTGCTGCACGTGTTGCCCTCCGCGAGGACCCAAATTCAGATTTACCTCAGAAATAAGCAGAAAAGAAGAGTAGGAATGAAGTCAGTGATGTAAGCAAACTTACCGATGAGATCCTTACAACGCACGTCCCGTTGTCCCGCTATACATAAGGGAAGGGACTATCTACACGTATATTAATGGAATAACTGTCTTGGGACCATTGTATGTTGGATGCATGTGGTTCTGAGAACCGCAACATTATTGTTATGGATTTCAGAATCGGATTCGACTAATGCACACAAACATTTAGGTCCTCAGACAGTTATTTCCCGAAATGCATGTCCAGGATAGACCCATCCCAATGTCTGGTGGGATTCTAACTTTGATGCGTTGAGAAGGGTATAGAATAGATTCCCTTTCTTATGGGATGGCCTTTTTCTCTTTATGACAGACACATTCATGCACGTGAGATAGCCATTAGCCCAACGGAGGCTCGTCTACCCCCTTTCCATCAGGACACATTGGCTTTGAGGGGGACGATTTATTTACACCTTGGACTTACAGGAAATTTGATTAAGCACATCATGGGCTTTTCCTGAGCAGTTAGTCTGATGGGCATATAAGGCTGTGGATCATTAACCTCACCCACCTATTTTCCATCGACGCTTGACACCCACCTCTTTCACCGACGTTGGCGTACACCTTTTTCCATTGAAGTTTGACGTCCAGTTTGGCAGCTCTGTGGATGGTGGTTGTTGACGTTTTATGAGCGCTTCACGTTTTCGCTCGGTAATTCTGGCAAATGGCTGCTTTCTGCCGTTCGTCCAGCAACACATACATGGCATCATGAGCCAGGCCTGTGCTGATTTAGGGATTGCATCTCGCTCTGGTAAGGAAGGAATGATCGCGAGATGGGCGGTTTGTCACATGCAACGATGTGCCAATAGGCAAGGTGGATTTGGCTGAAGTCTGCTTGAGGCTCTGCCTAGACTGGCCGCCTATAAAAAGGACGAGAGGACCGTTTTTGTGACAGTTGGTGACAGCTCGTTGTGGCTTCTTACAGCTCTGAGAGTTTTTGTGACAGCTGGGTGACGGCTATTTTCAGCTCAAGTCAGTTCCAGTCAGACGGTTGGTGAGCCAGCGACAGTTGAGTTTGTGACAGTTGGTGACGGCCTTGTAGCCTTGCAGCTCTGATCACTGGTGACAGCTTCTCACAGCACCTCAGCGCCTTATAACTTCTCACAGTTCCTCAGCTTCTCACAGTGCCTCACAGAACCTCACAGTTCTTCACAGCGCCTCATAGTTCCTCGCAGCGCCTCAGCGCCTCACAACTCCTTGCAGCTGTCCGTTGGTTGTGGCTCCTAGTGGCTGCTGATGGTGGGTGACGTTTGGACCGTTGATGCTGGTTCTGCTCGAGACCTGCTCTTGGCGTACCTGATTATTGGTGTCCCTGGGTCCTGGGGGTGACGACGTGACGTCAATTGGTGTTGAAGCCTGTTTGCGAGTGGATGCATGGCAAGGCAGGGCGCTGGCAGTGGACCAAGGCACGCTCACACATTTCTGGACGTTTTATTGGATACACGACGACTTCTACCTTGCTAAGCCGAGACCGGATTTCGTTCCCCCGCCCCCCCCCCCCCGAATGCCGAATGATCTGCTGGGTACCCTTGTCTCGTGTTTAATCGTCAAGTAAGGCATAGTGATAAGCATCTGCTCCTTGTCTGTTTTTCTATCAACTAGTACGGGCCCATAGGGGCGCGCCCGTAGGTGCGTAAATGATGACTGGATTGGGGCATTATTTCAATTACATTGGACCAACCGTATCATAAATGGCCATAACTTGGGAAACATACTCAGGTCCCCAGCGTCAATTGTGACGTCATATCAAACGAAGAAGAATTGTGTTGAAGAATTGCCCCCTCTTTCTCGCTCCCCCCTAGTCTCGCCCTTCCTTTCTCCCCCTCCTCTCTCGCCCCTCTCTCTCGCCCCCACTCTCATCCTCCCCTCTCCCGTCCCCCTCTCTCGCAGATATTGGTCGACAGATAAATGGCCGTAACTTGGGAACCGCTCATTCGATTAATATCAAACCTCGAAAAGGCACATCCGCGGGTCCCCAGCAATATTCCTCTGCCCCCTCCTCTCTCGCCCCCCTCTCTCCATTCTCCTCTCTCCCCCTCCTCTCTCGCCCCTCTCTCTGTTAATGTATTCACAAATGTCAACCAAGCTCAACAATTAATTCCAACCTTGGGAAAAAAACAGCTTTCAAACCCTTGGGAAACAGCTGTTTCCCTTGGGAAAATTCAATCCTTGGGATTAATTAATAATTTGAATAATAATCAAACCTTGGGATTAAATAATTAAATAAATTACTAATAAAATAATAATCAAACCTTAGGATTAATTAATTAAAACCTTGGGAAAAACAGCTTTCAAACCTTGGGAAACACTTGAGAACAGCTGAAATGGATGAGAAAGTACGATATCAAACTTTGAAAAGGCACATAATCAGGTCCCCAGTGTCGATTGTGACGTCATACCAAACAAAGAAGAAAAAGAATTGTGACGTCAATCGTGCAAAAAATAATAATGATAATAATTAAATAAACATTAATTGTAACGTCATTTGTGATGTCATAGCACCGTGTCCTGTCATTGGTTGACAGATAAATGGCCGTAACTCGGGAACCGCTCGTCCGATTGATATCAAACCTCGAAAAGGCGCATCCGCGGGTCCCCGGCAATATTCCTGGCAAGTTTCAATCCGATCGGACCGGTGATCGTCTGGTTATTAATAATTTGGGAAAAAATTGGCATGATAAAGTGAGAAGGTGGAACGACACCTTCAGCTGCCATATATACACCTTTTCAACACTGAAAAAGCAGTAAAAAGGCCGTAACTTGGGAACCGCTCGTCCAATCGATATCAAACCTCCAAAAGGCACATCCGCGGATCCCCGGCAATATTCCTGGCAAGTTTCAATGAGATCGGACCAGCGGTCGTCGAGAAATGGCGGTCGCAGACAGACAGACAGACACACACAGAGATTGCTGGAATTATAGATAGATGCCTGTTTAATTATGTATTTGCTTGAGATTATTTTGATTAATTTGAATTCACCTATTTTCACCACAAGGAAATAAAAAGTTCCTCAGTTTATTTATTTTTGTCCTTCTTGATAACTTCCTTGTTGACGTTTCAACCTGTCCGTGCTTGTCCTTTCCTTCTATTGATCCAGCATTGTCCGAACGTAGATAGACTGGGAGTTAATTACCAAACTAATTGACCTGTCAGTCAGCACGCACCAGCGGTAAACGCTCGGCCGTCCGACTTACCATCTAATCAAGATAAGATTGGTGCATCGCCGAGGGCGTGCTCCCCGTTCAGGAAGCCACATGACCTCCAGTTAAACAGCAAAATTAGACCGTGAAGACAAGAACTCGTGGTTAACTGAATGGCATTCGTGGTTGTAAAGCAACCCACCGTATCGCGAAGTTAATTGTGAGCAGTAGCCCCAGGTCTGGTTCTTCCCCCTCATTACCCTCTCATTAACATTAATACACTCAGAGGATTAACCCCCTCAAAATACACTCAGTACCCGTGGCCATAACAATATATATATATATATATATATATATATATATATATATATATATATATATATATATATATATATATATAATCATTCCAGGTGTGTGTGTGTGTGTGTGTGTGTGTGTGTGTGTGTGTGTGTGTGTGTGTGTGTGTGTGTGTGTGTGTGTGACCGCTGTTTCTCGACAACGACTGGTCCGATCTAATTGAAACTTGCCAGGTATATTGCTGGGGACCTGAGTATGTGCTTTATCAAGATTTCATATTAATCGGACAAGTGGTTCGCAAGTTATGGCCATTTATTTACCAAACCAATGACAGGACACGTTGCTGTGTAGGCGTGGCCGATGGGGAAAGGGCACCATTTATTTGCCAATGACAGGACACGTTGCTGCATAGGCATGGCCATTGGGGAAGAGATCCTCAGTTACCAATGACAGGACACGTTGCTTGGCGTTTTGCACCCACAGTATCTATCTTCTATCTATAATTCCAGCAATCTCTGTTTGCCTTTTCAAGGTTTGAAATTAATCGGACAAGTGGTTCCCAAGTTATGGCCAAGTTAGAGCGCGTTCCCCATTACGGGTTACAACGTACAGACTTGCGACGCGAGAGCGAAGGAACTGCCTGTGTGGTTGTTGTTTCTGGCACGCGGTTTGAAAGTTTTTTTTTTTTTTTTTGCACGTACGGCCACGCGAGAGCGAGGGAACTGCTTGTGTGGTTGTTGTTTCTGGCACGCGGTTTTAAAAGCTTTTTTTTGCACGTACGGCCACGCATGTACGGCCACGCACGTACGGGCACACGAGAGCAAAGAAACAGCCTATGTGGTTGTTGTTTCTGGCACGCGGTTTGAAAGTTTTTTTTATCTTGCCAAAACGAAGTTTTTGCAAGATATGTTAGTCAGCTTGTATGTTTTTTTTTGTTTGTTTGTTTGTTTGTTTGTTTGTTTGTTTATTTGTTTGTTTGTCTGTAATCACGTATAATAAAATTCTGCAGAGCACAGTTATCATTGGAAATTTTTGTAACCGCATATCAGAGGACTATAGAGGTCCCTTTCAGGGCACAACATTTTGAAGGTCAAGGTCAAAGGTCAAGGTCACTTTGTCGCAAATCAGGGGAGTCGACGAAACCCTTATTTTTTGAGTAATTTTGATCGGATCGTCTTCAAACTTCATGGGAATATAGTTCATGGTCTGGCGCTCAGCTGATTAATTTTTGGTGGCGATTGGCCTTGACCTTCATGGTTAGCACCTGAGGTCAAACATATTTGACCCCAAGGTCAAATTTTCAAGTTTTAGGAACCATATCGTGTAGTTCCTCAAATTGAACACCTCAATGAGTGCTTTCTAGATATGTCAAGCTTGAGACATTATGACGTCATTTGGCGACGTTATGAGGCAAAAGCATATTCATCTTGCCAAAACGAAGTTTTTGCAAGATATGTTAGTCAGCTTGTATGTTTTTTTTTTGTTTGTTTGTTTGTTTATTTGTTTGTTTATCTGTAATCACGTATAAAAAATTCTGCAGAGCACAGTTATCATTGGAAATTTTTGTAACCGCATATCAGAGGACTAAAGAGGTCCCTTTCAATGCACAAAATTTTGAAGGTCAAGGTCAAAGGTCAAGGTCACTTTGTCGCAAATCAGGGGAGTCGACGAAACCCTTATTTTTTGAGTAATTTTGATCGGATCGTCTTCAAACTTCATGGGAATATAGTTCATGGTCTGGCGCTCAGCTGATTAATTTTTGGTGGCGATTGGCCTTGACCTTCATGGTTAGCGCCTGAGGTCAAACATATTTGACCCCAAGGTCAAATTTTCAAGTTTTAGGAACCATATTGTGTCGTACCTCAAATTGAATACCTCGATGGGTGCTTTCTAGATATGTCAAGCTTGAGACATTATGACGTCATTTGTTGACGTTATGAGGCAAACGCATATTTTTCATGGTTACTCTGTAGAACGATTCTCATCGGAATCTCTCGTAGGCAGATATTCCTCAAGGAGTCGCTCCTGGTGGATAGCAGCTCTGTTCACCTCGGCATAACCTTAAAGAAGTCACACATGGTCACCTTTTGGCAAGATATAGGTCACCCTGCGGGTGACATTGGTTTTTATTTTTTAATTTTTTTTTTGCACGTACGGGCACGCACGTACGGGCACGCACTAGTATATATATAATTTCCAGTTCCTATGGAAAGTGTACACCCCCTTTCAAAATTTTAACCTTTTGTTGCCTCATAGCCTGGAACTAAATTGCATTAAATCAGGCTTTTTCCACCTTTTACACATCGTAACCCACAACTTCTAAGTGAAAAAACAAATTCTACAAATTTAAGAAAATTACTTATAAATACAAAAGTAGAATATACTGGTTGGATAAGTGTCCACCCCCCCCCCCCACCTTGAGTTAATACTTGGTGGAAGCACCTTTGACGGCTGTGAGTCTTTTGGGATAGGTCACGAGCAACTTTGCACACCTTGATTGGGCAATATTTTCCCATTGTTCTGTGCAAAACTATTCAAGCTCGGTTAAGTTGCATTGCGGGGAGGGGGGCAACATTGATGGACAGCAATCTTCATGTCATGTCACAGATTTTTGATTGGATTTAGGTCAGGGCTCTGACTGGGCCACTCAAGGACATTGATCATTTTGTTCATTTGTCACTCCAGCGTAGCTTTGGCTGTGTGCTTCGGGTCATTGCCAAGCTGAAAGGTGAACTTCCGTTTCAATTTCAGCTTTCTTGCAGAGGGCAGCCGGGTTTCCTCATGGAAAGGAAACCCGGCTGGATTTTTCCTCTTGGATTTTTCTGTAGTTTTCTCCATCCATTTTCCCTTATGCCTGGTGTTGGTTTAATGGTTAGGGTGGTGGGCTTGGGATTCTAGCATCCTGAGTTCAAATCCCAATCAGCTGTTGAATAAATACCAGGTGGGTGAACTCTGCTTGTCATCCTTCCAAGATCGGCAAAAATGGGTGCCAGCATGCTAGTATACTGTGTCAGAGTGGCGACAGCCAAAGGAGTTTGCTTAGGTAGCACCAATGCTCTGTACAGAGTATGGTCCTAATGGATGGATGGATGGATTTTCTCTTCTATTCTGACAAGTGCCCCAGTCCCTGCTGATGAGAAACATCCCCGTAACATGATGCTGCCACCACAATGCTTCACAGTAGGGATGGTGTTCTTTGGGTGGTGTGCTGTGTTGGGTTTGCGCCAAATGTAACGTTTTGCATTTAGGCCAAAAATTTCCATCTTGGTTTCGTCAGATCACAAAACATTTTGCCACGTGGCTTCAAAATCTCTGGAGTGGTTTTTGCATACCTCAAACGGGACTCAAGGTGGGCTTTTTGAGTAATGGTTTCCTTCTTGCCACCCAACTGTGCAGGCCAGACTTGTGGAGTGCTTGGGATATTGTTGTCACTTGCACACTGTGACCAGTCTTCGCCGTAAAGGCCTGGAGCTCTTTCAAAGTTGCCAGTGACCTCTCTGATCAGTTTTCTCCTTGCCTGGTCATCCAGTTTTGAGGGACGGCCTGATCTTGACAGGATCTTGGTCGTGTCACAGACAGGATCTTCCACTTCATAATGATTCTCTTGACTGTGTGCCGAGGGACATTCAATGCCTTTGAAATATCTTTATTTCCATCCCCTCATCTGTGCCTTTCCACAACTTCATCCCAGAGGTTTTTTTTAAAGTTCCTTGGTACTCATAGTTGAGTCTTTGCTGTGCATTGCACTACCCAGCAGAGGAAACCTACATGAACAGCTGATTACCTCTGCCATCGAAGGTGAAGGAGGTTATGTTTTCATCCCTGTTTGTCTGTCTGTGTGCAGGATATTTCAAAAAGTTGTGGACGGAACCGGATGAAATTTGGTGAACAGGTTGGGTGTGTGACAAGGATGAACTGGTCAGATTTTGGTGAAGATCCGAATCCGGATCCGATAATTTTTCAAGTGATTCTTCACCATTGAGAGATAAGGCTAAACTAATGTACAGCAGGATATCTCAAGTTGTGGATGGATTCAGACGAAAATTGGTGGGCATGTTGGGTGTGTGACAAGGAAGAATTGGTTTGTTTTTGGTGAAGATCCGAATCCGGATCTGGATACGACAGTTATTTAATTTTTAAAGTGATTCTTCATCATTGAGAGATGGGGCCAAACCAGATATGTTGTCTCCCTCTGAGAAGTCTACCTTAATGTTGGGAATGATGGCATTGTCTTTTCGATTGTCAGGTCAGGCCAGATTAGATCTGTGACTTGCTGCAGGTACCATGTAAACCTGTACTAACTTGTTTCATGGTCGTGTTGTCGGCGACTAAACCAGGTTTCTTGGTGAGGAGGGTGGATGATGTGGACACCCAGCAGGATTAAAAACAAAACCTGTCAAATGGTGGAGGAGCTCCTTGTGAGCCAACGGCCATCCATATCTAGTGCCCAACTGTGTCTGCGGACGTCCTCCCGCAGTTGGCTTACTTTTATTGTGGAAGTTGGTCACAGGATTTGCACTCTGGCCACCGTAAAACACTTCATTCCGCAAAATGTACCACAAAGACATCTGAAAACCCACTCCATGGGAGTACCTCCTGTGCAGCTGCCCTCTGCAGGGCAACTCACCGGATGATGGGTTTGGGGAAAAGCCTCAGGAACCCCACTCTTTGATCATAGGACGAAAACCACGGGGTAACCTTTCTGGGTCAGATTGCAGTAGTGTTTGTCGGGGTGGTGCTGAGGTGTTGTCCACCAGATGGGTGTCTCCTTGGGTTAACCTGAGGCTGTCCCTTCAGGTCGGTGCCTGGAATATCCTATCCCTAAGAGAGGATGATCACCTGTCTCTGTTATCACCTGAGCTCAAGTGTTTGGACATCAGTATTGCAGCACTCTCAGGTCCGGAGACCGGATAGTGGTGAGATCATGGCGGGTGGTTACACCTACTATTGGTCTGGTCGCTCTGATGGTTACCATGCCCAAATAATTGCTATATCTGTGTCCAATAAGCTGACTCCAATGATAATTGAGGTAACACCAGTCAACGCGCGTATTTTGAGGCTAAGGATTCGTCATTCATTGGGTGTCATTTCCCTGGTCTCTTTGTATGCTCCGACGGAGGCGAGTGATCTCACCGTGAAGGACACATTCTATGCCACACGCGAGCCTGTGGTTTATCAGTGTCCCAGACAAGATACTCTTCTCGTCTTGGGGGATTTCAATGCATCGACTGGAACTGATCGGGATGGTTAAGAGATGTGTTCGTCCCCATGGGTCTGGAACTATGAACCAGAAGAGCAATAAATTCCTTGACTTTGAAAGAAGTCATGGACCTAAGGTGGCTGATTCATGGTTTCCGCGCCACAGACTCATCGCTGGACTTGGTATTCGAATGCTGATGGTGTGGCAAAGGAGATTGACCATGTGCTCGATGATGGTCACTGGAGGATGATCCAGAACTGCAGGGTCGACCAGAGTGCTCAGTTCCTCAATACCGACCACAGGCTTGTTGTAGCAACTTAAATCTGGGAGAATGGTACCATTCCAGTCTTGGCTGGTTGTTGGCAAGCTCAAGGATGAGAGGGCAAGGAGTTTGTAAATAGGCTGAGTGGAGGCATTGGGGGTGGGGGGTCTGGGTGCTTTGGGGAATCCTGAAGAGTTGTGGAGTGCCTTCAAGACTACCATCCCTGATGTTGCTGGTGGTTTTCTTGGAACTCACTGTAGGGTGAAGAAGAATTTTTCTCTCAAGGGACACTCGATACCATTGACTAGAGTCACAGGGTAGGCTGAATGGCAGAGCTGAGCTGTTCAGGGAGCTGAGGTGTAAAACTGTACATGCACCAAGGGTGGACAAGGAGGCCTATGTGTGAGGAATCTGTGAGGGGGTAGAGCATCACCTGTGGTCAAGTGAGTCTCGGCCTGCTTTCAGGGGAATTTGTGCATTGCATTCCTCCAAGTCCATCCCTCAGTGTACTGCAGTGAGAACAGAGGGTGGTGGGCTCTTGACAGAGGAGTCCGAAGTGAAGACCCGCTGGGACAGTTACTTTGAGCGGCTGTACCAGGCTGATCCACCAGCTGTTGAGTTGGATGTCAGGGGTGTTACTATCCCTATTGCTGACCCTCCAATCATCTGTGATCCACCTTTGTTTGTGGAAACACAGGCTGCGGTGAACTGGTTGAAATGGAGTAAAGCTCCTGAGATCTGTGGCATCCACGCTGAACTTCTCAAGGCTGGTAGAAATCCTGTGCTCATGTCGTTGCATGCATTTCTGTGCTCTGCCTGGAACACAGGCATCATCCCTACTGACAACTGATGCTGCTCTCAGTGCCGGGTAAGGTCTTTCCTCGGATAATTATTGAAAAGGTTCGCCACCATTTGCTTGAACACCAGCGTCCAGAGCAGTCAGGCTTTACATCAAAGAGGTCAACGATTCACTGTATCCTTGCTCTTCGGATCCTCACCGAATGCAGACGAGTGTTTCGGCAGGGGCTGCTTGTAGCCTATGTTGATTTCTGTAAAGCGTTTCATTCAGTGAATCGGGATGTCCTCTGGAGGATTCTTGGTCTTCGTGGGGTGCCGCCAAAACTGATCAAATTAATGTCTGAACTATACTCTTGGACTGAGAGTGCTGTGAGATGTGGTGATACCATCTCTGACTTATTTCCATTTGTTACTGGAGTCCATCAAGGGGTGTGTACTGGCCTCCACAATTTTCAGCGCTTGAATGGACTGGATTCTGGGGAGGATATCAGAGAGATCAAGCTACGGTGCATCGTTTGGGAATGTCAAGATCTTTGACCTTGATTTCGGAGATGATGCAGTCATCTATGCGGAGACTCTAGATATCCTTTTGGGGGCCCTCGATGTGCTGAATGAAGAGTCTGAGCCACTGCGATTACAGGTTTATTGGGTCAAAACGAAGATCCAGGCTTTCACTGACATCTTAGATGCTGCTTTCTTGTCTGTACCTGTTTATGGTGAGGATCTTGAGGTCACGGAGAGATTCACTTACCTTGGCAGTGATATTCATGTCTCTGCTCGCGATGAGCCAGTGGTCAACAGACATCTGGGTTGGGCCTGGGGAGTCATAGATTCACTGGATCATGGGGTGTGGCACTTCCGGTACCTGTGCAGAAGGATGAAAGTCCGAGTCTTCAGGTACTTGGTGCTTCCAGTCTTGCTCTACGAATGTGAGACTTGGACTCTGACCAGGGATTTGAGATGATGACTTAATTCCTTTGGTGCCAGGTTTCTTTGGAGAATCCTTGTGTGTCGCTGGTCGGACTTTGTTTCCAACGAGTGGTTGCTGAGACTCAAATGAGATTTATTACCTGCATAGTCTGTGACCGTCAGCTGCGGCTGTACGGACATGCGGCTCATTTTCCTAATGCTGATCCTGCTCACCAGATTCTCTTGGCGAGGGAGCCTCGTGAGTGGAGGAGGCCAATGTGCCGACCACGTTCCTCGTGGTTGCAGCAGGTTGATAAGCATCTCAACGAGATGGGGATGGGCCAGGCATCTGCCTGGGGGATGGCCAGATGGAGGCCCCTGGAGTACCGGCAGAAAGTGGATGCAGTGATGTACTGCTCCGGTGCATGCTCCCATACCTGACCTGACTGGACCTGACCTTTCCGATTGCAGACTCCATTAAATACATCTCCAAGACTGCCATGTACACACCAGGTTATCCCTTCAGGTTGAAAGTCCATTCACTGGCAGCAATGATCGAAGGTTTGGGGAGAATGTGCTCGTCCATAAATCTGCAAGCCTTACACCGATCTATATGTTCTCAGGAGTTTGCAGTCAAGGGAGCTGCAAGGCATCAGCTTTTTGGGTGAGTTCAGAATGCTCTCCAGTCTTTTGTTGTGCAGAGAAGTATTTTCAGCTTTTTGAAGTTTCTTTTTTGCTGGTATGTTTCCAACTAGTTTTTGCTTCTTTTAGAAGCTTTCTGAGCCATTTTAAGCAATAATCTTTATCTCTCACCCACAATATACATTTGGCTGCCCTGATGGCCTCCTTTTGCCTGATGATGTAAATATCACCGTCTGTGTCGATTGGTTGGATGTTTGTAAAAAATGTATAAATTCATCGCGTTGCGTCATTTCCAGCTTTGATGATGATTTAGTGACAATAGCCTCCCACATGTTTGAAAAATTTCTGTACATTCTTGAAAGTGCTATGGCAATATATCACAATAGCTGTTGTCAGAGAACCACCGCAGCACCATCGAGTCTGGCATTTCACACAGGCCGACTGGCAGGATCTCCAAGCAGCCATCAAACTTCAAGACTGGTCTCCCATCGCTACTTTCTCCAACATCAACTCATCCTGCGAATTCTTTCAAAGAAACTTGCTCTCCCTCATGCACAGATTTATCCCCTCTCGTCTTCAGTTGTCCTACCCTTCCTCCCGCCCATGGTTTACTGAAGCTTGTGGTGAGGCAGTTGTCCTGAAACAATTTGCCTTTGCCTCATGGAAAGCAAACCCAACTGAGGATAATCTCAGTTCCTTCCATGAAGCTCAGAACAAGTGTGTATCTACCCTCAGGAAAGCCAGAAAACAACATCTTTCTCATCTCAAGTCTGAACTCTCAAACCTCTCACCCTCCTCCAAATCCTGGTGGCATCTAATCAAATCTGTTTCTGGTGTATGTTTCCCCTCCACCCCACCCTTACCTCAAATGGCCGCACTGCTGATACCGCACGTGAAAAGGCTGAATGCCTAAACTCCGTGTTTGCATCGAAATCTTGTGTCTGAAACCCATCGCTTTCCATCTGCTTGGAAATCAGCAAACATTACTGCCCTGCATAAAAAGGTGCAAAAACAGATCCTTGCAACTACAGACCAATCAGCCTTCTCCCAATCATCAGCAAGGTTATGGAATCCATCATCGCTTCAGACATTAAATCCTTCCTCTTCTCTAATGGCTTGATTTCCGATCATCATTTTGGTTTCAGACCAGGTCACTCTACCCTGGATATGCTGCTTCTGCTCTCCCAACAACGAATGGAGATACTCAATGCCAGACATTAAATCAGAGCCATATCCCTAGACATATCACATGCTTTTGACACAGTCTGGTACCCTGCTCTGCTCACCAAACTCTCTTCCCATTCATGGCTCGCAGACTTCCTCTACTGTCGCAGTCAACGTGTGGCCCTAAGTGGAGTTCTCTCATCCTCTCTTCCTGTCCAGGCTGGAGTTCCTCAAGGTCGAGTTCTGGGCCCTGTTCTTTTTCTGGTTTCCATCAATGATATCCCCGACTCTCTGGAAAATCCTCTCTATCTCTTTGCTGATGACTCCACCCTCGGACTTTGTTTTTTTTGGGGGGGGGGGGACTGGTTATTCTGCATGCTGACCGTGGGGGGGAAAGAGGGATGCAGTTTGTTCAACAAGGTGTGGCATAGTAGCCCTCTCTTGCAGGTGCAGCACATCCACAAGCACCAAGGCGAAAACAAAACTTCTCTTTTGATCCGCATCTTCCTTTTAACCTCACTTCTCTCAGCCACGTCTGCGGGCCTTTCTGCTCTTTACAATCCGCCGATCTTTACAATCCGCCTATCTTAAGCTCTTTTCATTCGATAATTACATAATGGCCCAGTGCATGATGAACGAAGCCTGGAACCACGTGACCATCAGCTCAATTAATGAGCCATTATGGTTTTTCCACCTCCTGTGGTGATGCTAATTGCCGGCTTCTCAGCGTCAAGACCTTGTATGACTTTCAAAGAAACATTTAAGGAAGAGATAAGAAGATTCAAGGATCACAATTAAATCTGTCTAGACATACTTCCACATGTTGTGATCCTTGCATATGTCGTGTACTTTTTATCAGTGCCAATTTGTAAGGACTTTTACATCATCAACTTTGTTCTATTGACTTGTCCAACCAATGTCAGTCGTGTCGGTGTTTTGTGCATTTATTTATTTATTTTAAATCTGGTCTCCAACCAATCATTTTGTCCCACACTACTATCGGGCTCTTGGACCTCCCCCTCGTGGGACGGGCTTGGAGGAAGGCTTGAAGGGAAGTGTGACGCCACTTTCCTGCTTGCAGCTCACATTTTACACCATCGTGGAAATAACTCGTGAACTGGAGTTCCAATGGAGTTTAACAAAAGTTTGCTGGAGTTAAATAGAGTTAAACTGCATTCGTAGCCCCCAAGCTTCAGCGACACATTTCCCCTCTTGACTCACGGAGCTTCATACCACACGTTTCTTCGTGGCCCTTTCCTCCAGCAGCACTTTGCTCCCTGCACCCAGAGTGGCGTACTACATGCTGTGTCGCAGCTCTATCTTCAGTGGGTTTTCACTTCTTTCAACCACAGGACTTCTATCATCGTACCCCTTTTTGGGAGCAGCTTACTCCCACGGGCACTAGACATTTATGACACATGAGTCACCGAGTGGGTCATCGTATCTCGTGGACACGCCGCTGAATTGGCCCACTTGTGATGTGCCATTTCTTGCTTCTTTTTGAACTTGCTACTGTATCCACCCATACTCAAGCGTAACAATTCATGGGACACTGCTCAGACTGTGGACGAAGTCATCAACCTTTAGCGGTGAGTAGAAGTCGATAACTCGATTTTCTGTATTTACAAATGCCATACTCTTATGCTGAACATTTAATAATGATATAACTCTACCACGTTACCCCTTTAACACAAACACGTCCCAGGAACAATGTCTACATTATTTGTGGCAATGCTACAAATATCGACATTCTTTGTAGGAATGCTTACCTTCCTGATTGTCCCTGTAGTGTCCATCTTGTTTGCCCTGTGTACCCCACCTCATCCCTCTCCCTTCCACAGATCTCCTCATGTCTCTGTTCCCCACTGTTTTTTCCTTTCCTCTCCTGCCCTTCTTGTCTCCTGCTCCCCTTGTCGTACATTCTGTGTATTAGCTCTCATGCGAGCCTCGACAGTGTATACAAAAATAATAAAAGAAATGCTCTCTGATTTACATCATCCTTTGTATGAAAGACAATAATAAAAAAAAAACATCAATTTATATAAATGGTATCATCAGCCAATTCCGTCTGTCTGTCTGTCTGTCTGTCTTTGCCCCACCGTGAAACACGGAAACTCTCCTCGGAGAGAAAAAATTATTAATTCAAGGTGAATCCAAACATATGGGAAAAAAAATTAATTATTATTTTTTTTTAATCAGACTGAAAGAAAAATAAACCAATGTCACCTGCAGGGTGACCCGTATCTTGCCAAAAGGTGACCACGTGTGACTTCTTTAAGGTCACACTGAGGTGAACAGAGCTGCTCTCCACCAGGAGTGACTCCTTGAGGAATATCTGCCTACGAGAGATTCCGATGAGAATCGTTCTAGAGTAACCATGAAAAATATGCGTTTGCCTCATAACGTCACCAAATGACGCCATAATGTCTCAAGCTTGACATATCCAGAAAGCACTCATCGAGGTGTTCAATTTGAGGTACTACACGATATGGTTCCTAAAACTTGAAAATTTGACCTCAGGCGCTAACCATGAAGGTCAAGGCCAATCGCCACTAAAAATTAATCAGCTGAGCGCCAGACCATGAACTATATTCCCATGAAGATTGAAGACGATCCGATCAAAATTACTCAAATAATAAGGGTTTCGTCGACCCCTGATTTGCGACAAAGTGACCTTGACCTTTGACCTTGACCTTCAGAATTTTATGCGCTGAAAGGGATCTCTATAGGCCTCTGATATGCGAAGTTACAAAAATTTCCAATGATAACTGTGCTCTGCAGAGTGATTTATACGTGATTACAGACCAAAAAAAAAAAAAAACACATGAAGGTCAAGGCCAATCGCCACCAAAAATTAATCAGCTGAGCGCCAGACCATGAACTATATTCCCATGAAGTTTGAAGACGATCCGATCAAAATTACTCAAAAAATAAGGGTTTCGTCGACTCCCCTGATTTGCGACAAAGTGACCTTGACCTTTGACCTTGACCTTCAAAATTTTGTGCGCAGAAAGGGACCTCTAAAGGCCTCTGATATGCGAAGTTACAAAAATTTCCAATGATAACTGTGCTTTGCAGAGTGATTTATATGTCATTACAGACAATATATATATATATATATATATATATATATATATATATATATATATATATATATATATATATATATCTATATATATATATCTATATATATATATATATATATATATATATCTATATATATATATATATATATATATATATATATATATATATATATATATATATATATATATATATATATATATATATATATATATATATATATATATATATATATATATATATATATATATATATATATATATATATATATATATATATATATATATATATATATATATATATATATATATATATATATATATATATATATATATATATATATATATATATATATATATATATATATATATATATATATATATATATCTATATATATATATATATATATATATATATATATATATATATATATATATATATATATATATATATATATATATATATATATATATATATATATATATATATATATATATATATATATATATATATATATATATATATATATATATATATATATATATATATATAAATGAAGGTCAAGGCCAATCGCCACCAAAAATTAATCAGCTGAGCGCCAGACCATGAACTATATTCCCATGAAGTTTGAAGACGATCCGATCAAAATTACTCAAAAAATAAGGGTTTCGTCGACTCCCCTGATTTGCGACAAAGTGACCTTGACCTTTGACCTTGACCTTCAAAATTGTATGCGCTAAAAGGGACCTCTATAGGCCTCTGATATGCGAAGTTACAAAAATTTCCAATGATAACTGTGCTCTGCAGAATTTTTTATACGTGATAACAGACAAACAAAAAAAAATAAAACATACAAGCTGACTAACATATCTTGCAAAAACTTCGTTTTGGCAAGATAAAAATTGAGCCCAGGTGGTGTATAGGCTACAGACTGCTGCTTGATCACTCTGTTCATTTTTTTTCTTCGCAGCTCAGAAATGTATAACCTCCCATTTTGAGCTCTTTCAACCAGCGCAATATTTAAAAGCTTAATGTTTTCTTTTTCTTTTTAATATCGTTGTACTATGTTTTTTACCATGGGCTTCTGTTCGTAACATCTAAAAAAAGGCACTTCGTCACCAGATTGCGTGGTCATTGCTGCTTTTCGTTGGTCGAATTTTCCAAGCCCCGCAACCATTTATTATTGGTGTACATGTGACGATTGATTTATTTTTATTTTGTTGTTTACAAAAGGTACACACCAGGCATAGCGGAAATGGAGCGATTTTGTGGATCGACAAATTTTGAAGAAGAAGAATAACAGGCGAGGAAAAAGAATCTTGCTCTGTCATCCTGAGAAACAATGGATTCGACGAGAGCTCGGGGCAGTTTCGCTTCCATCCCAGCATGGCTAGAGATCCAGAACTTGACGGAGGAGTCTCTCCGAGCCGTCATTACGGGGCTGGGGATCGAGATCCTCGGGGCTCTCTGTGCCCGAGCCGAGCCTGTTCCGGCGAGGGTTCGATTCTGTTCTTTGTCCGCAAGAACGTTCACCTCCACCATGTACACTGAGCTCTGTCGGTACATGGAGTCATGCCTTGCGGGGCGAGGATCAGAACGGACCGTCGTGCCAGGACTTGGGAAGGATGCCGAGGAGTTCGGAGAACCTGCTGAAGTCCTGCGGATAAAGATTGAGGACTCGGACTCGGTTGGTCCCGAAGAGGAGGGAAGGGACCCGGATGATGGTGAATCATGGGAACTGTGGGTAGTTCATGATAAATAATTATTAGTGATATGTTGTATGAGATGTTCCATACTCTGTTAGAGCATTGGTGATGCAAACACAGTTTCCTGGCATGGATTACGCTGATGGTTTGCCACTGCTTTAATACCAGCAGCGAGTCAGGAATTTGGAATTTTGCCAGGGTGCTGGCACTAATTTTCCTACTCCTTGCGAAGGACACCATGGGATCTTCAGTGTCCTCCGACTGTCTGCAGATGAGACGCCCAGTTTGACGTCCTTCCGATGGACGGCAGATTGATTCCTCTCTGCCCGCGAAGCACCAGGGTGACAGTCATCGAGGCTCATGGAGGAGCTCGAACACAGAATGGATCAGGATGTAACAGAACGAAAAGAACAGCAGGAAGAGAGGGGGCGAGACACACCAACACCGGGGTTGAGGGAAACTCTGAGAAATAAGGGACAGTTTATTGCTATGTCGAGATTCGAACCCGGTGAGAAAGCCGAGGTGAGTGTGCAAACCTGCAGGCTGTTCTACAACGATGTAATCAAGTTTTTGTGTTTTTTGTTTTTCTTAATCAGAATCTGATCCTTCACCTCTCAACTTGAAGTTATCGCCAAAGATGCAAAACAATTTTGATCATGTGATCTGGGAGGTGCGTTGTTAGAAGGAGAACAATGTAAACTTTCGACAAAACGTCGGAAAAAAAATTTGAAACATCTAAAAAGAATCATAAACATCGTTGTCACTTTGCTTTTTGGCTAAAGATAGATTTGTATTCCAAACTATCCCAATTCTCCCGGTGGCTTATTCTCCATTTTGTGAGTTATTTTTGTCGGAGGTGTCCGCTGAACCTGCAGGTGCTCCGTCTGCATCCAAGGTGCTTCTCATAATGTTTGGCACATAGTGAAGACATTGGATGTTTGAGATCCACACAGTTAGAGGTAGGGGGTGGGAGGAGGCATTAGGAATGTGCAGGATGGGAGGTGAGGTTTAGGGGGGGGTTGTGAGGTGGAAGGTTTGAGGGTGGAGGGGAGGTTGGTAGACCAGGTGCAGAGCAGAAACAGACACCTCAGGAAAATTGATCTTTTTAAAGAAGATTTGTATCATGAAGAAGAAGATTAGCATTTATGAAGGACGCACAAGGGCTGAAATGCATTTCCGAAATTTTTTTTTTTAAGAAGAAACAGAGGAATTTATATTGATGTTGATTCGGTTTGGAGAAGAGTGGGGGTGGAGGGATGTAGAACCATAAGCAGAAGGAAATTAAAGCAGAAATGAGAAACATGATTGAGTGAAAATATATAAAAATATTTGTTTGTTTTAATTTTTTGACGCGAGGAGAGGAAATTGGATAGTGTTGAGAAAATGGAAGCAAGATACCCGGGAATATACCCAGAATCAAAGCAAGATATGCTTTCTATCCGAGAGAAGGCCATGTTTCTAAAACAGAAACACTTTGATAAATGACGCAAAATAAAACATGACAAATCCAGTTCGCAAAACTCAAGCTTCGCGAGGTGAAAACGAGCAGCTCCGATTTCACCGTGCACGTTCGATTTATATGTAACTTCGTGTCAAAAACACTTGAAAGACAAAATGAAAATTCTTATGAAGCTCCATGGCAGAACTCACTTTGTCAGTGAAAATTATTTGACCAATCCAAGGTGACCGTCTTCAACCACTCGTAACAGAAAACGTGTTGAAATACACGTGGGAAGCGATGGCAACCCCCTCAGTGTACTTCCGACTTGTACACTGCCACGTAATAAAGATTAATTTAGTTTAGGTTTGAAGGCCACGTCCCACAGATCCGGTTTCAACATTTTTTTCCCCACCTGCTGCTGATGAATTCATTTTCGCTTCATCCCCGTGTTTCTGTCACCCTGGAGGAAAAACAACCTCCCAAGGGTGCCGTGAAGGATTTGATTTGTGGAGATTTGAGGTTAATTGTATTTTGTTTTTGTTTTTCAAGGATGCTTCTTTTCCTATTGATAACACGAAACGGAATTTAGGTTTTTTTGGAAACACAAAAAACACCTTTTTTGAAATGGAGAATCATTAGCTCTACATAATGAACAGATCTAGCCTGTCCTACATCGAGAAACTCCACCTGATAGAGGTGAACATGTACCAAAGCACAAAATGTTGAGATTGTACAAACTTGTGCTGTACAATGTTTTTATTTTCTTGATACGTTGGGGTTATGAACAAGAGAGGATGGCAGGTTGATGGGTATGGGTTGGGGGGGGGGGGTCGAACTAATAAGCTGAGAGCAAATCAGGTTCCTTGGTTCCACAAATGAGAAGAAGGAATGAAGTTGAGCATCCAACTTAGACCAAAGGAGCGTAACCAGGTAGATTGCATGCAACTTGGGTGCTGTAGCCTGGTGTTGGCTTCGCGGTTAGGGTGGTGGCCTGGGATCCTTGGGTCCTGAGTTCGAGCCCCGTTGGCCACGGAATTAACACCAGGGGGTTGACTCAACCGGTCATCCTTCCGAGGCCGGCAAAATGAGCACCAGTATACTGGTAATGGGGTAATGCATCAATGGCATAGCTGCGCCCCGAACCGATGATGCAACCAGCAGCCAAAAAGGCAGTACACGATGGGAACTTGGGTGTTGTTGGAGATGGATGTATTGAAGGGAGGGTGGGTAGCATGAGGCCTTGTTCACCTTAATGGGGGCCGTGTACAGCTTAGAATGGACTTGGCTCTGTGGAGGACACATCGGCAATGGCTGGCCTTCAATTCCATTTTGTAGGCACGGTCCGCTCAAAGCAGGTTAAATAAAATCCTCGACTCTCTCTGCTGTTTGCTTTGAGGGGTGGGGAGCGGGGATCGTTCCAATTTCAACACCTGAAACTCATCTCACACAACATATCCATTTGAAATAATCTTTTAATCAAAGTAAATTAATGTCAAAATTTTAAAGTGCACATTACTTTTCCTATTGTTCCTTCATGATAAACTTTTGCTCCTTTTTTTTCTTTCTTTACAGGAGCGAGGCTCATGGAAGGGCAAGATAGTGAGCGTCATGGAAAAGCAAGATAAATCTTACAAACCTGGACAAGAGGAAAGAGAGGAGTGGAGGAAACTCTGAAACTTGCATGTCATGTAAAATGGTTGGGTTAAGAAAGATTAATTGGGGTAATAAAGATGATGCAACAAAATTGGGGGATGACGTGAGATGGCGGTGCATTGCTTGCTTGAAGTCCTGGAGGTCAGATTGAGACCGAGCAGGCTCTGGAAGGCGGTTTACATAGGTGGGATAAGCAAGGAATAAAAGAGTTGAGGTGTGCAGTCAGCCTGGATTTTGGAAGCATCACCAAGAGGGGGTTAATGGAAGGCTGCATGCATCCTAAAGTCGATAGGGAGGGTCGGATGGGCCTGTTTGACGTTAAATTTGCATCGATGCTTCACCAGGGCCTACATTTTAGAGCGTGTGCCGTTCATGCAGGTGTGTGATTGTTCCACCTTCGCCACTTGAAACCTCCTCTTCTCATGCAGCATACCTGCTTGTAATTAATCTTTCCATGGAAGTGAAAGTCTCCGTATTGTGCAAAATAAACTTTTCGATTCTAAAGTGCAAATTTACTTTTCCGATTGTCCCGTGATGATCGACTTTACCCGTTTTACTTTTGTTATCTTGTGTGGCCATTGTTGCCTTTAACAAGCTCAGCTTGCTTGTTCTTCATGTCGAGCCCGATTTTGTGCAAGTATATAACGACTGATAATCATAACCATGATAGTTATTAACCTTGACCTTCATTGTGAAAAATCAAATGCATATTCACTCTGAACCTAAAAGCTTTGCTATCCGATTCAGGAAGTGTTGAGAACTGACTTTGATGTGTCTTGGTCATCTTCACAGGGGCAGAGAGGGAGCTCCTCATGAAGTTGTTCTGCACCACGTGCTCTCGCAGCTTCGCCACCAAGGCCGGTTTGAAGATGCACATGAAGAGGCACCGACCGGTTTCCACCGACAAAAAGTACAAATGCCCCGATTGTCCTTTCAGTACGCACAATAAAAGCAACTTCACGACGCATACTCGGATCCACACGGGAGAGAGACCGTTTACCTGTCTCGTATGTGGCAAGGGATTCAATCAGTCGTCGACTTGTCAAGCGCACATGCGAATTCACACCGGGGAGCGCCCGTATGTTTGCACGGTTTGTGGTAAGGGATTCAGCGAGTTATCACAGTGTCAGGTACACATGCGGATTCACACCGGAGAGCGACCGTATTCCTGTAATGTTTGCGCAAAGAGCTTTTCGGATCGATCGACTTTGAAAAGGCACATGCTCACACACACGGGCGAGATGCCGTATATATGCAGCGTGTGCAGCAAGGCGTTCAGTCAGTCATCGAGCTGTAAGAAACACATGAGAATTCACACCGGAGAGCGCCCGTACACATGCACAGTATGCACGAAGAGCTTCTCCGTTTCGTCGACCCTCCGACAGCACATGCGTATCCACACGGGGGAAAAACCGTATTCCTGTAGTGTGTGTGGCAAGGCATTCATTCAGTCAGCGAGCTATCAGAGGCATATTCAAATTCACATGAGATAATGGCCACGCAGTTGTATCGAGTGTTACATTGCTTTTTGTATACAAAACTAGATGCATGGAAAGGAGAGGTAACAGATTATAGAAGGGGAGCATTGCTGACTGTGGGGCATCAGCAGGCATGGCCAGGCATCGATGTGTGTGTGCCGTCCCTCGGATTGACGTTAAACTGGGCGTCCTGTCTGCCGGCATTATTGGTGGACGTTAAAGATCCCACGGTGTACTTCACGAAGAGTAGGCGAGCTATCGCCAGCACTCTGGCCACATTCCAAATCCATGCCCTAACCTACAGGGGCATTGTATTAGCAGAACAACCGCACCTCCCTCAGCCAGCAATGCTTTTCACTGACATGGGCATATGAACGAAGAATGGAGGTAGAACATATTACGTGTAGGATATGAATACTCAGACATCAATATTTCTGTCATAATCTTTTTTTTGTGGTTACTGAACATGTTGCACCACACCTTGTAAATATCCCTCGTCTTCTGTTTTTTTTTGTTTGTTTGTTTCCTGTATATCTCTAAAATAAAGGAGTTTATCATCAGTCCTGCTTCTTTGCAAAACATTTACACCCTCCAGCCATCTTTCAGTCTCATTGTTCCGGTTCTGTGTGAATGTTCATTGTGTGCATGCCACCTCATGGAGTTACCTTTTCCACGTACCTTAAAGTTGGTGTGATTATTCACGAATAGCAGAAGCCTGTGGTTAAAAAAAAAATTATAACACAATATAAAGAAATTTTTAAAAAGAAGCCTTTTTGTCTTGTGCTGATTGCAAGAGCTAACAAAAATGGGAGCTTATTTATGTTTCATCACAGCAAAGAAAAGTTATTTTTTCTGGAGCGATCGAGGCAGCAGTCTGTTGCCTATACACTGCCTAGGTTCAAATTTTTTTGTCTGAATGACAAAAATTACAATTTTCCCATCGGTTTCGATTAATTTTTGAAGCAACTTTCACTTAATAATGAGTGTTTGAGGGTGGGATAGACAGACAGGCAGACAGCCAGCATTAACCTACCAGTAATAGGTGTCAATATTCTAAAAAATCTCTTTTCTGTAGGCATGGTTTGCAGACTGTGTCACGCGTTAGTCAGGTTCCTTATGTAATTTCGTTATAATTTTTGGGAGATTATGAAAACTATATATTTTTGAAAACCTTATAGCCTAACAAATCAGAAAATGTTTGATTCCATTTTTTCAGATGTCATTATGGCGGCCATCTTGGATTTTTAAAACTGGCGACCCTCAAACACGAGTTTCTCAATATCTCGCCTCCTAGATGATCTAGAAACAAGATTCCAGTGGCCAAATCTACATTTTTGGGGGGCAAGGAATCCAATGGTGATAATTACAAATGTCAATGACACATGTATGGGTGTCTACGTTGCATTTTAATATGCATAGCTGAACAGAACAGAAAAAGAAAAAAAAATATTCGGAATTTGACACCCAAAGTTTACACACAAGCAAACGCAGGCAAACTGTCATGTCTGTCTACACATCTCCATCGTCCTCACTATCATCATCACTGTCACCAGCAAATGTGATATCCCGAGAGTCTTCATCATTCTGGCAGTCAGTGCTACACTGACATAGCTCCGTGCATGTTAGCTCCACTGAATTGCACGAACATCTGTGTGAAGAACCGTCTGCTTTGCATTGACATCTGACCATCTCAATGATGGCCTCTGCTGCTGGGAGGGACTCAGTTGTCATTGGTTTCAGCTGGCCATCCTCATCCTTGTAGTAGTCCTTCTGTAGTGGGTCAAGGAACTCCTGCTGGGTGATGTCTGCCTTACCCCACACTCTGGCCTGGATATGGGCTCGGAGGACATGCTGCTTGAGAGCACCAAGTGTGGGTGGAAGCTTGTCACTTTCTGCCATGTGCTTGCAGAAAAGATACCATCTCAGTTCAGGGATGTTGTCGATTTGGATCCCCTTAGGTAAGTATACACTATACAGTGCATACAAACTCAGGCAAAGTCGGTAGCAGATCCTCTGTCACTTCACTGGTTTGAGACAGCATTTGCAGAGTCTTGACAACATGATCATCTGCTTTTAGGTAGATGTTCAGCCAGGTAGCTTTGCCTATTCTAGAAATCCGCCCAGTGTTGTCTGCTCCTGTAAATTCATGAAATGCCAGCAAAGCCTTTGCTCCATCTGCACTCAGAGCTTTCCATTTTGGTTTCACTTCCAAAATCCCAGATGCCATTGAAACACAAGTATTTTTCAACAGGATTTCATAATTTGCTACAACCAGCACCAGTACATCTGTGTCTGGGGAGAAGAACATGAGCTGTGCATCGGATGGGTTGCGACGTGAAGCCAGAACTGCACGGTGGATCAACAAGGCGTCTGCTTCTTCATGGTTGTTGCCTTCAAAGTCCAATTGACTGTTGTTTTCGGTGTGTCCTGCAGCAGAAGCAATGACAAGCTTGGGGGATTCTTTGCTGTATTCAACCGTCTTTGATGCCTGATACCCCATCAGATCAGTCTGAGTACAAGAGTACAAAACTGCTGGCTTTCTTCTGTTCTTCTGCAGGACAGACTTCACACTGAGCAGTTCAGTAAGGATCTTCTCCTTCATCTACCATCTGGTGAATGCCGGGAAATGGTTTTCCATACCGTCTGGTCCAAGCATTCTCATGGTCCAAGCATGCGGTTTCAATGTCATCAATTGAGAGGTAGGCTTGGTTTTGAGTTTGCACATCAACAAGGTTGATCAGCTCAATCAGACATGCATTTTGTAGTGGATGGACTTTTGATGAACTCTCTTTGTCACCTTGATCTCGTGTGCCATGGAATATATGTTTTGTCCACCAAGATTTGTGATATCTAACATCTACTGCATGGGCATCTGTTGGTGAGATACATGTGTTCAGTCTCGTTTTGAATGCTAGATTTTAGGACTTATCTTCAGCTGATTTGAGAGTTTCTCCAACATTTTATGTGCAGACTTTGAACAACTGTTCATCAGTGTCTTCTTGACAGAAGAAACACAGGTCCTTGTCCAGCGGCACCGTACATGACCGGATGAATGGGGAAGATTGACCAAATGGGCTTGGTTCATCCATATCAGGGCTTTCTCTGTTCTGTCCACGTCTTTTGGCAGGGTATGACCCAGTGGATAATGCATGTTCATAGTGGTCTCGGGCTCGCTGAATGTGGTCCTTGTTAGTCGTGACCAGGTAACAGCTGCGATGCCAAAATGCATGCTCTTCACATGGTGCTTCTTTTTTGATGTCCGTGAGCCACTTTTGCATTTCAACATAGTTTCCATCTTTCAAGCTGGCTCTCTCCTTTACTGTATCAAGTATCTTCTGGAAGGAATCTAGTCTAGGATGTAATACCAAGTGTCCTTTACTTTGGTCATCAGACTGACAGAGTATGCACAGCTTCCAGTTAATTATTTCCTGACCCTGTCTCTCTGCTCCAAGCTGACGAAGCTGAGACATCTTGCTCATGTTGCTCCAATACAGGTCTGCAAAAAGAAAGGTAAACACCACCCATTAACATACAACACCCAATACTACACATACAATATGTAAGGTATAATGGACATACAAAAAATAGTCAGAGGGGCTTTGCAGTTGACACACCTGGAAACACAGCGAACATGTGCTAACTAGCGTTAGCTTGGACATGCTGTGCATACACACCAGCCACGTAGAAACAACAACATACCTGGATTCGTCTGAATTATTTTCATGTTCCTCTAATACCTGCAGATACTGATGAAGTAACTGCAATTACAATCACCACAGATAAACCTCCAAATGCCAGCACTAGATTATGTACCTGTACACTGACTGGTTGCACGAAGTACACTTTTGTTCAGATACCCACTTGGATCAGGTTCCTATGTCACCTAGGAGCCAGGATAAGGAGATAAGCGTAAACTTCAGTTATGCGCATTAAAAATCCAAGATGGTGACCTAAACCTGTGCCATTGATCATCTGAACTGATTTCTAATTATCACCATTAGATTTATTTACCCCAAAAATGTAGATTTAGCCCCTGGAATCATGATCCCAGGTAATCTAGAAATCAAGATATTGAAAAAATAGTATTGGAAGGTCGCCATTAAAAAAAATCCAAGATGGCTGCCATATTGGCTTCTGGGAAAATGGAATCATGCATTTTCTGATTCGTTATTCTATGAAGTTTCCAAAAAATGTATAGTTTTCCTAATCTCCAAAAAAATATAATGAACTCATATTGTTGAAGATTCGACGGCACTTAACAGCACCGCCGTCTCAGGGGTTATAACACCGGCTAGTTTGGCACAGGTCTCGGGTCACGTGCCTCAGATCACGATACCAAAGTACACCTGTGCCTTGCCAGTTGGGGATATACACCCCGGCTACAGACTGGGTTTGTCAGAGACCGAGTGAAGTCTGCCACAGTCCATAACCAGTTTGGTTTTAAATACAAATCCAGCGATTGTTCCTCAGCACGGCACGAATAAATTCAAGGCGGCAAATCTCGTATGAATCAGCCAGATTTATTGGGGACACATCGGAGAGCACGACACAAGCAAAGCATTCGCGATATCGTTATCATTCATCTAAAACCCGCTCTTATCTCGGGAGCTACGGATACGGGTTTCGAAGGGAGCCCTAGCGAAATAAACCTTATGCCTGGACAACATGCAGACAAGAGACGGAGTACTTGGTGGTGCCTCATGGACGAGAGGAAAAGTGTGTAAGGCACGAATGCGGCTCGTGACAAGCCGATGTTGTCGGATTTGAGCGCCCAGCTCGAGCATGCAGCGTGGCAAGATGGCGCTCGTACTCCTATCGGCATCGCTCGTGCATGCTGCGTGGAAAGATGGCAGCGACGTACTCCTTTTGTTGGCACCGCTCACGCACCAGCCTCGGCACCTTCAGCCCCTGTAACGTCGACGGCACAGGAGAGGAAGATCTATGGTATGTTCCAGCTGGTTTCTCACAAGGTCCAGTATGCGAATGCAGACCTGGCCTGTACACCAGACGAGGCCAAATCTGGGTGTTGGACTCCGCAGGTGGATCGACGGGATGAAAAGACGTGTCGAGCCATGCAGGGAGTAAGGACAGTCAGAGGCTCCGTGGTTGGATTCAGGATGAACCTGTGGATGACCTGCAGGCTGGATTCATGGCCGAGGAGGAACAGCCGACCAAGCCACTCCTCATAACGCAGATCGCAGACTGACAAAACAGTTCCTTCCTTGCCTTTCGGGGCGGGCCTTTCCCGGACCGCCTCCAGGGACCCGTGATTGGTCCATCGTTCGAGATTGCAGCAGTTCTCCGCCAATGGGTTGCCGGCACGTCTTGTTGACTGACTGTCAGGGCGCCGGGTGGGGCTGGTTAAGAGGGGGGGCAGGAAGAAGAAGGCGCCTCTCGGTACACCACCACTGTATGAACATTGGACAGCCTGCTACACCTCCCGACACACACGTAACGTCCGATTACCAAACAATCTGGCTAAACATGCATTTAAGGGGGGATCTGGGCTAATCTTATATTTAATAACCCACTAAGGGCCCATTTCCGCAACAATATTTCTGGACATAGTGAACTGGACTCCTCCTCTTCTTCTTTCGGCTGCTCCCGTTAGGGGTCGCCACAGCGAATCATCCATATGATCCGCATAGTGATTTGGCGCATGTTTTACGCCGGATGCCCTTCCTGACGCAACCCTGGTCGCCTCTTGCGACACAGGGATATGGTACACCGATTTTAACCGGGGGATACACCGGCCCAGTACACTGGTACTCACTTCGCCGACCTCGGAAGGATGACAGGCTGAGTCAACCCCCTGGTGTATTAATTCAGTGGCCCAATGGGGCTTGAACTCAGGACCTTTTGGATCCCAAGCCGCTGCCCTAACCACTGTGCCAACACCAGGCTTCCATAGTGAACTGGACTATGTCAGGGAATTATATATAGATTGTGTCTTCATGTCTGTATCTCTGTATTTCTGCTTCGTGCTGAAAGGGGAACCCAAACTCTCAGACCACCGCGACGCTAATCTATCCTTTGATACCCTACAAAATAGATATGATGTGTTGTCGGTTTATAAAGTAAGTAATTTTGCGATTAAGTTAATTTTCATCTTCTTCAGATTAGCTGTGACGTTGCATCAGGAAGTCGACCGTCATATCCGTACTCTCTCTGGGTTACGTCGCGGTACGATTTTATTCAAATCGAGAACATTTTTCGATTTTCCATAAATATGCCTGAGTCAATGTGATGATTTCATGCTACACTAATGGCCGAAAGACCCTAAGGTTGTCAGTACTCAGACGAGGTTTGTCCAAAATACCCGAGTGTGGATCGGGCCGAGAAAATGTTTGCTTTTTTGCTCAGATCATGATCCAGAGAACTGTTATGAAACAACAGAGATGGCTCGATATTGTGGTTATCTACCACGATTGAGAGAGAGAGGATGCCATCCCCATGATTTAGCAGAAGAAACAACCGTCGCTCAACTGTAACATCTCTACCAAGCTAGTGAATCAATGAATCAAACAGGTTTGAGCAGTGAATCAAACACCTGTTACCATTGCCCAGCAGTGACCACAAGAGCACCTCAAAACCTGATCTATCATCAACACAAA
Source organism: Eptatretus burgeri (assembly GCF_056783735.1). Lineage (NCBI taxonomy): Eukaryota > Metazoa > Chordata > Myxini > Myxiniformes > Myxinidae > Eptatretus > Eptatretus burgeri. Next base: position 153,494,361 of record NC_140962.1, on the reverse strand, counting down.
TTTATGTAAATCAAATGAACCACCATCTAGTTACAGTGGGGAGAAAGTATGTATGTATCACCTACTCCGACAGGATTTGACCAAGGACGCTAAAATTTCCAAGGTCCGCTCTCCACCCCTTTTCCCATTCACAATCCCCCATCAACAATAACCACCATCATCCCACATCCCCCTTCCCCCAACCAGCATCCCCAACAATCTTCCATCAAACATCACCCCCACAATACCCACCACCATGCCACAACTCCCCCTCCCCTCTAACACCATTCCACCTTCCACTGGGGCAGGACATCAACACCTTACGGATATGAGGGTGAGACACGGCACGGACACAAATGACATTCGGGGAAAGTATGAAATGGGACGATCCCGTATTATGCAAGTCACCTGGTCGGCCTGTGATGGTGGGACAAAGAATTTCTCACCCATTTTTTCAGCAGTGTCCGAGTGTGCCTGGGCAGTGTTGGCTGTTGGGCGATGATGGCTATTTCTGCTCGGGTAATATGTAAACCGATTTATCAATTGATATAACATCCCTCCCTTATAAACCGTCAATTGCACAGAAAAACAAAACCTAGCAATCTGTAGTGAACATGCGACCGGCATTTTCCTCTGCACTAACACTTCTGCCTTCTTCCTCTGAATTGCTCGCACACGGCTCCAAACGATACGCTCCACAATTCCCCCGAAAGTGTGTCCATCACAAATTGTTGTCTCCAATAGTTTCCCCCAAATCCCACCGATCAGTTTCAACATACTGAGAACTTTCAGAGTTGCTAATGACAGTGGAATCGGTATGGGAATCTGCACTGTTCTCTATGTAAACCGCCATTCGGATCAATATGGATGGCTTCAGGGTGTGACATCACTGATGAAATGGAAAATCGATACTCGGCTTTTTTTGACACTTTGTGATCGGCAAAAGAATTTCAAATATTTTTTTGCCTTCAAATTAGACGATTAATGATTTTCAATGGTTTCAGGAAGAAAAAAAAAATGTTTTGCATTGGGATTCCCCTTTGAAGTGTTTATTTTATTTCACTCAGGTCTGCATGTGTGTCTGCCTGCCATTGTTCCAGTTCTAAAAACCCTTCCAGCTCTACTGAGTAACTCCTGAGGGGCTAAACTGAGATAACTATAATCCGGATAACTATCGTGTTTAAAGATACTCGTTGGATTGTGGAATACCCACAAAAACTGGCTATCTTCGAGGCGAATGACATCGGCCTGCTCAGTCTCTACGCCAGCTGCGGCTAAGCCGTTGACGTGGGGGCCATCCACGCGGAATTTAGTGCACAGGAGAGTGGGATTTGTATCTGATCTGCATCTGACACCTCCATATGATCGGTTAATAGGTGAGGAGAGTGTGATGTTCATGATTGGGGTTTTCGTTAAATTTGATTTTAATGACAATTCGATGAAGTGAAAAAGTAATGCGAGGATTCCACCAAATAGGGGAAGACTTCGGTTCACCTCACTTGAAATGACGCAATGTTTCTCAGGAGAAGGTGGTAATGAAATTCCGGACCAAATTGGGAGGTCGCTGTTTGTCTGTCTGTCTGCCTGTGAGGAGGATATCTCAAAAAGTTACGGACTGATTCGGACAAAATTTGGTGGACAAGTTGGGTGTGTGCCAAATATGAACTGATTCGATTTTAGTGAAGATCCGGATCCAGATACTATAATTTTTTTAAGTGATTCTACATAATTGAGAGATCCGGCCAAAAACGATATATATATGATATTTCAAAAAGTTTTAGACCCGTTATGAAAAATAAACTTGGTGGATGAGTTGGGAAGGTGACAAGAACAAGCTGATTCGATTTTGGTTATGGTCTGGATTCAGATCCGGCCTATCAGTGGGATACAAAATGTCAACGGTTCAACCTGGCGGAGGTATGCACTCTACCGAGTGCTGTTCTAGTTACCTCGGTCACCGAAGGAAGAAGGAGGTTATGTTTTCACCCCTGTCTGTCTGTCTGTTTGTCTGTGTACAGGATATCTTAAAAAAATGTGGATGGATTTGGACGAAATTTGGTGGGCAGGTTGGGTGTGTGACAAGGACGAACTGATTCGATTTGGATGAAGATGCAAATCCGGATCCAATAATTTTTTGAAGTGATTCTTCACCATTGAGAGATAGGGCTAAACTAATATATATCAGGATATCTCAAAAAGTTGTGGACGCATTTGGAAGAAACTTGGTGGGTGAGTTGGTTAGGTGACAAGAACAAGGGGATTAAATTTGAGTTCCGCTGCAAATCCAGATCCAGCCTATCAGTGAGATACAAAACATAAACTAATCATCCTGGTGGAGGTATGCTCTCTACCGAGTGGCCTTCCGGTGTCATGTATGAGTTTATTGAAAATAATTGAAATTTACAAGACGAAATCGAAATAAGCCAGAGAGACGGAAAAATTTAAAATATTTTCCTTCGATCCAATATAGCTGCCAAACCAGGTGACCTTTCAATTACTGTATTTGTGAACACCCTGGTATACCCAAAGCTTTGGGAACATGTGTGAAGTTTCCCATTGATCTTCTCAGCCATTCTGGAGAAGAAGATTTTTAAAGGTTTTAGCCAAACCATGTGACTTGTGACATCATAGGTGGGGAACTTTTTGTTCCTCATGGATAGGTGGTCATACCTGTGCAGTTTCACTTCGATCCGTTCAGTGGCTTTGGAGAAGATTTTTTATATATATATATTTACGGCTGCCAAACCACATGACCGATGACGTCATCATGTTTTTTTTTTTTTTACTGTTGACCAATTTATCACGAGATGACCCTCAAAAAATTTTCATACTGATCAGATGCAGAGTTTTACATGTGCAATTATCTTTACTAATAAAAAGGGTGTGTGTGTGTGTGTATGTATATTGTTGCAAATTCGTGCCCGCTGGCGTGCGAACGGCCACGTAACTCGGATTGCGGCACGTCGCCCACCGGACGGACAATTCAGTCGTGACCCTCCGGGAACTATCGCCCGGAGCCAGTCACGGGTGGGCCTTTCGACCTAACCACGATCGTGCCAATCGGCCACCCGCGTAGGATAGGGTTGTTCGCCAAACTCGACCTACCTAAGTACCCACGCGGATGGTAAACCGGGCGATCGTACCTCGCCGCAGGTCGACTCCGGACACGAGCTGCTTGGGCGGCCCGTTCCGTACTATCGGGATAACCGAGCGGTGTTATCATCGACCTCGACAGTTCAGATTATTTACCGGGCGTTTTGCACCCACTACGAACCCTTTATGTGAAGCAGGATGGAGATTCAATTCGGAAAAGACGAAGCGAAACGGGAAAACAGTTCACACAATGTACATTTATTTCCCGGCACACAGAAAGCACATATATACAGCCATACAGTCAAAATGCACATAAAGCAACCAAAACAATAAAAGCAACAACGACGCAGAGTTAATACCGACTACGCGCACACACGGCAACACTTATACAGCTTTACTTCACAGACGGCGCCAACACACATTAACACAAAAACAAAGGAAAGAAGCCACCCTCATAGACAAGGAGGCAGACAGGCCTGTAGAGCAAATGTGCGTGGGACCAAGAGGAGCGGCCAGGTCCGCGAGACCGGGGGGGTCCTACCCGCGTCCTCGTGACGCGTTGGTGGGCCAGCCGCAAATGTGGCCGCGCGGCTGTGCCCCGACTCCGTTGGCACCACGTGTGGTGGGGGGGGGGTTCGTTGGCACCACGTGTGGGGGGGTGGGAACGGGGCCCCCTTTTGCACTATCTCAGGGCGGGGGAAAGGGAGATTGTTGATGCCCTGGGGAGGGGAGTGGCTGGCTGGCTTGGGTCCCGCGACGAGACGAGTGTCAAGACGATCCTGGCGCACATGGAATTTTCCTTCGGAAAGGCCGCTATTTGCGCTCGCGGCTCAGTGCGCTCGGCACCAAACGCTGAACGGGCCCGAGAGAGCCCGACGTTCAGTGTTCACAGGTGGTGCGGGAATGGCCATAGAAGGAGAGAGGTGAAGGTGGTGGAGGGTTTTCGGTGGTGGTTTGATGGTTATGGTGCCGTTTGGGAATGGCGGTGATGCGATGATGTGGGAGCGTAGATGGTGGCGGTGGCGTGGTTGTTGTGTGATGGCGGTTGAGACGTGGTTGGTTCAAAATAAAGATAGAATAGAAAAAATGGCTAACTCAAAGCATCTCAGCCCGGATGAATCACATAAATTCCCTCTATTCAACAGGTTTGGGCTAACTACACATGTACTTAGAGACATCTCACGTACAGGCCCTTCATGGTGTAATGCGAATTTCCACAGCCGTAACACTACCCCCTCCCCTTTTTACAGACTCGGCCCGAGTCGTCAAATTCTCGTGTGCCATCATGTGTAGTTCTTCCCTAGTACGTTTTACCTTCGGATCCCTGAGTGCGACATTCATGGTATTCGTGTCCCCAAAATAAATAACCTGAGGGCTGAGTAACTAACTAAACAAACCCACTCACACGGACGACTTGAATAAAATTGCCGGCGCTAAGACAGACATGCCGGGGGCACACTCATATGCACAGTACAACTTAACAACTTACAAAATTTACACTAACCATGGCCCAGGATCAATGGACTCTGCAGGAAAAAGAAGAAGAGTCAACAGTCAACGGTGAACCGGCGCACGGGCCGCCATTGCAGGCCCGTGTTGTAGCTGCCAACAGGACAGTCCGTACAACTTGCAACGACGATCCTGGCGCACATGGAAATGAACAGGGGGGGGGGCAAAGCAAAATTGAACGGGGCTGGTGAACAGGGGCAGTGGGCATGGCATGGCAAAGGTGGTCAAGCAAACACAGCCTGCAGAACAAGGCCGCTGCAGGCAAACACAGCCGGCAGACGACCCAACCGGCACAGGCCTTGAAGAGCAGCTACAGACGAAGTTGGCCGGCCTCTCGCCGTGCCGTGCAGGTTGGTGGAGGGAGTGCGGTGGTGCTGGCCACTCGATAGGCGAGCTCAGACCTACCTACTGTCTCCCTCCCACCTATCGCCTTTGCCTGTCACTGTACCTACCCACTCCCTTAATTTGTAAAAACCCAATTTAGCCCCAACTTATTGTTTTGTTTGTTTTTTTTTGGGGTTTTTTTTTACTTCCCCCTATAAATCGTCCCCTAACCCCCTTTATGTCTCTGTTCGGCTAAACTATCGTCTACTAGCCTACTCCCAACCCCTACGTTTCCTTCCCGGAGGGGAATAAGGGAGAGCTAGCATCCTGCGTCGAGGCGCAACTCAAGCCTCAAGATGGCCTCCCCAGACTTCAGCGATCTTTAACCCAAAGTGGGTCCAGCGGCCCACAATGAGAGCGAAGGTATGGATGGTGCGGAGGGGTACACTTCCTAATCTACCCTAACCATTAACCTTTAAACTACCCCGGGGCTTTCAACAAACGCCTCTCGCTTAATCTATTGGTTCTAACAATCCAGATTCCCATCGCCTGTGTTGGTGTCCGCACAATTTCGGGCCTCGCCCCCCCCCCCCAATTTTCTCTCCGTGCCCTCACATGGTTTCATGGTTGGGACGTGTGGCTCCCTTGGCAGGCACTGCCCTCTGCCGATTCTCCAGCTATGGCACCCCTGGGCACTACACTGCCTCCGAGCCTACCAGCTCCCTAAACACCGGGGAGTACCCTCCCTGGCGACTCTCCTGAAACGCTCACGTGGCAGGCTGGCTTCCGGGCCCCTTTCTGAGGGTCACCCGTGCCCACAACACTGCCCACGCGGCTAATGGCACCCCGGGTCCCCACATCATGCGGGCGCACCCGTGCCCACTACGCTATCCCGGCCCCCCATGGGCCCTTGGCCTACCGCGGCCGACTAGCCTGGTGCCCGGGGTACCCACTCAGCGATACTCACCTTTCGCAGCCACGCTCCCAGCCCGTCAACAGGGCTCCTGCACCCCTCCAAACGGGTTTCGAGCCTACTTTCCCACCAACAACAAAACGACCTCCATTTTGTCAATTTGACTAACTCCCTAACTCACTCTACACTGACCCCAGGGTCCCTTGGGTGGGAGTCACTCCTCCCCCCAATCACTCAGCGCACCATGCATTCCACATTCGCCCCACTCACACAGACCCGCTGGCCTCACTCACTCACCAAGCACATGCTTCCACTTCACAACCCTTCAACACACATATCACTGAATCCTGCCATTCCTGCTCACAACATCCCCTAACTAACTCGTGCTCCCACGTCATCCCATACACTATAGCACGATCCTTTTAACGCTACGTAGCTAAACTACGTCCCCTCTACACATCCAAAGTCTGTCTCTGTCTCCAAATCATCAAAAATCATTTTCCCAACCTAAATCTCATCTAAATCCCTCAACCTAATCCATTCCACGGGCCCCATGAGGACTTACCCCTTACCCATGAAGCCGGTCGAGCTAAGCTAACCCTTCCCCCTAGCTAGTGTCATCCTGTGCCCGGGCAGGGGGGTCTTCCACCCCATGCCCGGGATTCCTGTTCACCCGAAAGCGAGGCTTGCTTTTTTTTTTCTCGCGCAGCACCAGCGCGGCAACTCGCAACCTGCGCACCAGCGCGGCAATTCACAGCCGCGCACCTTTAGCGTGACGTCATGGCAGCTGCACGTGCACCTCATCCCTCCGGACGGGATTCACCCTCCTGCCGGATTCCAACCATACACGCAGCCATGACGTCACCCGGCGCATAAAAAAAAACCAAGCCTCACGTCTCGAGGTGTTCCCCACGCGAACACATGTGCTGTGCCCGTTGGAGCTTAACACACACGCCCGCGTGGAGAACCCGTCCGGTCCAAATCCGTTATCCTGCCTAAACTTTGTCCATCGCGGGATCGGCAACATTCACCGCGCTCGTTTCCGGACCGGGTTTAACTCCCGCAAGCGAGCACGTGGGGGCCTCCTGCGTTGCACAGCACGGACCACGCGCTCGCCGCTGGGTGAATCCGGCGCGGTCCTCAAAACATCTACAGCCGCAACTCGGCTTTTGTCCCTTTTCTGTCGCAGTCGTCGTCGCCATTCGACACACGCGCTCAAACTCCCGCGTGTCACGAGACTCACACACCACTCCATTACACTCACACCGGGAGACGCGGCTGCGTGCTCCCGCATGCCGGCCGACATCTCCCTTACACACAGCGACCTCACACACGCTGTCTCCCTCACACTCGGCCGCTCACTCACACACGCAGTGACACTCACACGCGGTGCCTCATCCACACACGGCGTGCTGGGAAGCACGCACTTCGGCACACTTGCCACCACACCACTCATACGCGGGGTTTCACTCCCACACGGGGTGTCACTCATACCCGGGGTCTCATCCATGCATGGGCTCGCACTCACACCTTGCATCACACACACCGGGACAACCACACTTGGGATTCGTGTTACCCCAAGGGGTTTCGGGGCCTCTATACCCCCCAAGCTCGGCGTGCACCCGTTCGCAGCACTCCTCCCCTCGAACTCGCAAAGCTCGAACTCGAACCCCCTCATGGTCCTCCACTACCTCAATGTGTGTGTGTGTGTGTGTGTGTGTGTGTGTGTGTGTGTGTGTGTGTGTGTGTGTTCGTCACTAACCCCGTCCAATTCACTCTCTATCTCCCGTGTCTCTGTTATTTCTTTAATTCTTTCCGTCGTCACCTCGTGTCTCGTCTCACACGTTTCGGTCACCCCCTTTGGTTTTTCCCTCTCGGTCACCGTCACTTTTTCCGTCACCTCCACGCTTCTCGCCCAACACGTCCCCCAAATTATTTTGCCCTCACCCGCCTCCATTGCGGACCTGACAGCCGTTGCACTTCCTCTCAGCTCGTTCGTTCCAGCACGTGGCATCGCCATTTTGAGCTCCACTGCCTGCGTTTCCTCCTCACCATTGCCATTATGCTTGCCTGTAGGCCGCGGCCTATTCGCTGCATCTCACCCTGCAGTGTTTGCGTATTCGCTTCCATGTCATCCATTTTATTATTTATTCCAGCCAGCATGGCGAATAGTTGGGCCATGTCGGGTGCGCTTGAGTGAGCCGTTTTGGCAGGGATCGGGGGAGGGTATGGAGGAGGGGAGGGAGGTGTCATACACCGCGGCCGCTGCCGCGCCCATCTCGGGCTCTGGGTTCAATTGGGGGGAAAATTGTTCCTGCTCATTCAGCATTTCCTGCTCGGGGCTTTCGTCCTGGACCATGGATTCTACATTCAAACACATACACATTTCTACCCCCGGCACCCGCTCGCCTTGAGACTCCATCTTATTTCTCGTAAGGGGTTAATTTAAATTGCTCGTAATTTGGAGGGAACGGGGGGGGGGGGGTCGCCTCGCACACCCCTGAACCGATTCCCCATGAATTTAGCCTGGAGACGGGAGAGTTCGTTTCCCACTCCCGGACACCAGTGTTGCGAGGAGGGGGATGGGTTTGTGTCCCACGACCTGACACCAGTGTTGCGAATTCGTGCCCGCCGGCGTGCGAACGGCCACGTAACTCGGATCGCGGCTCGTCACCCACCGGACGGACAATTCAGTCGTGACCCTCCGGGAACTATCGCCCGGAGCCAGTCACGGGTGGACCTTTCGACCTCACCGCAATCGTGCCAATCGGCCACCCGCGTAGGATAGGGTTGTTCGCCAAACTCGACCTACCTAAGTACCCACGCGGATGGTAAACCGGGCGATCGTACCTCGCCGCAGGTCGACTCTGGACACGAGCCGCTTGGGCGGCCCGTTCTGTACTATCGGGATAACCGAGCG
>NC_140962.1:153305623-153480623 GCF_056783735.1 Eptatretus burgeri | reverse complement strand
AATCATTGCAGACTAAATCCGCGTAAGCACGGAGTTCGATATAATCTCCATTCTCACCAGTCAATGAGCACCTTCAGTTAACGAGCATCAAGTGAACAGCCGATGTAAATGGCAATGCCCCGGGGACAACCACTCGTGCCGCGGAGACCTCCCCTTATACGCGAGACGCACAACATGTGATCCCGCGTCATGTCCCTCAATTCACCACATTCTCCCCACCTTTAAAATGTAACTAGGGGCCCATCTTACACACCATGATTGCTTTAGCACTATAGGAGTATACATTTCAAGCAACGCGGACTAATAGGTCTACAGAAGCATACATGCCAAGCAATGATTATTTTGAGTTGTAGGAGCATGGAAATGAGCATCGATATATGATATAATGAGCATATGGGAGCATGAGCAGCGAGAATGCCGATAATCCCCTTTACAGATTGAGTCGTCGAGGGGGCCTTATTCGTCGACCTCTCCGGGAGTAAATGGCAGTTTCACTTGAGGGAGACTCCCGATCCTCTTGGTGAGCCTCGACTTGTGCCGGGGATGACTCCTCGATCGCTCTCGGGTGGAACGCGGCAGCCCCGTCGCCCGGTGGAGTTCCTGGGGGGGAAATGTCAGAAGAAGGAGTGCCAGAAGGTGGTGTACCTGCGGGAGGAGTACCTGAGGGAGCCAGATGGCGAACCGACACAGTGGTCTCCCTGCCATCCGGGAGCCTGACATGAGCATACTCTGGATTAGTGTCAATGAGTTCGACCCCCTCCACCAGGGGTTCATACTTGCTTTGTCGGACCGGGCGTTTCATGAACACTGTACCGGGATGGGTCAGCCAGTTGGGCACCGTTTGACCGTCAACATAACGTCGCTGGTGAGTAAACATTCGTTCGTGAGGAGTTGCATTGGTGGACGTGCAGAGCAAAGAGCGTATGGAATTCAGAGCGTCGGGAAGAGTAACCTCCCACCGCTCGGGGCCCAGTCCTCTCGATTTCAGCGCCAGAGTTACGGCTTTCCAAATAACTCCATTATACCTTTCCACCTGCCCGTTTCCCTGTGGGTTGTAACCCGTCGTTCGACTAGTTGCTATGCCGAGCTCTAGTAGGAATTGTTTTAGCCCGGCCGACATGAAACACGGCCCTCTGTCTGAATGTATGTACGAAGGTTTCCCAAACATAGCGAAGAGGTCAGAGAGACATCTCACGACAGTGCCTGAGGTCATATCCGAGCACGGAAATGCGAAAGGGAACCTTGAATATTCATCAACAACGGTGAATATGTATCTGTTGTCTGTCTCGGTCGGCAGGGGCCCTTTGAAGTCGATGTTTAGTCTCTCGAAGGGGGAAGTGGCCTTGATCAGTCTGCCAGATGCCGCGCCAAAGAATCTGGGTTTTAGTTCAGCACAAACAGGGCATGAAGCATTCATTTGTTTAATATCTTCAACAGAATAGGGAAGATTTTGTCTGCGCACGAAATGTGCCATCCTGGTTACCCCTGGGTGGCAGAGAGACACGTGTAGGTCTTGCAAAGCCTGACTGATTGTTGCCGAACTGTAGACCCGAGAGAAGGTATCTGCAGCAGGGTTTTCCTTCCCGGGCCGGTAAACAATGTCGTAACTGTAGCAAGCTAGGTCTATCCGCCATCTCATAATTTTTTCATTCTTAATTTTCCCGTTATTTTTCCCATCAAACATGAATGCCACGGATCGTTGGTCCGTAACGAGCGTGAAGTGGTTTCCCAGTAAATAATGTCTCCATTTCTGCAGCGCTTCGACGATGGCGTACGCTTCCTTCTCTATCGCTGAGTGTCTCTGCTCGCTTCTAGAGAGAGTTCTCGAGAAGAACGCGACCGGCCGCCCAGACTGATTAAGTGTAGCAGCTATGGCGTGATCTGAAGCGTCGGTTTCCACCACGAAGGGCACCGAGCTGTCGATCGATAAAACCACGGACTTACTGATATCATCCTTGAGGTTGTGGAAAGCTCTTACAACAGCGGCATCTGGTGGAAAGTTTTTGCAATGCACTAGGGGATGTATTTTCTCGGAGTATTGCGAAATCCATCTCGCATAGTAAGCGAACATCCCGATCACCCGGCGCATTGTCTGCAAGTCCTGAGGTGGTGGAAGCTCACGGAGTGGGCGCAATCGTTCAGGATCAGGCTTAATTGTGCCGTCGGCTATCGTGTAGCCGAGAAGGTCAATTGACCTTGCCGAGAATACGCATTTCTCGTAGTTGAGAGTCAGATTATATTTTCTAGCAATGCTCAAGAATCTGTCTAGATTCCTATCATGTTCCCCCTGATCCCTACCGCACACTGTGACATTATCCACGTAAACAAAAGTGTCTTTGAGGTTTTCATCTGAGATGATGTCGTCCATAACCCGTTGGAAGCAAGCTACCCCATTCGTGACACCGAAAGGTATTCTCCTGAATTGGTAGAGGCGCCTCCCTGCCTGGAATGCAGTGTAAGGTTTGTCTTCCTCTCGGATGGGAATTTGATGATAGGCGCTTCGCAAGTCGATGGTACTGAATACCTTATAATTGGCCACGCGTTCGACCATCTCGTCTATGCGCGGCAGGGGGTAGGCATCGAGTTGGGTAAAGCGATTGACCGTTTGGGAATAATCGACAACCATTCGTTTCTTATGGTTCTGACTGCTGGTTACTAACACCTGTGCGCGCCATGGCGAGTCGCTCGGTTCTATAATTCCTTCTTCCAGTAATAGCTTGGTTTCTGAAGTGATGAAATTCATGTCAGCAGTGGTATATCGCCGCGATTTAATCGCTATCGGTTTGCAGACCGGCGACAAGTTAGCGAACAGCTGGGGGGACGTCACCTCCGCGGTGGTCAACGCATTTAAAATTAGACGAGGTTTGCTTCCTCCAAAGGGTATTTCGACGCTCGTGTGCTGCTTGAGGACATTATGACCCAGAATTACGTCTGCGCACAAATCACGAAGCACCAGTACCCTTACATCCCGATGCGTGTACCCTTTTACGTCCAATTCAACATTGCAGTACCCTCGTACGTGGGATTGTAGTGAGGTGGCGGCCATGCATACCGTATTGTCAGTCGGGTGGATTATCCATTTCCTGCCCTTCACTAGCGAGCTGTTGACGAAACTTTCAGAGCTACCGGTATCAATCAGTGCCTCAGCCATATGCCCGTTAATTCGTACGTTGATGATAGCCTTGGATAGATTCCCCGTGTGGCTTCCTTTCGGTGTTCCTCGGCGCTTACGGCCCGGAAGCTGCAGTCTTTTCCCAGCTGATTCAGAGCTTGCAGGAACTGATCGATTGTCTCCCCGGCTGCTTGCTTGCGTGTGTTGAGAAGATGTCGTATGTATACCTCGTTCTTGGGCTTCACGTAGAGCGCTTGCAGCACGTCGATCGCTGCTTCGTAAGTGTCGCACTCCGAGAAGAGCCTGTACACGCTGGGCGAGACATGATTCACGAGAGCGGCAAATTTGTCGGCTCCCTCCTCGATGATGGTCAGATAGTGTGAGAAGGAACAGAACCAATGCGACCATTTCATTTCTGCGTCAGTCGCGTTTGGGTCTGCGTCGAACCTCTCTGGTTTGTAGATATTGTCCATCGTTGGTTGAGAGAGCCGAGAAAACCAAATGGAATAAATTGAAATGAGAGCGAGAGAAGAACCTTCAGAGTTTAGGCTTTATTCCATTTGATTGGAGCCGCTTCTGTGGGCACACCGGGGAATACAGGTTCAGCTAGGAGTACATAAGCAGTAACGTATACATGTGCGATTAATCATTGCAGACTAAATCCGCGTAAGCACGGAGTTCGATATAATCTCCATTCTCACCAGTCAATGAGCACCTTCAGTTAACGAGCATCAAGTGAACAGCCGATGTAAATGGCAATGCCCCGGGGACAACCACTCGTGCCGCGGAGACCTCCCCTTATACGCGAGACGCACAACATGCGATCCCGCGTCATGTCCCTCAATTCACCTCAATTCACCACAATCTTGAAGAATAAGGGCAAGATATTTGGACAAGTGGAGAAGATCGTGAGGCCGGTGGGAAGTGTGAAATGCGTGAAATGTGTGTCCTTTGAAGATGTCGATTAGAGGACATTGTACTTTACGGTACTTCTACATATCGACGGTCCCCTGTGCCAGTGCGCATGCGCAGCCTGAGCCGGAGCCAGGGATGTTGTGGGCTTTTCAACCTGTTCAATACTTGTTTGATTATTGTCGTTCCACGCTAATAAAGTGGTCGAACAAATTGAACTCTGTTCTTATTTGTCGATGATGTGCTCATCATCTGGTTTCGGCAAATGTCGGCTCAGCCAAATATTCGGTTTCGGCCGATTCGGCCAAATATTCGGCCGATACTGTCTTTCGGTGGAGGATTGCCCAGCCAACATCATGGAATACAATGACCGGTTTGAATCCTTTCTCATGCACCAGATGCCCAAGAGTTTGAGGCATTCAAACATAACGGATTACTTCGCGAAGAAGTAAAGGATCGATCGAGCTTCGTATTGAAGTCCGATCATGGTTTTATCTTGGCTTGTTTTGTACATTACCGCACTCACTTACACATAGGCATTGAGTGGTAATCATCATCACGATGGTATACGAGTTGTCTTACAGAGTTGTTCATTATCTTTACTTTTGATAAACTGATTCATGAATTCCATCTTTGCTTGATCACTTTCCAACTCACCAACTCACCCCCACCTATGCCCCGAGGATTGTGTTTTCCTTTTGGTACAATAGCCGGCTCTCACACATATGTGTCCAGGCCACGCGTGACTTCATCCTTCACCCCACAGTCATCATGAATGTTCGCATACGCGTAAGTCGTCACATTTCTAAGTCGTCACTTTTTTCTCGGTCCCGATGGTGACGACTTACGCCTAGTCTACTGTATATATATATATATGTATATATATATATATATATTGTTGCGGTTTTCGCGCCCGCCGGCGTGCTGACGGCCACGTAACTCGAATCGCGGCACGTCGCCCACCGGACGGACAATCCAGTCGTGACCCTCTCGGACTAACGCCGGGAACCAGTCACGGGTGGACCTTTCGGTCACACCGCGATCGAGCCAATCAGCCCCCGCGTGGGATAGGGTTGCTCGCCAAATTCGAACTACCTAAGTACCCACACGGAGGGTAGACCGGGCGATCGCACCTCGCCGCAGGTCGACTTCGGACACGGGCCACTTAAGCGACCCGTTCCGTACTATCAGAATAACCGAGCGGTGTTATCGTCGACCTCGACGGTTCGATTAATTATCGGGCGTGTTCAGCCCACTACCAACCCTTTACGTGAAGCAAGATGGGGATTCAATGGGGGAAAAAGACGAAGCGAAGCGGGAAACAGTTCAACAATAAAGCACATTTATTCTCGGCACACGGGAAGCACACAAATACAATTCCACCAAATGCACACAAAAAAAAGAAAACACAATTCCATTTACACAAAAAGCAAACATAAAAGTGAAAACACAGTGCAGAGCTAATACCGACTACCGAGCACACGGCAACACTTATACAATTCTACTTCACAGACGGCGCCGACAACACATACCCAAAACCAAGGAAAAGAAATCCCCCAAGAATGAGGTAGGCCTGAGGCCGAGACCGGGTCGGGCCTACCCGTCTGGTGATGAGACGCGGAGCGGCGATGGCCCCGCAACCCGCGGGCCTCGTGGACAGTGCCTGGCTGGGGGTGGGAACGGGCCCCCTTGGTCGCACTATCTCAGCGCGGGGGGGAAACAGGAGGGGGTTGCTGATGCTCGGGGTATAGAGGATCTTTATTATGTGCGACGAGCGTCTCCACCTCGGCCAGGTCGCGCTGTCGGCCTCCCTCGGGTGCAGCTTCCTGCACGACGCGAGCACCCCCTCGTCTGGTGTCGCCGCCTTTCCACAGCTCCGTCCCCTCCGTTCCGACTCCAACGCACACGACGAGCAGCTCCACCGCCCGCGAAGTCTTGACCCTTTGCTTCCGACTCTCCTCTTCTTGACTCTCCGACCGGTTCTTGTTTGCGACTCTCTCGTTCTGACTGACGAACACCGTCCTTTTATCCCCCCCGTAACTTCGCCTTTGACCCCCTCCCTTTGACCTTTCACCTCGCTCCCCATTGGCCCGAGAAAAAGTGGGCGTGAAGGCTTTTTGATCCACAAATTTGCATATATCGATCGTTCTGGAGGCGGGGCCAATTCGCCCCTCGCTCACCGATTGGACGGCAAAAAGTGGGCGTGTGTCGTTTTTGATCCGTTTTTGAAGCAGAAAATCCGTGGTTTTGTACACGCTGTTCGACGCGCGTTCTGCATGAGTCCAACACCGGTACCCACAGCGGGGCAAGAACGGTGGCGATGCTACGGTTGTGAGGTGTGCGTGAAGGTCGTGGCGGTTGTGGTGAAGCGGTGGTTGTGGTCGGTGGTTGATGTTGTGGTTGTGATCATGGCGGTTGGTCCAAAATAAAGATAGTAAAAGAAAAACGGCTATCCTGAAGAGTCGCAGCTCGCATAAATGACATGTATTCCCACTAGACAACGGGTTTGGGCCTAACTACACATGCACTTACCGAGATACCTCACCTAAGGGACCTGAATGGTGGTTTGCGAATCTGGTAACCACAACACTACCCCTTCCCTTTTTACAGACTCGTCCCGAGTCGTCAAATTTTCGTGTGCCATCATGTGTAGTTTTCCCCTAGTACACTTTACCTACGGATCCCTGAGTGCGACATTCATGGTATTCGTGTCCCCAAAATAAATAACCTGAGGGCTGCGTAACTACCTAAACAAACTCACTCACACGGACGACTTAAATAAAATTGCCGGCGCTAAGACATACATGCCGGGGGGCGCACTCATATTTACAGTACATCTTACCTTAACTTACAAATTTTACACTAAACCATGGCCCAGGATCATTGAACTCTGCAAAAGAAAGCAGTCAGCAGGGAGCCAGGCTGCCCGCATGCAGTCTCTGGCTCAAAACAATGCAGGTGACAGGGAACGTGGCTGGCTGCTCACACGCAGTCCAAGGCCTTCCCTTTTGAACTGAACTCAGTGAACCACAACGGTGCTTGGGCTGCACAACGCAGTCTCCGTGCCAGCTCAAGTGGCACACGCAATGAACACAACGAATGGATGCATGAACGGTTTGAACTGAATGCAGTGAACCACAACGGTGCATGGGCTGCACAACGCAGTCTCCGTGCCAGCTCAAGTGGCACACGCAATGAGCACAACGAATGAATGGATGAATGGATGGACGCAAAACACGGTGCACGGGCTGCTACTGCAGGCCCGTGTTGTAGCTGCCAACAGGGCAGTTCTCGCAGCTTGCAAACTGTTGCCTTTACGATCCTGGCGCACATGGAAATGAACAGGGGGGGGCAAAGCAAAAATTGAACGGGGCTGGTGAACGTGGGCAGTGGGCATGGCATGGCAAAGGTAGCAGGCAAACACAGCCCGCAGAAGAAGGCCGCTGCAGGCAAACATAGCGGGCAGATGAACTGGCCGGCACAGGCCTTGAAGCAAACACGGCCAGCCGATGGCACAGGCCTTGCAGCAAAACAACAGCTGCCGATGAAGTTGGCCGGCCTCCGCCTTGAAGCAAAACACGGCCAGCCGATGAAGTTGGCCAGCTCTTGCCGTTCAGTGGAGGTTGGTGGAGGGAGTGCGGTGGTGCTGGCCACTTGGAAGGCGGGCTCGGACCTACCTACCTGTCTCCCTCCCAACCTATCGCCTTTGCCTGTCACTGTACATACCCACTCCCTTAATTTGTCAAACCCCAATTTAGCCCCAACTTATTTTTTTATTGTTTTTATTTTTACTTCCCCACTATAAATCGTCCCCTAACCCCCTTTATCGTCCTTGTTCGGCTAACCTATTCTGTCACCTAGCCTACTCCCAACCCCTACGTTCCCTTCCCGGAGGGGAACAAGGGAGAGCTAACGTCCTGTGTCGAGGCCCAACGAAGCCTCAGAATGGCCTCCCCAGAGTTCGGCGATCTTAACCCAAAGTGGGTCCAGCGGCCCACAACGACAGCGAGGGGATGGATGGTGCGGAGGGGTACATCTCCTAATCTACCCTATCCATTTAACTGTTAAACTACCCCGGGGCTTTCAACAAGCGCCTCTCGCTTAAACTATTGGTTCTAACAACCCAGATTCCCGTCGCCTGTGTTGGTGTCCTCACAATTTCGGGCCTCACCTCCCAATTTTCTCTCCGTGCCCTCACACGGTCTCCTGGCTGGGACACGTGGCTCACTTTGGCAGGCACGACCCTCTGCCGATTCTCCCTCTATGGCACCCCCGGGCACTACACTGCCTCCGAGCCTACCAGCTCCCTAACACCGGGGAGTGCCCCCCATGGCACCTCCCCTGAAACGCACACGTGGCAGGCCGGCCTCCCGGGCCCCTTTCCGAGGGTCACCCGTGCCCACAACACTGCCCACGCGGCTAATGGCTCCCCGGGCCCCCGCACCAAGCAGGCGCACCCGTGCCCACTACTCTATCCCGGCCCCCCATGGGCCCATGGCCTACCGCGGCCGACTAGCCTGGTGCCCGGGGTACCCACTCAGCGATACTCACCTTTCGCAGCCACGCTCCCAAGCCCGTCAACAGGGCTCCTGCACCCCTCCAAATGGGTCTCGAGCCTACTTTCCCACCAACAGCAAAACGACCTCCATTTTCAATTTGTCTAACCCAGCTAACTCACTCTACACTGACCCCGGGGGTCCCTTGGGCGGGAGTCACTCCTCCCCCCAATCACTCATCGCACCATGCATTCCCCATTCGCTCCATTCACACAGACCCGCTGGCCTCACTCACTCACCAAGCACATGCTTCCACTTCACTCACCAACTCTTCAACACACACACCGCTGAACCCTGCCATCCTTCTAACTACATCCCCTAACTAACTCGTGCTCCCACGTCGTCCCTTAAACTAGTAGCACGTTCCTTTTAACACTACGTAGCTAAACTACGTCCCCTCTACACATCCAAAGTCTGTCACTGTCCTCAAAATATCCCATTTTATTTCCCAACCTAAATCTCGCTACAATCCCTCTAACTAATCCATTCCACGGACTCCATGAGGACTTACCCCTGCCCCATGAAGTCGGTCTAACTAAGCTAACCCTTCCCCCTAACTAGTTTTCATCCTGTGCCCAGGTAAGGGGGTCTTTCACCCCTTGCCCAGGAATCCTGTACACCCGAAAGTGAGGCTTGCTCCTTTTTTTTTTCCCATGCGCAGCACCTGCGCGGCAACTCAGAGCTCGCGCACTTTGCACCTGGCCGTGACGTCATGCAGCTGCACGTGTTCCTCGTCCCTCCTTGGACGGGACCATCCGGCAGAGATACCCCTCCTGCCGAATTCCAACCACACGTGCAGCCATGGCGTCACCGTGCGCATAAAAAAAAAAACAAGCCCCACGTCTCGAGGGGTTTCCCACGCGAACACATGTGCTTTGCCCGTTGGAGCTGAACACACACGATCGCGTGGAGAACCCGTCCGGTCCAAATCCGTTTACCTGCCTAAACTTTGTCCGTCCGCGGGATCGGCAAATCCACCGCGTGAGTTTCCGGACCGGGACTTCACTCTCGCAAGCGAGCACATGGCGGTCTCGTGCGTTGCACAGCACGAACCGCGTGCTCACTGCTGGGTGAACCCGGCACGGTCCCCGAAACAACTACAGCCGCTACTCGGCTTTCGTTTCTCCCATGTCGCCGTCGTCGCCATTCCACACACGCATACCTGCGTGTTACGACGCACACAGTCCACTCCATCACATTCACACCGGGAGATGCGGCTGCGTGCTCCCGCATGCCAACCGACATCTCCCTCACATACCGCTCTCTCACACACACGGTCTCCCTTGCACACAGCGACCTTGCACACGGCCGTTCACTCACGCGTGCGGGGGCACTCACCCGCGGTGCCTCACTCGCACTCCGTGCCTCATCCACACACGCGGGGGCACTCACCCGCGGTGCCTCATCCACACACCGTGCCTCACTCATACACGCGGGGGCACTCAACCGCGGTGCCTCATCCACACATGCGGGGGCACTCAACCGCGGTGTCTCATCCATACTCCGTGCCTCACTCACACACGCGGGGGCACTCAACCGCGGTGTTTCACTCACACTGGCCGTTTCATCCACACACACGGCCTCACTCACACACGGCGTGCTGGGAAGCACGCACTCCGGCACCATCGCCACCACACCACTCACACACGGGGTCGCTTCCACACACGGGGACGCACTCACACCTTGCACCACACACACAGGGACAACCACACTGGGGATTCGTGTCCCCACAAGGGTCTCCGGGGCCTCTATACCCCCCAAGCTCTCCGTGCACCCGTCCACAGCACTCGTCCCCTCAACCTCGCAAAGCACGACCGAACTCACCTGGTCGTGACTCGCCTCAAGGGGGCATACTCCCTCCCCTCGTTCCTGGAGGAGGCCATCCCGCTGCTCGCACCGGGTCCCTACACGCTCCGCGAGCTCACCCCCATTGTCCTCCACTACCTCCGTGTGTGTGTGTGCGTCACTTACCCCGTCTTCATCGTGTAGTCTTCCCTCTATCGTTCCCATCTCCCGTGTCTCTGCCAACTCTTCACCCTTTACCTCCCTTGTCTCAACTATTATTTCTGTTGTCGTCACCTCGTGTCTCGTCTCACACGTTTTGGTCTCCCCATTTAATTTTTCCCTTTCGGTCATCGTCACGACCCTCGCCCAACACGTTCCACGAATTATTTTTTCACCCGCCTCCACCGCGGGCCTGTCAGCCGTTGCACCCCCACCCAGTTCGTTTGCTCCCACACGTGGAGTCGCCATTCCCAGCTCCCTGGTCACGGCCTTCATGCCCGCCTGCAGGCATCGGCCCATGTTCTGCGTCTCACCCCGCAGCTCTTTCATTTCTTCCCTCATTTGCTGTGTATTCGCATCCATCGTCGTTTTCACTTCATTCATTTGCTTGTTCATGTCTTTCATTTCGTTTTTCATTTCATTTGTATTTGTATCCATCGTCGTTTTCACTTCATTCATGTCTTTCATTTCGTTTTTCATTTCATTTGTATTTGTATCCATCGTCGTTTTCACTTCATTCATTTGTTTGTTCATTGCCGCCAGCATGGCGCATAGCTGGGCCATGTTGGATGCACTCAGCTGAGCCGTTTCGGCAAGGGTTGGGGAAGGGTCTTGGTGGAGAGGGGGGGGAGGTGTCATACACCGCGGCCGCTGCCGCACCCACCTCGGGCCCTGGGTTCAGTTGGGCGAGTCCGTGTTCCTGCACAATCAACATTTCCTGCTCGGGGATTCCATCCTGGACCATGGACTCTACATTATTACACATATACATTTCTAATACCCCCGGCTCCCGCTCGCCTTGAGACGCCATCTTGCTTCTCGTGAAGGGTTAATTTGCTCGCTCGTAATTTGGAGGGAATCGGGGGTCGCTTCTCTCACCCCTGGACCGATTCCCGTGAATTTCGCTGGAGACAGGAGAGCCTGTTGTCCCGCTCTCCAATACCAGTGCCGCGAAGAGGGCGATGAATTTGTATCCCACTCCTGACACCAGTGTTGCGGTTTTCGCGCCCGCCGGCGTGCTGACGGCCACGTAACTCGAATCGCGGCACGTCGCCCACCGGACGGACAATCCAGTCGTGACCCTCTCGGACTAACGCCGGGAACCAGTCACGGGTGGACCTTTCGGTCTCACCGCGATCGAGCCAATCAGCCCCCGCGTGGGATAGGGTTGCTCGCCAAATTCGAACTACCTAAGTACCCACACGGAGGGTAGACCGGGCGATCGCACCTCGCCGCAGGTCGACTTCGGACACGGGCCACTTAAGCGACCCGTTCCGTACTATCAGAATAACCGAGCGGTGTTATCGTCGACCTCGACGGTTCGATTAATTATCGGGCGTGTTCAGCCCACTACCAACCCTTTACGTGAAGCAAGATGGGGATTCAATGGGGGAAAAAGACGAAGCGAAGCGGGAAACAGTTCAACAATAAAGCACATTTATTCTCGGCACACGGGAAGCACACAAATACAATTCCACCAAATGCACACAAAAAAAGAAAACACAATTCCATTTACACAAAAAGCAAACATAAAAGTGAAAACACAGTGCAGAGCTAATACCGACTACCGAGCACACGGCAACACTTATACAATTCTACTTCACAGACGGCGCCGACAACACATACCCAAAACCAAGGAAAAGAAATCCCCCAAGAATGAGGTAGGCCTGAGGCCGAGACCGGGTCGGGCCTACCCGTCTGGTGATGAGACGCGGAGCGGCGATGGCCCCGCAACCCGCGGGCCTCGTGGACAGTGCCTGGCTGGGGGTGGGAACGGGGCCCCCTTGGTCGCACTATCTCAGCGCGGGGGGAAACAGGAGGGGGTTGCTGATGCTCGGGGTATAGAGGATCTTTATTATGTGCGACGAGCGTCTCCACCTCGGCCAGGTCGCGCTGTCGGCCTCCCTCGGGTGCAGCTTCCTGCACGACGCGAGCACCCCCTCGTCTGGTGTCGCCGCCTTTCCACAGCTCCGTCCCCTCCGTTCCGACTCCAACGCACACGACGAGCAGCTCCACCGCCCGCGAAGTCTTGACCCTTTGCTTCCGACTCTCCTCTTCTTGACTCTCCGACCGGTTCTTGTTTGCGACTCTCTCGTTCTGACTGACGAACACCGTCCTTTTATCCCCCCCGTAACTTCGCCTTTGACCCCCTCCCTTTGACCTTTCACCTCGCTCCCCATTGGCCCGAGAAAAAGTGGGCGTGAAGGCTTTTTGATCCACAAATTTGCATATATCGATCGTTCTGGAGGCGGGGCCAATTCGCCCCTCGCTCACCGATTGGACGGCAAAAAGTGGGCGTGTGTCGTTTTTGATCCGTTTTTGAAGCAGAAAATCCGTGGTTTTGTACACGCTGTTCGACGCGCGTTCTGCATGAGTCCAACACCGGTACCCACAGCGGGGCAAGAACGGTGGCGATGCTACGGTTGTGAGGTGTGCGTGAAGGTCGTGGCGGTTGTGGTGAAGCGGTGGTTGTGGTCGGTGGTTGATGTTGTGGTTGTGATCATGGCGGTTGGTCCAAAATAAAGATAGTAAAAGAAAAACGGCTATCCTGAAGAGTCGCAGCTCGCATAAATGACATGTATTCCCACTAGACAACGGGTTTGGGCCTAACTACACATGCACTTACCGAGATACCTCACCTAAGGGACCTGAATGGTGGTTTGCGAATCTGGTAACCACAACAATATATATATATATATATATATATATATATATATTTATATATATATATATATATATATATATATATATATATATATATATATATATATATGCTGGGTCGCCAAAATAGGTGACCCTTATTATCAGTAATTCTGTCTGTTTGGATGTTTGTTCGTTTGTCATCAGCATAATTGGTAGTTTTTTGACGCGGGCGGATTTTGACCAAACTCGGGTGGTAGGTACATCTTATGACCTCGTGCTTTGGAAATTGTGATGGTTGCGAGGGACGCTTTGGTTCCCTCGCAACAACCGAAAAACCTTCAAAATCGGTACCGTTCATGCGAAATCAATTCCGAAAGCCATTATCCCACGTAGGGTTATGAAATTTGGCACGAATGATCTACAGGTGATGCTCTCTCAAATATATTCCGGTTTTTGTGATATATGGAATACTTTACCCGCAGCGCCCCCTACAATTAGGGTATGCACGAAAATTGGCGAAAATTGAAGGCCCCCTCGCGACCAGATGAGTGCATCGATACGAATGAAACTTTGCAGGTTCATGGTACTCAATGGGTACTACAACTTTGCCTCAGGACATATTGACCGATTTCGCTTAGGTCAGGGGTCAAAGGTCAATTCGTGCAAAAATCGATAATATGCGAGAGCTGGAGGTGCCTTTGCGCCAACTCCTCCTATAGTGGGGCAACTTAGCATAACAATTGTGCATTTTGTGAGGAAAGCACCAAATTTGGCACACTAGTAGCCTATCATATTATGAACAGATTTGGATATTGGGCCATCTCAAAATTTTTGATGGCAGTGGAAAATGGCTGCCAAAGCCATCAGCGGCTGAATTTGAGATGGCCCAATATCCAAATCTGTTCATAATATGATAGGCTACTAGTCTGCCAAATTTGGTGCTTTCCTCACAAAATGCACAATTGTTATGCTATATTTAGCTAAGTTGCCCCACTACTATGGTTATGGTCGGATGGTCATGAAAATTCACACTAATCGTCTGGAATACATTGTGCACAAACGATCGAGCCGGATTTTCGATTTCGATCTTTGTTCACCCACAGCACCCTCTCGAACTTTGGGGATTTCCGATTTCAAACCGCATTTTCGGTACTTTTCAGTCAAATGGATACCGAGTAGTTATCAGTAGATGGAACTGGATGAGATTTGAGATGCATAATCTTAAGGTGATTCCCTATCTGCTATATAACATCCATTTTGCTCTCTGTCTTATAGTTTCCATGTTCGGCGACCCATCGCTGCCTACTGGCTTGTATAAATGTGTGTGTGTGTGTGTGTGTGTGTGTGTGTGTGTGTGTGTGTGTGTGTGTGTGTGTGTGTGTGTGTGTGTGTGTGTGTGTGTGTGTGTGTGTGTGTGTGTGTGTGTGTGTATATATATATATATATATATATATATGTGTATTGTTGCGGTTGAGGAAATTTGCAAACCACCATTCAGGTCCCGTAGGTGAGATATCTCTGTAAGTACATGTGTAGTTAGTCCAAACCCGTTGTTTAGAGGGAATAAATGTGATTCATTCGGGCTGCGACCCTTTGAGATAGCCGTTTTTCTGTTCTATCTTTATTTTGAACCAACCACGTCTCAACCGCCATCACACAACAACCACCAACCACAACGCCGCTTCACAACAACAACAACGCCAACAGCCACGATCTTTACCTTCACAACTCGCTCCCGCAAACATCGCATCACCGCCATTCCGAACGGCACCATGGCCATAAACCACCACCATAAAACCTCCACCACCTTCACCTCTCTCCTTCTGCGGCCATTCCCGCACCACCTGTGAGCATCGAGCGTCGGGCTGTCCTGGGCTCGTACAAGGTGCACGCCGAACCGCGAGTGCAAAATGCGGCCTTTCCGAGGAGAATTCGGATCAGGAATGCTGCACGCCCACTTCTGATCCGTCCAATCAGCAAGCGCGGGGCGGTTTGGCCCCGCCTCCAGGCGCGTCTGTGTGGAATCGAGATATGCAAATTATAGGATCAGGGGAGATTCACGCCCCTTTTCCTCCTTCCAATGGGCGAGCGTGGCTCCACCCCCAAGCTCGTTCTGATCCAGAAATTTGCATATGGGTTCTCCTGCCGGCCTATTAAGCGCCAAGCGCGGGGTGAATCTGGGCAGAGCCGGCTTTGGAAGAGCGGGCTTTGGAAGACCGGGCTTTGGAAGAGCGGCAGAAAAGGCAGAGTCGGCCTTGGAAGAGCGGAGAGTGGCAGAAGAGCGGAGAGTGGCAGAAGAGCGGAGAGTGGCAGAAGAGCGGAGAGAGTTTTGGGCAGAGGCAGTTTGGAGCGCGGAGTGGAGTCGGGAGGCGAGGGCGTCCCGGTGGTTTTCGGCAGTCGGCTGAGGAGAATTGGGGGAAGAGACCGAGGAGTTCGGGTCCGAGGCAAGGAAGACGGCGGTCGGCGACGAAGTCGCGGTAGAATCGCTCGTCGCAGGACCCAAGCAAGCCAGCTATACTCTTTCCCCAGAGCATCAACAATTCCCCCCCCTTTTCCCCCCCACGCTGAGATAGTGCGAAAAGGGGGCCCCGTTCCCACCCCACTCCAAGCAGTGCCAACGAAACCCACGAAGGAGCACGAATTCGGGGCACCGCCGCGCTGCCACATTTGCGGCTCATCACAAAGACACGGGTTGGACCCACCCGGTCTCGCGGACCTGACTGCTCCTTCAGGTCCCGCGCAAATATTGGCCCACAGACCTCGTCTGCCCCCTTGTCTTTGAGGGTGGCCTTTTCTTTTGTTTCTGTGTAAACGTGTGTGTGTGGCGCCAGTCTGGTGAAGTAAAACTGTTGAGTGTTGCCATGTGTCGGTCTTAGTCGGTAGTATCTCTGCGTCATTATTTCTTTTGTTACATTTGCTTTTTGTGCATAATTGTTTTAATTGTATATGTGTGCTCTCCGTGTACCGCGGAATAAATGTGCATCATGTTGAACTGTTTTCCCGTTTCGCTTCGTCTTTTCTTTAATTGAATCTCCATCTTGCTTCACGTAAAGGGTTGGTGGTGGGCTTAATACGCCCCATAATTAATCGGAACCGTCGAGGCCGACGATAACACCACTCGGTTATCTCGATAGTACGGAACGGGTCGCTTAAGCGGCCCGTGTCCGGGATCGACCTGCGGCGAGGTGCGATCGCACAGTCTACCCTCCGCGTGGGTACTTAGGTAGGTCGAGTTTGGCGAACAACCCTATCCCACGCGGGGGGCCGATTGGCACGATCGTGGTGAGGCCGAAAGGCCCACCCGTGACTAGCTCCCGGCGTTGGTCCGAGAGGGTCACAACAGAATTGTCCGTCCGGTGGGCGACGTGCCGCAATTCGAGTCACGTGGCCGTTCGCACGCCGGCGGGCGCGAATTCGCAACAGTATATATATATATATATATATATATATATATATATATATATATATATATATATATATATATATATATATATATATATATATACGTGTGCGTGTCTCCTCCACCACTCTAAAACTATAAAACCGAGCAGCCTGAAACTTTACATGCTGCTAAGAAAACTCCAAGGAAGTGCAAGAGTGAAAGTTGTGTGTTTGGGTTAATTAAAACACACCTTTTGAAGATAATTAATGGCCTTATTTAATTGTATCCTTCATCAGGCGATCCTCGGCCACCTCACTGTCTGGGGTCTGAATCCGCCATGTTTTTTGGCCTGGAAGTAAGCTCCAGATTTGAAAGCATCAGCTGTTCCGACTCCCCCAAAAAGTGTTTATTTGTCCAATTCAGACATTGCACGGGCGTTTCTGGGTAAATTCTTGTATTGTTGCGGAAATGGGCCCTTGGTGGGTTATCAAATGTAGGATTGGCCCAGATCCCCTTTTCAATGCATGTTTAGCCAGGTTGTTTGGTAATCGGACGTTACATGTGTGTCGGGAGGTGAAGCAGGATGTCCAGTGTTCATACAGTAGTGGAGTATGGAGAGGCGGCTTCCTCTTCTTACTGCCCCCCTCTGACCTCACCCCCGCCCAGCGCTCTGACAGTCAGTCAACGAGACGTGCCGGCAACCCATTGGCGGAGAGCCACTGCAGTCTCGAGCGATGGACCAATCACGGGTCCCCGGAGGCGTTCCGTAAGGCCCGCCCCAAAAAGGCGAAAGGAACTGACTGCTTTGTCGGTCGGGAACGGCTTTTGTGAGTCGGCGATCGACTTTATGAGGAGTGACTCGACAGCTCGTCCTCCTTGGTTATGGATCCAGCCCGAGGTCATCCACAGGTTGATCCTGAGTCCAGTCACGGAGCCTCGGACTGTCCTTACTCACTGCACGGGTTGACACGTCTTGTGATCCCATCGATCCACCTGCGGAGCCCAACACCCCGATTTGGCCTCATCTGGTGAACATGCCATGCCTGTTGCGGGTGCCGTGGTGGTAAAGTTTCATCCCGTATCATGTTATGGAGGTTCTATCAGGTTTTCCTGCCCTCACGCCCGTTTCTAAAGCATTTGGTGATCAGATTTGCTTTACAAAGGATAAATGTTTGACAAAGGATAAAGCAAAATATGTTTAACGCCCGATTTCTGAGCCGTTTGCCGTATTAACGTGTTTTCTGGTTTTTTTCCCCCCCCCACCAGTCACACGCAGCTGTTTATTCTTGAGGTCGGACATACGTACAGTCACGTGACTTCGCTTGGTAACACGACCCGCCATGTTGGCGAAGGGGAAAACAAACGCAGCACCGATCGCAGACTCACGCAAAGCCGAGTGATTTGTTTTTTTTTCTGTTGATGTATTTCAGATAAATTGTTGATACATCTTGTTCACCCAAGTGTTTGCAATGTCACATCAATATATAGAACATTTGTCAGGTGATGCATTGGCCAGATATCGAGCCAAAATACAGTTAATTGGCCTTGATTCTTGCCCCCTACCAGTACCCCAGTGATTCGTGGATCGACAACCCGAAGGAATGGCCGAACGTGCAATACCCGGACGTAAACACGTATCTACTCAAGACACCAGGTATGTAATTCAATTTTAAACCAAGTTTTAACTGTGTATTATCTCATATTACTGTACTGGAGTGTTAATATATTATTTATGAACTCCCGAGCTGACATGACTAGTTATTCCCGTGCTTTCAAAGAAAAGCGGGAATATTGTGATTGTCTTGTTCGTCCGTCCGTATGTCCGTCTGTCTTACCCTGTAACTCCTCCTACACCGTTTGAAATAGGAACTTGAAAGTTTGGGGCATAGTAGATATATGTATGGGGAAGTGCACAACACTTTCTGATTTTTGATATGACCCCTAGGGGCCGGGCCAGAGGGGTTGGAGTCATGGGGGGCTGATTTTTTTTTAAGTGTATTTACCATTGCACATGGTAAATTTTTTTATAAAGAACTTACTTATGTGGCCCCCATGAGTGACAAAGTCACAGGTTTTACTGTATTTATCTAATTGATTATCACTGGTCTGAATCATTTCAGAGGTCGTGCTTTCTCAACTGTTCTCATATGCTTTTTGCATGCTGAATTTAGAAATGTTTCATTTCACTCAATCAGGTCAAGTTTTTATGCTATCTCAATTTTAAGGAAAAAAAATAATCAAAATTTTTGTTTTTTTAATTAGCATTTTTTAAAATTCAAAATCAGACTTGCATTGACAGAAAATGTACAAACTATATATGAAATGACGCACAAGTACCGTTAATGTGAAATTCAACATTAAACAGACGAAGAAAAACAGCGACTGAAGTTGGGTGTTGCCAGAAACAACGATTTATCTATTTTTCTGAAATTGAAATGAAAGTAATTGAGAAGGCACTTTCTTCCACATTAAGTGTACTTGTGTGTCATTATATGTATAGTTTGTACATTTTCTGTCAATGTAAGTCTGATTTTGAATTAAAAAAAAAAATTTTGATTATTTTTTTCCTTAAAATTGAGATAGCATAAAAACTTGACCTGATTGAGCGAAATTAGATACATTTCTGAATTCAGCATGCAAAAAACATATAAGAACCGTTGAGAAAACCTAGACCTCTGAAAACAATATTTCAAATGCAGTCCAGTGTTATGAATAATTAATATTATACACAGTTCATTCCTATGATTAAATTGATGCACAGTTCTATATTGCTGGACAGTGTTAAATTAATTTTTCATGAAATGTCGACATGCTTGCGATGACTTCTGATTTAGTAAACATAGTTAGTCTTTGGTCATAAAGCACATCAAATAGAAAAGAATAGTCAATCCATTTTGAAAGATAAAATTTCACCTCGCGTTAATGGGACAAAGCAGTGCGCGCGGGAATGTGCGATGGTGTGCCATCGACAACGTAGTTCTAGTTAGTAATAGTTTTAATTGACCTGCCTTGTCTGTACTGTGTAACGGTGAGTCATCTGTGCTAGTTGTGGGTCACTCACTGACGCAGCAAGAATGTCAATGAATGATTAAAATATTGCTCACATTCATGTTGTATAAATTCTGTCTTATCCCTGATTTTAATTATGTGTATAACTATGTATGTGAGTGAGCATGTGTGCCTGTGTGTCTCTACGTTTTATAATGATGTAGCAGTGCGTAGCTATTTCTTGTGGCTGCTGAGTTGAAGCGCCTGGGCTGAGGACAAGACTGCAGTGAACTTAAAGGAAAGGCCGACACATTGGCATTGCATTTAGTTTGCAAGTTCTAATCCTATTGATGGAAATCAAGGGCCAAGGCATTAATGTTTTTGCATGATGTACCATTGCTTAATTATCCTGGTACTATTTTAATAACTAACCACAGAATATATTTTTCTTTTTAATCACAATCATGATATTTATAAACTCGCTGATTGTCCATTATTTCTGGTTATTTCCATTTTATAACACATATACATCACCAACCTGATACAAAGTGCGCTGAACAAACGTAGGTGTAATCGGACTTCGGCTCCCAAAGCTTCCCCACGGCATCTTGCGTGCCACGATTGATGGCTCTAAGCCACAGAAGTCTCCTCTCTGGATCAGTAGCCTGACTTGGTATGGGATAAAAGGAGAGTTCTGAATTTTTTGCCTTGTTATTAGTACAACTGAAAATACAGCAACTTTTCGGCATTGTTGCAAATAATAATGTGTAATAAAGGTTCCGAAAGAAACAAACTTGTAACAGGTACGAGTTGAGTGCCGTGTGATAGTGCTGGCGCTACATACACAGGGCGATCCGAGCGAACGAGGTACTTTTTTTTTCCCCTTCACCAGCGTTGCTATGCGGACATTGCATTATGGGTCGGCGAAGTTCCCAGATGTCCGACCCCGAGAATAAAGATTAATGTTTGTGAACATATCCCTGAAACGTCTGCATAAATGTAACATTGTTATTCGGTGAAAACTACTCAAGGTTTCTGGATTGTGAACAGTAAGTATTGTAGTTGGTAATCACACAGACTCCAACCTGCGTGTGTGTGTGTTGGTTGTTATCTCCATATGCTGGTTTGAGAATGTGAAATTGAGTCCTCCCAGGGTGCGCTTAAAGTATCCACCCTCATTTCAGTATGGGGTCACGATTCACGGACCAAGGTGTGCAGTTTTGTGCCGAGCGCTCTTTGGGATCGTTACTGAGCCCCGGACAGCTTCCAACTGTAGTTCATTTGTAGTAATATTCCCAGGGATGGTTTTAGTTCACCTGTAAAGTAGTTATGGGGAGCTTATGGGATGGGGCGTCGTCCGTCCGTCCACAAATACTTGCAACTTCTTCTCAGAAACCACACATATGATTTCAATGACATTTGACCACAACCTTCATCACCCGTGATGGCATAAAAAAACCGGGTTTGAAGGGGTCTATAGAGGGAATTTACAGGGGTCAGTGGGTTGCCCCCCCCCTCCCAAAGAGGTTTTGCTTTTTTCTCAAACGATACACACAATTCCGATGAAACTTCACGACAACCTTTATCACCCATGACTTACCAAAGTTTGTTCATGACATTAGAAAAATCTGCTGTAAGGTGGGTTGTCCCCAAAAATATGCATTTGCTTTCTTCTCAGAAACTACATGCAATTCCGATGAAACGACCACCATCTTCATCACCCATGATGCACTAAAGTTTGTTCATGACATTAAAAACAATTTGGGTCGAAGGAGTTCTACGGGGGGGGGGGGGTTCCCCCCCCCCAAAATATGTAGTTCTTTTCTTTTCTGAAACCAGACACACAATTTCGATGAAACTTGACCACAACCTTTATCACCCGTACCAAGGTTTGTTCACAGCATTAAAAAAACATTCATAGGTATTTACTTTCTTCTTCATTATATATTTTGCGGGTCATACACGCCTTCCAGTGGTTGCCTGGTTATCTTACCCAGCCACTACCAGGTGAGCACCCATAGGTATTTCCCCATGTTTAATATCTCTGAGATTCTTTGTCATCCTTCCTGTAGGTCCAGCTTTCACTGGTACAACTTTGGCATTCTTCAGCTTCTAGGATCTTCTCACTTCATTCTTGAGTTCTTGGTGTTTGGTCATTTTCTTGATTTCTGCATTGTTTAGTCCAAAATCACTGTTATTAACACCTCAATTAGCAATGCCTTCTTCTCTGTTTTTTGTACCTAAGTATGATATCTGGTCCCAACGCTTTGTTTTCGATGCTCGTGCTCGATGGGATCATTAGTTCGTGCGTGAGCAGTTATTGTTGTGTCATTGTGTGTGCAGCTGTTCTGACATGAGTTTGTTTTTGTGTGTGTGTTTGGTCATTAAGCATAACATATCATTTTCTTTACTCACCCCTCACATTTCGCTCTATTCTTTTTTTTCCATTCCCTCTCCATCTCCCTCTCTCCCCTTCCTCACATCCCTCCCTCCCACGGTATAACAACTTTTGGTGAGATATAGCTCTCCCCACCTCCCCCCACCCCCCTTCAAAGCTCTTCCGTCCTTCCACTCCCTCCTGCCTCCTCTCTTTCTCTCCTCCCTCTCTCCTCTCTTCCTCTCTCTCCCTTCCCTCCTTCCTCTCTCAATCCCCCTCCTTAATACCCCCCGTCAGCGAAGCGACTGGTTGTATTTGCTCGTAGCATAATAAAGAAAGTACCTATAACATCATTTTTTAAAAATCACATTCCCAATGGGATACGAGCCAAGTTTCAATGTATGGTGAAAATTTCTTGTCAATCCTTTAAGTGGTTGCAGAGAATAGGGAATAACAAAGTGCAGACACGTACGTTCTACATACGCACGTACGTGGCCGATTGTTAAACTCTGCTTTCTGTTTCCCGAGCGCGGGCCAATAACAGGAATATTGGCAGGACTTGTAGGTAGCTTGAGTATGGATGGGTGACAGTGTGCATCTGTGCTGATCCTGATGTCTGTGAGACAGTCTTGTCAAGGGATAGGATCGTGAGCATGTGGTTATTGTACATTTTTCACCCACCTCTTAAAAGAAAAATTAATTTAAAAATAAAATAAATTAGAAAATATTGTATTTTTTTAAACACCAAAAAAATGAACAAAGATACAAACATCTTTTTCGCAACTTTATATTTTTTTCTCACACTCACTCATCCCCTCAATAACAGATTTATTTATTATCTGGTGTTGGTGTAACACAGGCATGATGGGCCGCATGGCCTCCTCCCGCATAAAATTTACTTGTTATTCTTCAGCTCAGGTGGCACGAACAATGGCTCGAAGCAATTATAATGATTCAAACGCGAGGAAGCCACTGTGTCTGGGGGGATTTCACTCATACCACAACGAAACGATGAAAAACATATTTGATGACCCAACAGCCAAAAAAACACCAACAACCGCTGGCCATAAACCGTAACAATCTGCCACCGTAAAGTGGGATCGCAAGACAATAAACTGTGGAATGCGTAATCTTCGCAAGAAAAGGGCGCAGAATAAACTGAACTACATTCGAAACAAAGAGAGAAGGAAGGCGGCCTTCCGTGTCAAGTATAGGGGTGACCCTGAGAAACTAAAGGCAGCTGCCCGGGCAGCTGCCCTCGCTAGCTATCGGTTTAACCCAGAGAGGAAGAAGGCCTCATCTCGCCTTTATTATTCTGGGAGCGCAAGATCGAAATCGAAGATCAAATGGTGCTGCACATCCTCCGGGGTCCCCGAGCTGCAGCCTGTAATCGACAAACGCCCTTCTCCTGATGAGGGCCTTCCTGATGCTGCAGAAGAAGCCAAGGTATGCACGTACCTAGTGGTGACTAAGCAGCAGCTCCTGTAGTTTGTGTTCGGTTGACTTGACATCCCACAGCAACTAGGCAAGTATGGTAATCTGATTCATCGTACTAGTGGAGTACCCACCCCATGGGTGATCTTGTTCCGAGTGTGCAACACGTATCCTGACTACAGTACCGGATTAAGCCTTGCCAGGGCCTGAGGCGAAGAATATTTTCGGTCCGGTCTCAACACGGGTGCCACCATTTGAGCACAGGATGTCTGAGGTTGAATGAAGAATCTCTCGTCTCTCTGGCTTACTTAGATTTAGAGTTGAAGGAGTTGTATTCATAAAATACGTTTTTTTAAAGCTTATCTGGAGATTCCAGATAAGGTATTGTCATCGTGGTCCATCCATCTCCAAGTTCGACCTCTCCCGCCAAACTTCTGGGCCGACCCGGCTGAAAATTGGCGGCAACGTGTTCCGCTCCTCACCGGTAACGGGGATGGCAAAGCTTGTTCCGGTCAAATTGGCCGACAGTAAATTCCGTCAAAAATCATCTTCTCTAGACGCACCAGTCACAATGCTACCAAATTGGGATTACAACATCAGGATGAGGTCCTGATGTTAAATTGCGGAGGTCATGCCAATCGTGTGATCTGAAGTTTGTCAAAATGCCAGCCTTGGTAAAATTTTTGGGAAAGTTGCGTAAATTCCTTCAAAGATCTTCTCCAGACCCACCAGTCAGAATGGTCCCACATTTGGGTTGCAGCATTAGGCCAGGGCTGGGGTAAGTTACAGGTGCAGTGGTCCTGTTTTTATTTTTGTCATTTAATCGACTACGTACAAACACATATAGATAATATTAAACTGAAAAACAATCATGAACCACCTGACTTCTCAAAAAACAAACATCAGAAAACTCTCAAATAAAACTCATTACGAAGAATAATCCTGAAACAATTTATAATCTAAACGAATAAATAATATCAATATGTGCGTGTCTCCTCTATAACTCCAAAACCATGAAACCTAGCATCCTGAAACTTTGCATGCACATGAAGAAAATTCCAAGGAAGTACAAGAGTGAAAATTGGGTGTTTGGGTTAATTAAAACATCCCTTTTGAAGATAATTAACGGCGTTATTTAATTATATCTTTCATCAGGCACATCCTTGGCCACCTCGCTCTCTGGAGTCTTAAGGCGTTTCCTGGGTAACCTCGCTGCGGTCTGAAGCCGCCATCTTTTTTTGGCCTGCTCAACCTCACCTCGACTTGGAACAGGCCGCAACCATTTCTTAACGATAAAGTTTATTTTTCACTTTCCTCACTCGTATTATCGAATGCCTGTTCATCATAGCTACGAATCGCTGGGTACATTGCAATGCATATAAACACCCAGAGGCATCAGCGTTCGTTGCTTCATTTCATATCCGCACATGCGATCACAACGAGTATCTCTTAATCTAAAGAGAATTCCAAAATTTAAGCTCCAGAATCGATCTTACAAGCAGTTCCGACTCCTGGAAACGTTCATTTGTCCAATTTGGACATATTTGACATTTCAGGTGTCTCCGGGAGGTGTATGTTTAATGTGTTGCCAATCGCATGCCAAATGAGCAGTTTCTTGGAGACTGTTTCGTTTGAGTGCTTGAGCCACTTGGCGAGCGTTCTCCAAACTGCTTGGTTGTTCGTTTTGGTAAAAGTACCCGTGCTCTCAATGGAACATCTATGAGACAGACTACGTGTCTGCCTGTGTTGGGCCGTGCGGTGCTGTGCGGTTGGTTCCTCAGGAGGTGTCCCACCTGCTAAAAATGAGCAATTATATTTTTACAGGATATCGCTTTGTTTAACCTTTTATGCGATCTCCTTTTAATATAATCCACCCCTCACTTCGACATGGATACTTATATAAAACAATACGGTCCTTCCGACCAGGTGTTCGCCTTGATCTGGTTGTGAAGCCAGAGAGCAGAGATCGACATTTTGTGTTCTGGTCTTTGATATATTTTTAAATTGAATTTTGTTAATTTCCCACTTGAATTCCTCTTTCAAAGAACTCTGTTTAAAGGTAAATCTTTGTGTTTGTCGTTTTAATGTATTTTTTGTGTGTGTACGTATACAAACTATTACCATAACGTGTGTGTGTTGGTTGTTATCTCCACATGTGGGTTTCAGAATGTGGGAATGGAGTCCTCCCAGGGTGGGCTTAAAGTATCCACCTTCATTTCAGTATGGGGTCACGATTCACGGACCAAGCTGTGAAGTTTTCTGTTTTCAAAGTTTTGTACCGAGGGCTCTCTTCAGGATCGTTACTGAGCCCAGGACGGCTTCCAACTGCAGTTCATTTGTAGTAATCTTCCCAGGGATGGTTTTTAGCTCGCCTGTTCGAAGAACAGAGAGCTATAGCAATACCCCCGGCGTGAGCGTCAGCGTGAGCGTGAAAACGTTAAACTTTTTGGTTCAAGTTATTTCCTTTCTAATGTTTTTATCTACCACACTATTTTTTACTGATTACAATACTTTTTCTTCTTCTTTCGGCTGCTCCCGTTAGGGGTCGCCACAGCGGATCAACCGTCTCCATTTCGCTCTATCCTCCACATCTTCCATTGACACTCCAACTGCCCGCATGTCCACCTTCACCGCATCCATGAACCTCTTCTTTGGCCTTCCTCTTCTCCTCCTGCCTGGCGGCTCCATCCTCAGCATCCTTCTCCCGATATACTCCGCTTCCCTCCTGTGCACATGTCAAAACCATCTCAATCTCGCCTCTCTCACTTTGTCTCCAAACCGTCCTTCCATCCCTCTAATATACTCATTCCTTATCCTGTCCATCCTCGTCACTCCCAATGAGAATCGCAGCATCTTTAACTCTGCCACCTCCAGCTCCACTTCCTGTCTTATTGTTTGTGCCACCGCCTCCAAACCATACAACATAGCTGCTCTCACTACCGTCTTATATACTTTCCCCTTTACTCTTGCAGCTACCCTTCTGTCACAAATCACTCCTGCAACTCTTCTCCACCCACTCCATCCTGCCTGCACTCTCTTTTTCACTTCTCTCCCACACTCTCCGTTACTTTGTACAGTTGATCCCAAGTATTTAAGCCAATCCACCTTCCCCACCTCAACTCCTTGCAACCGCACCATACCACCACCCTCCCTCTCATTTACGCACATGTACTCCGTCTTACTCCAACTGACTATCATTCCCCTTCTCTCCAGTGCGTACCTCCACTTCTCGAGGCTCACCTCAGCCTGCTCGCTACTCTCTCTACAGATCATGATGTCATCCACGAACATCATAGTCCATGGAGACTCCAGTCTGATCTCGTCCGTCAACGTGTCCGTCACCATTGCAAACAGGAAAGGGCTCAGAGTCGATCCTCGGTGCAATCCCACTTTGACCTTAAACCGGTCCGTCATTCCGACCGCACACATCACCGCTGTCACACTGTCCTCATACATATCCTGCACGATCCTCACATACTTCTCCACCACTCCCGACTTCCTCATACAATACCACAACTCCTCTCTTGGCACCCTATCATAAGCTTTCTCTAAATCCACAAACACACAATGTAACTCCTTCTGGCTTTCCCTATACTTCTCCATCAACATTCTCAAAGCAAACATCGCATCAGTGGTGCTCTTTCCTGGCATAAACCCATATTGCTGCTCACAGATCGTCACCTCTCCTCTCAACCGAGCTTCCACTACTCTTTCCCACAACTTCATGGTGTGGCTTAACAACTTTATCCCTCTGTAATTTCCACAGCTCTGCACATCACCCTTGTTCTTGAAAATCGGAACCAGTACACTTAATCTCCACTCCTCCGGCATCCTCTCACTTTCCAAGATTTTATTAAACAATCTGGTTAACAACCCCACTGCCATCTCTCCTAAGCACTTCCATGCCTCCACTGGTATAGCATCTGGGCCAACCGCCTTTCCACTTTTTATCCTCTTCATAGCAGTCCTCACTTCATCCTTACTGATCCACCCCACTTCCTGATTCACTATCTCCACATCTTCCATATCTCTCTCTCTCTCTCTCTCTCTCTCTCTCTCTCTCTCTCTCTCTCTCTCTCTCTCTCTCTGTCTCTCTCTCTCTCTCTCTCTCTCTCTCTCTCTCTCTCTCTCTCTCTCTCTCTCTCTCTCTCTCTCTCTCTCTCTCTCTCTCTCTCTCTCTCTCTCTCTCTCTCTCTCTCTCTCTCTCTCTCTCTCTCTCCCTCTCTCTCTCTCTCTCTCTCTCTCTCTCTCTCATTTTCTTCATTCATCAGCTCCTCAAAGTACTCCATCCGCCTTCACAACACACTCTCCTCGCTCGTCAGCACATTCCCATTTGCGTCCTTTATCACCCTAACCTGCAGCACATCCTTCCCAGCTCGGTCCCTCTGTCTTGCCAATCGGTATAAATCCTTTTCCCCTTCCTTTGTATCCAACTTCTCATGCAACTCGTCATATGCCTTTTTCTTAGCCTTTGCCACCTCTCTCTTTGTCTTTCGCCGCCACTCCTTGTACTCCTGCCTACTTTCTTCATCTCTCTGACTATCCCACTTCTTTTTCGCCAACCCCTTCTTCCTTATACTTTCCTGTACTTCCTCGTTCCACCACCAAGTCTCCTTATCTTCCTTCCTCTGTCCAGATGTCACACAAAGTACCTTCCTAGCTATCTCCCTCACCACTTCTGCTGTGGTTGCCCAATCACCCCACCCATATTTACCACCATCCAACACCTGTCTCGCCTCCTTCCTAAATTCCACGCAACAGTCTTCCTCCTTCAGCTTCCACCATCTGGTCCTTGGTTCAGCCCTCACTCTCTTCCTCAACCTCACCTCTAAAGTCATCCTACAGACCACCAATCGATGCTGTTGAGCTACACTCTCCCCTGCCACCACCTTACAGTCTCTAATCTCTTTCAGGTTGCATCTCCTGCTTAAGATGTAAACCACCTTTGTGCACTTTCCTCCACTCTTGTATGTCACCCTGTGTTCCTCCTTCTTGAAATACGTATTTACCACTGCCATTTCCATTTTTTTTGCAAACTCTACCACCATTTGCCCTTCCACATTTCTCTTGTTGAGACCGTACCTCCCCATCACCTCCTCATCCTCTTTATTCCCTTCCCCAACATGTCCATTGAAATCTGCTCCAATCACCACTCTTTCATCCTTGGATACACTCTCCACCACTACATCTAACTCACTCCAGAAATCTTCTTTATATTCCATCTCGCACCCCATATGCGGTGCATATGTACTGATGACATTCATCATCACCCCTTCAATTTCCAACTTCACACTCATCACTCGGTCAGACACTCTCCTTCCCTCCAATACCCTCTTGACATAATCTTCCTTCAGGATTATCCCGACACCATTTGTCCTCCCATCCACACCATGGTAGAACAGTTTGAAACCACTCCCCATCCACTTGGTCTCTTGTACACACAGTATGTCCTCCTTTCTTCCCTCCATCATATCAGCCAACTCTCGCCCTTTGCCAGTCATCGTCCCAACATTCAGAGTTCCAACTCTCACCTCCACACTTCTACCCTTCCCCCTCTCCCACTGCCTCCAGACTCGCCTTCCCCGTCTCCTTCTCCTCCTTCGCCCAACAGTAGCACAATTTCCACTGGTACCCTGCTGACCACCGGTACCGGTGGCGGTCGTTGGTAACCCGGGCCTCGACCGATCCGGTATGGAAATTCGTTTTGTTGTCCGCATAATGATTTGGCATAGGTTTTTACGCCACTCTCCACCACTGCCCAGATGCCCTTCCTGACGCAACCCTGGTCGCCTCTTGCGACACACAGGGATTTCTGATTGCAATATACAAATACATATATTGCTTTTAAATTATTTGGATCAGACTTCACTGCAATGCTTTATAAAAAAATATTATTAGACTAGTCTTTTTTAAAAAAAACGATAAATGTATAAACAGGTGAGCATTGGGTGGATTTGACACCAACTCTCTGGTTTTTTTTTTTTTTGTACCCAAGTATGATATCTCGTCGCAACACTTTGTTTTCGATGTTCACGCTCGATGGGATCACTATATCGTACGTGAATGGAACTTCAATGTTTTCTGTGATTGCTTTTGGATTATTTTCCCACATTTTCTGGAACTGGAATATCAAAGTTTTTTGCAGATGTGCCGGCGGATTACTTTACCAACTCTGTTGTGTCGCTTTGTGTACAGCTGTCCTGACATGAGTGCTTCTTTTTGTGTTCGGTCATTACGCGTCACATGTCATTCTCTTTGTTAACCCCACCTCCACCCCTCAACTGTCTTCTTTTTTTTTTTTTCTTTTCCTCCTTCCCCCCACCCTTCTCTCACTTTCTGTCCCCTCCTCACTCCCCCTCCCAATAAAATGCAGCTCTCTCTCTCTCTCTCTCTCTCTCTCTCTCTCTCTCTCTCTCTCTCTCTCTCTCTCTCTCTCTCTCTCTCTCTCTCTCTCTCTCTCTCTCTCTCTCTCTCTCTCTCTCTCTCTCTCTCTCTCTCTCTCTCTCTCTCTCTCTCTCTCTCTCTCTCTGTCGCTCTCCCCACCTCCCCCCTCCTTTCTTGCTCTCTCATCCCCCTTCTTCATTCCCTCTGCCTCCCCTCCCCCCTTTCACCTTACACCTCCCTCCACTCTCTCTCTCTCTCCCTCCCTCTTTCTCACCCCCCACTCCTTTATTGCCCCCCATCAGCAAAGCATCAGGTTGTATTTGTTCATAGAATATTAAAAATAGGGGCAATACCCCTTGGCGCTCACCTGGTAGAATGATGATTCTGAGGAGGAAGTCAACGTGGGATGGAATCAGCAAAATTTACCGATGAACCAATGTTATAGCAAATGCCTATTTTGGGGAAAAAAGTATTTGCCCCCCCCTCCCCCCACATAAACCCATTTAGACCCCGATTTTATTTATTTATTTATTTTAAAAATAGCGTGAACAAACTTTGGTACATCACGGGTGATGAAGGTTGTGGTCAAGTTTCATTGGAATTGTGTGTGTAATTTCTGAGAAGAAAGCAATTATCTTTTTTGGGGGACAATCCCCCTGTAGATCCCCTCAGACCCCTTTTTAGGTCATCTCTACCGAGATGACCTAATAAAGCCGGACCAAATGTACGTCCGTCCGTCCGTCAACAATTTTTCTTTCCGATCTTAATGAAACTTATAGTATGTGGGTAGAGGTCGATGAGTGTTGCACAACGATATAACTTTTGTCCGGGTTCAAGGTCAGGGTCAAGGTCACGAGGTCACGTAAGTTATAAAAATCGCCATTTTCAAAACCTATCTAGTCTGCCATTCTACAAGATATTCAGCAACTGTTTATTGTTTATGATAGTAAAAAAGATTATCTTGTATCAAACTGGACAGATTTTTGAATTTCCGTCCCGTTTGGCCGCCACGTAACCTGGAAGATGGTCAAAAACACCTCCTGGTACAAAGAAAACGTTTTACTTCCGATCTTGATGAAATTTGGTATGTGGGTAGAGGTCGATGAGTGATATCCAACGACATATTTTTTTCCCGGATTCGAGGTCAGGGTCAAGGTCACAAGGTCACAGAAGTTGTGAAAGTCACCATTTTCAAAACCTATCTAATCTGTCATTTTAGGAGATGTCTGGCAATGGTTCATCGATTATGATAGCAAAAAACATTAGAGATGACCGTCACCCCGACACGGGGGTAATTTTTTTTAATGGTGTGAACAAACTTTGGTACATCACGGTTGATGAAGGTTGTAGTCAAGTTCTTTCGGAATTGTGTGTAATTTTGAGACAAAACTCTCTCTCTTCCTCTGATGTGGTGACTTCAATTGTCATCACGCCAGTTGGCTAGGTGTGGGTACCTCTCTCACCTGCCATGGCACCTCAGCAAAAGCTTTCTGCGACTCATTGGGACTGACTCAATCGGTCAACTTCCCGACCCGGATCTCAACCAATGGTACTCCATCTCTTCTGGATCTGATTTTGACAAATTTCCCTGACAATATCTGCTGCTCTTCCTTCGCTCCAATTGGTTCTTCTGACCACGTCCTTGTAAAAGTGGACATCTCTCTGGCTGTTATCAGAGAACCACCTCACCGCCGTCGAGTCTGGCCTTTCACTCAAGCCGACTGGCAGGGTCTCCGAGCAGCCATCAAACTTACAGACTGGTCTCCTATCACTACTTTTTCAAACATCAACTCATCCTGGGAATTCTTTCAAAGAAACTTGCTCTCCCTCATGCACAGATTTATCCCCTCTCGTGTTCAGTTGTCTTACCCTTCCTCCCGCCCTTGGTTTACTGAAGCTTGTGGCGAGGCAGTTGTCCTGAAACAACTTGCCTTTGCCTCATGGAAAGCAAACCCAACTGAGGGCAATCTCAGTTCTTTCCACAAAGCTCGGAACAAGTGTGTATCTACCCTCAGGAGAGCCAGAAAACAACATCTTTCTCATCTCAAGTCTGAACTCTCAAACCTCTCTCCCTCCTCAAAATCCTGGTGGCGTTTAATCAAATCTGTTTCTGGTGTATGTTCCCCCTCCATCCCCTCCCTTACCTCAAATGGCCGCACTGCTGATTCCACACGTGATAAAGCTGAATGTCTAAACTCGGTGTTTGCAGCTAAATCTTGTGTCCTAAACCCATCTCTATCTCTACCCACTTTACCCAGTCGCACCCAACTGTCTCTGGACTCTGTATCCTTTTCTCCTGACAAGGTGGAGAGCTTGCTTTCAAACCTCGAGTCAGATTCTGCAACCGGTCCAGACGGCATCAGCCCACGTGTCCTCAAAGCCTGCTCGTCTGCTCTTGCTCACCCTCTCTCTGTTCTATTCACCCTCTCATTTGTCCAAGGTCATCTGCCATCTGCTTGGAAATCTGCTAACATCACTGCCCTGCATAAAAAAGGTGCAAAAACAGATCCCTATAACTACAGACCAATCAGCCTTCTCCCAATTATCAGCAAGGTGATGGAATCCATCATCGCCTCAGATATGAAATCCTTCCTCTTCTCCAATGGCTTGATTTCCAATCATCAATTTGGTTTCAGACCAGGTCACTCTACCCTGGATATGCTGCTTCTGCTCTCCCATCAATGGATGGAGGTCCTCAATGCCAGACAGGAAATCCGAGCCGTATCCCTGGACATATCACGTGCTTTTGACACAGTCTGGCACCCTGCCCTACTCACCAAACTCTCTTCCCATGGTATTCAAGGCCATCTCCACTCATGGCTCGCAGACTTCCTCTCCTGTCGCAGTCAACGTGTGGCCCTAAATGGAGTTCTTTCATCCCCTCTTCCTGTGCAGGCTGGAGTTCCTCAAGGTAGCGTTCTGGGCCCTGTTCTTTTTCTGGTTTTC
This sequence comes from Eptatretus burgeri, assembly GCF_056783735.1. Taxonomy (NCBI): domain Eukaryota; kingdom Metazoa; phylum Chordata; class Myxini; order Myxiniformes; family Myxinidae; genus Eptatretus; species Eptatretus burgeri. The sequence continues at coordinate 153,447,885 of NC_140962.1, read as the reverse complement.
ATCAATGATCTCTCGGACTCTCTGGAAAATCCTCTATTTCTCTTTGCCGACGACTCCACCCTCTGCCGTACCATCTGTCATCCCTCAGACCGGCAAGCAGCAGCTTCTTCACTCACTGCAGATCTGGATAAAATCACAAACTGGTCCAACACGTGGAACATGTCTTTCAATCCAGACAAATCTCACACTCTCACTATGTCTCTTCGAAAGGACCGTTTACAAAACCCCCCCATCCACTTTCTCAACAATCCTCTGGAAGAAGTCTTTTCTTTCAAGCTTCTAGGTCTCACTATCTGCCATGACCTTTCCTGGGAAAGTCACTTTTCCAATCTCGCCTCAAAAGCCAGTCGCCGACTGGGAATCCTCCGTCGTGCAAAGTCCTTCCTCGGCCCTCTTGAGCTCCTGACCACTTACAAAGCTTTTGTCCGTAGCTTGATGGAGTACTGCTCTCCCCTCTGGGCTGGTGCTCCTGCCTCCCACCTTTCTCGGCTTCACGCTGTCGAAACCAGGGCATTTAAGATCATCGGCATCTCCCGCAATGAAGCTGAGTCTTTGGGCCTCTCACTCAATCACCGCAGGTTGGTCGGTGGTCTTTCTGTCTTCTACCGACTCCTCTCCAGCCTTGCCCCCCCCTGCTCTCTCTGCGATTTGTCCCCACCACATTTCCACAGGGCGCTCAAGGTCCGCCAACAACCCCCTTCTGGTAAAACTACCAAAATCACGAATCACTGCTCATCTTCACTCTTTCATTCCTCTTTTTTCCCGCCTTTGGAATAAACTTCCTCACTCTATTCTTTCCCATTCTTCCCTCCAGGCTTTCAAAACAGCTGTTCACCACCACCTCTTATCTTCCCCCATCCAAATTCTCGATCTTTTCTACCCCCGATAATCCACCCAAGCCCACTTCCTTCATTTCTCCTGCTTTCCTTCCTTAAAGTCCCTGAAATGTCCATCTTCTCTTCGCCATGTTCCCCGTCCCATCCCCATCCCTCTCCCTTCCACAGTTCACCTAATGTGTCTGTTCCCCACTGTTTTGTCCCTTCCACTCCCGCCCCTCTTGTCTCATGCCTCCTTGCTGTGAGTTGTGTGTTAGCTCTCATACGAGCCTCGACCAAGGTATACAAAAAAAAAAAAAAAAAAAAAAAAAACAATTCCTCTTTTGGAAGGCAGTTGAAGTCAGGAAGTTCAGCTCACTGGAAATATCAGGCTCACCATCTACAGTGTGTTTCCACCAATGCTTTTTGCAAAAATTTTATTCGACATACCATTGGATTTTTTTCGGGGTCCCTCATCATAAGTAACACTTGACCCAAACAAAGCCAATGGAAATCTGACACAACCAACCCAGACAGTACATATATATATATATATATATATATATATATATATATATATATATATATATATATATATATATATATATATATATATATTATATATTGTTGCGGATCCGGGGTGGCGGAATTCTCACCCGGTCCGAGGCGCCACCCTCACCACCACCGTCTCCGGGGTTTATAACGCAGGCCGGCTCGGCACAGGCCTCGGGTCACGCGCCTTCAATCGCGATACCAACGTAATCCTTGTACCTTGCCAGTTGGGGAAATAGAACCCCTGGTTACAGACTGGTTTTGTCAGATGCCGAGCGTTTTCTGCCAGTCTGTAACCATTTTAGTTTTATATGCCAATCGAACGGATCGTTCCTCGACGCGACACGAATTAATCCATAGCGGCAACTTCATACGAACCAACCAGCTTTATTGGGGAACATTAGGGATCACAACACAAGCAAAATTCACGACAATGTTTTTATTAACAATCCTCAACCCGTTCTTAACTAGGGAACCACGGACTACAGGTTTCGAGGGGGTCGGTACCGAAATATGCCTTAAACAACGTGCAGACAAAGACAGATAGACAGACAGCATGCATGCAAGACAAGACAGAGTACTTGGTGATGTCTCATGGACGAGAGGACAGTGTCAAAAGCACGAATGTCGCTCGCAACAGGCGGATGTCCACGGATTCGAACTCCCAACTCGAACGCGCCGCGTGGCAAGATGGCGGCGCTATACTCTTCCCTCTCAAGGCGCCGCGTGCGCACGCCCTCCTCAGCGCGTTCCGGCCCCGCGCAATGTCGACGATGGGCCTCAGCCGATCTCTCTCAAGGTCCAGCATACAAATCCAGGCCTGGCCTGTTCACCAGACAAGGCCCAAATCGAGGTGCCGGGCTCCGGCAAGCGGATAGGCAAACGTGTCGAGCCGTTGGTGTGAGCAGGGACCGTCAGAGGCTCCGGCGTCTCCTCTCCTGCCTTCCCGCCTCGAAGCCCCACTTCCCAACTCCGTCCTCTCAATTTCTCTCTCTGTCGAATCACCTTTTCTTTCCTCAGAGTCGGTCGCCGATTTGACGTGCAGGCAGCCTCTCTTACGTTCACTCGCTTCGAAGCCCTTGCTCATCCAGCAGATCGCGACTCGACACTCGTCGTTTCTCTGTTGCCTTCCCTGCCTTTCTTTCGGCTCGTTCCTCACGAAAAACAGACACAGCTGTCCCGTGTACAGCCGATCGGCGCCACCACCAATATATATATATATATATATATATATATATATATATATATATATATATATATATATATATATATATATATATATATAATCAGCAGAGGCCAACAGGCCCAATGTGTTCGGCCCACCAGAAAAACAAGATGGCAGCCATATTATTTTGTCTGAGTGTTATGGTGGGTGCAGTCAAGCGACATGTGGGTGTGTCCGGTAGCTGTCTGACCAATGGGTGCACATTTCAAAAATCGACCCTCAACAAGAACCTCAACAACAACAATAACAGGAACGCAAAGCTCCTGTAGACCTGCAACATATTGCAGGTAAAAATTAGCAAGGACTAGCAGAACATCTGCTCGATGTACAATGTGACTTCAAGTCCTCAACTCACCCCCCTCCCAAACCACAAGTCATCAAATCCCCCCCTCCTAACCCCAAGTAGTCAACTTCTGCCTCCCAAAAGTCCTCAAACCCATCCTCCCAAAGCCTCAAACTCCCCCTCCAAACTCTGTCCCATCTTTGCTCTCCCCCTCCTCCCAACCCCAACTCTCTGTCCTCCCCTCCCTCCCTCCTGCTCATAAAAGCAAAATGGCATTTCCACATCCATCATTACATATTTCTTCAGCACCTCATCGAAACAGCAAAATATTTCACTCTTTCCACTCCCGTATCATGATGTCATCAACTTCACACAAACTGCAATCAAAACAGCAACAGCAAAAAATGGCTCCGACACGCCACAGTCCATCATGGGCCGTCAACCTCACAATCCTGCAAAATATGTGAAAACTTTGTGGAATTGCAACTCTCAACTGACCATGAGCAGCCTAATTGTGCCAATAAAAGACCCTCAACCAATTATTTTCTTCCTGATGCATGTATACACATTTTAAAAAAGTAAATAATGACATTTCTTTCACAATCTCTCAAGATTTCCAGAACTCTTCGGACAAAGACCTTCATAATGACATGGGTTTATGGTCCCTGGTTGAGTCGTTAAAGAGAAAATAGTCAGAAACAATAGCAACGACCCATGGAACCTCCACGGTGAAAGCCTTCACTCGAGAGAATACCGCATAGTTATTTGGGTGGTGTATAGGCAACAGACCGCTGCCTTGATCACTCCTAAAAATAAAAGCTAACCCGAGTCCTGGATTTGTGCATGTATTATACATTGTGATTATATAGCTCAGATTCCAATTACACTGGCCCATTCCAGTGCATGACCCTGACACCAGAGGTGTGAGGCCTAAGTCCTGTACTTACTGTAGTCTTCACATGGCTCGTTGCGCCTATCGGCTCCAACCTTTCAATATTTGATGATCCTTTTAACAGTCGCTTTGGTCATTCTACACCGAAGACAAAACTTGAAGGGAGAGCATGGCGATTGTGAACATGACAGCTCTGAAGATGATTTCAGCTTCGCATAGCACCAACATAGTGGCCGTATGATTTTTCACGTAATTGTAGGTGTAGTCGGGCCAGCTGTTCAACCAATGGGTCGAAAGGAGCTTGCACATGGATGGGTGGACAGACGGACAAACAAGCGTATTATTGTAAAGATAAGGCACAGACAAACAACCGTGGGCTGGCAACCACTGCACTGGCTCGATTGGCCGAATGGCCGCCTCCTACATTGATGTTCCTCGTAAGGGAACTCTTATTAAATTACGTAACAAATGACCTGTCAAAACAAATTCAACAAATGAATGCACAATGCACGGTTGAAAGTGATGAGGAACTCCTTTTCCATCAGGATATTTGTAAAGGTCAGCACTTAGGCAGAGTAGTGTAAACAAGAAAGAGCAATCGGAGATTGCAGACCCTTACCATGATTTGTTTTGTGTGGTGTTTGTGTCCCATTGTGTTACGTAATAAATAAGAGACATAATTAGAATTGCCACTTTATAACTGCTGGAAGTGATGACCGGGTACCAAGACATCCCGCTTTGATGCAACTCCACTTTGATTGGACACCTGACCCTGACCCATGATGTTTTTTTTTATTATTCAATTGAATTCAGAATTGGATTAAAATAAATTCAATTCAAATCAAATGGAAGACCAAATCAGTGCAGTCCTGCATTGGAGTCATCAGGAGGAACCCAAACAAGCAAAAAGCAAAGATGAAGTCATCAGGAGGAACCTGGATAGAATTCACATTTCAGCTGCTACTCCTCGACCCCAAAACCCATCCAGGCACAGCCAAGTGAGCCTTATTAAAAAAAAAAAGGAAAATAAAAATAAAAAGAACCCAGATCAAAAAAATTTCATAATTCTGGCTGCCAGACCATGTGTCTGATCAGGTTGAAATTTAAAACCTGTATTCTCCATCACTACTGGATCATAAATGTGAAGTTTCACGTTGATTGATGAAGCGGTTCCAGAGAAAACATTAAGTAATATTTTTCTTCAATCCAATATGGCTGCCAAACCATGTGACCTATCAGTTATTCCTGAACAAACTTGTACAGGACACCTAGGGCTTGGGGACATTTGTGTGAAGTTTCCCCTCGATCCGTCCAGCCTTTCAAGAGGTTGGGATTTTTTAAGGTTTTATGACGAATCAAATCTGACTGCAAAACCATGTAACCTATGTCATCATAGGGTGGGAATGTGTTGTTCTTCATAGATAGATGGTCATACTTGTAAATTTCACCTCAATCTGTTCAGCATTTCAGAGAAGAAGATTTTTGAAGGTTTTCTTTAAAAAGAAAAAAAAAAAAAAAAAGGCTGCCGAACCACGTGGCCGATAATGTCATTTTTTTTTTCTGTCAACCATTTTATCCCTTGATGACCCTCAAAATTTTTCATACTGATCAGATGTAGCATTCTACATATGCACTTATGGCATCATAACAAAGGCAACTGTCCCATTCTTGCGTATGGCGGCTTGGCTGCCAGGTAGCTATCATTTCTTGGAAGTGTGGATGTGCTGCTGATGCCGTGCCCCTCTACCAGTGCACTGGGACTCATTTCGCCGACCGCAGTCGGATGTCAGGCTGAGTCAACCCCACCCGGTGTTAATTCAGCAGCCAGCGGGACTCAAACTCAAGACCCTAGGATCCTAAGCCAGCCACCCTAGCCACTAAGCCAACACCAAGCTTGCGAAGGCACCGATGACATCATTAAAATATATATATATATATATATATATATTTATATATACATCAGACTTATTCCCCGTGAGGAGTTCTTGACATGTGCCAAGTTTCAATTTTTTCTATGGAGTGGTTTCAGAGATACAGAGGTCCAAAGTTTTTCCTTTTTTCCACCATGGCTGCCACACCACATGACGTATGACATCATCATTATAATTATAACATTCCCCATGAGTCGTCGCTCCTAGGGTGAAAATTTCATGTGAATCGAACAAGCGGTTGCAGAGAAAAACCTGACTCACGTTCTGCATGGACAAACAGACAGGAGTTGGTAAACAAGTTGTTTGTACATGCAAAATGGACACCGACGTAGAAAGGAGGAGGGGAGCAGATCAATTAATTTTATTTTATTTTAAAGAAGAAGATAGATGGTAGGAAGTTGTGTGCTCGATGATGAATGATACATGTTGTGTTTTACGATACTTGCGAAATCCACCCATCCCCCCTTCCCCCCCAAAAAGTTGCTATGGATACATCAAATTGCCCATTTGATTGAGATTAAAATTGCCGATCTTAATCAAAGCTAAGGTCAATCGGATGAAAATGTATTATTTTTCAGATGAAAATTGATTTTAGAAAGGTGACCTTGAGTTGACCTTTGACCTTTTCACCTCAATAATCAAATAACCATTTAAATGATGCAATTGCTGTTTCATGTTCAAGCTCATTGGATGAAAACTGACGGGTGTTTTTTTTCAGATAAAAATTGATGGTTTTAGAAGTTTGACCTTGAGTTGACCTTTTGATCTCAAAAAAATAGTTGGTTTCGCCAATTCAGTGACCTAATATTCAAATCCTGTTCAACTTTCAAGTCGATTGGATGAAAAATGCCGTTTTTATTTTTTATTTTTATTTTATTTTAAAAATCTGACAAGATGACTTTTGACTCGACCTCAAAATCAAGAGGCTTATCAGTTGTGACTTCCTCTGCAACTTGGTAAAGTTTCATGACAATCGTTTGAAAATTGTGACCTGTAGGCGACAGACAGACAGAATAACAAAGTCGACTAACCAATATACTTGAAAAATCTTGGATTTTTGCAAGTAAAAAGCAAAGCTTTCGATGCAGACTGGCATCCCGCCTTGCGCCCCAAACTCTCTGCTTATGGCATCCAAGGCCAACTTCACACATCGCTTCCTGACTTCCTCGACTCACGAAGCAAACGTGTGGCTCTCAACATAATCCTTTCATTTCATCTTCCTGTCAAGGCTGGAGTACCCCAAGGCAATGTTCCAGGCCCAGTACTATTCCTGATCTTCATCAGTGATCTCTCTTACTCTGGAAAATCCCATTTATATCGTTACGGTTGTGGGGGTAGATGAAGGAATTTCATAGGTAAGTTCGGATTGAATAGAGTTGCTGCCTCGCAGCTTGCTCAGCTTGATGCCGTGGAAACCAAGGCCTTCAAAAACATTAGAATCTCCCGCGCTGAAGCTTGGTCGATGGGCCTATCACTTTCACATCGCAGATATGTCCGTAGTCTCTCTGTCTTCCACCTCCTCCTTTGTGGTTTTATATCTTCTACTCTTTCCATGCCTTCCCCCCCACCCCCAGGTTTATGCAAGGCACATGCAGTCCTCCATGAACCCCCCCTTCTGGTAAAACTCCCAAAATCTGCAATCACTGCCCATCTCCACTCATTTGTTCCTCTTCACCACCATGTCAGATGGATCTTTTCTACCCCCGTTTGACATTGCACAGGAATTCAATGAGTGTTCATCTGGAATATTATGTCCAGTTTTGGTCACCACATCTGAGGAAGAATATAGCTGCCGTACAGAGGGTTAATCATCGGGCTACTAGATCGTTTCAGAGCCTAACTCGACTCGGCTATGAAAAGTGGCTGTAGGAGACAGGGCTTTCTCCATTACAAAGGAGGTGGTGATGTGGGATATGATGGAGAGGTTTCAGATAATCTCTCTATCGAGTGCAGCCTGTGGCTGCTGGTTGCATCATTGGTTGGGACACGGCTATGCCGCTGATGCAGTGTCCCCCTTACCAGTACACTGGTACTCATTTTGCCGACCTCAGAAGGATGACAGGCTGAGTCAACCCCCTGGTGTATTAATTCAGTGGCCAACGGGGCTTGAACTCAGGACCATAGGATCCCAAGCCACCACCCTAACCACTAAGCCAACACCATGCTTGTTTAAGATAATGAAGGGTATAGACAAAAATAAGTGCTGAAGAGTTCTTCAGCAGAATAGACAGTGATGGGACCAGGGGCCACATCCTGAGAGTAAAGAAGAGGAGAGTTAAGATGGGAGTAAGGCTTTCACTCAGAGAGGAGTAATTTGTTGTGGGCCGGGGGTCGGTGGCTAGAACGACCGCTAGGTGGGGAAGGTTACGCCGTCTCCCACTTGACTCCCCGGAATTGTAGGCCATCGCTCCGGATAATTCCGTGAGCTGGCGGGTCGCTGAACCGACCATGGACGCCACTATCTCAACCGCGTAGCGTAGGGTCTGTTTGTCTAAAACCAATTTACCTAAGTAACTACGCGATTTCGACTACCAGGGAAACCACGCCCTCGGCACGTCTTGCTCGAACCGTGTCACTCTACCGACTGCGGTAGAGTTCCAACTACCGACTACCAACTCCGGTTCGGGTGCAGCCGAGCGGAAACTGCCAAAACCGTGCCGGCTGGAATGAACGGATTATCGAGGATGAAACCCCACTTATACTCAGACCTGGACCATGCTGGACCAATGTAAGAAGGGACAGAAACGGACTGGGAACATTTCTCATTAAGGTTTATTAACAGTAAAAAGACACAGGCAAGAATTAATGTGAATATGCAAGCAATATTTACAAGGATTCAAGCACTTTCACAGTTCTACTTAGACGGGCCCACACGCAGACACACACACAAAAAGAAAACAAACCCAGAGTTCTTTATTGGACCCTCCAGCTGATGAGAGAGGAGTTGATGTATGGAATGGTCTCCCTGGAAAGGTCTTGGCAGCACAAACAGTTTAGATAAGTTTAAAGCTGGGGTGGATCTCGGGGTTGGGTTAACTATGGTAACTCGGGTTTAACTCGGGTAGTTAAAGCTTTTCAAAAATTTTAAACGTAAAATCTGCAACGATTACATTTAAGAAAATGCTCAAAGTATTTTTAAATTATGTTTATGTTTTCGAAGTGTACTAATACATTGTGCCAAAAATCATGGTCTGTTAGTTACTCAACATTGTTTAAAAAGACCAAGATCAAAAAAGGTGTAGTTTCTGTTAATAGTGTCATTTTAATTTCCCGATCGAACAACAACAACCATATAGTTCTTCAAAAAGGGTGAAAATTCAAAGCTGTATTCACAGTTTGTTTTTCCAAAAAAGACAGAACTAATGGATCATGATATGGATGTATAAAAATGTAATAAATACTTAAGCTGTTCCAACTTGATTGTGAATCTCCACTAACCGGTAGAGCCCTCCTGCGTCTGTTTGGATTTTGTAATGATGATCACGAGCGATGTCGTGTTGTTGGTTTGTTCCTTTTATGCATCGTCATTGTGAACTATCCACTGAAGAAAGACAGCACACTGTGTGTTACAACGTAATTTAACCATGGCTTGGTATACAAGAGATCCCGAGTTCTTATCCCATCCTATGACCGTTTAATTATTTATTTTCAATCAAAACGATTAGGACTTCTTTTCAAGTTTATTGGCGCTTTCTTTGTCGATATTTGACACAAAGAAACCCCCACAAAAAAATGTTCCCCCTCGGTCTGCTCGGCAAAATTATATCTTTCAATGCAATGTAAATCTTTTGTGCCCCACCTAAAATCTTGGATCTGCCCCTGTAAATCCCACTTCTGACACCATGTAACATAAGCAAGACTCCAGCTTGGAGGCCATCTGGACCGTGCTGGAAATGGGTTCTTTATTTTTCTGGTTCCATTGAGATAACCAACAGCAACAACAACACTAAAGTTGTTTCTGAATTGCAGGCACTTCGAACGTCCATTACTGTGGAATTAGGTACCCAGAAGCATTGAAGATAAAGAGGAATAGGGATGTTGGTAGGACTGGTCCCCTGGTGTGTGCCCCAGTTTATAATAGGTACACCGTATCCCTGCGTGCCGTAAGAGGCGACCAAAAGGGTTGGTGTCAGGATGGGAATCTGGCCATAAAACATTGTCTCAAAATGGACCATGATGATTGTTAGTGGCTAACCCCCGCTCTCGCAGGGAAAATGGCCTTAAATGGTGTGCGTGCGTGCGTGCGTGTGTGTGTCGTACGACTGGTCAGTAGTTTGATTATGGATGGGTGGTGACGGTGTACATCTGTGCTAATTGTGACGTCTGTGAGAGGGTCTTGTCAAGGGATAGCGTGTGGTCAGTGTTGTTTAGGGTGGCCTGAAAGTTGCTTTACCCCTGCTAAATTACTCGCACCTTCCTCCCACCCTCCCCTGTCATTCTCTGTGGCAACACCGAATCACTGATGCTTGAGTCAGGAGGGCGTCGGACAGCATGGCAGACACAAGTTGTTACAGTGTCGAAGAGCGGTTGGTTGCTTGTGTTTGGGTGCATGAAAGGCCACACACGGGCCAAACGATTGCTCAAGTGCAGACGGCTTTCGCCGAACGCTTTGGAAATCCTCCACCAAAGCAGACATTGTTAAATTGGGAAAAACGAGCTTTCGAAACGGGAAGTGTGAAGGACAAGAAGCGCAGTGGAAGACCGGTAACAAGAGGAAACACGTGCGCTGCTGTGTTGGCGTCCGTTGACCGGTCGCCAAGAAAGTCAGCAAGAAAGAGAGCCAGTGAGCTTGGCATACCGCGGACCACTATGCTAACTCACATGAAAAAAGATCTTCAGTTGAAAGCCTGTCATCCATCATTCGTAAGTATTACGCAGTAAAACCTGTGCAGGTATATTAAAAGAGTTTAAGAATGAATACTTTACTGGGGAGGAGTAAAGCGACTTTCAGGCTACCCTGTCCACCTCCACCCCCGCCCCCCCCCAAAAATAATAATAATAAAACCTACAAACAATTAACACCCTCGTGATGTCCCTGAACCTGGCAGACTTTTCTCATCCACTCTTCCTCGCAATGAAATATTAACTCATTTCAACGGATTAATTTAATCTGGTGTTGGTGTCGCGTGGCCATGATGGGCCGAATGGCTTCCTCTTCCATCATGTTCCCTTGTTATTCATTGTGAGATATACATGAAAGTTTATACGCTTAAAACAACCTTGAGCATTAAATTTTCATGTTTCGATGGTGTCAAGAGGGAGGTAAAAGTACGTTTGTGCACATCCTGTGGATGTGTCCCTTTAAAAATAATGTCTCCGGAGAGGTGGCCTCACCAACAATTAGTTTTCTCCACAAACTTCAATGTTATTGCCAGAAAATTATATATATATATATATATATATATATATATATATATATATATATATATATATCCATATGAGGTGTGATCAAAAAGTTCGGTGAAAGGTGTCGCCACCATTGAACACGTGATGATTGGTGACGTCAGTGTGCGGGGCTTAATGTGCTCACTTTACGTCTTGCCAGAATGCAACCACACCCATCTACTGCACACCAGTACGCCGTGAGATTGCTTGGTGCGAGGTCATGTTTGTGGCGTTTAGTGCTTTTTGTCAAAAATGTCGAACTACGAGCAACGTGCAAAGATGAAAAGAAATTTCAAACTTGGCAAGACTGCTGCAGAAACGCACAAAATGCTCGTGACGGTCTACGCAGATGATGCCGTGACGAAGAAGACCGTTTTCAAGTGGTTCCAAAGGTTTCGGCAAGGAAATGATTCGCTGGAAGACGACGAAAGAAGTGGTCGTCCGTCAACAGCACGAACCGTTGAAAACATCTCTCAAGTCAGCACGATCGTCCACGAGAACCGACGTTTAACCATTCGACACATCGTGGGAGAGACCGGTCTTTCCTTTGGTTCTGTTCATTCCATCTTGACGGACGATTTGAACATGAGACGCGTCAGCGCAAAGATCGTTCCGCGCATCCTCGGTTCTTCCGAGTGGTTTGACCAATTCCTTTCGGATCCAACATCCTTACCCAAGGTGATAACGCATGACGAGTCGTGGGTTTATGGGTACGACCCAGAAACGAAAGCAGATGATTGATCCTGTGTATCATGTAAAATGTAGATTGTTCTGTTCTTTGTGAAATTGAGATTTTTGATATGACGTGGTAGAGTCAGCGCAAGCTGATCTATGTGCATTCCCAGTGATGATCTCAAAAGAGTCTTAAAGGCTTTCACTGTTGGGGACCCCGACTATGTGCTGAGGATTTCTGTTACAATCGGTGATTATCTTTTGATGAAAGAATCCTTTTCCGTTGTTTAGTCAAATGTGACAACTTATTTGTGTGAATCTCTGTGCGGGTTCCCCAACAGAAAATGGAGTCCACGACAGATTATGCTGACCTCGGTCCCATCCCGGGCTGGCTGGACTTCCAGGGTTTATCGGAGGAGTCCCTCCAAGCCGCGGTTATGGGTCTCGGGATTGAGATCCTCGGAGCGCTCTGTGCCCGTGCCGAGCCCGTTCCTGCGAGGGTGCGATTCCGTTCTTTGGCCACATGGAAGTTCACCTCCACCATGTACGCCAAGCTCTGCTGTTTCATGGAGTCGTGCCATGGGGGGCGAGGATCGGAACTCGCTGTTACGTCGGGACATGGAAAGGATGCCGAGCAGATGGGAGGACCTGCTGGACTTCCGTGGATGAAGGTCGAAGGCAAGAAGGCAGGTGGTCCTGAAGATGAAGGAAAGAACCCAGAATATGGTGAGTCATGGAAACTACTTGCAGGTTTGTGATAAATCCTTCTTGTCATTGTGTACATCTGTGGTGAGTGTGACGTCTGTTAGAGTTAGAGGGTCTCATTAAGGGATAGTGTGGGTGCTCGGTGTTGTATATTCTTCGCCCTCCCACACTCTCACCCCTCCATGTCCTCCTCCCTCCTCCCCCATTTTATTTTAACACCTGGGTGATGTCACTGAGCCTGCCACACTTTTCTCACCCCAACTCTTCCCGCCACCCCCCCCCCCCGGATGGAATTAAATAATTTGGACAGATTAAATTAATCTGATGGTGCAGCGCAGGCATGATGGGCCAAATGGCCTTTCTATCCTGTCATTCTATCTGTCTGTCTGTGAACAGGATATCTCAAACAGTTGTGGATGCATTTGGACGAAATTTGGTGGACAGGTTGGGTGTGTGACAAGGACAAATTGATTAGATTCTGGTAAAGATGTGGATCCGAGAATGTTTTAAGTGATTCTTCACCATTTAGTGTTTGGGGCCAAAAATGATATGTAGCTTGATATCTTAAATAGTTATGGACGGGTTATTACAAAACTTGGTGGATGAGTTGGGTCGGTGACGAGAACAAGCCGATTAGATTTTGGTCAAGGTCCGGATGCAGATCCGGCGGATCAGTGTGATACAAAATGTAAACTGTTCAGCCTGAGTTATTCCTTGCAATTACTTGAGCTAAAGTGTATCATACCTGTTGCACAGTGTTAGTGCTGCCGAAGCTTTCTCTTGGCACAGGTTATGCTCGGTGGTTTGCCATTGCCTTCACAATGGATAATAATTGGCTCGTTCTTCCCAGCAGTCATTCATGGGAGGAATTTGGAATTTTCCCAGGTTGCCGGCGATAACTCGCCAACCCTTAAAACGTGAAAACACTATGGGATCTTTTTAATGCCCACTAACGACCAATGCTGGACGATGGGTCCCCAGGTTCAACGTCCATCCGAAGGACGGCACACGTTGGTGAACCACCCTGCACGTGAAACACCAGGATGACAGTTTATAGCTGGGTCGCGGTTCAAACCCAGGATGACATTTTATTGCTAGCCCGAGGGTTTTCAATCGGAATCTGCACCTCGACATCCCAGTTCAACTATCGCCAAAGTTGCAAAACAATTTTGATCACGTGATCTTGGAGGTGTTGTGCCCTGGGAGTTGTGAGATCTTGCACTGTGCTCAAAAGATAGGAAATCTAGAACGGCACTCGGTCGAGTGCATACCTCCGCCAAGTTGAACAGTTTACGCTTTGTATGCCACTGACAGGCCCTATCTGCTTCTGCACCCTGTTGCCCAAAGGTCGGATAAGCGCTATCCTGTGGATAAATAACTTTTCTGGCAGATAAAATTTCGAAACTTTTCCATATTGGGTCGTCTGAAAATTCCTCCCTCGGTGAAATCATATGAAATACTTTTTAAGATGGAACTGCTTCCTCACTGGATGATAAATGGTCGGTTAGTTAACCGTCGGACAATAATTTCAACCTCAGGAGAGCTCTTATCCAGTGGTTAAATTATCCGAGTTTTGAGCAACTGGAGCCTGGACCTTAACCAAAATCTAATCAGCTTGTTTCTGTCATCTACCCAACTCATCCACCAAGTTTTTTTTATAATCTGTCCACTTAAAAAAAAAAATCCCTTAAAATATTCTTGTATCTGGATCTGAATCTGGATCTTCACCAAAATTTCATCAATTCGTCCATGTCACACACCCAACCTGTCCACCAAGTTTTGTCCGAATTCATCCATAAATTTTTTGAGATATCCTGCACAGACAGACAAACAGGAGTGAAATCATCACCTCCGTCCACCTTCAGTGGCGGAGGTAATTATTTAAAGATCAGAAAAATCAAAAAGAACAACAATTGTAAACATGAATGTCACTTTGCTTTTTGGCTAAATCGATGGATTTGAATTCCAGACTTCTCAACTTCCCTTGGTTGCCGATTGAAAGTTTTATCCGAGGTGTATACCAAACTTTCAGGTGTTCTGCATCCAAGGTGCTTTTGGGTGATCATGCGCTTCATTTGACTACGGGGTCAAAATGTGTAGAATCCAAATTTGACATGTAAAATGTTGGAGGATGTGAAACTGTGATTGTATTGTTGGTTTCATATCAATGTATTTCAAAAGGAATTTGGATTCTCAAATAAGGGTCACATTCATGAGTGCACCACAGCTATACAGTCATACAAAATCGATAGAGAATAAGAATGAAGACCTACCCTGAAGCCCTTACAACGCATTTTGTCCGATCAGCTCACAAAACATAAGGGAGGGCAATCTAAAATGAATACAAATTCAATCACTATCTCGGGACCGCGATATGTTGTGTGCCATTGCCGATGGGGGAGTGCCAGCTTTGCAGAACTGCAACACTGCCCCCTCCCTGTTGCCAGACTCGTCCCAAGTCGCCAGGCCATCATGCAGCATGTGGGTATAGTTCCTCTAAAACGAATTACCTACAGATCCCTGAGTGTGACATTTCCAAAGTTCGATACATGTCCCAAAAATAATAAAACAAAATGTGTTGCATTAACTAAACTAACCTGACTCACATGGACAACCTTATGCTACATTTCCAGAATTTGAAGTTAAACATACACAGGTGAGCTCACATCAATAACTATATACATTTGTAATATTTGCATGTCCATGGTCCAGAACCTGCAGCTCAAGGAAAAAGGTTCAACAACAACAAAAAATACGAAATGGCTGCTCCTCGGCTCGCTCCGGCAGCAGGCGTCCAGCAAGATGCTCTGGTCTTCGACCCTCTCTGGGCTCTTATCTTCGACCCTCTCTGGGCTTTTTAAGAAGTTTGCCCCTCAATGGATCAACGTGGGGTCACAGAACAAGTGGTCCTTTTGGGCACTTGACAGCAGGCAAAGGCACAGCAAGGCATGGCAAAGGCAACAGGGTATGGCAAAGGCAAAGGAAAGGCAAACCAAGCAAGGCAAACCAGGCTGGCAGGTGATGCTGGCCGGCCTTGTGATTGTATCGTTCGTCATACAGGGGCAGATTAGGCAGCCGACTTTGGCTCTAACCGAAACTTAACTATCCCGCTAATCCCTCTAACCACACTTACCCTCTTTAATCCCTATAACCTAGCTCTAACTTAACTCTTGTCTCTCTCTAAGCCTTGCTTGTTAATCTATCCCTCCCAGGTCCTTTAATCCCTCAAACAGTGGAGAAGTCCAATGGGGGTGTGCAAACCCCTATACTAAAATTTGGGACTCAATGGGTCCCCTCAAAATCCAATTACCATACCCCCTTTTCCAATGGCCGCAATCACACAATAATGGTACAAAGGGGGAAGCATCCCCCCTCTAACCTAGCGTGATAAAACTCCACTTCTTTTACAATTACACCCTTACAACCACCCCCCTCCCCCCAACAGTGGTTTGATGCAACCAATTTTCCTGTCGTCCCGTGCATTGGTGCTTCATCAAATTGTGACCCAGCCCTCAATTTTTTTGTTCTGTGTCATCACAATATTGTGGCTGGGCAGTGTAGTTCCAGTTACAGGTTTTTTCTACCTGCTAAAACTCGCACATGGTACCCCCCCAGCCACAGGGGCCATCTATCAAGCTTACCTGCTTTCCATCCCGAAACATAAGGGAAGTTCTCTTGGAGGGTAGGGTCGTTAAGAGGGGGTCGGGGTAGGGCACACCGCTTGCCAAAGTATGCGACGTGCTGGACAGTTGTGTCATCTCCACTTCTGTGACCAGTGCCGCTGGCCCAGGTGCGAGTTCGGATGGCGTGCAAGCAGGACTTGCACATCACACACATTCAGGCACGTAAACACCCCCATGGAGTGTTTCCTCATGAAACCCGTACTCCCCATTAGTATCATTGGGTGGTACATACCTGTTCTTGGCAAATGCCGGCTCCACGACACGATCAGGAAACACCACCGGCTCCAGCCACACGGATGTGCTCACCTGCAGGGTCAAGCGCTCCCTGCACAAATTTGTCACCGCACATACTCCAATCTCCTCCTTTCCTGTTTGTTATAAATAAATTATCGTGATACAGCTCTGCAAATAAATATTTTATCTCCAGTATCTCATATTCCGGCTTTGTACATAAATCTACCTTGCTCTCCCGCTCCGGCTCTGCTTTCACTACCTCCTGTGGTTGTGCCTCTTCCCTTGCAGGTAATGGTGCTGGTCACATTGTTCCCTCTACATTACCCTTGACCAGACCGGCCGCCATTATGCACTGTGCGTCCCGCACTCATGCCACGTTCTCTCCCCTTCCCTCGCTTACCGATGCACTGCCAGGGCCTGCCCAGCCTTTGCCTCTGCTCATTCAGTTCGCCTGTCGCTGCACATCGCCTTCATCTTTACAACCAGCCCTTGCTGCCCTGCTGCATCCAGTGTTTCAATCTTGCTGCCCATTATTTTAATGTCACTGCTCAACTTACTGCCCATCACCTTCATCTGGCTCATCATTCATCAACCGGTCCATTTCCGATGGAGCTCGTGAGGCCGATCTGCTACTCCGGAGGGAGCGCGACATTTTCTGGGAGAAAAATTTGGGAGTGGAGGCCCCCGAGCATTACCAATGTCTCTGCTGCACCCCCTACCGAATATTTCCCCAAGGACTTACCTTCTTCCATATTGCTCCACTGGACCATGGGTTCCTCTGCCATCTCCATTTCTAAACCCACTTGGCCTCGCTCATCTTGGTCCGCCATCGTCCGCACAAACAATAAAAAAATTTTCTAACCTTAATCTGCTCTTTATAATTTTGGGGGTGGGTGAGCCACCCCCCAGGAGCAAATCCCACTCCTATCACCACACTGTTACAGATCCAGGGTTTGAGGCTCGTGTCGAGGAAGTTTTAAACACCTATAAAACAGAAAAGACTGTATAGTCCAATTGAGGTTGTTTATTGTGATAAAACAAAAGTGACTCACGTGTGGAGGGAAAGCCTGTTGCAAATTCCAAGCAATCTCTTACTATATGTGAAGCTACATTGAATAGATATGTAATTTTAGCAAGGCATGGTTTACTCTCTGAGCATCATTTCCAAGAAAACTGATCAATCAATGACAAGCTACAGAGAGGCTTTGAGAAAGTACAGATGGGTTTTGTAAAGTTAAAATCACAAACACAGGATGAAAAACGGCTCCTTATCTGAGCCTTGGTCCAGATGGCCCGGACGAGGGAGTATGAGAATACGAGCTTTTGGTCAGGGCATATGTGGGCTAGCGGAGGCTTTCACAAGGCTTTTAGTATCGGGAGGAATGTGCATACAACAGACAAAACCGCCCTGCTAATTTTCCCAGCATATATTTATTAAATTATTTCTGGCACACAAGTTTTACTTAGGCTAATTCGCATTTTACCCCATTATAAGTTCAATTAAAGTTTATTTTACCACATTCGGGTCCCTCCCGAATGCCCGGTCCTGAGGCCTCCGGACACAGATAATTCTGCGCGTTGGCAAGTTGCTCAGCAATCACTAGCGCCAATTGGTACTGCCAATCTGGCAGGGTTACACTACCTCGCGTGATACATTACGTGTGGATGCCTGTACCAAGGGGGCCTCGTGCCCTCAATGCATACTCTAGTTAACTTACTGGATCAGGTGCAGCCAAGCGGAGCTGTGAGTATGCACCGGCTAATCAAGAGCAAATCACGTAGGGCAGAACGTCATGGCTAAACTGCATGCGGATTATGCTGGACCAATGGGGAAAAGACACGGCGAGGTGAGTACATTTACACAAATGAGGCCAAAAAGCAGGTATTTACAAAAAGACAATGAAGGACACGGCAGAATTTATACGAATACTACACTTCCACAATCTTATCTTGCACTAGGACAGGTGCCATCAGATTCATTCCCGAGGAAATTATTGTCGAGAAAGATAGAGACAGTTTGAGGTGATTGCGACCTCAAGAATAGCGGGTGTGGCCGATGGACCAGCGCAAACCCAGTCACTTCGGTGGAGGAAAGAGGGAGGAAAAACAGTGACATGCAAAGAGGAAAGTGTAATGATGTGGGTCAAGGAGAGGGGGGGGGAGGGGAGGTGTTGGAAATGAAGCAAAGAATGCGTGAGGAGAATAGACTTGATTTTAGCGTACGCCCCATCCATGAGCGCATCTCCTTGTTCCCGCTGGTCCCAAAGGTGGTAGTAGGCATTAATGATTGTGGTTGAGCGACAACAGCAGTGGTATAGCGTAGCAGTTGTAGTGCAGCAAGCTCATGATGGAGGTGGTCGTTGTGGCATCAATGGTGAATGTAGGTGAGCTTTAGCTGTGGTCCGATGATGTGAGGATTTTTATGAAGGCGCCGCTGTGGTGGTTGGAGAAATGTTGTTGTGTTGGGGTTCGAGTATGGCGAAGGTCTGAGGTGATGTGTCTTCGGAGAATGGCGCGAGGTCTGAATCGGTTTTGGCGGCATATGCCAATTAGTTGTGACTATGCGTGCATGCATGCATAAAGAAGGGGAAGCGAAGCATGGGCAAAAAGGCAAACAAAATAGAGAATAAGAATAAAGACCTACCTTGAAGCCCTTGCAACACATTTTGTCCCATCAACCCACTAGACATAAGGGAGTGCTCTCTAAAATGAATAGTAATGAAATAACTATTTTGGGACCGCAATATGTTGTGTGTCATTCCTTCGAGGGGAGTGCCGGCTTCACATAACAGCAACAATATGTATAACCATAAAGCCCCCTGTCCAAACTAATTCATCCTTTCACAAAGTTTCAGGTGCCTAGGCATTTGTAATTCCGTTACCTCTTGGTAAAGGAATTATGTCAACTCGCTGGTAACAAGGCTAACAAGTGACATCAGTGCATCAATCACAGTCCAGACACCAGATGGCAGCATCTGCAGGTGCCTCGGTAGTTCCAATTCCATACACTAGATGTTGCTAGTTGAAACTGCCAATAAAAATTCCCAGTGGGGCATTCCCAGAAGTGGCAAACTTGAAGAAAGTTCCAACTTTAGTCATTTTACCAGAATGTTCCATCCAGAGAAACAGAAGGATCTTCTCCCTATGTTAATTTGCTGCATTCAACGAAGTATCCATCTTTCCATTCTAAAAATAAGTACTGACACACCTTGACAAGCAACATACATATCCATCATGTTCATGGAGACAACTTTTGTGTCCAGTAATATATATATATATATATATATATATATATATATATATATATATATATATATATATATATATATATATATATATATATATATATATATATATATATATAGTTACAGCCACGGGTACCGAGACACCAGTTTGTTACTCAGGGGGTTTAATCCCCAGTTGTCCTCGGAAGAGCCGGACCTGGGGCCACCGCTCACATTTAACGTTGTGGTACGGTGGGTTGCTTTAGAACCACAAACACCACCCAGTTAACCACGAGTTCCAATGTCCACCGTCTAATTATGCCGTTTAACCAGAGGTCACTAGGTTAACTGAACGGGGAGCGCGTCCTCGGCAAAGCACCAATCTTATCTTAATTAGGGCGGCCGAGCGTTTTAACTGCTGATGCGTGCCGACTATTATTGATCAAGTCTGTGGTAATTACCTCCCAGTCTATCTAGGTTCAGACAATGCTGGATCAATGGAAGGAAACGACAAGCACGGACAGGTTGGAATGTCAACAAATAATTTATTAATAAGAAAATAAATAAATAAATAAAACTTTTTATTTCCGTGAGGTAAATAAGTGAACTCGAAGCAATCAAAATATTCGCAAGCAAATAAATAACTAATCAGGCAAAATCAAAAAAAGATAGGAAAGAGACAGAGAGAAGATGCATATCGGGTGTTGACTTACTTAACAACTAAACACAGACAGGGGTACCCAGCAGATAATTTAGGGTGGCGAGGGGGGGGGGGAAGAATCGTCTTGCTCACCAAAAATAAGTCGTCCATCAAATGAAAACGTCCTGAAGTGGGTGAGCTCGCCAACACCCAGCCTTGATGTGCACCCACTCGCTAACAGCCTTGAACACCAGTCGGTGTCACCCCCAAGGAACAGGTATGCCAAGGGCAACCATCTTCCTGGAACGATGAAGCAACCCCTCTGACTGGCACGGATGAACTCTCACCACTTGTCATTTGCAACCAGCTATCGCCAACCGACTAACAAACTTCCTCATTTGTGACTGACCCACGCGCGCGTCGCTCACTCCCACACTCCACTTGTCGTCCTCCAAGAACGGACTTTGCTCTCTTTTATATAGGCGGCCTATCTGGGCAGGCACAGACTCCCCCCAAAATTCACCCCGCCCCACTTGCGCACCGTTACCATGACAACCCGCAAGTCCGCGGTTATGCCTCACTTACGATGCCATGTCTGAGGTGCGGGTGTCAAACGCTGATCGAAAAAGGACGGATCTCGGCCTCGGTGAAAGAAATGTGTCAACGTTGCTGGAAAAAGATTGGCGTCGGCGTCCGTGAAAGAAATGGCAGGCATAAATATGTCTGTCGTAAAGATAAAAAGCTTCCCATAAGAGAGGGGATCTATTCTTTACCCTTCTCAATGCATCACATTTAGAATACCACCAGACATGGGGATGGGTCTATCCTGGACATGCATTTAAGGAAATAACTATCTGAGGACCTGGATGTGTGGATGCACTCATCAGATCAGATTCTGAAATCCATAACAATATATATATATATATATATATATATATATATATATATATATATATATATATATATATATATATATATACACACACACACACACACACACACACACACACACACACACACACACACACACACACACACACACACACACACACACACACACACACACACACACACCTCCCTCTCGCTTTCTCCCTCCATCTCCGTTATGCACGGCCACATCTTTTAAGTTGCAAACTCCAACATTGGGGTACAAATACAACTGTGTGTGTGTGTGTGTGTGTGTGTGTGTGTGTGTGTGTGTGTGTGTGTGTGTGTGTGTGTGTGTGTGGTGTTGGGGGGGGGGTGTAAATTATCTTTGTGAATGTGTACTGTGTAGTGCCACCTCGTGATCATGGAAGAGGATATTCCAATTTCCTGTTTTACAAAGGTTAACGCTGAGGTTAAAGCACTCTTCACATGAATAAATTTGTCCTCCTCCCCTTCTCTCCCCCCCCAAAATAAAACCAACAAAAACCGAGTGGGCTGTGGGAAGGGACATCAGGACAAAAGTGGGGAGGGCAGCGGGATGTGAGGGCAGGGAGGGGTGTGGGGGGGAGGAGGAGTTAAAGCACTTTGCAAGGGTAAATTTATTTTCCTTTCATTCTTCTTCTCACCCAAACTTTTTGGTAAACACACCAACTAATTCGTCCATTAGCGAAGCGATGGGTAGGCTCTGCTGGTGTTTGTATAACGAGGAGTGCTCAGGTGAGCTTATAACCATTTGCCTCTTCACCGCATGTGATGCCAATTGTGGCTACCCAATCATGCTAATAAGACCCAGAACATTTTAGAAGGAAAGCAACTGTGCAGCCAAGATCTTATTTTATTAACCTCCGCCATCTTTGAAGATGGATGGAGGTTACTGTTTTCACCCCTTTTTGTTTGTTTGTTTGTTTGTTTGTTTGTTTGTTTGTGAATAGTATTACAGAAAAACTCCTCGACGGATTTCGACGAAACTTGGTGGGGGGGGTTAGGTATGGTCCAAGGATCATGCCATTAAATTTTGGACTTGTTAGAGTCGAAAATTGTTAGACCCCCCTTCTCTCCCCCCCCAAAAAAAAATTGTTAGGGAATTTATTTTTTTTTTTTGCATTTTTGCATGTTTTAAGTGATTTCCACCCCCCCCAAAAAAATGTTACCCCCCCCAAAAAAATAGAGAATTTTTTTGCATTTCTACATGTTTTAAGTGATTTCCAACCCCCCAAAAAAAATTTAGAGAAAATTTTTTTTTTTTTTGCATTTCTACATGTTTTAAGTGATTTCCAACCCCCCCCCCCCGAAAAAAAAATAATTGTAAGAGAAAAAAAATTTTTGCAACTTTTTTTTCAACAAAATTTCGATTTCTTTTTTTTACATTTCTACATGTTTTAAGTGATTTCAAACCCCCCCAAAAAAAATTGTTAGAGAAAAAAAATTTTTGCAACTTTTTTTTCAACAAAATTTCGATTTCTTTTTTTTGCATTTCTACATGTTTTAAGTGATTTCCAACCCCCCCCCGCACCCCCCCCAAAAAAAAATGTTGGAGAAAAGAACTATAACTCAGCACTGTTGACATATTTAATGAATAAGATATAAGGTTCACTCGAGTGACCCAGCAGTATTGGCGGCGGAGGTTTTGCACTCTCCCGAGTGCTCCCCCTCTAGTTTATTTATTGATTTTTTTCCGAGATTTTGAGGTTGGTGATGTCTGTTTAATTTCATTGCGAATGTTTAAACTAAATGGCAAATGTTTTAATATGTGTTCGTAGGGGGGGGGAGCTTGCATATCCTGTCATTGTGTCAGACTGAAATAAAAATTAAATATTGGGAACTTTTGCTTACGGAAATTTTGCTCCCAATTGTAGGTCAGGTGTCAGGTATTGCACTGACCCAAAAATAGAAGATGAGGCGCTATCGAGTCACGATGGATGAAGATAAGAAAAAACTGGTCAAGAAAAAGGACAGAATGAGAAAACAAGCGAAGAAGAAATCCTTATCTGATGGTGACCTGTTAGCTCTGAACAAAAATAACAGGGATCACATAAGAAAGCATAGAGCTGCCAAGAAGGGAAAAGAAGATAAAAGCTGTGGCCATAGTAATACAAGTCCAGCGAAGCTCAGCAGCTTCAGCCCTCCACAGTCTCTGGGCAAAGCCAAAAAAATGTGTTCCTTCACAGTTGCCACAGTCACCAACAAAGAGAAAGACAGTAATGGCCTGCTTGGCAAATGAGGTGGGTTTATCTGTGCAGCCACCTTCAAAGAAAGCTAATAGCGACTAGTGTAATCAACTCCACCGCTGTGCAGAAGGTTGATGTTGTGGCTTTTACGTCAATCGTTCTTGGATGTACCCAGGTCAAAAAGATGTCGTCACTCAGCAGGACAAAACCATGGGAAAGAAGCAGAAACTCCAAAAAACACGACATGTTAACTACCCTTGCTGAAGCCCATGCTACTTCAGTTGAGGAGAACCCTGACTAAGATTTCAGTCAATAACTTCTTTGCATTGCAGTCATCTCAAGTTCAGCTCCAAAAAGATATACCACATGACTCATGCCTTTGCAAGTATCATGAAAATGTGAAACTCTTGCTTTGCTCCCTTTCCAAAGGTTGTTTGGAAATGCCCATCGGCCACCATGAGTTCATTTTTTTGCATTACGTGTGACCAGGAACATGAACAATGTATGGATGGTACATGTCATATATACCCTGGAATGCAGGTTTTTTTGTGCTTCCTGGGGCCATGGCCCAATCATCAGTGGAGGTGGTATCAGTGGCAAGTTCAATATGGCAAAACTGCAAAGTTTGCATTTTCAGGAACTATAGCAACCTACATGGATGAACTGGAGAGCAAAGTACCTAAATCTTTCCAGCATACTTACCAGAGTCTGTGAAACATGATCCAAACAGAATTGGAATTGAAGTTGATTTTGCAGAGACCGACATGACTAAAGTTCAGAATGAGATGCAGTAAGCTTACTGGACCGACAGCACAGTGATGCTGTTCACAGTGTGTGCGCGGGAGCAAGGTGTCACCCATTCAATGGTCATCGTTTCAGATCACCTCTCTCATGACAACTGTGCTGCCCACACATTCTTCACGTTGGCCCTGGACAAGCTGAAAGAAATGCTCCAAAAGTCATTCAGGTCCGTGGTTGTCCATTCAGATGGAACAGCGAGCCAACTATTCAGATGGAGCTACCAACTCTGCAGCCTCATTCATTTCAATTGTGATCAAGAATGGAGCTTTTTCACAACTAGCCATGGGAATGGGTCTGTGGATGGAATTAGGGGAGAAACAAAGATTGAGGTCCTCAGTGGGAAAGGTGATGTCAACACCAGTACCCAATTTTGCAGAAGTGGCATCACAAGTCTGCGGTAAAACTGTCATTATCCATTTTTCTTCAGAGAAAGCGAGCAGTGTGATCCAGCAGTTAAATCAACAATGGCATTGTGTTGATGGCATAAAAAAATATCCAGCAAGTGCACATGGTGGTGGTTGTGGCACCAACCATTATTGATATACAGCCACGTGCCAAATCTTTGATCTCCCACCATCACTTATTCAGGAAAGATGCAGCTTGTAAGGCTACTCCTCCATGTTCCCTCAACAGTATCAGCTCAAAAGCCCACCTCTGTGCCTGTGCAACCACCAGCATTAGTGACGCAAGAAAGACATGAACTGCAAATCACTCCTGGAAAATGGGAAGTTTTCACTTATTCTGTGAAAAGACTGTTAAACGGTTCATTGGCCAGACAATGTCAGCAGATGCCAATCGAGTCATAGTAGTCAAGATCCTTTAGCCAAAAGGAGGTAAATTTGTGTGGCCCAACTCTGAGATGCAGACACTGTCAGCAGGTCTTCGGTGGCTGCTATTTCCGCCAGTGCCCCAAATGCACAGACGTAGAAGTTTGACTCTCCTCGTGGATTTTGGCCTATTACAAGCTCGAAACATGCTGACCAGCTTAATCGTGTTTGCTTGCATTCAACCATGTATAAATTGGTGCATTTTTCAAATAGTTGCTACAACACAAAAATTTCATTTGAACTACCAAATCCCCCAAAAAATTGCTTGTTTCACGCATTTCCAAATGTTAATTGCATAAACAAAGTTTCATTAAAAAAATGATAATTAATGTGCCCATGATTGCATTTCTTGGTATTTGACATTTTAACCCTGCCCCGCTGGGGGCAGGACCAAAAATGATGCTGCTCTTGCACCTTTTTGCCATGTGGTGATCACCAACTATCAAGTTTGGTGTTTTTCTGCCCAATTGTTTAGGAGGAGATAGCATGATGGATGGACAGACGAATAGACAGACGGATGGAGCCGATGACAATATCCCCCCCATTTGTTTCAAAAAAGCATGGGGATAATAAATACGAGTCCAGTATTACTGTATTATATTGGCAATACCACAAAAATTTTTTTAATGTATGGGTGAGATGAGGTTGATGACAAATATCTGTCTGATTCGTAATTCCGTTACCGTGGAATCGCCATTTTGATGATGTTTGGCATGAAGGTTTTAAAAAAAATGTTTTACCATTTTTAGCTCGCCTGTTCGAAGAACGGAGAGCTATAGCGATACCCCCGGCGTGAGCGTCAGCGTGAAAATGTTAAAGTTTTTGGTGCAACTTATTTTTTCCTTTCTAATGTTTTTATCTACCACACCATTTTTTATACGCCCAATATATATATATATATATATATATATATATATATATATATATTTATATATATATATATATATATATATATATATATATATATATATATATATATATATATATATATATATGGGGGCGTATTATGTGATACCGGTCGTCTGTCTGTCTGTCCGTCCGTCCGTCCCTGTCCGCACTCTAACTTCAAAAGTTTTCAACTTTCACATTTCATATTTGGTACATAGGTACAGACTGTGGAGACTGTCGTGACACGTTCGTCATCTAAAGTGTTTGCCATGGCAACCAGGATGCTGTTTTCCATCCGTTCCTGTCCGCACTCTAACTCCCAAAGTTTTCAACTTTCACGTTTCATACTTGGTACATAGGTATAGACTGTGGAGACGGTGTGTCGCGACATACGTTCGTCATCTAAAGTGGTTGCCATGGCAACCAGGATGCTGTTTTCCATGTAGTAGCACAATTCTGTATATACCTTCTTGTTCGGGCATATATTGTGCTCACTTGCGCTCTTGTTACTGATTACAATATACAAATACATATATTGCTTTAAAATTATTTGGATCAGACTTCACTGCAATGCTTTATAAAAAAATATTAATTATTAGACGAGTCTTTTAAAAACGATAAATGTATAAACAGGCGAGCATTGGGTGGCTTTGACACTAACTCTCTGGTTATAAGTTTAAGGGTACAATCCCTGAAAGAAAAACAGTTTGTGTGAGGTATGTCAGGTTGACCTAATTTGTTTTGTTCACCAACTGAAAATGGAGAAAAATCATCATGCTCTTGATCACATGATTTGGCAGAGAAGCACATGATCAGCTTCTTGACCTCCTTTCCTGGTGCAGATTGAAAGTTATCTCAATGGAGTTTTCTGGAGGGAAAGCAAATTCGCCAGCCTCCTTCGATATCCACAGCTTTTGTTACAGAAGACCATCACGCATTTTGAAGACTCTGCCAATGAAATGGTCCGAGAAGCTGTTGGCGACTTTCTCATTGGATGTGCCATTCGGTAACACTGGATTACACTTCCAATAGATACGCTTGTGCATGGTCTTTTGGTCAGATGCACAGCTCGTCACAGCAGATGATCTCTCTGATTTCTACAGAAGATTGATGTGACATTGATTCTGGTACTCAACTCATTTTCCCCTCCTCCCTCAAAAATGTAAACAAAATATCTCTCCTTCACCTTCTTTATCATCAGGTCAGGCCAGATTAGATCTGTGACTTGTTTACAGGTACCATGTAAACCTGTACTAACCTGTTTCATGGTCGGGTTGTCGGCGACTAAACTGTCTCCCCCACCAGGTTTCCTTGTGAGGAGGGTGTTTGGATATGGACACCCAGCAGGATTAAAAACAAAACCTGTCAAATGGTGGAGGAGCTCCTTGTGAGCCAAAGGCCATCCATATCTAGTGCCCAACTGTGTCTGCGGATGTCCTCCTGCAGTTGGGTTACTTTTATTAGGAGGTTTGTGGCAGAATTTGCACTCCAGCCACCATAAAACCCTTCACTCCGCAAAACACAAGAAAAATGCAAAGAAAATTGAAAATCCACTCTGTGGGAGTACCACCTGTGCAGCTGCCCTCTGCAGGGCAGCTCGCCAGATGACGGGATTGGGGCAAAGCCTTCCGGACCCCCACTCTTTGATGATGGGAGGAAAACCATGGGGTAACCTTCCCGGGACAGATTGCGGTAGTGTGTTGGGGTGGTGCTGAGGTGTCCTCCACCAGACGGCGTTCTCCTTGGATGAACATGAGGGGGTCCCATGGAGTGGGTGTCTGGAATGTCCCATCCCTAAGAGAGGACGATCACATAGTCTGTTATCATCTGAGCTCAAGCATTTGAACATTGGTATTGCAGAACTCTCTGAGGTTCAGAGACCGGATAATGGCGAGATCATGGCGGGAGGTTACACCTACAATTGGTCTGGTCGCTCTGATGGTTACCATACCCAAGGAGTTGCTGTAGATGTGTCCAATAATCTGACTCCAATGATAATTGAGGTAACACCGGCCAACGAGCGTATTATGAGAGAAAGGATTCATCACTCCTTGAGTGTCATTTCCCTGGTCTCTGTTTATGCTCTGATAGAGGCGAGTGATCTCACCATGAAGGACGCATTCTATGCCACACTCGAGTCTGTGGTTGATCAGTGCCCCAGGCAAGATACCCTTCAAGTCTTGGGGGATTTCAATGCATCAACTGGAACTGATAGGGATGGTTATGAGACATGTTGGTCCCCATGGGTCTGGAACTGTGAACCAGAATAGCACTAAGTTCCTTGACTTTTGCAAGTAGTCATGGACAGAGGGTGGCTGGTTCATGGTTTCTGCACCCACAGACTCATCGTTGGACTTGCTCTTCTAACGCGAGTGGTGTGGCAAAGGAGATTGACCATGTGCTTGTTGATGGTCGCTGGAGGATGATCCAGAACTGCAGGGTCTACCAGACTGCTCAGTTCCTCAATACCGACCACAGGCTTGTGGTAGCAACTCTGAAGTTGCAACTTAAATCTGGGAGAATGGTACCATCCCAGCCTTGGCTGGATGTTGGCAAGCTCATGGATGAGAGAGTAGTTGAGAAGTTTGCGAACAGGCGGAGTGGGGTTTTGGGAGGTCGAGGTGCTTTCGGGAACCCTGAAGAGTTGTGGAGTGCCTTCAAGACCACCATCTTTGATGTTGCCGGTGGATGTCTTGGAACTCACCAGAGGGTGAAGAAGTATTTTGTCTCTCATGGGACACTGGATACCGTTGATCAGAGTCGCAGGACCAGGCTGAATGTCAGAGCTGAGCTGTTCAGGGAGTTGACACATAAAACTGGACGTGCGCTGAGTGTGGACAAAGTCGATGTGTGAGGGGTGAGAACATCACCTGTGGTCAAGTGATTCTTGTCCTGCTTCCAGTGGAATTCACACATTGCGTTCCTCCAAGCCCGTCCCTCGGTGAACTGCAGTTAGAGCCGAGAGTGGTGGGCTCTTGACAGAGGCTGTGGTGAACTTGTTGAAATGGGGTATGGCTCCTGGGATCTGTGGCATCCATACTGAACTTCTCAAGGTTGGTGGAAATGCTGTACTTGTGTCATTGCCTGTGTTCCAGGCAGAGCAGAGAACTACATGCATCATCCCAGCTGACTGAAAGAGGGGCCTTGTTGTCCCTCTCTGGAAAGGGAAGGGTGATCACCAAGACTGCAACAACGACCGAGGGGTGACGCTGCTCTCGGTGCCGGGTCAGGCCTTTACTCGGATAATTCTTGATAGGATTTGCCACCATCTGCTTGAGCGCCAGCGCCTAGAGCAGTCAGGCTTTACACTAAAGAGGTCAACGATTGACCGTATCCTCATTGTTATAGTTGTTACTATAATTATAGTTAGACAGTTGTTACTGGAGTTTGTCAGGGGTATGTACTGGACCCCACACTTTTCAGCACTTATATGGACTGGATTCTGGGGAGGATGTTGGAGAGATCAAGCTGTGGTGCATCATTTGGGAATATCAAGATCTCTGACCTTGATTTTGCAGATGATGCAGTCATCTTTGCCGAGACTGGATATCCTTTTGGGGGCCCTCGAGGTGCTGAATGAGGGTTCGGAGCCACTGGGATTATGGGTTTCCTGGGTCAAAACTAAGATCCAGTCTTTCAATGACATCTTGTCTGTACCTGTTTATGGTGAGGATGTAGAGGTCACGGAGAGATTCACTTACCTTGGTGGTGATATTCATATCTCCGCTGGCTGTGAGCCAGAGGTAAACAGATGTCTGGGTCAGGCCTGGGGAGTCATGGATTCACTGGATTATGGGGTGTGGTGCTGTTGGTACCTGTGCAGGAAGATGGAAATCCAAGTCTTGAGGTCCTTGGTGCTTCCAGTCTTGCTCTATGGATGTGAGACTTGGACTCTGACCAGGGATCTGAGATGGAGACTTGATTCCTTTGGTACCAGGTCTCTTCGGAGAATCCTTGGCTATCGCTGGTCAGACTTTGTGTCCAACGAGCGGTTGCTGAGAGAGACTCAAATGACATTTGTTACCTGCATAGTCTGTGAGTGTCAGCTGCGGCTACATGGACATGTGACTTGTTTTCCTGATGCTAACCCTGCTCACCAAATTCTCTCAGCGAGGGAGCCTCACAAGTGGAGGATGCCAACGAGCCAACCACGTGCCTCGTGGTTGATCGACATCTCAAGGAGATGGGGATGGGCCAGGCATCTATCTGGGGGATGGCCATACGGAGGCTCTTGGAGTGCCGGCGGAAAGTGGACGCAGTGATGCGCTGCTCCGGCGCATGCTCCCATACCTGACCTTACCTAACCTGACCTGACCTTCATCCAGAAAAAAACAAACATTCAGGAAAAAAATCCCAACGACCAACAGCAACAACATCAGAAAGAATAAAAAAACTTTTTTCGAAAACACTCAATTTCCTGTACCTTCCTTGCAACATCCCCACATTTAATGAAACATTTCTCTTCTTCAAAAACTCTTCACAATATTAAAAAAAATATATTTTATAACGCTTCCAAAATGTATCTTAAAATGCCTTGCTCCCCTTATTACTCCATCATTAACAACCCTTCATTCTTCCTTTTCTCTTTGACAAGCTTACTTCCCAAAACCTCACTCCAAAACGCTTAGTTCATTCAGCTTCCTCTTTCACTTGCAGCCGAATTTTCCTCCATGCCTTCTACCAAAAACACTCTCACCGCCACCCGACCTATGATACCTGTCACAGGTTATCCAGTCTGGGAATCCTGAGGCATCGATTTTGCAAAGAGTGTGTGCACATGACAAAAATTTCCCCTCACGTCCATTCATGGTGTCAAACCCCTCCATGCCAGTACCATCCCCACTTCTGCCCCCCTCTCCCCTAATCCTGTCCTCTCTCAACTACAACCTTATCATTGCCCCTCTCAGCTTCCCCCCTCTGAGTCATGCTTTATATTAAAAAAAAACTCCATTTCTCACTCTCCATGTACTGCTCTTGCACCTCCCAAACCCCAGAAATACCTCTGCCTGCAACTTACCCTCTGTTCTCACCTCATGTTTCTCTATGTGTTTTACCGTCCTCCCAACAATAATGACTCCAAAAACATATATACATATACATATACATATACATATACATATACATATACATATACATATACATATACATATACATATACATATACATATACATATATATATATATATATATATATATATATATATATATATATATATATATATATATATATATATATATATATATATATATATATATATATATATATATATATCTCTTTCTCATATGTGGTGACTTCAGTTGTCACCATGCTAATTGGCTGGGTGTTGGTACTTCTCTCACCAGCCATGGCACTTCTGCAAAGGACTTCTGTGACTTCATGGGACTGACTCAATCTGTGAACTTTCCTACCCAGATTGATCCCAATGGAAAATCTTCCCTCTTGGATTTGGTGAGGTCCAACTTCCCCACCAATGTATCTTGCTCGTCATCTAATCATGTGCTTGTGAAGGGGTCAACATCTCTCTGGCCATTCTCGGGGAACAGCCTTTGCGCAGGCGAGTCTGGCAGGTCACTCAAGTAAACTGGCAGGGAATGCGAGCAGCCATCACACTTCAAGACTGGTCTCCTTTATCTACCGCCACTAATATTAATTCAGCCTGGGAATTCTTCCACTGAAACCTGCTCTCTCTTATGCACCGATTAATCCCATCTCTTCTTCAGTTATCTTACCCATCCTCCCACTCTGAGTATTCTGAATCCTGTTGTGAGGCTGTTGCTTTAAAACAACTTGCATTCTCCTCCTAGAAGGCAAATCCAAGCGAAGACAACCTCAGATCACTCCACAAAGTCCACAAAAGTTTGTGTCAACTCTCAGGAGAGCCAGAAACATCATCTGTCCAATCTCAGGAATGAGCTTTCAAACTTGTCTCCCTCCTCTAAAACTCTGTGGCCCCTTGTCAAGTTTGTCTCTGGTGTATGCTCTCCTTCCATCCCTTCCCTCACTTCAAATGGCACCACAGCCGACTCCGCTCATGAGAAGGCCGAATGCATCAATTCTGTGTTTGCTTCACAATCTTGTATCCCTAATCTCTCTCTTCTCTCTCCTCTCTCTCTCTACCCCCCCCCCTTTCCCAATTGTAGCCAACTTCTCCTGAATTCTGTTTTTTTTTCACCTGAAAATGTGGAAAAGTTTCTGGCAACCCTCGACTCTGACTCTGCAACTGGACTCAACGGCATCAGCTCATGTGTCCTAAAAACCTGCTCTGCTGCTCTTGCACTACCTCTTTCTGCCTTCTCACTCTGTCATTTACCATCGGTCATCTTCCATCTGCAGGGAAATCAGCCAACATCATAGTATTACATTAAAAAGGTGCAAAAACGGATCCCCTTCACTACAGACCAATTAGCCCCCTTCCAGTCATCAGCAAGGTCATAAAATCCATCATTGCAGTTGACATAAAATCCTTCCTTTTCTCCAAAAGACTCATCTCAGATCATCAATTCAAATTCAGATCTGGTCACTCTACCTTGGACATGCTGCTTTGACTCTCCTAACAATGGATGGAAGCCCTCAATGTCAGACATGTGAGTAGGGCCATCTCTCTTGACATATCGAGCTTTTGATACATCCTGGCATCCTGTCCTGCTCTCAAAACTGTCTGCCTATGGAATCCAAGGCCAACTCCATTCTTGAATTCCTGACTTCCTTCACTCTCGTAGCCGACGTGTGGCACTGAACGGAACCCTTTCATCTTCTCTCCTTGTTAACCCTCGAGAGCCCACAAAATGTTCTGGGTGAACAAAAAAATAACCCCTGGGGCTCTAGAGGGTTAAAGCTGGAGTACCACTTGGCAGTGCTCTCGGCCCCATCTTATTCCCAGTATTCATCAATGATCTCACTGACTCTGGAAAATGCACTTTATCTCTTTGCTGATGACTCCACTCTCTTCTGTGACATCCCTCATCCCTCTGACAGACAAACAGGCAGCAGCCTCTTCCCTCTCCTCAGACCTTGACAAAATCACAAGCTGGTCAAACACTCGGAATATGTTTTTCAATCCGGAGAAATCCCTCACACTCGCTCTCTCTCCAAAATGACCGTTCCACAAACCCTCCCAACGACTTTCTCACCAACCCTCTCGAAGAGGTGCAGTCACTAAAACTCTTGGGTCGCTCTTGGGCAAGCCAAATTTCAAAGTTAGCCTCCAAAGCCAGATGCTGACTGGGCATCCTCCATCATGAAAAGTCCTTCCTTGGCAAACCTGAGCTCATGTCCACCTCCAAGGATTTCATCCGCAGCTCAATGGAGTACTGCTCTCCCCTCTAGGCTGGCTCCCCTGCCTCACATCTTTCTCAGCTTGATGCCATGGAAACAAAGGCCTTCAATACCATTTGAATGTCTCGTGATGAAGGTGAGTCTATCACTTCGCCATCACCGACAGGTAGGTGTTCACTCTGTCATCTTCCACCTCATTTCTCAACTTGCACCCTCTGCCCTCTCCGTGCTTTGCCCCTCCCCAGGTATCTGCAGGGCGCACACAGTCCACCAGCAACTCTCTCCTCATGAAACTTCCTAAATCCAGAATCACTGCTGACCTCCACTCATTTATTCCTATTTTTTTTGTCCCACCTGTGGAACCACCTTCCATACTCTCTTCAATCTCATTCTTCCTTCCAGGTCTTCAAGACAGCTGTTCAGCACCATCTCAAGTCATCCCTCATCCAAAATCATGATATTTTCGACACCCGGTAAACCACCCCCCCACTCCACCCCTCATCCTTCCCAAAAATTTGCTTATGTATCAATATTGTCCACTCTTTGCGTTTTCCCTTACTCCTCGTCATTTCCTGCATCCCTTGTTTGTCCGTCACCATCTACATTCTCCCTCCGCCCTGCTGTTGATGTTTCCCATTTCTCCCGCTGTTCCCTTTGTTGTGTCATCACTCTTCCATGAGCCTAGACCATGTTTTTTATTTTTAAATAACTTCACGTTTGGTGCACTTCAAGTTTGGATCTTCTCCACTTTCTCTCCATTATACGGCTTTGCTGCCCAATTGCTTTGCTGTTGCTTTGCTGCCCAAATTTAATTCTTATACCACAGTGAGTTTGCTGTCAGAATAATATGTCATATCTTTTTTGACAGGGTAACCAGGTAAAACTCACGCAACTTGGGCACGGTTGGGGATGGATGGATGGATCGAAGGAATGAGGCCAGAAGTGGGTGGAGTGAGGCATTCGAAAAAAAAAAATCGGTGTACTAGCCAGTCTGCAGTGGGTGAGAATCAAACCCATTAACCAGGCCTCCTGCTGAGTAAGTTGAAAAGCCCTGGACCTAACCTTCTCAGGGCAAGAATATGAGAAGCTGTTTCAACAGCCCAATTGAAGGCGGGGGGGGGGGGAGGGGGGACTAGGATGGCCTTCCATAGAGGCATGCAGACTCTCCTATTAGCTGTCATGCCTGGGTTTGAATCTCCCAGTTAGAAACTGTCATCCTGCTGTCTCGCAAGCAGAGTGAGACATCAATGTGTGTGCCATCCCTTGGATGGATGTTAAACTGGGCGTCCCGTCTGCCAGCATTAGTTGGTGGACGTTGAAGATCCCACGGTGTCCTTCGCAAAGAGTCTGTGAGCTATCGCCGGCACTCTGGCCAAATTCCAAGTTTCTTGCCTTAACCTACGGGGGGGGGAGGTGGGGGTGATACCTTAGCAGCACAGCCACACTCCTGGCTAACAATGGTACTTTCAGCCATGCGCTGCATACGAAAGACGAAGAAGAACAGCCCATTGTGGGGATCATACTCCATGTATGGCTTTTCTCTCCCCTATTTGGGCTGGTGTTCCATGTACCATATGAATCAGGCATTCAAATTTAAGTCCTTGTACACTATAATGAGCTGCGCACATCATGTGATGGATTTTGCTTTGCGGAGCATATCCAGACACAACGACTGGCCTTCAAGTCCATTGTGGGGAGACATTGTCCATTAAAGGCAGGTTACGGCTAATAATGAAGCTCTAGAAAATAAAGCCCTTGACCTTTTGATATTTTTCCGGGTAAGGAGTTGTGGTTGGGGGGAGTACATCAGTGGTCCCAGCAGCTTGCAAGCTACTCAGAATTGAGGGTGACATGAGAGGGTGGTGCACAGCTTGCTTTGAAGCCCTGGAGGTAAGAGTGAGACCAAACAGCCTTTGGATGGGAGAAGCGAGGAATAAAAGAGTTGAGGTGTGCACCGTGCAGTCATCCTAGATTTTCAAAGCCTAACTGGAAGGGGGATAGTGGAAGAACGCATGCATCCTGGAGTAGATTGGGAGGGTTGGGGGACTGATTGAGCAGAGGGAGTAATATTGAAGAAGAGACGGTCAAAAGAAAAGAGAGATGATCTGCTTGCCTGTGGTGTGAAAGCAACAGGCTTCATGCCTCAGCCTCATCATGGGAGATTCCAATAATTCTGAAAGCTTTCGATTCCACAGAACCCAGGAGGGACAGATGAGATGCTGTGGCACCAGCCCATTGTGAATAGCAACACTCCATTGCTGTACAAACAAAGGGCTTTAGGCTGAGTGGCTCTGATTTTCCATTTAATGACTTGTATTGACGGAGGATGTCTGTGGCTGGCTTTGGAGCTTTGCTGTGTGGTCAGCCCAGGAAAGGTCATGGCTGATGCTAAGGCCGAGAAGTTCAATGCCTAGAAGATTGAAATATGAAATGGGAGGGTTCATTTGATGATCCTCCCAGAGCGATGGGGTGAGACTGTGAGAATTTCTGGTGTTGAAGAACATGTTCCATTTATCAGACCAGTGTCTAATGATTTCCAGATCAGCAGAGAGATAAGTAGCTGCTGTCTGCAGATAGCAGAGGGATTGGGGTATTGTACGACAGTGTGGAGTCATCTACAAAAAGGAAGAAAAGTTTTTTTTCCCCCCCGAGCATCAGAGAGGTCTTTTATGTCGAGTAGATAAGGAACAAGACTGGGCCCAAAACACTGCTTTAGGGAACTCCACTTTCTTGTATATCTCTGAAATAAAGGAGTTTCTGGTCTATCCTTTTTGCTTTTGTTATCTTATGTCTTTAACATTTCCGCCTTTTACATGCTCAGCTTGCTCGTTGTTTCTGTCAAGCCCGATATTGTGCAAGTTTATAATGACTGATGATAATCGTAACTATCGTGGTTCTTAACCTTGACTTCCATTATGAAAATTCAATATCTATTCACTGTGAACCTAAAAGCTTTGTTTTCCGATTCAGGAAGTGTTGAGAACTGACTTTGATTTGTCTTGGTCATCTTCACAGGGGCAGAGATGGAACTCCTCATCAAGTTCCCTTGCACTACGTGCTCTCACAGCTTCGCCACCAAGGCCGGTTTGAAGATTCACATGAAGAGGCACCGACCCGGTGCCAGTGATAAAAAGTACAAATGCCCCGATTGTCCTTTCAAGACGCAAAATAAGACCAACTTCACGACGCATACTCGGATCCACACGGGAGAGAGACCGTTTACCTGTCTCGTATGTGAAAAGGCATTCAATCAGTCAGCGGCTTGTCAAGCGCACATGCGAATTCACACCGGGGAGCGCCCGTATGTTTGCACCGTTTGTGGTAAGGCGTTCGTCGAGTTATCTCAGTGTCAGGTACACATGCGGATTCACACCGGAGAGCGACCGCACATCTGCAATGTTTGCGCAAAGAGCTTTTCGGATCGATCGACTTTGAAAAGGCACTTGACCACACACACGGGCGAGATGCCGTATATATGCAGCGTGTGCAGCAAGGCGTTCAGTCAGTCATCGAGCTGTAAGAAACACATGAGAATTCACACCGGAGAGCGCCCGTACACATGCACAGTATGCACGAAGAGCTTCTCCGTTTCGTCGACCCTCCGACAGCACATGCGGATCCACACGGGGGAAAAACCGTATTCCTGTAGTGTGTGTGGCAAGGCATTCGTTCAGGCGGCGAGCTATCATAGGCATATCAAAATTCACATGAGGTAATGGCCACTCAGTTGTATCAGAGTGCGACAGGAGATTTCTTTTTGTATTAATAATATAGGTGCATGGAAGGTGGACGTGATGGATTGTGGAAAGGCAACTTTCTGAATGTGGAGCATTAGGCAGACCCAACAAGCTCTGGAATGAAGGAAAGGGAAGAGGAGGCTCGAGAGGTAAAGAAAGATGGAAGCCTGTAAGTTGGAGAGATTAATTTGGGGAGGGTTAATGGGGGCAGAAAATATTACAGGTAGTACATGAATATCTAGGCATAAACTTTTCCGCCATTACCTTTTCTGTTATTATTGGACATGATGTACCTCCCTTTGTAAATGTCATCTCTTAGATTTTTAGTTGTTTACTGTTGTTTTGTTTTCTTTGAAATAAAGAATGCGCACAGCGCGGTAAAGAAATTGCTTCAGTCTTTCCTTGTCAGTCGGCATTGAATTATTTCAGTCTATCTGCCTTTCAGTCAAAAATTTTTTTTTTAATAATTCCAAACAGGAAACTTGGTTTTTTTTAGTCTCATTAAGGACACAAACAACAGGCATGAAGAACTAATTTAGCTTGTTAAATAAGGTGATGTGAAAGACAGCGTATCCCAAATGCATCAATGGTGTTAAACTTCCAATTCAATGTTTCTTTGTTTTCCCCTCCGCCCTTTAAAACTTATTTTGTTTCAGTTGAATTATATATTGTTACGGTCTGGGTTGGAGGTTCGCCATGAGGGGAAGTACTCGAGTTCCTCCCGAACTCCTGGTCCTAAGGCCACCAATCAAGGATAACTCCACGGCCCGGTGAGTTGTAAGGCAACCACGAATGCCGATTGGTACTGCCAATGTTGGCGGGGTCTCACAACTTTGCGTGGTTACCTTACCTTTGTACGGCCGCACCAAGCAAGTTCCATGCCCTCAACGCACACCCAGATTACTGCCAAGCGATACTGTGAGTGTGCACTGGCTAACGAGCAAATCACGTGAGGTAGAACTTCCCGGCTAACACTACATGTGGACTATGCTGGATCAATGGAGGAAAGGACGCGATGAACTGGGTACATTCACAAAAATAGCACCACCTGTCTTGAAGCTCACCTGGATCAGGAGCAACGGTCACTCAACCCCCACAGACCCCCGCAGACCCTGATTTTTTTTTTTTAAATTCCATGAACAAACTTTGGCACATCACGGGTGATGAAAGTTGTGGTCAAGTTTCATCGAAATCATGTGCAGTTTCAGAGGAGAGCAAATGCCTATTTTGGGGGTTTAAACCCCCCACAGACCCTCCTAGACCATGATTTTGTTTTTTTTAATGCCGTGAACAAATTTGGTACATCATGGGTGATGAAGGTTGTGGTCAAGTTTCATTGAAATCATGTGTGTAATTTCAGAGAAGAGGAAAAACATCTATTTTGGGTGTGGTTAACCCCCCCCCACCCCACCCTGTAGACCCACATAATGAGTACAGATTTTGATGCGGTGAACACATCTTCGTTCAGCATTAGATATGAAGCTTGTGGCCAAGTTTCATCAAAATTGTGTGTTTGGTTCAAGCGATAATGATTTAAGTGTTTCCTGACTGACTCACTTTACTCACTTATGGACACTGCTTGATTGCATGAGCTAGTTGTCCAGTGGTCACATCGTTGTTCAATGGGTAACCAGCCCAGTACATGCACCAACCAGAGCCAAACTGTGGGACCGGCACAATCACCTTTTCTACCTTTCACCTGCACGAGAACGGTGACCACATCGGTTTTGCACGTGCTGAACCTTCCTCACCGGGCTGCAGAGGCGTTAACTCGATAAAGAACCTCACGGTGCCCGTTCGGCCCGTAGCTAGTATTTCCATCTTGCTCTTCTGGTCCATCTACTGTGGTGTGTTTGAGAGCCCATGAAGGATTCGTTTATTTTAGGCTCTTCCTTCCATACGAAACCTGGAGCGCGTATTTCGGCAATTGTGAATCAGTTTGTATATGAAATGCTTGTATGTTCCCTGTTCTCCCTCCCCCTTTTCTTGAATACACACATGAATTAAACTCGGTCTCCTTTGTTTTTTTGAGTCACCATGATCGCAAAGCCGTACAGTCTTAAGGTGTTCCATTATCAATCAGCTTGCTATCGCTTTGCATGCCAGCCATTCCTTATCAACCGTTTTGTTGGAGTGCTTGCTTGAGTGGTTAAGCCGCTTATTCTACATTTCCAGCAGCCATGTCTGCGAACCCAAAGCTGTGTCGTCATCCTCTGTCGTTTCTCCTTGAAGTATTGGTTTACAGTTGGTATCTTTTTTAACAAAACAACTCCTTTAGCCTCCTTTGTTTGTGTCACCTTTCTCTTTGAGCTCCCACTTTAGGTACCGCTGATCTAATGGAAACTACAATATGACAAATGACGCTGCATGTCATTTGCATATTGGAACATGAGTTTGTAAAAAATAACAAATTCCCGACAGACTTGCGATTGTTACGCTGCGCTCATGAAGCGAAAAGTGTGGTTAAGCGATTGTAAACGTACGTCGTACATGCCCGCGTTTTCTTGAGTGGACATCGAAAACCGTTCAGCAGAAGAAATTGAAACTTTACCAAAGGACCGTGTGATATAGTGATCACTTTTGAGGTCAACATATGCCAGAGGTCAACATCGGCCAATTTTCTGAAATCCTCAATTTTCGTCCTATCGACGAGAAATTTGAAGAGGATTTGCATATCTGATCACTGAATACCACCAACTGTTTTTGAGGTCAACCTCGACCAAAAGATCAACATAGGCCAAATTTTCTAAAATTGTCAATTTTCATCCGACCGAGTTGAAATTTGAACGGGATTTTCACATCCAAATCCATTGGGACCACACTCTGTACAGAGCGTCGGTGCTGCCGAAGCAGTCTTCTGGGCTATTGGGCACAATCCTGGACAGTTCGCCACTCCGACACAGGATACTTGAATGGCTCAATCATCCCAGCAAGCTGGTACTCATTTTGCCGATGACAGGCTGAGTCAACCCCACCTGGTATTAATTCAACAGCCAAGTAGGATTTGAACTCAGGACCCTAGGATCCCAAGCCCACCCATCCATCCATCCATTGGGACCATACTCTCTGCAGAGCATTGATGCTGCCGAAGCAGTCTCCTTGGCTATTGGACACAATCCTGGACTGGTCACCACTTCGACACAGGATACCAGCAAGCTGGCACTCATTTTGCCGACCTCAGAAAGGTGACAGGCTGAGTCAACCCCACCTGGTATTAATTCAACAGCCAAGCAGGATTTGAACTCAAGATCTGAGGATCCCAAGCCCACCACCCTAACCATTAACCACCAGGCATATTTTCATATCATTTCACTTCATTCAACCAAAAATTATTTTTGAGGTCAACATCGGCCAAAAGGTCAACAAAGGCAAAACTTCTTAAAGTCATTTTTTTTGTCCGATTGACTTGAAATTTGAAGAGGATTTGCACATCAGGTCATTCCATTCAACTACCAATTATTTTTGAGGTCAAAATGTCAACATCGGCCTGATTTCTAAAATTGGCAGATAGGGTTAAAGACTAAATATATCACGATATCTCAAGAAGTTGTGGACGAGTTGGTTAGGTGACAAAAGAGTTGGCTCGCACAAAGTCCTTCTCAAGACTGCACGGGGTATGTATTCTATGAATACCATCTAGTTTCGTTAATTAGTTTACATACATTACGAAAAAATAAAAATAGCGTTACGGAGTTTTTAAAAGGCCCCATATTGTTGTTAAACATCCGTGACCATGTGACGAATCAGCTCGTTCGAATATAACTGTGGCGGAGGCTGACATGGATGAGAGGTGTGAGTCAATGCTTTAAATGCGTGTTTCCCAATCGGCCCGTGACCTTGTGACGAATCAGCTCATTCGAATATAACCGTGGCGGAGGCTGACATGGATGAGAGCTGTGAGTCAGTGCTTTAATAGCACTGTAAATGCGTGTTTCCCAATCGGCCCATGACCGGATTTTGTCGCAGGTGTATGACCACAGTGTGGTCATTCTTTTTCAATAAATAATTGTACTACATCAAGTATCGTTTTCGAACCTCCAACGAGACTCGACGGTCATGCAGTGCTCGAGTACAGAGAACGCCGCAACAGTATGAAGCCGAAACCAGGCCCGAAATACCCCGAACGGTAACTTGTAACTGGAGACATAATATTGTTGTGGGCTGGGGGTTGGTGGCGAGGAATGACTGCAAGATAGAGCAGTAGGGCCGTTTCCCACCGAACACCCGGAATCGAAGGTTGTCACCCCGGATAACTCCGGAGTCAACGGGTCGCTTAAAGGACCGTAGTCGCCAATATTTAGACGGCGTGAGGTTGGGTCCACTTGTCTATTCCAATTTACCTAAGTACTCACGCCATCCAACTACCGTGGAAGCCACACCCTCAGCTGGCTTTGTCCGAATGGAGTCGCTGTTACCGACTCGGATCCGGCGTAACCGAGCGGAAATTACCAAAGTCGCGCCGGTCCAAATATCTATTTACAGCACAAGCGGCCTCTCTAACTCTCAAGCCCGGACCGTGCTGGGTCAATGGTAGAAACGACAGGCAACGAACTGGAACATTTAACAGGGGTTTCTTTACAATAATCGGGAAGGGAGACACAGAGTAAACTTAATCACGACTATACAGGCAATGTACAATGAGCACTCAACACTTATACAATTTCTACTTACAGGACGGCGCCACCACACACACACACACACACACACACACACACACACACACACACACACACACACACACACACACACACACACACACACACACACACACACACACACACACACCAAAAGAAAATGGACCCGGATTGTCTTTATTTCGACCCTCGCAGCCAAGGGGGATAGACAGGCTGGAGGTCAGAGTTTGGTCGGTACCTGGCCGCCTCGTGCGGTTTGGCCCACGACTGCAGGTGTGAAACTCAGGGTCGTCGGCGAGCCCAGACACGGAATATCGGGGTCCATGTGGGGGCCAGGGTCGCTCCTCACAGAGGGCCAGCGGAGATTCCGGCTCTGACTCCTGGTTATTGCTCGACAAAATGAGAGATGGAAGTCGACGGCTGTGGAATCGTCAGAAGACCAGCTTGAGACACGGCAACGACGACCACGGACGATACCCCTTTCTTCTCCGACAATTCCAACCCAACTCCAGTGAACACTCAGGAGAGCCCGGCGATTCTTATCCCTCCCCCGGGCGGGGTGGGATGATCGGTCCTCTGAGGTAATCTTTATCCAGACTGGACAGGGTTTCGTGGGGTGATCGGTCCTCTGAGGTAATCGTTTTCCTGATTGGACAGGGTTTCGTGTGGTGATCGGTCGTCTGAGGTAATCTTTAACCTGATTGGACAGGGTTTCGTGGGGTGATCGGTCCTCTGAGGTAATCTTTATCCTGACTGGACAGGGTTTCGTGGGGTGATCGGTCCTCTGAGGTAATCGTTATCCTGATTGAACAGGGTTTCGTGGGGTGATCGGTCCTCTGAGGTAATCTTTATCCTCATTGGACAGGGTTTCGTGGGGTGATCGTCCTCTGAGGTAATCGTTATCCTGATTGGACAGGGTTTCGTGGGGTGATCGTCCTCTGAGGTAATCTTTACCTTGATTGGACAGGGTTTCGTGGGGTGATCGGTCCTCTGAGGTAATCTTTACCCTGATTGGACAGGGTTTCGTGGGGTGATCGGACCTCTGAGGTAATCTTTATCCTGATTGGACAGGGTTTCGTGGGGTGATCGGTCCTCTGAGGTAATCTTTATCCTCATTGGACAGGGTTTCGTGGGGTGATCGGTCCTCTGAGGTAATCTTTACCCTGATTGGACAGGGTTTCGTGGGGTGATCGTCCTCTGAGGTAATCTTTACCTTGATTGGACAGGGTTTCGTGGGGTGATCGGTCCTCTGAGGTAATCTTTACCCTGATTGGACAGGGTTTCGTGGGGTGATCGGACCTCTGAGGTAATCTTTATCCTCATTGGACAGGGTTTCGTGGGGTGATCGTCCTCTGAGGTAATCGTTATCCTGATTGGACAGGGTTTCG
Organism: Eptatretus burgeri; assembly: GCF_056783735.1. Classification (NCBI taxonomy): domain Eukaryota; kingdom Metazoa; phylum Chordata; class Myxini; order Myxiniformes; family Myxinidae; genus Eptatretus; species Eptatretus burgeri. Next base: position 153,404,998 of record NC_140962.1, on the reverse strand, counting down.
TGGGGTGATCGTCCTCTGAGGTAATCTTTACCTTGATTGGACAGGGTTTCGTGGGGTGATCGGTCCTCTGAGGTAATCTTTACCCTGATTGGACAGGGTTTCGTGGGGTGATCGGACCTCTGAGGTAATCTTTATCCTGATTGGACAGGGTTTCGTGGGGTGATCGGACCTCTGAGGTAATCTTTATCCTCATTGGACAGGGTTTCGTGGGGTGATCGTCCTCTGAGGTAATCGTTATCCTGATTGGACAGGGTTTCGTGGGGTGATCGTCCTCTGAGGTAATCTTTACCTTGATTGGACAGGGTTTCGTGGGGTGATCGGTCCTCTGAGGTAATCTTTACCCTGATTGGACAGGGTTTCGTGGGGTGATCGGACCTCTGAGGTAATCTTTATCCTGATTGGACAGGGTTTCGTGGGGTGATCGGACCTCTGAGGTAATCTTTATCCTGATTGGACAGGGTTTCGTGGGGTGATCGGTCCTGTGAGGTAATCTTTATCCTCATTGGACAGGGTTTCGTGGGGTGATCGGTCCTCTGAGGTAATCTTTACCCTGATTGGACAGGGTTTCGTGGGGTGATCGGTCCTCTGAGGTAATCTTTATCCTCATTGGACAGGGTTTCGTGGGGTGATCGGTCCTCTGAGGTAATCTTTATCCTGATTGGACAGGGTTTCGTGGGGTGATCGGTCCTCTGAGGTAATCGTTATCCTGATTGAACAGGGTTTCGTGGGGTGATCGGTCGTCTGAGGTAATCTTTAACCTGATTGGACAGGGTTTCGTGGGGTGATCGGACCTCTGAGGTAATCTTTACCCTGATTGGACAGGGTTTCGTGGGGTGATCGGACCTCTGAGGTAATCTTTATCCTGATTGGACAGGGTTTCGTGGGGTGATCGGACCTCTGAGGTAATCGTTATCCTGATTGAACAGGGTTTCGTGGGGTGATCGGTCCTCTGAGGTAATCTTTACCCTGATTGGACAGGGTTTCGTGGGGTGATCGGACCTCTGAGGTAATCTTTACCCTGATTGGACAGGGTTTCGTGGGGTGATCGTCCTCTGAGGTAATCTTTGCCCTGACTGGACAGGGTTTCGTGGGGTGATCGGTCCTCTGAGGTAATCTTTACCCTGATTGGACAGGGTTTGGTGGGGTGATCGGTCCTCTGAGGTAATCTTTACCCTGATTGGACAGGGTTTCGTGGGGTGATCGTCCTCTGAGGTAATCTTTACCCTGATTGGACAGGGTTTCGTGTGGTGATCGGTCCTCTGAGGTAATCTTTACCCTGATTGGACAGGGTTTCGTGGGGTGATCGGTCCTCTGAGGTAATCTTTACCCTGATTGGACAGGGTTTCGTGGGGTGATCGGTCCTCTGAGGTAATCGTTATCCTGATTGGACAGGGTTTCGTGGGGTGATCGTCCTCTGAGGTAATCTTTGCCCTGACTGGACAGGGTTTCGTGGGGTGATCGTCCTCTGAGGTAATCGTTATCCTGATTGGACAGGGTTTCGTGGGGTGATCGGTCCTCTGAGGTAATCTTTATCCTGATTGGACAGGGTTTCGTGGGGTGATCGGTCCTCTGAGGTAATCTTTATCCTCATTGGATAGGGTTTCGTGGGGTGATCGGTCCTCTGAGGTAATCTTTACCCTGATTGGACAGGGTTTCGTGGGGTGATCGGTCCTCTGAGGTAATCTTTATCCTCATTGGACAGGGTTTCGTGGGGTGATTGGTCCTCTGAAGTAATCTTTATCCTGATTGGACAGGGTTTCGTGGGGTGATCAGTCCTCTGAGGTAATCTTTACCCTGATTGGACAGGGTTTGCTGAGGTGATGTGTTGACTATCCGTGATTGGACAGGGGAGAACCCCCTCCTTTCCTGGGCGGAGTTGGTGTTCTGAGGTGAGGAAAACTCCCGCCACGTCCGTGGTCGAACGCATGTGGGCAATAGGGTCGATGGTGCGAAGAGGTGAAGAATTGATTTGTTGGCGTTGGGTATTGCAAAAATGTAACGAGAAAGATTCGTAACAATATGTACAGATTTATTGTGGTCGATCTGGTATCGAACATTTTAACAGGAAATGTGTTTTGCTCTTTGGGGCCATCGTTGAGCGTGGAAGCCTGGCACGGGCCTTGCGTTAATCCGCAGCTGATCGTACGTAATAAATCGACGGTACCAAGTACGTGTCACGTGTCAGCATTTAAATTTTTTTTTTTTTTTTAGAATATATATATATATATAATTAGCGACGGATTATATTATTTGTGCCTCTGAGTGCTGTTCGTGTCCGGCTTAGTCACGTGTCTCGTCGATGAAACCCTCTTGCGTTTTCAGTGGTTCACTCGAGGGTCGTGGACACGTGCGCCGACCCGGATATCCGGTTTGGTGACGTGGAAACTCGATCGCTTGTAACGGGTATCACGTTGTACGCGACGTTAAATCGGCGAAACGATCAGTAAAACGTGAACAAATCAAGAAAGGAAAATTAAATTACATTTACATTAAAAAAAATTTTTATCGGAAGATTTGGTGACTGCTGAGAGATGATGGACTCCAGGGGAGATCGTGGTGGACCCGGTCCCGTCCCGACGTGGCTGGAGATCCAGGGTCTATCGGAGGAATCTCTCCGAGCCGCCGTTACGGGTCTCGGGATCGAGATCCTCGGAGCTCTCTGTGCGCGGGCCGAGCCTTCGACGGTGAGGGTTCGATTCCGTGCTTTGTCCGCACGAAAGTTCACATTCACCATGTACGTCGAGCTCTGTCGGTACATGGAGTCTTGCCGTGCGGGGCGAGGATCAGAACGGACTGTGGTGGCCGGACGTGGTGAGGATGTTGAGGAGGTGGGAGGACCTGCTGAAGTCGTGCGGATGGAGGGAGAGGACGAGCACCTGGTTGGTCCTGAGGAGGACGAGCACCTGGTTGGTCCTGAGGAGGACGAGCACCTGGTTGGTCCTGAGGAGGACGAGCACCTGGTTGGTCCTGAGGAGGACGAGCACCTGGTTGGTCCTGAGGAAGACGAGCACCTGGTTGGTCCTGAGGAAGACGAGCACCTGGTTGGTCCTGAGGAAGACGAGCACCTGGTTGGTCCTGAGGAAGACGAGCACCTGGTTGGTCCTGGGGAGGACCAGCACCTGGTTGGTCCTGAGGAGGACGGATGGGACCTGCATGATGGTGAGTCGTCTGAACTGTCGGCACTTTTATACACGTGACATAATGCAGTCCGCACGTGATTTCCCCCACCAGTCCCCCAAAATAATTTAACCATCACGTGACAGAAACTGCCAGACATATCAGAGTGTGCCTTTGACCACTCCTGAGGAAGAGAGTGTAAGAAAATCGGAACAACATTGAGATGTCTGATGGTGTTTCGAGACGACGGACAAAGGCACGACCATGCAGATGGAGTGTCTGCTCTCAGTCTGGGAGGTTGGAGGTTCAAACCCCGGCAGTCGTACCAAAGGCTTCTTGTTTTTTTCAATAGTGTTCTCTTTCAAGGTTTAGTCGGTTCGAGGGTTAGAATGTGCCCCTGCACATTGACGACAACGTTCACTTCTGGAGGACAGTGTGAATGAGACTCATCAAGGTCCAGAATTTGTTCCTCCACCAATGTTCACTTTGGAAGGACAGTAAGTGTTACACTCACGAAGGATCAGCATGTGCCTGTCCACTGACGAGGACATGGCCACGAAGAACAGTGAGGATGAGGGTCATCATGGCTCAGATTGTGCTCTCCAGTATCAACCTTCGAGGACTTACTTGGCCACTAAGGACAGTGAGGATGAGAGTCATCACGGCTCAGATTGTGCACCTCCAGTCTCCAGCGACGAGGACCTGGCCACTAAGGACAGTGAGGATGAGAGTAATCACGGCTCAGATTGTGCCCCTCCAGTCTCCACCGACGAGGACCTGGCCACTAAGGACAGTGAGGATGAGAGTCATCACGGCTCAGATTGTGCCCCTCCAGTATCAACCATTGAGGACCTGCCAATAAGGACAGTGAGGATGAGATTCATCATGGCTCAGATTGTGCTCTCCTGTTTCAACCTTCGAGAACCTGCTAATAAGGATAGTGAGGATGAGAGTCATCACGGCTCTGATTGTGCCCCTCCAGTTTCCACCATCAAGGACCTGGCCACGAAGGACAGTGAGAATGAGGGTCATCACGGCTCAGATTGTGCCCCTCCAGTTCCACCGACGAGGACTTCGCCAAGGACAGTGAGGATGAGAGTCATCACGGCTCAGATTATGCCCCTCCAGTCTCCACCGTCGAGGACCTGCCAATAAGGACAGTGAAGATGAGAGTCATCACGGCTCAGATTGTGCCCCTCTAGTTTCCACCGTCAAGGACCTGCCAATAAGGACAGTGAGGATGAGAGTCATCACAACTCAGATTGTGCCCCTCCAGTATCAACCATTGAGGACCTGCCAATAAGGACAGTGAGGATGAGATTCATCATGGCTCAGATTGTGCTCTCCTGTTTCAACCTTCGAGAACGTGCCAATAAGGATAGTGAGGATGAGAGTCATCACGGCTCTGATTGTGCCCCTCCAGTTTCCACCATCAAGGACCTGGCCACGAAGGACAGTGAGAATGAGGGTCATCACGGCTCAGATTGTGCCCCTCCAGTTCCACCGACGAGGACTTCGCCAAGGACAGTGAGGATGAGAGTCATCACGGCTCAGATTATGCCCCTCCAGTCTCCACCGTCGAGGACCTGCCAATAAGGACAGTGAAGATGAGAGTCATCACGGCTCAGATTGTGCCCCTCTAGTTTCCACCGTCAAGGACCTGCCAATAAGGACAGTGAGGATGAGGGTCATCACGGCTCAGATTGTGCCCCTCCACCAACGTTCGCTTCTGGAAGAGAGCAAGGATGAGAGTCATCATGGTTCAGAATTTGTTCCTCCACTGACGATGGATGAGATCGAGTTCCCTCTAAAATCAGATTTAAAGCTCTGCAAGTTCAGCGTCCATTCCACAATGTGAGATATGATCTCTTTAATTACATGTCAGATGTGATCATGGGTGCTCAGACACAGGTGCGAGCTAAGAAGACGAATCCATGAAGAGTGTGAGGTGTCGAACTAAGAACAAAAACTGCTTTATTGTGTCTCATGAGAAACTAGAACTGCACTCGGTATAGCACATACCTCCGCCAGGCTGATTGGTTTACATTTTGTTTCCCACTGAGAGGCCGGATCTGGATTCTGACCTGAACTAAAATCGAATCGGCTTGTTCTTGTCACCTCTCCAACTCATCCACCGAGCTTTGTCATAATCCATCCATAACTTTTTCAGATATCATGATATATATCATTTTTGGCCCCATCTCTCAAATGTGAAGAATCACTTCCAAAAATTCTCAGATCCGGATCCAGATCTTCACCAAACCGGTCAATTCTTCCTCGTCATACACCCAACACGTCCACCAAGTTTCGTCCGAATCCGTCCACAACCCTTTGAGATATCGTGCTCACAGACGAGACACATGGGGGTGAGAACATAACCTCCGTCAACCTTCCGCGTAACGATGTAATGATGAGTCGAGCTTCGATGATGTAATGGCATTGTGACGTAATGATGTAAGCAAGTGTTATTTTGCCAGAGAGGATTACTTGACGTCGACTTGCACTGATAATTTCTTATTTTCCGGCCAAGTGTGTCATCCGGTAGTATAACATCGAGACATGCACACGCTCATAATTTGAGCTCTCGAGCCTGGGTTAGAATCTCAACACGGCGGTAAACTCTCATCCTTTGTCATACTTGTGTTTTCCTTGCAGGATGAGGCATCAGAGCACCGTCCCTCTGATGGACGTTGAACTGGGTGTCCCTTCTGTCAGCATGAGTTGGTGGGCGTTAAAGATCTCACGGTGTCCTTAGTGAAGAGTAGGCGAGTTATCGCCGCAACCCTGAACAGGTAACCAATTCCTGCGTGTGCCGTGGGTAGCAAGTGATCTGGTCCTCCTTGGAGGTTCCTTGGCACCTGCTTGCTACCTTAGAGTGCGGTCGATGTCTGGGCAGCAGCTTCTGCGCGACAAACAAATTGACCACGTGGTTTGCACATTTCCTGTGAGCAGCCGTCTTTGGATATGAAGGGTAAGAGTACACGTTAATTTTATCGATGTGTGGTGCTCGCTACTTGGTAATACGTGTGGTGCAAGGAAATGGAATTGTTGTTACAGAATGGCACGGGGAGTGAATGGCAGTGTGCGCTGTCCATAGTTCATCATCGGTGGCATTGGTCCACGTTTTGGCGCTTCACCTGATCAGGGCACTTTTAGGTTGGTGACAGGAAGTCGACTAAGGCGAAATTCGTCCTTCAAACTGGGAGCAATTTCAAATTTTCTGAAATTGAAGGACTTCGTGAACTTTCACCCTGCTTCGTTGCCGGTTGAGCGATCAACGCCAATGGTGGATCGCTTTCATGTGGCAGCGACGGTGATTGGGAGGGATCGTTGTATTTCCATGACCTGCTCGGGGCTGAAGAAGTTGATTTGGAGCAGCTCACGAGTCCTCAGAGTTGGAGGTTACAAAATTAGACATATTCTCCTTGTCATTGTATGTGCTCATTTAATTATTTATTTTAAAATTTTAGGGGGCCGGAGTGGGGTGTGGGGGGGGGTGGTTTAACGGGCTCATATTTAAAAAAAAATTCCCGCCTCTACCGACGAAGTCCACCACGCTAACTTGTGAACCAGTGATTGGATTTTGACCAAACTTCACACAAGTATGTATAATGATCGAAAGATGAACTAATTCGATTTTGGAGTGAAGAGGTCAAAGATCAAAAGGTCAGAGGTCATGTGAGGTAAAAATTATTTTTCCGCGCTAACTTGTGAACCAGTGATGGCATTTTGACTAAATGAGGATCTAAAGATGGACTGATTAGATTTTGGCATCAAGAGGTCAGAGGTCATGTCAAGTAAAATGTGATACTTGAGAACAGCTGAAGGGATTTAAATCAAATTTGGTACAGGTATGCATGATGATGTAATGATGTGGGCAGAGGCATAACGGTCGACGTCGCGACGTCTAATTGTGCCGTTCTCGTTTAATATCAGAGCTGGAATGGCGGATCACGAAAGGGCTTGTGAAGGTTAGTTTTCTTTCTTTCTATTCAGCATGCCTGGTGTGAGCTTGATGGTTTGGGTGGTGGGCTTTGGATCCTCGGGTCCTGAGTTCAAATCCCGCTCAGCTGTTGAATTAATACCAGGTGGGGTTAACTCGGCCTGTCATCCTTCCGTGGTCGGCAAAATGAGTGTCAGCTTGCTGGTGTACTGTGTCGGAGTGGCGACCCATCCAGGATTGTGTCCAATAGCCAAGGAGACTGCTTAAGCAGCATCAATGCTCTGCACAGAGTATGGTCCCAATGGATGGGTGGATGGGTTTTCCCTTCTATTCTCCTCTTTTTCAATTGTCCCAATCTCCCCTCCTCTTTTCAGCAGTTCTGAGCTGTATTCTATATCGCTCCATCCACGGGGCCTGCACTATAATTCGAGCACAGAGACATTTGGACATTTTTTTTTTTTAGACCTATTTATTTCAAAAAAACAAAAAAAGGATTTCCTTTTTTTTTTCTCTTTTTTTTTTTTTTTTTTTTTTCTTTCTTCTTGCAACAGATCAAAGTTCTAAATGTGTTTTGAAATGGAAATTTGGAACTTTGTGATAATTGTCAAATTAGAGTTCTTTTCGGAGCTCGGTGAGCCGTAGTCGTTAAAGGGATCGATGATAAGTCGCGGCATTTTGCATCTGAAAGGAAAACAATAGCCAGCCTTATTTGTGCTTCCTCTACTTCTTAGACTTTCTTGTTAAATTGGAATCGTTTTCGGTTTCGGTCGAATGTTCGAGATGTTGACGATAACTTGGTTTTCTTCTTTGTTTGAATGATCTTCACAGGGGGACGGGTGGATCTCATTGGGAAGTTCACCTGCACATCATGCTCTCACAGCTTCACCACAAAGGCTGCTCTTCAGGTACATTCGAAGAGGCACCGACCGGTTTCCGAGGACAAAAAGTACAAATGCGGCGATTGTCCTTATAGTACGCACGATAAATGGGCATTCACAAGACATTTGCGGATCCACACGGGGGAGAAGCCGTACACCTGCAGTGTGTGTGCAAAGGAATTCAGTCAGTCTTCCAACTGTCAGAATCACATGCGAATTCACACGGGCGAACGCCCGTACATGTGCATGGTGTGCTCAAAGAGCTTCTACGATTCGTCGTCTCTTCGGCAGCACACGCAGATCCACACGGGGGAGAAGCCGTTCGCCTGCAGCGTGTGTGGCAAGGGATTCAGTTTGTCGTCAAATTGTCAGAAACACATGAGGATACATAAAGGAGAGCGCCCCTTCACGTGCACCGTATGCGATAAAGGATTTCACGAGTTGGCCCAGTGTCAGAAGCATATGCGTGTTCACACGGGAGAACGCCCATACAGTTGCAAAGATTGTGAAAAGACGTTCTCTGATCAATCGGCATTCAGAAAGCACTTGCGTATCCACACTGGGGAGAAGCCGTACACCTGCACCGTGTGCGGGAAGGGATTCAGCCAGTCGTCAAACTGTCAGACTCACATGAGAATCCACACGGGAGAGCGCCCGTATGCTTGCACGAAGTGTTCGAAGAGTTTCTCGAACGCGTCGACCCTTCGCCAGCATGCGCACATCCACTCGAGGAAGCGTCCGTAGGCGTGCAAAGTTTGCAACGTGGGAAGTTGCGCATGTTCAAACCATTACGCAGTGGGACAGAGAAATAAATCTCCCTGAAATCGAATAGACAAGTTCATCTTTGGATTCAACTTGGCCTACGTCAAGTGAGAATGTTGCTGCATGTGGTGTCATCCTAAACCTCTCGTTGTTTTCCAGGATATATGGTTCGATTAGTGGTACGTTCTTGAGATTCCCAATGGTTATTTACTCATTTGCGTGAAAGCATTCTCAGCATTTCTGAACTATAGCCGCCCTATTTCCGAGCTGCAGCTCACAGCGGGGTTAAGCGATTGGTTCACTGTGTCGTCCGTCTACAGACGTCTTTGTACGTGATTGTATTGTTTGTTGTTTGTTTATTTATTTAATTATACATTTGAACACTGAAGAACACAAATCGCCTTGTTGGCACTTCCAAAAACCTCAAGTTTAGCAGGACTCGCGCTCAGCGTTGAGGAATATCGATATCGAGACAAAATCACTGCTCGTAGGAAATGTAGATTATGGTCGGAAACGCAAAGCAAGAGTTGAAAATAGCCTTTCCATGTCCTTTGTCTTAAGACTGCACAGGATAAGGTGTTCTATGAACTCCATAGTGTTACTCCGCACGCGAAGCAAAATGTGGGGTTAAGCAATCGGTTCACTCTGTCTGTCTCCAGACGTCAGTCGATGATCGAGGAATTTCTTGATTTCAATTGGACGTTATATTTTGAATAATGTAGAACACAAACCTGTGGTTTAGCAGTACTTTGGTTCTGAATTTGGCAAATTGTATGGAATTTCCTCCCGATCGCGCATGCGCACATAGAAGGAAAGTAATTGATGTAGTCTGTCTGCCTGTCTCGCAATCAAACAAAATTGAAAATCATTCCAAAACAGGAAGCTGAGCTGTTTTTAGCGACGCCATAAATGGCACAAATAACTAATTTGGCACGTTTGATAAGGTGGTGTAAAAGACTCTGCATCAACGGCAGTAAACTTCCAAAAAGTTTATTTTATTTTATTTTTTGACAACCTGCAAAATCTTTATTTTATTTCAATTCATTTATATACGTACTTGAACGCGACAATATAAGTGGCCTTCTTGGCACTTTCACAAATCTTCAGTTTAGCAGTACTTGGACAAAACGTTTTGCCATTTTACCTCATCTCAACCAATCAAATTTGCCACTCTTAAGGGCTTGCGAAGGTCAGTCGTCGTTACGGACCGTGCTCTCAGCATTGGGGAATATCGAGATTCAGACAAAATGGCCTCGTAGTAAATAGATTGTACTATTCACCTTCCCATGTCCTTTTTGTCTCTCTCGCCCCCTCTCTCTCGCCCCCTCTCTCTCGCCCCCTCTCTCTCGCCCCCTCTCTCTCGCCCCCTCTCTCTCGCCCCCTCTCTCTCGCCCCCTCTCTCTCGCCCCCTCTCTCTCGCCCCTCTCTCTCGCCCCTCTCTCTCGCCCCTCTCTCTCGCCCCTCTCTCTCGCCCCCTCTCTCTCGCCCCCTCTCTCTCGCCCCCTCTCTCTCGCCCCTCTCTCTCTCTCGCCCCTCTCTCTCGCCCCCTCTCTCTCGCCCCTCTCTCTCGCCCCTCTCTCTCGCCCCTCTCTCTCGCCCCTCTCTCTCGCCCCCTCTCTCTCGCCCCTCTCTCTCGCCCCCTCTCTCTCGCCCCTCTCTCTCGCCCCTCTCTCTCGCCCCTCTCTCTCGCCCCCTCTCTCTCGCCCCCTCTCTCTCGCCCCCTCTCTCTCGCTCTCACTCTTTCTCGCACTCTCTCTCTCAAGACAGTGTGGGGGCAAGGTGTTCCATGAACTCTGGTCTAGCTTGATTTGGAGGAACTTCTTATCCATCTCAACTTCCTTGGAGAAATTTTCTGCTAATCAGGTTTCAAGGCAACGTCTAAAACTATCTCGTCGCCTGTAATTTCCCCAAGAGTTATCGCTAGTCATGTTTACCTCCGCCACCGAAGGTGGAAGGTGGTGATGTTTTCACCCCTTCCTGTCTGTTTGCTTGTGTGCAGGATATCTCAAAAAGTTGTGGACGGATCGGTATGAAATTTTGTGGACAGGTTCAGAGTGTGACAAGGACTAACTGAATAGATTTTGGTGAAGATCCGGATCCGGATCAGACTACTAGAATTTTAAAAGTGATTCTTCACCATTGAGAGATAGGGCCAAAAACTATACATAGCACGATATCTCAAAAAGTTGTGGACGGATTCGGATGAAATTTTGTGGACAGGTTCAATGTGTGACAAGGACTAACTGAATAGATTTTGGTGAAGATCCGGATCCCGATCGGACTACTAGAATTTTAAACTGATTCTTCACCTTTGAGAGATAGGGCTAAAAATGATATATGGGGCACGGTATCTCAAAAATGTATTGGGCTCGATATGTTCTCGTGGATCAGGCATTGCGTGGCGGAGGTATGCGCTCCACTGAGTGCTCTTCTCATTGATATAGAATTTTTTTAATGTCTGCTCAACGGTCATAATTATTTAATTTCATTTGCAACAGCAACCCCAAGCGATTTGGAATGAAACACCATGAAGGAGGTGTTAAGTCGATCTCACCTCTGCAGTTCCCGATGAAATATTTCCTGGCTATTCATTGAAGCTTTAATTTGTGCAGCTAATCGAGGGCCGGCAGCATGTATTTGAGATGTGCGCATTCCCTCTGAGCTGTCTTGCCTGGTTTTTAATCTCGACCCAGCTGTAAACTTCCATCCTGGGGTTTTACATGCAGGGCGAGGAATCGATATGCGTGCCGTCCGTCGAACGGACGTTGAGCTGGAGGACGCGTCTGCCAGCACTGGTCGGTGGTGGATATTGTTGAGCCCTTTTTGTTTTTGTTTTGTGAATAGTAGGTGAACTATCACCAGCACACTGACCAGATTACAAATCCCGGTCCCAAACTCTCGTCAACCCACCCCTGGCAAATGTGGAGAGTTTGCCAATACCGCCCAACGTGAGTTGAGAGAGGCCTTCATCGTCCACTCGACTGGAAACAGGATGATGCTGATGCTGATGTTCATCATCATCATAGTTGCTGAATTTTTTAATTCCAAGTTTGAGAGTCGGTGACTTATGTTGTTGATGTTGTTCTTGTTGCATGAGAAGGCAAATGATTCTCCAAACCCTTAGCACATTGTTTTTTGAACTCCTAACTTTGGATCATCATGGAGAAGGACAAGTTTATTTTATTGAGGAATATATGGGTTTTAGCACTTTTATTTGATTGTACTTGTGTGTTTAAAAATAAATAAATAATAACAATACTTCACCCAATTTCAAACTGCACTGTATGAACCCCTTTTGTTCTGTTCAGTTTGGTTTCATCTCCCTGGACTCACCCCAAGCATCCTCTCTCTCATGTCTTTCCTGCTCATCTTGATGAAATAAATGAATTCTCATCTTCATTCGTGAACTATGGTGAAGCTGCGGTGTTTTATTCCATTTCCCTCAGTGTTGTAGTTGACCTTATTTACCTGCTGATGTTCTCTGTCAATGAAATTGTTATTATTTTGTATCTTATGATGATGTTATCTTTTATTTAATCACCAACAAATACCACCTGTCGCTTCACTTACGGTAATACTAAAGGGGGGAAGTGGGAGAGAGGGGTTGGGGAGAGTGAAAAGGGGGACAGGAAAGGAGAGAGTAGATTAGAGAGAGGGGAGTGAGGAGGGTGGGGGAAGGGAATTTAATTTTGGGTGTTATTTCAAAAGCACTCACTCGGGGTGACGGAGCGGGAACCTCTCGCTCGGGGTGACGGAGCGGGAACCTCTCGCTCGGGGTGACGGAGCGGGAACCTCTCGCTCGGGGTGACGGAGCGCGAACCTCTCGCTCGGGGTGACGGAGCGCGAACCTCTCGCTCGGGGTGACGGAGCGCGAACCTCTCGCTCGGGGTGACGGAGCGCGAACCTCTCGCTCGGGGTGACGGAGCGCGGGCCTCTCCCTCGGGGTGGCGGAGCGCGGGCCTCTCCCTCGGGGTGGCGGAGCGCGGGCCTCTCCCTCGGGGTGGCGGAGCGCGGGCCTCTCCCTCGGGGTGGCGGAGCGCGGGCCTCTCCCTCGGGGTGGCGGAGCGCGGGCCTCTCCCTCGGGGTGGCGGAGCGCGGGCCTCTCCCTCGGGGTGGCGGAGCGCGGGCCTCTCCCTCGGGGTGGCGGAGCGCGGGCCTCTCCCTCGGGGTGGCGGAGCGCGGGCCTCTCCCTCGGGGTGGCGGAGCGCGGGCCTCTCCCTCGGGGTGGCGGAGCGCGGGCCTCTCCCTCGGGGTGGCGGAGCGCGGGCCTCTCCCTCGGGGTGGCGGAGCGCGGGCCTCTCCCTCGGGGTGGCGGAGCGCGGGCCTCTCCCTCGGGGTGGCGGAGCGCGGGCCTCTCCCTCGGGGTGGCGGAGCGCGGGCCTCTCCCTCGGGGTGGCGGAGCGCGGGCCTCTCCCTCGGGGTGGCGGAGCGCGGGCCTCTCCCTCGGGGTGGCGGAGCGCGGGCCTCTCCCTCGGGGTGGCGGAGCGCGGGCCTCTCCCTCGGGGTGGCGGAGCGCGGGCCTCTCCCTCGGGGTGGCGGAGCGCGGGCCTCTCCCTCGGGGTGGCGGAGCGCGGGCCTCTCCCTCGGGGTGGCGGAGCGCGGGCCTCTCCCTCGGGGTGGCGGAGCGCGGGCCTCTCCCTCGGGGTGGCGGAGCGCGGGCCTCTCCCTCGGGGTGGCGGAGCGCGGGCCTCTCCCTCGGGGTGGCGGAGCGCGGGCCTCTCCCTCGGGGTGGCGGAGCGCGGGCCTCTCGCTCGGGGTGGCGGAGCGCGGGCCTCTCGCTCGGGGTGGCGGAGCGCGGGCCTCTCGCTCGGGGTGGCGGAGCGCGGGCCTCTCGCTCGGGGTGGCGGAGCGCGGGCCTCTCGCTCGGGGTGGCGGAGCGCGGGCCTCTCGCTCGGGGTGGCGGAGCGCGGGCCTCTCGCTCGGGGTGGCGGAGCGCGGGCCTCTCGCTCGGGGTGGCGGAGCGCGGGCCTCTCGCTCGGGGTGGCGGAGCGCGGGCCTCTCGCTTGGGGTGGCGGAGCGCGGGCCTCTCGCTCGGGGTGGCGGAGCGCGGGCCTCTCGCTCGGGGTGGCGGAGCGCGGGCCTCTCGCTCGGGGTGGCGGAGCGCGGGCCTCTCGCTCGGGGTGGCGGAGCGCGGGCCTCTCGCTCGGGGTGGCGGAGCGCGGGCCTCTCGCTCGGGGTGACTGAGCATGAACCGCTCACTCATGGTGATAGGTATAGCTTGAACCCTTCAATCACTTTGTCCAGATCGAGGTAGACATAGTTTCAGGTGTTTGTAGAAAATCCATTCCAGTTTTTGTCTGGATATCATAATTTTGAAAATTGTCACCACAAATAGCTTCAGACTGGTGTTCCCTGAACAGTGAATTTGACTTGCTTAAGATCTTGGGCTCCTGGGTTTGTGCCCCCTGTCATGCCGTAAGGTAACCCCAGGTGGGTTGATGCAGCCTGTCATCCGTCCGAGGGTGGCAAAATGAGTTCCATCTTAGTGGGAAGAATGAGCCATTTGAGTATGGCGCATCAGACTGGCGACCAGGACTGACGAGAATGCCATCCAGGATTTGTGCCCGCAAGCAAAAGGAAAAACCGCCTTGGCAGCCCTATGCTTCTGAAGACCCGAAAGTAGTGGTTCTTCTTCCACGTTGTCTCATTCCTCAGGATGTTACCCACAGTTGACTTGGAAAGTCCCATTACCGCAGACATGTTAAAGCTCTGGCTTCCGCTAACCATTCCAGGCTGAAGGTCAGTCGGCTTTTTACTTCGTGGAATATTGAGCATTACTGAATTTCATCACCACTTCCTCCGAAGAAACATTTTGTCGTTTAAAGTGATGCAAACCCAAGTCTTCCCCTATTTGGCTGAATCCTCACATTCTTTTTTTCACTTTATCAAATTGTTTTTAAAGTTTAAGTTGCCGAAAACCCTTATCATGAACATAACACTCCCCTCAACTTTTAACTGCACATTGTTATCAACTACGTGGTAAACTTGTTGGTTCGGTGCATAAATCCTCACTACTTTGCTGAACTTGTGTTGTTTTAACTTCCTGGACTGTTAGTCACCACTGCCTCCGCCAAACAGGTTTCACCACCTTCCGGATATTATGAATGCTGTTTAGAAAGAGCAGGCCTTATTTTATTTGACCTGTGCCACAATGTCGGCAATATTAAACAAACTTTACCCATATTACCGAAATTAAGCAAATACACAAAAGGAAGTTCATCAAAATGTCAGCATAACGTCTGAATTCTGAAACTGCGTTGATACTGCTTGGATACGTCGGTCAGTCCTCGTGCTGTTGAGTGTCAATGTTTTATTAACATGTTCAATCTCAAGCAGGAGCGTGACTCTCGCAAGTGTGAAACCAACCAAGCACCATCTCATAATGGAAACCACGTGAACAAAGTAGTACAGGAGTATGATCTGGAGCGCTGTTGTGAAGAGGGCTTAATTCGCAATACAGCAGCGTATGGTTGACTTGCTGGTGTGGTGAGTAGTAGCATTAATTGCAACTCATTTTCGTGAAGGCAATTGTGATTCAGATGATAACATAGAACAAAGAGATAACATTATAAGATCAGCGAAACACAGCAATACTGTGGAAAAAAAGTGCTGTATTTAGCATCTATTGTGCAAACCTTACTGGTTCAAATCAATAATCAGCAAAAAACAAAACCTTCAGCTTGCTGCTGGGAATACGCCCAGTGTGATGAAGGGGAAGACGGGGCCACAAAATGTCTTAAGAGCAGTGCACGCCAAGCAAGGATGTTCCAACGAGCTGTTGAATAAGCTCCACTGAGGCTGGAGCTCTGAAGAACACCGAGCCACTGGTAAGATTCTTGTTTCAAATGGAGAATTACTTCGCGTGGAACAGAGCAATATGATGATGGTGACTTCACCAGCGTCTCATCTTCGTCATCCAACATCACCATCTCTCAACATCAGGTTCACACATTTTATAAGCTGCCTTGCAGCAACCTCACTCTCAAGGGTGTGGGTGCAATTTTAGTCACAAGAAACTATAATTCAAATACAAGCTGTTTATTGGATAAAACAAAAGACACTCCTGTGCACAGAAGGAAGACCTTGACTCTCGATGATATTGCGAGCCGAAGACTTAAAAACCACGTAGAATATTGAGTATATAGGGTGGCCCAAAAAATATACAACTTTTAAAATGCTTCGTTTGATCCCAAAAAAGCACTAGTTTTGTCACTAATGCTTCATTTCTTGTTGCAGAGACCCTGAAGTTTATTTTGATACCAAGCAAGTGCCAGAAAAATGCCAAGACTGACCGTACAACAACGGACGAAAATTGTTGTACTTTGGCACCAGACAAAAAGTGTCATACAGGTGCAACGTCTTTACTCGAGACATTTCGGTATCCACTTGCGCCATGCACCAAACTTTCGGACAATAAAGTGCACCATCGCAAAGTTTACCAATGTGGGAACCATCTGTGACCTTCACAAGGGTCACAGTGGTCGGAAGAGGACAGGTCGTAGTGAAGAAAATGTGGAAATGGTGAGACAGGCGGTCGTTCAGAGTCCAAAAAAATCGATTTGACGACTTTCTGCTGAGACAAACATTCAAAAGAGCACCATTCAGAGGATCCTTCGCCAAGACATTCATGCCTTTCCATACAAAATTCAAACGGAAACGGTGCTTACTGATCAACAGAAACGCAAATGACTAGACTTTGCAAATTGGTTCTCAGGAAAGTTGGAGGAAGATGCAGATTCCTCAAAAAACTTCACATGACGGACGAATGCCATCCTCACTTGTCCGGGGAGGTAAACAAGCAAAACTCGGTACTGGGGAACTGAAAATCCTGGTAATGCATCAACTGAACTGGTGCCTCGATCTGTTCTCAAAGTCACCATGTGGGTGGCGGTTGGTTGGTATGGGATAATTTGTCCATACTTCTTTGAAGATGAACAGGGACGCATTTGCACGGTAAACCAGAGGAACTATCGCGAAATGATTCAGGAATTCTATCTGCCTGAGCTACGTACTCAGGCCCGTAGGAGAAACAACCTGATCCAGATGAGAACCCAGTGGTTCCAGCAGTATGGGGGCACCGCCCCATGCAGCCAGGGAAACAATGCGTTTTCTCAACCAACATTTTTAGGGCCGCTTTATCTCCCTCTACGAAGACGTTGAGTGACCACCGTATTCCCCTGACCTTACTCCTCCAGACTTCTTCTTGTGGGGGTATCTCAAGGACAGGATCTATGGAAACCCTAGGCCTCAGACTCTTGATCAGCTGAAGGAAAACATCCACCGAGAAATCCAGAACATTCCTCAGGAAACGTTTCCCAAAGTGATGGAGAACATGACAACGCGTTTGCAGGCAGTGATCCGACAACGTGGAGCCTACGTCGAACATGTGGTCTAAAATAAAACGACGATTCTATACCAAAATTTAAATTTTGGTGGCAATTTTGACATTGGTACAACAAACTTCAATCTTTCAGCTTTCTATCCAGCCATATATCTTTAAAAAAAAACATATATATATAATATATATATATATATATATATATATATATATATATATATATATATATATATATATATATATATATATGTTATGACCATCCTCTTTGCAGATGAAAAGTTGTATTTTTTTTGGGACACCCTATATATGCAGTTTTTTCCACGATATCAGATGGAACTTTGTGGTCTTCAAATTTGCTACACAAAGCGGTTTTAGTTTGTTTTTGCAGTTTGTTTACAGCCTCGGGAAGGGATAAATAGAGATAGGAGAGAGAGTCATTGTTTTGCCCTGCTGACTAAGATGGTCACCAGACAATGGTCACCAAACAGATAAGGTTTTACAAGGTTGTGTACGACTAAAGTAAAGATCATGTGTGTATTCTGCTTCTTACAAGCCTTCTCAGCATTTATACTTAGCTTTCTCAGCATGTATGTTTATTAATTTTTTTTCTCAGAAAGAACTAAACTAAGTTGATTTGCATTTTACATGATTATAAATTTGATTTTAATAATTCAATTTTCACAAGGGTCAAGCATACAATACGGGGCTTTCAAAATGATGTGTGAACGTTAACGAGGCCTTTGGGGCATGTGCGGTGTGTGCGTTTTCAGCGACTCACTCCCTCAAGACAGGCACTTTTAACTTGCTGTTTTTAAAGTCTTTCAGACAAAATTTTCATCATTTCACTGTTTGAATGGTAAAAAAAATTTAGTATGCAATACGAAAATACGGGATTTTTTCAGGCATAGGGAATAAAACGTCTCTGTTGTTTAGGAGGCAACCACAGGAACAAGCACTTAAATAGGAACAGACAATACAGATTGTTGAACAATGATGCGGGCCATGATCGTGCCCAACAGCATCTCCCCCCCCCCACTTTCTCTGGTTACCCTTCTGCTCCTTCTTCAGTCAGCCTGCATGAGTCCATCCTGTTCTCACTGGTCACTGCTGCTACTCGCCTTCGTGTTCGGGGCTGCGGGGGCTGCTGCTGAAAGAAAGCGGAGCTGGACGGGGTCGGCAATCAGGCAATCCACGAGCTGGTCGGCATGGAGCGTAATGCACCGCGACCCCTGTAACCAAGCGGGGAGGGGTGTTCACACATGACTGCTGTGAGGTGGGGCCACTCCGTTCGAGCGATCCCCAATAGGTACAGACATTTACACTTCCAAACATTTAAACAGATAGGATAGGAACTTTAT
Source organism: Eptatretus burgeri (assembly GCF_056783735.1). Lineage (NCBI taxonomy): Eukaryota > Metazoa > Chordata > Myxini > Myxiniformes > Myxinidae > Eptatretus > Eptatretus burgeri. The sequence goes on along the minus strand of NC_140962.1, from coordinate 153,386,602 downwards.
TCTTATGCATCTTCTCCTTCCATCTTTCTTTCCATCTACCTCGTCCACTGTGAACACATAAAAACATTAGCGCGATCAAAGCCCTATTGTTATTTTACGGGCTGAACCGAAGAAGCGAACGTACTGACTTGCATTCACATTATCCTCTTGTACAATGCCACACCTCCATGTTGCATGACACCACAACTCCCACTCCCACATCTCGACACAGCCAGTATTCCTCCTGCCTACCTCTCCCTAAGCGTTCTGGGTTGGTTTATCAACCGACCGCGCCAGGTACTGAGAGGACATTTACCCTCATCTGTTCTTTCTCTCTGCACTATATAATTTTCCATGTGTGTGTGTGTGTGTGTGAGATGGTGCCTGTCAGTATAATTTAAGATTGTAGAAGGTATTCGGGATAGCTCTGCTCTGTGTTTACTTTGGTAAGATTGTCTTTTTCCACACCCCACAAATTACTTGCTTTTCCTGCTGTACAAAATACCAATAAATCCCATTCATTGTGCCACATACCCTTCTTGGCTTTCTGGTTGTAAATAAATGCCCCCTATGTAGAAATGTTCCCAACTCGTTTTCATGTTTTCTTTCATTGGTCTCGCATGACCCACTCCCAAGCTTAGCCAGGACGTTATTCCCCACAGATTTGTTTCGTCGCCGATACACACTTGGAAGTTCTGCTCGGCTGCACCTGATCTGGGAAGTAACCTGGTTAACACAAGTACGTATTGAGGGCGTGTTCCCCGGTAATGAGATCATGGGACCCTTAGGTAAACGGTTTTAGACAGAGGACCCTAAGTCATGTGGTCGAGTTATTGGTGTTCACGGTCGATTGGCGACCTGCCATGTCACGAAGTTATTCGTGTGGGACGACTTGCGATTCCGATGAGTCTGGCGAGTCACCTGAGGCAGTCCATCCCTCATGGTTTCCCCGTGATGCTGGGTCCACAACTATATATATATATATATATATATATATATATATATATATATATATATATATATATATATATATATATATATATATATATATCTGTCTGCATCGTCATCAGCCATTCCTTTCGTTTCAATCAACGGAAAACAGTAATAAAATATAGGAGTTCTCATTTTCATAAGTGTATTTACATTTAGTGTGGGAGGAAGGGGTGGTGGGAAAATGGGTGGAGGAGAAGGGAAGGTGAGAATGGGAGGAGAAAGAGGGGTTGGGGAGAATGGGAGGAAGGGTTGGAGTGAAGGGTTAATGGTAGGAAAAGGGGTGGGATTGGGAGAAGGGGGAAGGTGAGTGGGAGTGAATGGGCAGGGGGTAGACTTGGAGAAATGGGTAGGGGTTTGCAGTCGAAGTTGTGGAGGGGGGGAAAAGGGGAAGAAGCTCCATTTTTTTTGCAAACACCCATATATAAACCCAGTTTAATCTTCAGTTTCACCTTTCATCTGATTTTGAATGTTTCTTGTTTGATGAACCCATTTTGGGTTCTTCTGCATGGCAAGAACGTGTTCGACTGACGTCATTGGAGTCTTCCCATTTTAAAAGAAATGGTTCCAAATTCAAGTGCAGTCCTCCTGTCTCGTCCAACAACAACAACAAAAATTTGTCTACCAACCATAATGTCACCGGAAAAGGAAGTGTTTGATGTGAGTTTAAATTATATACGTTTATACAGGATATTGAGAATATCAGAGTTGAGTTGTTTTCCAGATAAATGTTGTGTTGGTAGATTAAATTAGATGGACGAATGAATGTGTAAAACTCATGACTATGTTAAAAATATAATACACAAAAAACTCCAAATATGAGAACGGATTTTTGGGGAATTTCTCGGTTCTTGACGGACAATGGGCATGAGGAGAGCTCGTGGAGGCCTCGGTCCAGTCCCAGCCTGGCTGAAGATCCAGGGTTTGACAGATGAGTCGCTCCGAGCCACGGTTATGGGTCTGGGGATCGAGATCCTGGGAACTCTCTGTGCCAGAGCCGAGCCCGCTCCGGTGAGGGTTCGACTCTGTTCTTTGTCCGCACGCATGTTCACCTTCACCATGTACGCCGAGCTTTGTCGGTACATGGAGTCGTGCCGTGCGGGACAAGGATCGGAATGGACCGTACTGAGACGAAGAAAAGATGTTAAGAAGAAGGAACGACCTGCTGGAGGACCTGCTGGAGTCTTGATCAAGATCGAAGATGAGTACTCGGTTGGTCCTGAAGAGGAAGGAAAGAACCGGGAGGATGGTGAGTTCTGTGAACTGCAGGCTCTTTGTGATCAGCTATCGATTATACCCAATCAAGTGTTGCAAAATCGATTTCCTGTCCAAATCACGAGAGATTTTAATCATTCACATCATTTAATTACGTGTCCGTGTTCTCCATAACTCCAAAACCATGAAACCTACCAGCCTGAAACTTTTCATGCTTACTAAGGGAAGTTCAAGGTCGTGCATGAGTGAAAATTGGATGTTTGGGTTAATTTAAACACCCCTATTGAAGATAATTAACGGCCATATTTAATTATATGAGGGCATCCTTGGACACCTCCATGTTTTCTTGGTCACTTCGCTGTCCCTCACTGAGGTCTTTATTCGCCATTTTGTTTGGCCTGCTCAACAATGCCTCGAGTTAGAACAGGCCACAACGGTTTAATGATAAAGCGCAATTAATTACGTACTACTGGAATGTACTTTTCAACCCTTTAGACTGCTGAGACCCCTTTGACCGTTAAATACCCTTTAAGACCCCCCAAGACCTAAAAGTCCCCAGACAACCCAATGACCCAAAATTCCGAAAGGACCACAAAGATCCAAAAGACCCACGTGATCCAATGGACCCCGGTGACCCAAAGGACCCCAAGGAACCAAAAGACCTTGAAGACCCAAAAGTCCCCGGATGACCCAAAACACCCTGAAGACCCCAAAGAACCAAAAGATCCTGAAGACCCAAAAGTCCTCAGAAGACCCAGATTACACAAAAGTCCTCAAAGACCCAGTTGACCCAAAAGACCCTGAAGTTGACCCAAAGGTCCCCGAGGACCCAAAAGACCCTGATGACCCAAAATATCCACAAGACCCCTTTTACCTTTAAGACCGTTTTAGACACTTTTAGATCCCTTCACCCTTGAGACCTTTTCTACCCTTTTGACACCAAGAAACTTTAGATCTTTGCACTGCTTAAATTCCTTTAGACCCCCTCAGAACTTAACACCATTCAGACCCCTTAAACCCTTCATGTAGATTCGACCCTTGACCATTTAGAGCTTTAGATCACTTGGACCTTTTTATCTCTCTCGCTCTCTCGCTCTCTCGCTCTCTTGCTCTCTCTCTGGATTTGTTCCTTATCCTCGGCCACATCTTTTAAGTTACAAACTCCAAACTTGGGGTACAATTACAACCATGTGTGTGCACGTGCGTGCGTGCATGTGTGTGTGAGGGGGGGGGGGGTAGGGGTAACATAGGCTATGTGGCTGTAGCCTCACATGGGGCAGGAGGGGGGTGTAAATTATTTATGTAAATGTGTACCGTGTAGCGCTACCTGGTGGTGTTGGCAGCGGGTATTACAATTTCCCTTTTTTACCTGGGCAATGCTGAGGTGAAAGCACTCTTCACACGGGTAAATTTGTTCCCCTTCCTTTCTACCCCCCCGCCCCGAAAAAAAAAATTGAGTGGCCTGTCAAAGCCTGTCATCGTGTGTGAGACATTTCTAGCGGGAAGAGACATCAGGACGAATGGGGGGCAAAGGTGAGTTGGAGGAACGAGATATCAGGATGGGAATGGGGAGTGGGTGGAGGGGGGTGTTGGGGTGAGGGTGAGGGGTTAAAGCACTCTATGCATGGGTAAATGTCTTTCTTTCCTTCTCCTTCTCACCCAAAAGTTTTGGTAACTATGATGATTAATTGATCCGTCAGCGAAGCTCTACTTGTATATATTATGAATGTATATTCTCTATGACACGACGCTGATGTCATGTACATAATTATGCCATCCGATTCTTACCATTCTAACCCAGTGAGATGGGAAGTGTGGGCCCCCTGCTCAGGGAGGGGGGGGTGGTCCCGCATTTCTGGTGCGAAGCCCATGGGTCAGCCAGCGTAGTGCGCCTCCGCAAGCTACGTTCGTGTGCTGTGCGTGCCCGCCGGCATGTGACTGGTGACCCGCTTTGGGGACAGTTCTGAGTGGGGAGTTTCACTCAGGTGGTACACCTGTCAAACGGTAAGGCAAGTGTCCTCAGGCAAGCTCAGGGAGGAAGCAAACCTCCCGTGGAACAGAAGGGCGAAGGCTCGCTTGATCTTGATTTTCAGTATAAATACACACCGTGAAAGTGTGGCCTTGTTATCCTTTTGTCTTTTGGGGTGTTTAAGCCAGAGGTGTCAGAAAAGTGACAACGGATAACTGGGTGTCGCGGCCCAGTGTCCATAACGACGTCACTTTTTGATCCTTCGATGTCGGCTCTTCCTTGCATTGCAAAGCAGAATTCACCAAGTGTTGGATTGTTCACCCACTTACAGGGAATGTAAGCTGGGATTAGACCATCGTGAAACGGGTTAGTTTTACCCAACTGATGCAATTTTGTCACCGAGGTTGCAACCCTGCTCAGTAAGAGAGGAACCATGGGTTCAGACACTTGGCGTGTGTGTCTGGCTGAGCAGCCAGTGGCACGAAGCTACCCTCTGAGGGATTTTGTCTGAATGCCTCTAAGTCAGAATCCCTCTTTTGGCACGGCGATACTGTTGCATGTGTGGCTTCGGCCAAGATAGCGTACAATTTTTGAGCCAGTGGCCCCCTCCGAACTTTGTGGGGCAGTTTCCAGTGCAGTCCTCCACACGGCATCAGTTTTGAGGGTCATCCGATGAATCTTCAAGTTATGGGGTCGATTCAGGATATATATATAGTTGCGGACGTGGGGTTCGAGGATTACCACAAGGGTAAACACATGGATTCCTCCTGAATGCCTGGTCCTGTAGGCTGCCGTGCTGTGGATAACTCCTCGGCCCGACAAGGTGTTTTGCAACCGCGGATGCTGGTAAAAGCAATTGCATCGAGCGAGGTCCTCGCGTTCACAACCACGTGACCTACTCGTTGGTACAACTATCTGAGCAAGGGTCCACACCCTCAGCATGCACCCGAGTACTTATTACTGCCGAGCAGGTCAGTGGGTGCAGCACTGGCAAGCCTGCTGAGCCGATTAGGGAGGTAAAATCTTCACATCTATTACATACACACTTTGTTGGATCATTGGAACAAAGCACAACCAAGCAGATTGGAAAATGTAACAACTGTTTATTTACACACACACACAAGCAAGCAATCGTTGAACACGTATTTACAAGCAAAAGGCATAGAAAAGCAGACTTACCCCAGTACATATTCCCCTTAGACAGACTTACTTAGAAAAAATACATATGGCAGTCATTCAGTCCGGGAAGAAAGAAAATAAGAACTGAGGAGAAAGAAGCAGAACGTCGTGCGGAGGCGATTTTTCTCTTACATTGCACAACCATGCGGGATTACGTCGGGCCAAATATTTTGAGAGGATGGGAAAGATGTGCGATGGAGTGTCAGAAGCATGTATGTATGGAGCTGTGTGACACCCTGGGAACTGAACCGCACTCCTAGGTCATGGACCGCTGGCCTCCGGCCTTCGCATGACTCCTTCCTGTGCCTCATGTCCCAGCGCAGCAGGGTCCAGTGAACCCCTCACTCTGGCAGACAATGTCAAACAGGCAGTCTGACAAACTCACGGCACCCTTCGTGCATCAACAACAGGCCCAGGGCGTCAACAACAGACGGGAACACTCCCCGTGTTCTGTCTCAGGAGTATCAATGAAGAGTGGTCCCCGGTGCTTTGACAACAGCCCCTAGAGCATCAACAGCAAGTACAGCAGCTCCCAGGATGTTGTCAGCAGCAGCAGCAGGCTCTAACGCATTTGCGTTTCATTTCTTAAAGCAGCTTCGGCTGGACGTGGTTTTGAGGGAGTAAATGTCATGCGAGCATCTTCCTCATTGACGAGTGTCTGATGGGGGGTGGGTGTGGCAAGCGGGCAGTGGAAAATCCCACGTCTTTCTGTCGTGATGGCCACGCACACCTCCACCCCACCTTTCATGTGCCCAAGGCAGCGACGAGAACCCCCTCTCCCTCCCTCGTGCACAAGCGTTCCATTGAACAATGCGTACTGTATCGTGTATGTGAGATGCGTTGTACTTCACTGCATATGGGAAAGGCGTTGTCCCGCATGACAAATGTGGAAGTGCAGGGAAGGAAGAATGGAGGTGAGTAATCCGATCGGCATGAAGTATTAATCGTCTCCAATGATGAGGGATGAATGAACAGATGGTGAATAATAACTTCAACATTTACCATCACTGGGGATGGAAACATTCACTTGTACTAAAACAAATACGCAATTTGGTGTCTGTCTGTCTCTGGTCAATGCATTTGGTGGTTATTTATCAAATCTCAGCCAAACTTGCCAGGGGAATTAAGAGGCACGAGACATAGGTTGCAGAGACTGCCCCCAAATAGACGACGTACCCTTTCCTGATGTCCTTCCACAAAAAACTTTGGCAATTCCCTAAACGCCTGTCCATACTTCTTCCACTCCTCTTCCAAACCTTTGGCTTCTGAACGTTCCGCCAACTCTCCTTGGAGAAACTGACTATTTTGGAACGATCTTTGAGAAAAAGATGCATTAATCAAAGATATGTTTTGGACGAAAGTTGCTTTGTGGGTGCATCGCCAGGCACCGCCATTTTTGTCTGAATCTCCCTGTTAGCCCACACTCAGAGCGCTCAGCAAATTCAATTGGTCGAGACAGCGTAAAATTTTACCCAAATACTGCTAAAACTGGAGGTTTTTTGGAAGTGCACACAAGGCAATTTGTCTTATATAATTCAATTGAAATAAAATAAACGTTTCAAAGGCTTTTAAAAAACAAACAAACAAACAAACAAACAATCATAGGTTTACCTCCATTGACGCACCCTCTTTTACACCACCTAATTCAACTTGTTAAATCAGTTATTCGAGCTTGTTGTTTATATCCTTTATGACATCCCTAAAAACAGTAAGTTTGTTGTTCAGAATGATTTTCAATTTTGTTTGACTGTCAGACAGACAGACTGAAGGAATTTCTTTATCGTGCTGTGCACACATGCGATCAAGAAGAGATTCCATTCAATTTTCCAAGTTCAAAGCCAAAGTATTTCTAAACTGCAGTTTCATGTTCCAATTTGTGTTCAAAATGGAACGTTCAACTGAAAACCAGTAGTTCCTCGATCATGAACTGATGTCTGTCATACAGATAGCGTGACGCGATTGCCTTAGCCCCGCTTGACGCTCCGCACGCGGGATAATAATCGGTAATAATAATACGGATAATAACATCACCCCCTCTCCCCTCCTGGCCTCTCCCGTAGGGAGCGGGTGTTTCTCTTATTCCAAAATACTGAAAAAGTATCTCGATCGTTTCAAGTTGTGTGGTGTTCAGGTTCATCCAAATGTAAATAAGATTATCCTTATTAATCCCAGGGTCCTGAGTTCAAATCCGGCTTGGTTGTTGAATTAATACCAGGTGGGGTTGACTCAGCCTGTCATCTTTCTGAGGTCGGCAAAATGAGTACCAGCTTGCTGGGATTATTGAGCCGTTTAAGTATCTTGCGTCGGAGTGGCGACCCCTCCAGGATTGTGCCCAATAGCCCAGGAGACTGCTTCGGCAGCACCGACGCTCTGTACAGAGTATGGTCGTGATGGCTGGTGGAGGTTTTGGGGGAGACATGAAACAGAAGTTTAGTTTGGAACACATGGTTGAACAAATTTTTGTTTGGAACACAAATTTTGATCCAAGTGGACGATCAAAATTTTGCTTACGTATAAAATAGATGGCCCCGAAGCGGCCATTACAATGTGCTCAGGCCTGGTCTTCAGTCACAACCTATTGGCATCAATTTTCAAACAAGTGCTGCTCATGTGTGAACGTCAACTCATGCATATTCTGACCATGTACTTGGGCAAAGGAAGGTGCATCCGTGCACAGGCCTTGATCCTTGAACGTCCAAACCACATGCATCCAACATTCAATCTCATGACTACCTTCAGCTATTCCTCCCAGTTCATTCATTTTTAAAAAAATGATTTGCAGAACTCATCCAACCCTCCACTATCCCCAGCCAGGACTGTTCCGTGCTGATATATTCAATGTTCAGCAAGGATAAAGCACAAATGCAAGGGTACAACCAGCCTCAGTGGCGTCATGGTTACAATAGATTGTCTGCTCTGAGTCTGGGAAGTCAGTGGTTCAAACCCTGGCCGAGTCTTGCTAAAGACTTTAGAAATGGTACATGCTCCTTCCTTGCTTGACTTTCAGCATTTGAAAGGATAGCGCACGGACAATCCTCCATTGGTTGGCATCCATGGAGAGGAAGAAATTCCTCCTTCGCAAATGCCCCCCTTGAGTGCGGTGAGCAAGGCAGTGCCATTGTTGCGGCATTGTCGGTCGGTACCCAGAGTAACCGGAGAAATGAGAGCTTTTCACCCAAACTCGGTGGCTGTTTGTCTTATCTATTCATCTGTGTGTGTGTGTGTGTGTGTGTGTGTGTGTGTGTGTGTGTGTGTGTGTGTGTGTGTGTGTGTGTGTGTGTGTGTGTGTGTGTGTGTGTGTGTGTGTGTGTGTGTGTGTGTGTGTGTGTGTGTGTGTGTGTGTGTGTGTGACTGCTCCACTATGATCCTTCGATCTTACAAAAAAAATCCTCTCTCTTTCATCCCCCCCGCCCCCACTTGGTGCTCTTTTTTTTAACAAGAAAAAAGGTGATAAAATAAATTCTTCAATGAATGACAAAAGATAATATTACAAAGACCTGAGTTTAAAGAAGACTGTTCAGTGTCAAGGTACTGCACAATCACCTGCTTTTCCTTGTGTGTGTGAATGATCTTTTCAGGAAGACAGGTGAAGCTCATCAAGAAGTTCACCTGCACCTCATGTCTTAACAGCTTCACCACAAAGGCTGCCTTGCAAGTGCACATGGAGAGACACTTGCCAGTTTCCACGGATAAAAAGTACGACTGCACCGATTGTCCTTTCAGTACGCACGTCAAATGCAATTTTTCGAAACACACTCGAATACACTCCGGAAAGAAGCTCCACACCTGCAGCGTGTGCAAGAAAGAGTTCTTGACATCGTCAAACCTTCGGACGCACACGCGAATTCACACGGGCGAGCGTCCTTACACGTGCACCATGTGTGCGAAGACCTTCTCGGATTCGTCGTCTCTTCGGCAGCATACACGCACCCACACGGGAGAGAAACCGTATGCCTGCAGTGTGTGCAGGAAGGGTTTCAGTTTGTCATCCAATTGTCAGAAGCACATACGAGTCCATACCGGAGAGCGCCCGTACAGCTGCAAAGTTTGCGCAAGGACATTTTCGGATCAATCGACGTTGAGTAGGCACGCACTCATTCACACGGGGGAGTTGCCTTATATCTGCACCTTGTGCGGTAAGGGGTTCAGCCGGCAAACAATGTGTAAGAAACATGCCAATTCACACGGGTGAGTACTCAAAGCACATGGAGATAGATGTTGGGTAGAGAGAGAGAGAGAGAGAGAGAGAGGTTTTCTACTTAATTGGCTCTTCCACAGCACACACGGATCAACTGACCACCGAATCAAGACTGGACACAAACATGAAGACAAGAGACCGGAAAAGACATCTCTAACTCACCTTGCAAAAAAAAATTCCAAGAACAGGTGCGAATAGAAGTTGCGACACATGAAACTGAAACAGCAACGTATGCAGACCCAACGATTGCAAAGAAGACAAAGGAAAAATATGAAATGAACTAGAAGGGCACTAGAACTAGATACCTCCACCGGGCTGATTCGTTTATGTTTTTTGTATCTACTGATAGGTCGGAACTGGATTCGGACCTGAACTGAAATTTCATCGGCTTGTTCTTGTCACCGAACCAACTCTTCCGCCAAGTTTCGATTGAATCCGTCCAAAACTTTTTTAGATATCCTGCTATGTGTCGTTTTTGGCCATATCTCTCAGTGGTGAAGAATCACTTAAAAAAAAATTCTCAGATCCGATTCCAGATCTTCACCAAAATCGAATCATTTCATCCTTGTCACATACCCAAGCTCTCCTCCAAATCCATCCACAAGTGTTTGAGACATGACAGACAGGGGTGAAAACAACCTTCATCCACATTCGGTGGCAGAGGTAAATATCAACAAATATACACCGACAACTGGGAGAATGGCAAAAGGGCAGGAATTTTTTTTAAAAAAAGACCCAGAAAGATTGGGGATTGACAAGAAAGGCTCATTGGAGTGACTCATAAGAAGTTAGCTCAACCGGAATGGAGAACGAATAATAAAAAATTCCCAAGACCAAGGATACCATACCAATGGTTTTAACCAGAGGGTGGGATTGAGTCAATGGGATGCGGAAGTACCAAAGAAGAACCTCACTGAGATCTTAAAAAACAATACCAGGAAATATTACGACAAACGAACTACAGTTGGAGGCTGTCGAGTGTTCAGTGACTGTCCTGAAAATAACACTCGGAACAAAGACACGAGAACAAGAAAACTTCACATCTTGGTCCACGTAACGCGATCCTTCATCAAAACGGAGGTGGATACCTTGAGTCCTGGGAAGGACTCTGTTCCACCTTCTGAAACCCGCAAATGGAGATTACAACAAACAAAATCATCCAACAAACGAATCATCCCGATTCGTTAAAACCGTGATCCTCAACCCGAGCCTGTGTCTGCTATTACACACAGTCGTGTGCCGCAGGATCACTTTCTTTAACTTTTCTGAAGCATAGGAGAGTGACCGGAGTGGTAAACGTGAATATGTCAGGAAATGTCACGATTAAAGAGTTGCAACTGGAGGCTGTCTGTGGTTCCTTGGTAACCCTCGAACGAGCACGTACGTGGAGTAAAGATGCTCAATTGTCTTACAGCAAACTATTACATAATAAACTCATTGTTATTTTTTTGTTTTTTGGTTGTTTTTTTTTTGTATACAATGTCGAGGCTCGTATTGTTTCGATGCTTGTTGTACCGTATAAATAAACATGAAACATATTTCCACCACGTAAGCCCGGGAGCAATAAGCGTCGAGGGGACAGTGTCGCGGACGCAACTTCAATGGCACTTCTGTCGAACAACAACGATGTGGAAGCAGATTTTTAAAGGTAAGAAAACATGTCTAAAATGTCAGCCACGGTTGGTTGAAGTACAATTTAAACAACTTCTCAACACGTTGCACGTGACGGTTGACGCTCAGATGACACAATCTTCCTCCTCATAGTCATTCCCCTGAACTTCTCAGCAAAGCATTGCGCTTTGAAGTTGTGCCCATTCACGAGGTACGAGCTCAAGTACCCGGTATTTAAATGTTTCCTGCTTGGTGAGAACTTGGTGAGTTGTTGGCCTTGTGGTTTCGTATGAATTACCAATCTTGGGCGGCGTGACATGCGCTTGGACCACCTTCTCTTCCTTTTATTAATTTTTTTTTTTTTAAATACGTACAACAAATCACGACAATCTCAACATATGATGTTCACCAAAAAAATATGACTCCAACGTTCCTGGGGAAAACCCAAGCAGTGTCTAAGCAACATACTCACTCAAGACCTGAACACGGAGGTGTTATAATAAACCTGTGTAAAGCAATCTTTTTTTTAATAACAGGCACGCGTGTAGACACTAAAATAATTAAACTTGTCTTGTTGACAACAAATCGCTGCAACCTCAACATACGATCTTCACAATACATATTACTTGATCGCTCTCAGGAAGAAAAGAAAAAAACCCAGGCAATGTATAAGCACAAGAACCGATTGAGGCTTGAAGGCCAATTATGTGGTTTTATCTGGGGTGAATGATTTTTTTTTTAATCCAAACATAGTTGTCGACCTTCACGTGGATGAAAGAGGAGGCCGTGCAAAAGTTTGGTCGCACTGGTTCCTGCACGGTCCGAATGCAGAAACAAACGAGAAAGAGCAGACCTTGCAGACCCTCGTCGGGACTTATTTTGTGTTGCAAATAAATGGAAGAATGTACTAAATGAAAGGTCAGTGATTGCGAAATGAAAATACCTAAATGGTCTAGTTGTAAATGTGTAAAGGTCTCAAAAGTTGCTAAGGTCGAAGGGGTCTAAAGAGTGTAATTTAAGGTCTGAAAGGTGTGAAGGGAAGAAAGGAGTCTAAGGGTCTTCAGGGTTGTAAAGGGTCTAAGAGGATCTCGGGGGTCTTCGAGGTTTGGGAGTTCTAAAGGGTGTAACGGGGTTTATAAGGGTCTTATAGGGTCGGAAGGGTCCTCGGGGTATTTGGTGTCTTTATGGTCTTCATGGGTCTTTGGGTTGCAAGCGCTTTTAGAGGTCTTAAGGTTCTAATGTAATTCACACACATAGTCACGTTCTGTGTGGGCAAACAGACCTAAATGTAAACTTTCTTCTTTATATTACAAGTGAGGGAAGCGTTCAGTGAGGGAAGCCCCCCCCCCAACAACCAATCAAAGTGGTGCGTACGTAATAAATAGATTGGCCGATAATCTCCATCATTCCCGAATGTTTTCTTTTTCAAAGCCGTTGCAGTTTAGTTTTTGTTTCCTTCAATACGTGAAGCCGCAAATCGACCACCGGAAGTACCGACCACGACCCGGAAACAGATGAATACTTTTATTGTTGTTGTTGTTGTGTTAAAAAGTAAATTATTTTCCTTTATATTTCTCGTTCGCTCTTCAAACAAACTACGAGCGAAGGTTCAATCCCCAAACAACCAGAATCAGGAAGAAAAATCGAGCGGACCGGAAACCGGCGGATTCTCTCTTCAGGATCGAGCGCCATCGGCGCCGTCAAGGTGCCCTTTGTGGAGAAGATGTTTGAAGATGATGAGGAAAACGGTTAAAGGTTCGAGATTCCGTGTGTCTGAAGAAAAGGTTTCGGCCGGATGTGAGGAAGGTTCGAAGGTCGAAGAAACGGAGCGAGGCGGGGGATTTATTTATTTATTTATTTATTTATTTATATAATTGTTTTTAATCTCTCGGCGCAGGTTTTTTTTTTCGCGGACAATGGAGTCCGCGGGAGCTCGCGACGTCCTCGGTGCCGTCCCGACGTGGCTGGAGATCCAGGGTCTATCGGAGGAGTCTCTCCGAGCCGCGGTCACGGGTCTCGGGATCGAGATCCTCGGAGGTCTCTGTGCCCGGGCCGAGCCCGCTCCGGTGAGGGTTCGATTCCGTGCTTTGTCTGCACGAACGTTCACCCACACCATGTACGCCGAGCTCTGTCGGTACATGGAGTCGTGGCTTGGGGTGGGAGATGATGAACCGACCGTCGAGGAGGTGGAGGCACCGACTGGACTTCTGCAGATCAAAGAAGAAGAAGAAGAAGAAGAAGATTCTGCTGGTTTTGAGGAGGAGGGGAAGGATTCGGAGGATGGTGAGTCGTGGGAATTGCAGACACTTCGTCATAAGCTTGCACTGTGACGTATGGAGTGTCGAAGTGTCGATCGCTGGAGAAGGCAATGATGACAATGAGGAACAAGACTGTCGATGACACCTCCTCCTCGTTTACTCCCAAAATCCAGGCTTTCTGCCAACCTCATCACGCACCCCATCCTCCTACCCCCCCCTCCCCGACACCTCCCCTCTATCCAGTCGGTGCACCACTATCTCATGTCATGCCACATTCACAACCCTGATCTTTTCTGCCCCCCATTAACCCTAACGGCTAACTCAACACTCTCTTTCTTGCAGGTTACTGTTTCTCTCCTCTCCTCTCCTCTCCTCTCCTCTCCTCTCCTCTCCTCTCCTCTCCTCTCCTCTCCTCTCCTCTCCTCTCCTCTCCTCTCCTCTCCTCTCCTCTCCTCTCCTCTCCTCTCCTCATTAATGTCCAACCCTGGCTCCAATACCCGTTACCTCGCTCCTGCACAAGCTTCAACGATTCACGTACTTCCTTTAAAACGAGGAGCCGATGCTCGCAGGCCTTTTTTGGGCGGCATGACGGATCGACGTGCGTGATATGAAAGCTAAATATCGAATGTTTTTCGAAACGACGCATACGCTAGCCGGTTCACCTTGATGGTTGCCATGGCTACACAATTCAGACAATCGCCGCCGTAATCTAATCGGGTTGACGTAATGTCACGAGGAATAGAATAAATATATCGACAAAATGAAAGGTAAATGTTCAACAGTTTTTGAAATATCGCGTACATGGAGGGATGATCGGTCATACAGAGCGCGTTTTAACGTCCCCCCCCCCGCTCCCCCCCATCTTCACCAACCTTGGTGGAGGGGTGAAAGACGAAAAAAGAAAAACGTTTATTTGAGAAAACTGCTTCACGCTGCAGTCTGGTGGGCGGGGATCAGTGTTATGACGTCATAAATAAATGAACAAGCCGGTAGGCGACACAGGTGGTCGCTATATAATTGCATACTAGTCATACCATTTTTGACGGATCGAGCTGAAATTTTTTGACAAAGAGGTTGATTATAGTGCGCATAAAAGTGCAGAAGCTGATTTTTGATTTTTGAAAACATTTTTTTTTTTTTTTTTCAAAAATTTCAAAGTACCGTTGCTCGGTGACGGCGTCCATAGCAACGGTGCTCAAACGCATACAACTAGATCCTGGTATGAACCTACCAGTCAAGTTTCCTCAAAATCGGTTGACTCCTGGCCTCCAGAGCTGTCCATTACATACAAACAAACAGACGGAAAACCTGAGACTATGGGTCGTCTCGCGACCACCCAATAGCATAATACGACTTGAACTTGCATTTTACAGAGAAACAAAGGTATGACGAACTGATCAGAATATGTATACGAGGTTTTTCAAAAAAAAAACGTGTTTTCAGGGTTCCACAAGATCACGTAGTGACGTCGTCATAAAATTCCACGAACTGCTATAAAATACGAGCAGAAAAGGCCGTCGAAATAACGTGTGACCCGTCTGTATTTTCACACTATTCCATCTTGAACACTCGGGGTAAAACCAAACTATAACGTACAAAAACCTTCATTTATTCTCATTCTTTTTTTTTGTATATGCCGTCGAGGCTCATATAAGAACACACACACACACACACACACACACACACACACACACACACACACACACACACACACACACACACACACACACACACACACACACACACACACACACACACACACACACACACACACACACAACGTGCAACAAGGGGAGCAGGAGACAAGAGGGGTGGGAGAGGGAAGCACAAAACTATGCGTGACATCGTTGTTGTTTGTTTATTTATTTTGTCTGTAAACAAAATATCTCAAAAAGTTGTGGATGGATTCAGACGAAACTTGGTGAATGAGTTGCTTAGGTGACGAGAACAATACTATTACATTTTCGTTCAGGTCCGAATCCAGATCCGGACGATCAGTGGGATACAAAACGTTAACGACAAATCAGCTTGGCAGAGGTATGCACTCCACCGAGTACACTTCGTTTGAAAAAGTTTGAATCGTGTAGTTGAGATTTCTTCTGATGTTTCACTATCGGAAAGAAATACAACACCTGTATCCTGTACCGACGACACCACTCTGATGGCAGAAAGTAAAGAGGATTCGATGAAACTGCTGCAGAAGGTGAAGAAGGAAAGTGAAAAATCTGGTCTTGGTGTGGATAATGTGGAGGAGAAATGAATAGACGGTCAGCGTTGGGGAGAACAGCAATGTCAGGATTGACAAAAATCTGGAAAGACAATGAGGTGACAAAACAAACCAAGAGGAGGCTGGTGACTACTCTGGTATTTCTAGTTACAATGTATGGATGTGAGTCATGGACAGTGAAAAAGTAAGGACGAAGAAGATTGACGGTTTTGAAACATGGTGTTGGAGACTAATGTTCAAAAAATTCCATGGACTGCAAGAACAGACAGATCGGTCTGCTTGAAGAAATTAGACCACCATGGATGTTCGAAGCACTGATGCTGAAACAGAAACTGTCGTACTTTGGACACATCAATCGTGCGTGCAGAAACCGAAAGACTGGAGAGGTCAACCATCCTGGGTGTGGTTGAGGGAAAAAGAGGAAGAGGAAAACTGTGTATTTGCTGGATGGATGGGGTAAAAAGGCTGCAACCAAGCTGTCTCTGCTGGAGCTTCGGGGAGCAATACTGGATCTCGGGATGTTTGGAGAAATCTGATCATGGAGATCACCAAAAGTTGGACACGACTTGATGGAACCACATAACGAGATAGATATTGTTACGGATTCAGGGTTCGAGTTTTGCCATGAGGGAAAGCACTCGATTTCCTCCCAAACACCCGGTCCTGAGGCCACCGAGCACGGATAACTCTGCATGCCGGTGGGTTGCTAATTTTATTTTTTTAGATTTCTGTTTCTTTTCATTGTGAATTATCCTGGATACCTCTTCAGATCCACTCGTGGACCACGGGCAGGATGATGTGTGGTAGGCACATTCTCTTGGTGTATGATTCACACGGTGATTACACCCTGTGTGGCACAACCGCAACAAGGAAGGAGCTCAGAGTTCCGACGTAACATTATTCGACGATCAGCACGTACAGTCATCTTGTATGGAAAAAAGAACAGTTCTGCTTTAACTGCGTTCAATTGAGCGTTGCCGGGGTGACCCTCACTTATCTTGGTCAGGAAAGCAATGACCTTGCAGCAACGACACGAACAAAATTTTTGTTTTAATTTTAAATCTGATTTGCAGAGTACCCACCATGCGGGCGATCTTGTTCCAAGCATGCAACAAGTCCTTACACATCCCTTTATTTTGGTGGTGTATAAACAACAGACCGCTGCCTCCATCGCTGCCTAAAATAAAATATAACCCAGGTTACGTACCTCAAGCAAAGACATGCCTACAGCTTATGTGCATCTATAATACATTGTGGTTATATAGTTCGGATAATTCCAATTGCACTGGCCCAAAGGCTGACAGATGTCTGAAGAGGTCTGAAACCTCAGGCCTATATGTACTGCCGTCTTCACAAGACCCAAGACGCCTATTGGCTCCAACGTTTTGATATTTGATGATCCTTTCAACAGTTACTTCAGTTGTACTACACTGAACGGAAATGTTATAGGGAGTGCATGGCGATTGTACGCCTGGTGTTGGCTTTATGGTTCGGGTGGTGGGCTTTGGATCCTCGGGTCCTGAGTTCAAATCCCACTTGGCTGTTGAATTAATACCAGGTGGGGTTGACTCAGCCCGTCATCCTTTTTGAGGTCGACAAAATGAGTACCAGCTTGCTGGGATGATTGAGCCATTCAAGTGGTCCTACATTGGAGTGGCGACCCCGTCCAGGATTGTGCCCGATATCCCAGGAAACTGCTTTGGCAGCACAGACACTCTGTACAGAGTATGTTCCCATTGGATTGGATTGTGATTGTGAACATGACACTTCCAAAGAGGCCTACCATAGCACCAAAATGGCAGATGTGTGATATATATATATATATATATATATATATATATATATATATATATATATATATATATATATATATATATATATATATACATTTTTCAAATTACAATTGTGGGTGGCATCAAGCACCAATGGGTATAGAGCAGACATGTATGTGCTTGCTCCATTATCTATAGATTATTTGACAATCCTTGAAGAGGAAATGTGCACACCTTTTACGAGGACTATCTATAATGGTTCACGAAAAAATATTTTCACGAAAAAAATAAGTGACCTCTGTGTCTGTGTCTGTCTGTCTGTCTGTCGCATAGCTCCGTGGGTTTTGATCCGATCCTGATAAAATTTTGGTGGGAGGTTTATATCATGATCTAGTTGTGTTTTCCTGAAAATGGGCTTGGGGCGCCCATTATGGGCAGAGCCACGCCCCAAAAACGTGTTTTTAGGCGGTAGCCGATTTCAATTTGCATCTTATCCTCGGGGGTTTGTCGAATCTGACAGGGGTTTCGGTATTTGGTTAGCCCAATGGCACCTGCACAGCCCCACGGAGCTCGGTTTTTTTTTTTTGTTTTTTGTTTTTTTTTCATTTTCGTCACAAGGTCACGAACTCAGAAAATTGCGAATTTTGACATAAAAATCATACGACCGCCCAAATTTTGAGAGCAAGGATGACTATTTTTTTATGCATAATCTTGAGGTCATTCCCCACCTAAAGTCTTGAAACCATTGTGCTCTATCTCGAACACCTTGCCCGTGGCGCCCCCTTCAAGTTTGTTTTTACGCTAATTTCATCAAAGTATGGATAATCCGAGAAGTGCGAAATGCCATGTAGCCTATATGACGTTATATTGTTCCTGGAATGTTCCAGAGGAAGTTTTGCACCAAAGGTCATAATCCTTGACCTTTGACCTTTAAAGTTCACAAGGTCAAATTGTCAAAGTTGTGGGGATTGAACCGGGTTTTCGACCTTCTTCGTCGAACCAACTCCATTAAGCTATAGTACGTATCCTGTTTCCTTATTTTAATGTCCACAACATTGTTTTGTGACCTTTAAAGGTTATGCAAAGGTCAAATTTTTAAAATTGTTGAACGAAACCGGGTTTTCGACATTTTGCAGCTAATAACCTGTCACCCGTACCACATCATGTTGATCATTTTTATAACTTGGTCAAACATTAACACATTATCCTTGACTTCTGAAACAATCTACATCGTCAAATACCGCTCGTGAACCATCGTCGTCTTCAGACTTGTTCTCCACTATCTCCTCAAATTGGATGTCTGATTTGTAAACGTGTTTTTTTTTCGAGCTTCTTAAGCAACTTTCTTGGAAATTACTTATTTTCCTTTGTCGTGTGGCATGATGTTCACAGGGGCACCACTCGAGCTGATGAAGAAGTTCTTCTGCATCTGTTGCTCTCAAAGCTTCACAGTTCCAGCCGATTTGCAAGCGCACATGGAATGCCACCAAAAGGTTTCCAGTGAGAAAAGTTACAAATGCAGTGATTGTCCCTATACCACGAGTCACAAAAAGTATTTGATGAAACACATGCGCATACATACCGGGGAGAAGCCGTACTCCTGCAGTGTGTGTGACAAGCGATTCAGCCAGTCGTCGAACTGTCAGAAACACATGCGAGTACATACGGGAGAGCGCCCCTACACGTGCACGGTTTGCGCGAAGACCTTCACGGATTCGTCCGGTCTTCAACAGCACACACGGATCCACACAGGAGAAAAGCCGTACATCTGCACTGTGTGTGGTAAAGGATTCAGTTTTTCATCGAGCTGCAAGAAGCACATGAGAATTCATACGGGAAAGCTCCCGTACACGTGCACCGTTTGCGCGAGGAGCTTCTCCGATTCTTCGACCCTTCAACAGCACACGCGCATCCACACGGGGGAGAAGCCGTATACGTGCAGTGTGTGCGGCAAGGGATTCAGATCCTCATCGCAATGTCAGAATCACTTGCGAGTCCACACTAGGGAGCGACCGTATGCTTGCATGGTTTGTGGAAAGACGTTCGCCGACCCATCGACTCTTCGGAAACACAAACTCATTCACACGGGGGAGAAGCCCTACTCCTGCAGTGTTTGTTGTAAGGAATTCCGTCAGTTATCGCACTGTCAGAACCACATGCGTATTCACATGGCCTAGTGCCTATCCATGCTCCGTGTGTAAGAGGATGTTCTTCGATTCCTCGGCGGTTGAAACGTCCTGCACGGATCTGCACTGGACAGCACCCTCACCTGGGCAAGGAGACAGACTCCACATAGTTCAGCCCAGACTGACCAGATGGTAGATCGAATGCACTTTTCCTTGAGGTTCAGTGAGACAGCTGGATTTTTATTTTTAACAATGTTGTCAAAACTTAGTGATTTTTTTTTAAAGGTTTTTTGGGGTTTTTTTTTCAGAAGCCAAAAGTCTCAATGATTACTGCTGCTGCTTTTCGTCAGATTTTAACCCACAACTTGTGGAATCGCACGGACACTCCCTATGTTTAATACAACTCTAATCCTCAAAAAATCGACCAAGATACAAACTACTAAACTTATGTGGTACTGACCAGTCGTCTGCGGCGAATTTCATGGCCAAGAGCACTTGTGAATCTTCTGGACAGTTTCACCCAGCTCCAAAACAGCCTACTTGTATTTCTTTTTTTTTCTTTTTCTTTTTCTGTTCAGACAGCCAAACTCAAACTTGGTTTGAGTTCAGTTTTTGGCTTAAACACGAATGACTTCTCTCAATTTTCCAAACTTGGAAGGATTCCACAAGGTAGGCATAGCCGCATACCTACGCTTCAGACAATGAAGGGCCAAGAGGGGTGGGATAATGTCTGTCAATCGGTTTGGAGAAAGTGGGGGGGGGGCGTTATGATGCAATTGGCCATGGGCCAATTACACCACACGGTTGCACGTAACTGTGAAATATTATGTCCAGTCCGCCAACAGAAAACCATTTTCAAGTTTGTCTACTTTTGTTCGGTCTTCACACCCTTTGTGTTCCTCCGTTAGTGTTCACTCGCCAGTTTTAATGACAACAAGCTTCATAGTGCAATCAAAATAAATACTTTTTCTTTCCTTTTTTAAGTACAGAGACGAATAATTTTTTTAAAAAAAACATTTAAATTAATTATATCAAGGATGAAGGGATGATATTCCAAAAGGTATGGAAACAAGGTTGGGATGGTCACAATAAATTATCATGTGAAACCGTCCCAACATCTTTCTTTGAATCATGTTTCTGCCTGGAAATGACACGAAACACCTCTCTCTATTTGAGTTCACAACCGCCACAAATTCCTCGCTGAATCGTGCGTGCGCGTGCGTGCGTATTTGGGGTTTTTTAAACCTCACTGGTCAAATTAATACATGGAAACTATCAACACGCACCATCGTAAATGGATGCAGGGCTGGGCAGAGAACAACCATTTTTTAAAGAAGATGCAGGGATGTTTTCACATGATCATTTATTGTTGCCATCCTTAGTCCCTACCTGGTTTGCGTATGTTTTGGCAAAGCATTCCGACATCCTGTTAAAATTTTTTTAAATATTTAGATTTAAATATGATTCCCCTGTACCTACATGTCCACGGACGGTATTTCTCATGCTGATTTGTCCATATAATCCGAATGACGTAGTCCTGAATGTAATATATTTATAAGTTTCTCCATGAGCCTTAGATACCGAAGAATAAGAAAAACAAACTGTGTAACAATTTCTTCATTGTTTTTGACTCTCTTTGGATTCACTCATATCTGAGAGCTAACTTATCTTGTTTCATGTTTGTCTCGATCAAATAAAAGATCATCTTGTTTGATTTAGGGGAGGGTGGTTAGTTTTTGTTCAAGCACTTTGCCCGTTTTATTCGTCTCAGTTCACAACTGAGCTTCTTATTTTGCCTTCCCTGTTAAAATTAATGGCAATTTTACAAAATAATTCATCTAAAGATTTGTTTTTCTTTCTTTCTCACATTCTAAGCATAGCTAATTGAAAATGCAACAAAATTCTATCAGATTGAGCAATTAATATAATGGACCGCAACTGGTCCTGTTCGTGAAGGCTCGAGTCGATCTACATCGGCGGACAGGTGGAACAATGGAAGGAATCGGCACAACATTTATCGACTGAGCTTAACCGCCATGGTAAGAAAGGAGAAGCTGACATTACGAGCGTTGACTCTTCATGCCCTTTTGCCCCGACGAAAGGTGAACACCTGAAACGTCAGCTTACTGTATCATTCTTCGATCAACGTCATGTTGATTTGATCCACTGAGCAAGAATACACATTTTTATCTTGCCAAAACGAAGTTTTGCAAGATAAGTTAGTCAGCTTGTATGTTTTTTTTTTTGTTTGTCTGTAATCACATAAAAAATTCTGCAGAGCACAGTTATCATTGGAAATTTTTGTACTTCGCATATCAGAGGCCTATAAAGGTCCCTTTCAGTGCACAAAATTTTGAAGGTCAAGGTCAAAGGTCAAGGTCACTTTGTCGCAAATCAGGGGAGTCGACGAAACCCTTATTTTTTGAGTAATTTTGATCGGATCGTCTTCAAACTTCATGGGAATATAGTTCATGGTCTGGCGCTCAGCTGATTGATTTTTGGTGGCGATTGGCCTTGACCTTCATATGTTTTTTTTTTTGTTGTTGTTGTTTTTTTTTTTTTTGGTCTGTAATCACGTATAAATCACTCTGCAGAGCACAGTTGTCATTGGAAATTTTTGTAACTTCGCATATCAGAGGCCTATAGAGGTCCCTTTCATTGCACAAAATGTTGAAGGTCAAGGTCAAAGGTCAAGGTCACTTTGTCGCAAATCAGGGGAGTTGACGAAACCGTTATTTTTTGAGTAATTTTGATCGGATCGTCTTCAAACTTCATGGGAATATAGTTCATGGTCTGGCGCTCAGCTGATTAATTTTTGGTGGCGATTGGCCTTGACCTTCATGGTTAGTGCCGAAGGTCAAACATATTTGACCCCAAGGTCAAATTTTCAAGTTTTAGGAACCATATCGTGTAGTACCTCAAATTGAACACTTTGATGAGCGCTTTCTAGATATGTCAAGCTTGAGACATTGTGACGTTATGAGGCAAAAGCATATTTTTCATGGTTACTCTGTAGAATGATTCTCATCGGAATCTCTCGTAGGCAGATATTCCTCAAGGAGTCGCTCCTGGTGGATAGCAGCTCTGTTCACCTCAGTGTGACCTTTAAGAAGTCACACGTGGTCATCTTTTGGCAAGATACAGGTCACCCTGCGGATGACATTGGTTTATATTTTTTGTTATTTAGTAAATATATATATATATATATATATATATATATATATATATATATATATATATATATATATATATATATATATATATATATGTATATGTTATGGGGTCAGTGTTGCTCCTTTTCTTTAATATATATTTATATATATTTTTACAGTGCGGCGACATCGCGCTGTTATGTAATTGGCTATTCTGTCGTGTCTTCTGTCACACTTATGGTCGTGTATGTCCCTTTGATCTGAGGGCTATAGATAGAAATTTGTCCAACGTCACAACTCTTCCCATCATGCATGCTAATTCACCGTGTCTGCATTTAAATTTTATAACTGCAAAATTGTTTCATCATTCTTAACCTCGACTTTTACTGCCCCCGGCCGCGCGATATCGAAGTATTCGCTTCTTGTTTGGTAGGTTACTGTAAAGTCAGTGCTTTTTGTTTCACTACATAGGTATCGGTCAAACAATTTTATGTAAGGCTCATGGAAGATCTTGTACCTATGATATGCAGGACAAACACACTTGGAGATGATGGACAGATTTTTCCTGTTTGTGGGACGTGATCCAGGGATTCCAGCATCATAAACCACAGACCCATCTGAGAATACCAAACGGGGCAACCTGAGCTATTCTATTTTGTGGCTTTATCTCAGATGTCCAGCCAATGACAAGGTTGAGGTGAAAAGGCGGATACGTGATGAGCAGAAAATGTCTATGTTCAGGCAGAGGGAGCAGGTTTAGAAGTACTTTCGGAACCCGTTATTCGCGGATTCACTATTCGCGGACGCCGCATATTCGCAGTTTATAAAATGCGACCTGCTTCGACATTTGTGGCCCTGTGCTTCATGTATTTACAGTTTTGTAGGGGGTGGGGGTGCAGGTGCATTCATGGTTTTTCAAAGGATTTTTGATTTTTTCCCTCAAGAATCACGAAACGCCGGAACTTATCCCCCTTTTTCCATTGAAACAATGCCCTGCCATTCGTGGATTCGACATTCGTGGCATTCTCCAGGAACGTATCCCCCACGAATATCAGGGTCCACCAGTAATAGAAAAGGCCATGGGGGTAAGAAGGGGAGACCACATGAGATGGTGGATTGGTTGTTCTCTCACAGATAAATATGCAATACGTTTGTGAAGTACAACATGCTGTCTTTTGATTAAATCCATCAGCGAAGCAATGGGTAAACATGCCTAGTCTATTACGAATGGAAGCACTTGTGCATGAAACCTAGCATTTGGCAAAACAAGAAGATGAGTGCAGGTTTGAGTTTATTTCACAGCACCATGGGAGATGAAATCTCTACTGTTGTAAAGAATAAAAGGGGGGGGGGAGAGGGTTTTCAAGGCAAAAGAGGGAGCGAGGATTGAAGTTTTGTCTTGTAATTTGCAATGTGGCTTCGAGATCAGCACAATGCATGGCTCGCTGTCTCCTTTCTCCAACTTCCCCAAATGCTTGGTTGTCCTGCCTTTTATATCCAATTACTCGTACTTCTCGATATTACTAAGTCTTTAAACCTTGTCAGCTCATCTAAGCGCAAGACAACCGTTGGCGTTGTTTATCTCGTCTGTTTCCTCATGCTTCAAACAGAGGTGGACCCATCATTGTGCACCCACCCTGAGCATTCTTCAAAATGCTGTTTCACTCCCCTGTGTGCTTCCATCTCACTCCAACAGCAACACATCAGCCCTTACTGGTAGTTCTATCACTTATCTTTTTCCTACATTTGTGCTCTGGTTCCTTGATGGTGAAAACAGCTTTGAAATTGAACTCCAATTTCCGATCAGCATCTGCAGATGGGCAGCAGCAGCTTGATTGACTGCCGACAATCCTCTCAGGTTCTCTGGAGTATAGACCTGACAATTCCAAATCCTTACAGGTTGGGTCACATATCTATATTACATCTCCATTCTCAATGAATTAAATTGGCAAAAGGACAGGTGCGCATGGGTTGAACAGCCAGTAAGAATACAAAAGGGAAGAAGACCAGATTTCAACACTGAAACAGCATAGCAAAACGACTGTCACGTAAATACATCGACACTTGCGAAATGTGGTGCCCACTCCATGATCCCCAAATAATGGCCCCAAATAACAATGTACTTTCCACATAGAAGGTTGTTGGTTTAGAATGGAATGAGTGACATAACATGCAGAGAAGCAGAATTTGTAGATAATTGGCTTTAAATAGCAGCAAACGGACATATGTCAGCATGGATTATCGTAACTAAAGCACCGCAAGGGGTGAGTTCAGGGTCTGTTGTTTAAGAGTTTTAAGAAATATGCTCTCGGTAGAGTGGGGATTAGTTTTATTAAACTTGCAGGCGGCATCAAGCTCAGGATAAATGTGATGAAGCTTGTAAGAAGCGATGTAAGGGTAGAATAGTTTGGATGTTCGAGGCACTTTGCTTCGGAGGATGGGCCAGGAAGTAGTCAGTTGATTGTGATTTATGAGTCGGTGAATGTAAGGGAATGGTAGTTGGTTGAAATGACAGGTGACTGGTGACATCTTAATTTCTTAATCAGAACATGGAGTGGGTTGAACTGGAATTTGATTTTGGAATAATTGTACATAAAACACTCAGGATTGACAGCCAGACATCGCAAGATCTTCGTATACAGCCTTGTGGCTGCTGGTTGCATCATTGGTTAAGGGCGCGGCTACGCCGCTGATGCAATGCGCCTATTACCAGTACACTGGTGCTCATTTCACCGACCTCGGAAGGATGACGGGCTGAGTCAACACCACCTGGGTTTTGATTCGACAGCCGCCAGGGGCTTAAACTCAGGACCCTGAGATCCCAAGCCAGCCACCCTAACCGCGAAGCCAAAACCAGGCTTATCACAAGATTGGTGATAACGATTATAGGAGTTGCTAAAGGGCGTTACGTTTAAGTTATTGTAAGTCCTACCATTGTACAAAAGTCATTAAACCACATCGAGAATATTGCATTTAGTTTTCCTCACCTTAAGAAAGAATGTAACTGCATTAGAGAAGACTTATTGTCGATAATAATGGAAATAGCTTGCTCGTGCAACATTCTCTTTTGAGTACATCTTGTATTTCTGGGACCCTCGGTTCAACTTTCACGTACCATGTTTTATTCCACCTTTATATGCTAATGCTGTATTGATGTGGAAGTATTTATTATGTCCTCTCATGTCCTTATCACTTATATAAAGATGTGCGAGCTCCTTCACACAAGAAACAATAAAGGGGTCACTCCAATGTATCCACAGCTGTCTTCGATAAAAGGAGACCGGGATGTTTGCATCAGGGATTCCATCTTAGATTAAAGAAGACTGGGATGTTTGCATCAGCGATTCCATTCTCGATTGAAGAAGACCTGGATGTTTGCATCGGAGATGAAGGAGACAGGACATTTGCATTTGGGATTCCATCTTTGATTGAAGACAGGGAAACAAGACAGGGGGGATAAATTGATGTTGGGATTTAATAGAGGTCCTTGTAATTATATCTGAGAATGAATGAATGGATGTTTTTGAGATGATTGTAGGGGATAAAGGAGAATGGGTCCATTCTGTCATCTTAGGTGCACATCATGAAAATAGGAAAAGTTAGGTCCATGATTTGTTTTTAACTCCAAGAATACGTGGTATGTGAAATAGTTTCCCAGGAAGAATATTGAAAGTAAAGACAATCAATCAGATCAGTTTAAAAAGTGGTGAACTATCTAGAAGCTAGATGAAGTAGGATTGAGCAGGTGGGCCTTGCTGTGCATACCTGTGCTGGGCTGCATGTGTGTACCGTTATCACGTTTGCCTTTGCCCAAATTTCAATTGCCCTCTGCCCTTTTCTCATGTTCCATTTCTACCAATCGGTCTATCAATCATCTCTCCAATTTTATAGAAAGCAAACATGTTGTTGTTTTTTGGATGTTGATTGTTTATTACATCACTGCACTTGTCAAGTGGCATTGTGGTTTTTTTGGAGTAGATGTGCATTATAGTGTTTTGAGAGGAAAAATATGGTGCAGGATCACCTTCTCTGTGTCTCACGTTCAAATCGTCTCTCATTCATACGTATAAAACGGTTTGATGAACTTTCAGATGGTGTATAAACGAATCTGGTTAACGTGCTGTGTTGTCTTTCCCATTCATTCACGGCAAACGAGCCTGTGGCTTTGCTTCGTTGAGAATACAATATGAAAAAGCGAAAAATCCTCTGCAGTGGTGTGAGGAAAGATGTCTGCTGTTGAGTTATACTCTGGCCTGTTTGGGTAAATCTGTGGAGTAGATCACGCTAAAATATCCATCAACGGGCTCGTCGCCTTATCAACGGGCTTGGCGATTCAAAATGAAATGGATATCGTCTTGTTGTCTGCATTGTCTGGTGAATGTGAAGTGTTTACGGTTTGTTTTACAGGAATAAAAAATACTGGCATGTCGTACCAACGACCAGGCCATGGGACAAATCTTCGCTCGACGAGCCATCCAAACTCTTAAATTCATCGTGATGCACAAGAGAAATTCCCAAATCCACCATTTAAAACAAGGACAAATGTGTCCAAGAGCCGTGTCCTTAAGGTTTTTGGCTTCACCAGAAGAAGAAGAAGAAAAAAAAACAACAACTTCCGATATTTCGTCATGTGCCTTGACGGAGCCAATAGCGAGACCCGTCATGGACGATCGTCGTTCATGACGAGAAAATAGTGTATTTACGAAATTACAATACATTAAATGGAATAACCTTTCAATAGTAACGTGAACTTTTCGAAACTTTTAAGCAAATGTCTGAATATATTTAAAAGTTCATGATAGACGCTCTCAAAAGGCACCCTCAATGCGAGGATGTGTACAAGTGTTTAGTATTTAAGGAGATCCGGATCCTGTATATAAAAGAGCTGAGTCCGAAAGGTTTTGTCTTCACCAGAGGAAGAAGAACAACAACGCCGAGCTCTCTTAGAGCCACGTCTTGCTAAAAAAAATTTGGCCAATTCTGCGTCGTACTTGTCTGCATTTTAGAATCATTAAATGATGGGTATCAGTTTTCTGGAACGAAGCTCATTTGGGCAGGCCTTGCACTGGACAATGTCGCTTGTTCACAAACTGTTACCTCAAGGAAAGCATATTGCAATTCAAAAAAGTCTGAACACAAACAACAGGAATTTTCAAGGTGACAGAGCATCACTTTGTCACTGTGTCTTGTGTACTCGCAGAGGAGGAGATACTGAAATGGTGGGCAACGTATTGTTGTGGGCCGGGGGTCGGTGGTGAGAACGACCGCGAGGTGGGGAAGTTTACGACGTCTCCCCAGAATTATAGGCTGTCGCTCCGGATAACTCCAAAGCCGGCGGCTCGATTAATCGACCGTGAAATGCCAATATCTCGACCA
This sequence comes from Eptatretus burgeri, assembly GCF_056783735.1. Lineage (NCBI taxonomy): Eukaryota > Metazoa > Chordata > Myxini > Myxiniformes > Myxinidae > Eptatretus > Eptatretus burgeri. Next base: position 153,358,550 of record NC_140962.1, on the reverse strand, counting down.
CGTGGCACAGGGTTAATTGTCGAGATCCCAATATACCTAAATAACCACGCAGTCTTGGCTACCGGGGATTCATGCCCTCGGCACGTCTTTCTCGAACCGGTCACCTACCGACTGTGGTAAAGTTCCAACTACCGACTACCAACTCCGGTTTGGTTACAGCCGAGCAGAAACTGCCAAAGCCGTGCCAGCTTGGATTAACGGATTATCGGGGATGAAAACTCGTCTGAACTCAGACCCGGACCATGCTGGACCAAATAAAGAAAGGACGGAAACGAGCTGGGAACATTTCTAAGAATTTATTTACAATAAAAGACAAGGAGGCAAGACTTGAAGCGAATATGCAGAACAGGAATTTACAATGATTCAAAGCACTTACTCAATTCGACTTACAGATGGGCCCACACGCAGTCACACACACAAAAAGAAAAGAAACCCCGGAGTTTTTATTGGACCCTCCAGCCGATGAGAGAGACGAGCTGGGGGCCAGAGTTCGGATGGGCACCTGTGGGACGTCGAAGGTCCCAGTCGCACGTGTGGGACTCTTGGCGGCAGCCGCGTGGAGCAATCGGAGCTCCGGGGCGGAGATCAGGGTCGCGGACGGGACCCACCAAGGCTCCAGGAACAGGCTGGTTCACTCACTCTCCAGCCCAACCACCTAAGCAACTTGTAACCACTCAAGTACTCCAGATCTCCCAGCGCCAACACCAACGACAACCGAGTCTGCTCGGGGATATATCTTCCCCCACCGGGGCGGAGCCGTGGCCCCTGTTCGGAGACCCCATATTCTCTATGTGGCCACGTGGCCTTGCTCGCGCAGAGCAAGAGGGTCTGCCCTGAAAGGCCCACTGTACAAAAACTATCGTTTATGGGGCCTGAGGACCGGAACCGCGAGGCCCCCCTCTTGGCAAGTCAAGGTTCGAGCAGCCAGCGGGTGGGGATGGAGCGTGATGGGAAGGTTTGGGATGGCTCGTTGGATGTAAAACCTAATTAAAGACGTCACAACGCACACATTTAATCCTCCCGCTAAACAAAAGGACGGGGTCCTGACTACACCTACTTACCGGCATAACTAACTTTGGGACCTGAATGTTAAGTGCGCATGGTTTCCAGATTCGTAAGAGTATCGACAGCATATTTATTACCCCGCACGTGTGAAGCGAAAAGCTGGGTTCAGTAATTAGTTCACTTTGTCTGTCTACAGACATCAGTCTATCCATCAAGGAATTACTTAATTTCATTTGAATGGTATATTTTGAACTCAAATCTGCAGCTTAGCAGTACTTTGTCTCTGAATTCATCAAATTGTACGGAATCTCGTCCCGAGCGCGCATGCGCCCAGAAAAAGAGTGAGGTAATTGTTTTAGTCTTGTCTGGCAGTCAGAGAAAATTGAAAACCATTCCAAACGGGAAACGTACTGTTTTTAAGGACGTCATAAAGAACACAAACAACAGGCATGGAGAACTAATATTGTTGCGGGGCCGGGACGTCGGCCGACGAGCTCGACCACCAGATGGAGCAGTGGAGTCGGCTGGACCGATCGCCCGGAATTCGGATCGTTGCCCTGGATAAGTCCGGAGTCGACGGGTCCTTTGTTTTGGACCGTGAAGTGTCAATATTTCCACCACGTGGTACAGGGTTATTCGCCAAATCTCAAAATACCTAGAGACCACGTGGTGATCTACCGAGTCTTCACACCCTCGACGGAACTCGTACGAAAATGAGTCGCTTGGCGCGCTCGTTCCATGTGCGATTCCGAGTGGTTTAATCGCCGAGAACCGTCGGTCCAGATTGTCCTGTTACAACGGCAATGGCAGTGGCCTGCTAATTCCCCAGCACGCGACACGCTCAGTCAATACAAGAATGGACACAAACGAGCTGAAAACATTGAACAATCGGGGTTTATTTATGATGCAATGGGAGAATGAGGGGAGCACATAAGGCAGAGCTATACCGAATATAAGAAATGCAAGTATATACAGCAAAGGCACTTAACAGTATATTACTTATGGATGGGCCCACCGACACACACACACACACACACGCACACCCAAAGAATTGGACCGAAAGGTCTTCATTTGGACCTCCAGCGCAGCCGGACCCGGCTGAGGTGAGACGAGGTGGTGTCCAAGCTCGCGACCATGCGGAGGAGGAGGAAGAAGATTACGGCGATGACCAAGCCTAGCCAGGCAGACTCCAGACTCCTTCTTGCGAGGATCCTCTGCTCCTTTTATCCTCCCCAGCACGCTCGCCCAGACAGACATTCGTTTTGCCATCTTCGAGGCGTGGCTCAACCCCTCCCCCACTTGGCGCTTTTTCCAATCGAAACGGTGGGTGGGGGCTTAACCTTTCCCCTACTACGCACGCGGAGGACGCCGGGAGCTGAGGGTCTCCGCTTGGTGTTCGGGGGGTGGGAGTTGACCTCTCCCCTACTAAGCGCGCGGGGGACGCCCGGAGCTGAGGGTTTCTGCTTGTTGTTTCATTCCGAGCTGGAGTGGTCCACTCTGTTGTTGTAGTTGAAACGACAAGAAATCCTACTACCAAAACAAATCGCAGCGCATTTACATTGATTTACCCATTAGACAAGGGAAAGGAAGCTATCTATAAAACACATACTTACCGAGATATCTGAGCTAAAGGACCTGAATGTTGAGTGTGCTCATGGCTTCCAGATTCGCAACAATATGACATGTTAGATCGGGTGGTGTGAGAAACAGACGCTGCATCAATGGCAATTAACTTCCAAAAAAAAGTTCGTTCTTTTTTTTTCCTACAGTTTTTAAAACCTTTATTTTCATTTGAATTGTATACCGTACTTGAAAACTGTGGAACACAAATCACCTTATCGGCGATTCAAAAACCATCCGTTTCGCAGTACTTAGACAAAAGATTATGCCATTTTACATCATCTCGACCAATCGAATTTTCCGCTGGCTCTCTCATCGTTGGGGAATTTCGAGATTCAGACAAAATGACAGTTTGAGGGAAATATAGATTGTGCTCGAAAACACAATAAGCAAGAGTTTAAAACACCTTTTCCATGTCCTGTCTTTTTTTTCTCTCAAGACTGTGTGGGGTGATGTGTTCTATGAACTCTTGAGTTAAGAATGTGACACTTACTTGAAATCTATCATTTCTGGAGATGAAGCCTGGTGTAGTGTGACAACTCAAAAAGGAGAACTCATTGCATTCATCAGAATGAGAGGAACTGACTTCTCTTTCTGAAAAAAGGACAAATGCCAATAATGGAGCATCATGGTACTTCATTTTTTTTGTTGTTATTGGAATTTTGCTAAATTGGGCAATTCCACAGGGTGGAACAGTGAATGGAGATTGTGATCATATGATTAAGATGCACATCTTCTGAGGCCTGCAGTATACAAAGTTGTGAGGAGTGCCAAAGAAAGGATTTTGCCCATGAGAGGATACTCGGTTGGCATCTCGCCTTTTTTGAAGCCAGTGGAGAGAAAGTTTCTGATGTTGGGCATCGGAAACTTAAGAGGCCAGGCTTCAACAAGCGACTGTTAGATATATGAGAAATGCGAGGTGGATTATTATTATTATTTTTGGTCGGGAAAATGAAGGACATTGGATTTATCTGTTAATAAATATTTCACTTGGTGGACCAGTTCCTGATGTTCTCGAAGTGAGTCTTGAGGGATGTTGCAGAGCCTGTCACGTTGGTGGAGAAAGATGCAACACAGGTGACAATGGCCTAAAAATTGACATAGATGGTTGTTGAAGCATATGGATATGTCATGTATTTACAGCAGGAGGATTGGACCCAAGATACCACCTTGAGGGATGCCCGCTTCCACGAAATAGTGGAGATAGTGCCTTCAAGAGCCACATCTTGCTTGCATGGAGTACATCTGCCAATCAGGTATTGAGTGGGACATATACTGTTGGCTGACATGTTAAGCAAAATTTGGTCCTATCCAGAAAAAATACATCAGATATGTTTTTGGAGAAACCCAAATTTTTCTCAAATGCGTGCACATGATCCTGATACTTTAAGCTCTGAAACTGATTGTTCCACAATAAGATAGTAACAGGCTTGAAAGTAATTGTGCTTTTCATGAACTGTATACCTACTCCAAGGGCAGACACTAAGTAGCAGTCCATTTAGTTATCCAATGTATTTATTTCCCCAAACAGACTTGGTGGCATTGTGGTTAGAGCATCAACTCTGCGTCTGATAGGTCGGTAGTTCGTCTTTGCTTTCATACGTTACCACCATACTTCTTGACCGTGTGCTTTAAGGTTCTTTCAAAATTGACAGTTGCTTAGAAAACTAGACTTCATAGAACACATTATTCTAGCTGTCTTCAGAATCAAGGACACCGGCGGCGTGTGCGTGACTTGAGTCGCAGGTAGATTCTGCAGGTCTTTGTGGATTGGACGCTCTGGGTTCCCTTGATGACGCCTGCAGTGTGTTTGGGGGAAACATTTGTTTACCCATCAGGGTCTAATAGACACATGCAGATTCACAATGGTACAAATAAAAGTTGTGACACATGAAATCAAAACCGCAACAAATACGGCCACAATGATTGCAAAGAAGACAAAGGAAAAGTACAAAATGAAATATCAATAAATATACACCAACAATGAGGAGAATGACAAAAGAGCAGGAAGATTTTTTTTAAAAGCCTGGACAGATTGGGGATGGACAAAAACAGGCTCAATGGGAGGGCTGAAAGGAGGTCAGCTTAACTGAGATGGAGAACGAGTTATAATACAGTAAATGCCCAAGAACATTGTACCAAAGGCTGTAATAAGATGGCAGGATTGAGTCAAATCAGACAAGTGTAGGTTCTCTAAGATAGAAACAGAAAACACCAATCACCTTCTCACGGGGGTGTAAAATACGAAAAACACTCATGTCAGAACAGCTGTACACACAAAGGTACAACAATGTGCACAGAGTAATCCACCGCCACAGCTGCAAAAACGTCAATATCCCAGTCTCAGAAAAATAATGGAAACACAAACCAAAAGGCAAAAATGAAAACAAGGAAGTAATGCTCACATCCAACCTCATGATCCCATCAAACGTGTACAGAGAAAACAAAGCATTGCAACCTGAATTATCACTCATATGCAAAAATGATGTGGGAAGCGTCTTTTCAACTCTTGCTTTGCGTTTCCGAGCATGATCTATGTTTCCTGCGACCCACAATTTTGTCCAAATCTTGTTCTTCCCCAATGCTGAGGGTGTGAGTGGCACATTTGATTGGTCGAGATGACATAATTCGTCCAGGGCTGTGTGAAGCGAGGTCGAGGCCATTTATTCCTGAAATGTCAAATACCCAGAAACCCATGCCAAAAGGCTATTTTTGTTCTCCAGTATTCAACGGTAAAATTAAATTGAAATAAAATAAGATTTTGAAGGTTGTAGAAAAAAAAAAGAACTTTTTTCTAGGAAGTTTACCGCCGTTGATGTACCGTGCTTTACACCACTGAAAGTGAAGGAGGTTATATTTTCACTCTCTCTGTCTGTCTGTCTGTCTGTCTGTCTGTCTGTGTGCAGCATATCTCAAAATTGCAGACGGATCCGGATGAAATTTGGTGGGCAGGTTGGGTGTGTGACAAGGACGAACTGATTAGATTTTGGTGAAGATCCAGATCCGGATCCGACTACAAGAATTTTTTAAGTGATTCTTCACCTTTGAGAAATAGGGCCAAAAATGATATATAGCACAGTATCTCAAAAAGTTGTCGACGGATTCGGACGAAACTTGGTGGACAGGTTATGTGTGTGACAGGGAAGAATTGATTCAATTTTGGTGAGGATCCGGATCAAGATCCGACTACTGGAATTTTTAAGTGATTCTTCACCATTGAGAGATAGGGCCAAAAACGATATATAACACGATATCTCAAAAATGTATTGGGTCAGATATGTTCTCGTGGATCAGGTATTACGTGGAGGAGGTATGTGCTCTTCCGAGTGCCCTTCTGGTTTAACATGTTATTACATGCAAAATCGAAGATTTTTCAAGTATATTGGTAAGTCGATTCTGTTATTTGTTTCTTTGCTTGTCAATCGCTTCTTGCAGGTCACGATTCGATCGCCATGAAATTTCCCAAGTTGTCGAGGTGGTCTCAACTGATAAGCCTCTTGATTTTGAGGTTCAAGGTCATCTTGAGGTCACATATCTAAAATCGTCATTTTTCATCCGATTGACTTGAAATTTGAACAAGATTTGCATATTGGGTCATTGATTTGGGAAACCAACTATTTAGGTCAACAGGTCAACTCAAGGTCAAACTTCTAAAATCATCAATTTTCATCTGAAAAATCTTCAATTTTCATCCGATTAACTTGCCGATTGAACAGCAATTGCATAGTCCATCATTGAATTTGGAAACCAACTATTTTTGAGGTCAAAAGGTCAAAGATCAACTCAAGGTTAAAACTTCTAAAATCATTAATTTTCAACTGAAAAATCTTCAATTTTCATCCGATTAACTTGCCGATTGAACAGCAATTGCAAAGTCCATCATTGAATTTGGAAACCAACTAGTTTTGAGGTCAAAATGTCAACTCAAGGGCAAACTTCTAAAATCATCAATTTAAATCTGAAAAATAATCAATTTTCATCCAATTAACTTGCCGATTGAACAGCAATTGCATAGACCATCATTTAATTTGGAAACCAACTATTTTTGAGGTCAAAAGGTCAACTCAAGGGCAAACTTCTAAAATCATCAATTTAAATCTGAAGAAAAATCAATTTTCATCCGATTGACCTGAGCTTTGATTAAGATTGTCAATTTCAATGTTAATGAAATGGACAATTTGATGTATCCATGGCAACCTTTGGAGAGGGTTGGGGAGAAGGGGGAATGGAACTTGCAAGTATCGTGCTATGCACTACTTTTTTTTTTGTACTAGTTCTTCATACCTGTTGTTTGTGTACTTAATATCGTCCCTAGAAACAGTAAGTTTCCTGTTTGGAATGATTTTCAATTTTGTTGAGTGCAATTCGGCTGTGCGCACTTGGGATAAGGTTCCGTATAATTTGCCAAATTAAGGTCCAAAGTACTGCTTTCGTGTTCTGCATCGTTTTTTCGTCTTCCGATTCATGTTCTACATTGTTCAAAATATAAAATTCAATTGAAATTAAGTCCCTCAATCATAGACTGACATCTGGAGACAGACAGAGTGAACCAATTGCTTCACCCCGCTTTGCACTCACGCATGGGGTAAAAATATTGCATTGCGAATCGAGGTATCACGAACCAGTGATTTTGGTCTAAATAACGCAGAAATTAGGAAAATGACCAAGTACCAGGATCTTAAAAATGAAGTAAAGAGAACCTGGATGTTGAGGAGTGCTGACGTTGTGCCAATTACAGTCGGAACAATGGGAGTGATAAATAAGAACCTCACTGAGATCTTGTAATAATTATGCCGGGAAATATTACTACAAACGAACTACAATTGGAGAATATCCTGAGTTCAGTGATGATCCTGAAAAGTACTCCTCATGGAGAATAATTGTGATTTCTTTATGACGTCATCGGTGCCCTCTTTATGACGTCGTAATTGCATATGTAGAACGCCACATCCTTGCCAACGACCGGACACAAAGCAGTGGCCAAGATGAATGAAATCTCATACAAAGTTAAAGTTTAATTTTTTGTTTTATTTGCAGTATTGCTCCACGTCACACACATCTACAGACATAGTAGCCTCATGTAATTATTTTTGCACAGAACTTTGAAAAAAAACAAAAAAATTCCATTTGGTGCAGTATTCCAACAGTTGTGAAATGTCGCACGGTTTCAACATGAGTGTTGTTTGATGTGAAATCCTCCGCAGACGACTGCGAGGTTGTTTGTCGGTTTATAAGATTATATATTGGGAGATTTTATTTGAGGATTTTTTGTTGTATTAAACCTATGGAGTGTCCATGCCATCCCTACATAGGAAGTCTGGCGACTCTTCCCAATGTGCTACAACACTCGTCAGTCCGTCACATATTGCGAGATGACAGAATCTCATAAGATAATTGTGATTTAAATGTTGTTTAATTTTAACGTTGTGTGTGTGTGTGTGTGTGTGTGTGTGTGTGTGTGTGTGTGTGTGTGTGTGTGTGTGTGTGTGTGTGTGTGTGTGTGTGTGTGTGTGTGTGTGTGAGGCATGCTTTTTGTGGAGTTCGACTGGAGCCTTCTGATATGGAATGTGATAAACTAAAATGATCGTCATGATCTCCTGAGTCGATTGGACTGATTAATTACAAAGAACCCGGAGGAATTCCCATGTTTTGAACGCACGTCATGTTAAGGTGTATAGAGCAGCTTAATCGGTCCTTCCACAGCATGGCCTTCTAATCTATCTATAATTCCAGCGATCTCTGTGTGTCTGTCTGTCTGTGACCGCTGTTTCTTGACAACCATTAATCCGATCTAATTGAAACTGGCTAGGTATATTGCTGGGGACCTGAGGATGTACCTTTTCAAGGTTTGATATTAATCGGACAAGCGGTTTCCAAGTTATAGCTATTTATTTACCAAGCAATGACAGGACACGGTGCTATGACATCACAATTGACGTCACAATTGTTTTTTTGTTTTTTTTGCACGTACGGGCACGCACTAGTTACAAAATAAATTACATCAACAATGATGACATTGTAACAAAGCATTTATTAATTAATACGAATACTATTTACAACAATAATAATGGTATAATTTGGCAAGAATAATAACGAATGTGTCATCTCTGGGCACATCTGGGCTTGGTTGAAAAGCAAACTAATGCTCAAGCAGTGCAGGTGCAGCAGGCAGTTATGATCCAAGACCGTGATGAGCAATGAAAACTTGGTCCAATGGACCAACGGGCCCACGAGTTGATGGAATGGTCTTCGACTGAAGGTGATGTAGCAGCAGGAGGGACACTAGAGAGGGTTAAAATGTAATTACACTGTCAATACATCCGTGCAGGGGGTCACCACTCTCGAATTAAAGACCACTGTCAATTACGACCATCCTAACTCCTCTTCTTCACTCCTATCTGTCATAACGCTGACTCCTCTTCTTCACTCTGACTGTCCAGACTCCTCTTCTTCAGACTAACTGTCCAGACTCCTCTTCTTCACTCCGACTCTCCAGACTCCGCTTCTTCACTCTAACTGTCCAGACTCCTCTTCTTCACTCTGACTGTCCAGACTCCTCTTCTTCACTATGACTCTCCAGACTCCTCTTCTTCACTCTGACTGTCCAGACTCCTCTTCTTCACTCTGACTGTCCAGACTCCTCTTCTTCACTCTGACTGTCCAGACTCCTCTTCTTCACTCTGACTGTCCAGACTCCTCTTCTTCACTCTGACTGTCCAGACTCCTCTTCTTCACTCTGACTGTCCAGACTCCTCTTCTTCACTCTGACTGTCCAGACTCCTCTTCTTCACTCTGACTGTCCAGACTCCTCTTCTTCACTCTGACTGTCCAGACTCCTCTTCTTCACTCTGACTGTCCAGACTCCTCTTCTTCACTCTGACTGTCCAGACTCCTCTTCTTCACTCTGACTGTCCAGACTCCTCTTCTTCACTGTAACTGTCCAAACTCCTCTTCTTCACTATGACTGTCGAGGCTCCTCTTCTTCACTTCTGACTGTCCAGACTCCTCTTCTTCACTCTGACTGTCCAGGCTCCTCTTCTTCACTATGACTCTCCAGACTCCTCTTCTTCACTCTGACTGTCCAGACTCCTCCAATTCACTCTGACTGTCCAGACTCCTCTTCTTCACTCTGACTGTCCAGACTCCTCTTCTTCACTCTGACTGTCCAGACTCCTCTTCTTCACTCTGACTGTCCAGACTCCTCTTCTTCACTCTGACTGTCCAGACTCCTCTTCTTCACTCTGACTGTCCAGACTCCTCTTCTTCACTCTAACTGTCCAGACTCCTCTTCTTCACTCTGACTGTCCAGACTCCTCTTCTTCACTCTGAACGTCCAGACTCCTCTTCTTCACTCTGACTCTCCAGACTCCTCTTCTTCCCTCTGACTGTCCAGACTCCTCTTCTTCACTGTAACTGTCCAAACTCCTCTTCTTCACTATGACTGTCTAGGCTCCTCTTCTTCACTTCTGACTGTCCAGACTCCTCTTCTTCACTATGACTGTCCAGGCTCCTCTTCTTCACTATGACCTTCCAGACTCCTCTTCTTCACTATGACCTTCCAGACTCCTCTTCTTCACTCTAACTGTCCAGACTCCTCTTCTTCACTCTGACTGTCCAGACTCCTCTTCTTCACTCTGACTGTCCAGACTCCTCTTCTTCACTCTCACTGTCCAGACTCCTCTTCTTCACTCTGAACGTCCAGACTCCTCTTCTTCACTGTAACTCCGAAACTCCTCTTCTTCACTATGACTGTCTAGGCTCCTCTTCTTCACTTCTGACTGTCCAGACTCCTCTTCTTCACTATGACTGTCCAGGCTCCTCTTCTTCACTATGACCTTCCAGACTCCTCTTCTTCACTATGACCTTCCAGACTCCTCTTCTTCACTCTAACTGTCCAGACTCCTCTTCTTCACTCTGACTGTCCAGACTCCTCTTCTTCACTCTGACTGTCCAGACTCCTCTTCTTCACTCTCACTGTCCAGACTCCTCTTCTTCACTCTGAACGTCCAGACTCCTCTTCTTCACTCTGACTCTCCAGACTCCTCTTCTTCACTCTGACTGTCCAGACTCCTCTTCTTCACTGTAACTGTCCAAACTCCTCTTCTTCACTATGACTGTCTAGGCTCCTCTTCTTCACTATGACTGTCCAGACTCCTCTTCTTCACTGTAACTCCGAAACCCTCTTCTTCACTATGACTGTCTAGGCTCCTCTTCTTCACTTCTGACTGTCCAGACTCCTCTTCTTCACTATGACTCTCCAGACTCCTCTTCTTCAGTCTAACTGTCCAGACTCCTCTTCTTCACTCTGACTGTCCAGACTCCTCTTCTTCACTCTAACTGTCCAGACTCCTCTTCTTCACTCTGACTGTCCAGACTCCTCTTCTTCAGTCTAACTGTCCAGACTCCTCTTCTTCACTCTGACTGTCCAGACTCCTCTTCTTCACTCTAACTGTCCAGACTCCTCTTCTTCACTCTGACTGTCCAGACTCCTCTTCTTCACTCTAACTGTCCAGACTCCTCTTCTTCACTCTGACTGTCCAGACTCCTCTTCTTCACTCTGACTGGGCACATCTGGGCTTGGTTGAAAAGCAAACTAATGCTCAAGCAGTGCAGGTGCAGCAGGCAGTTATGATCCAAGACCGTGATGAGCAATGAAAACTTGGTCCAATGGACCAACGGGCCCACGAGTTGATGGAATGGTCTTCGACCGAAGGTGATGTAGCAGCAGGAGGGACACTAGAGAGGGTTAAAATGTAATTACACTGTCAATACATCCGTGCAGGGGGTCACCACTCTCGAATTAAAGACCACTGTCAATTACGACCATCCTAACTCCTCTTCTTCACTCCTATCTGTCATAACGCTGACTCCTCTTCTTCAGACTAACTGTCCAGACTCCTCTTCTTCACTCAGACTGTCCAGACTCCGCTTCTTCACTCTAACTGTCCAGACTCCTCTTCTTCACTCTGACTGTCCAGACTCCTCAAATTCACTCTGACGGTCCAGACTCCTCTTCTTCACTATGACTGTCCAGACTCCTCTTCTTCACTCTGACTGTCCAGACTCCTCTTCTTCACTATGACTGTCCAGACTCCTCTTCTTCACTCTGACTGTCCAGACTCCTCTTCTTCACTATGACTGTCCAGGCTCCTCTTCTTCACTATGACTATCCAGACTCCTCTTCTTCACTCTGACTGTCCAGACTCCTCTTCTTCACTATGACTGTCCAGACTCCTCTTCTTCACTCTGACTGTCCAGACTCCTCTTCTTCACTCTCACTGTCCAGACTCCTCTTCTTCACTCTGACTCTCCAGACTCCTTCTTCACTCTGACTGTCCAGACTCCGCTTCTTCACTCTAACTGTCCAGACTCCTCTTCTTCACTCTGACTGTCCAGACTCCTCTTCTTCACTCTGAACGTCCAGACTCCTCAAATTCACTCTGACTGTCCAGCCTCCTCTTCTTCACTATGACTGTCCAGACTCCTCTTCTTCACTCTAACTGTCCAGACTCCTCTTCTTCACTCTGACTGTCCAGACTCCTCTTCTTCACTCTGACTGTCCAGACTCCTCTTCTTCACTCTAACTGTCCAGACTCCTCTTCTTCACTCAAACTGTCCAGACTCCTCTTCTTCACTCTGACTGTCCAGACTCCTCTTCTTCACTGTAACTGTCCAAACTCCTCTTCTTCACTATGACCGTCTAGGCTCCTCTTCTTCACTTCTGACTGTCCAGACTCCTCTTCTTCACTTCTGACTGTCCAGACTCCTCTTCTTCACTATGACTGTCCAGGCTCCTCTTCTTCACTATGACCTTCCAGACTCCTCTTCTTCAGTCTGACTCTCCAGACTCCTCTTCTTCAGTCTGACTGTCCAGACTCCTCTTCTTCACTCTGACTGTCCAGACTCCTCTTCTTCACTCTGACTGTCCAGACTCCTCTTCTTCACTCTGACTGTCCAGACTCCTCTTCTTCACTCTGACTCTCCAGACTCCTCTTCTTCACTCTAACTGTCCAGACTCCTCTTCTTCACTCTGACTGTCCAGACTCCTCTTCTTCACTCAAACTGTCCAGACTCCTCTTCTTCACTGTAACTGTCCAAACTCCTCTTCTTCACTATGACTGTCTAGGCTCCTCTTCTTCACTTCTGACTGTCCAGACTCCTCTTCTTCACTTCTGACTGTCCAGACTCCTCTTCTTCACTCTGACTGTCCAGGCTCCTCTTCTTCACTATGACTCTCCAGACTCCTCTTCTTCACTCTGACTGTCCAGACTCCTCCAATTCACTCTTACTGTCCAGACTCCTCTTCTTCACTCTGACTGTCCAGACTCCTCTTCTTCAGTCTAACTGTCCAGACTCCTCTTCTTCACTCTGACTGTCCAGACTCCTCTTCTTCACTCTGACTGTCCAGACTCCTCTTCTTCACTCTGACTGTCCAGACTCCTCTTCTTCACTCTGACTGTCCAGACTCCTCTTCTTCACTCTAACTGTCCAGACTCCTCTTCTTCACTCTGACTCTCCAGACTCCTCTTCTTCACTCTGAACGTCCAGACTCCTCTTCTTCACTCTGACTCTCCAGACTCCTCTTCTTCACTCTGACTGTCCAGACTCCTCTTCTTCACTGTAACTCCGAAACCCTCTTCTTCACTATGACTGTCTAGGCTCCTCTTCTTCACTTCTGACTGTCCAGACTCCTCTTCTTCACTATGACTCTCCAGACTCCTCTTCTTCAGTCTAACTGTCCAGACTCCTCTTCTTCACTCTGACTGTCCAGACTCCTCTTCTTCACTCTAACTGTCCAGACTCCTCTTCTTCACTCTGACTGTCCAGACTCCTCTTCTTCAGTCTAACTGTCCAGACTCCTCTTCTTCACTCTGACTGTCCAGACTCCTCTTCTTCACTCTGACTGTCCAGACTCCTCTTCTTCACTCTGACTGTCCAGACTCCTCTTCTTCACTCTGACTGTCCAGACTCCTCTTCTTCACTCTAACTGTCCAGACTCCTCTTCTTCACTCTGACTGTCCAGACTCCTCTTCTTCACTCTGACTGTCCAGACTCCTCTTCTTCACTTCTGACTGTCCAGACTCCTCTTCTTCACTCTGACTGTCCAGACTCCTCTTCTTCACTATGACTCTCCAGACTCCTCTTCTTCACTCTGACTGTCCAGACTCCTCTTCTTCACTCTGACTGTCCAGACTCCTCTTCTTCACTCTAACTGTCCAGACTCCTCTTCTTCACTCTGACTGTCCAGACTCCTCTTCTTCAGTCTAACTGTCCAGACTCCTCTTCTTCACTCTGACTGTCCAGACTCCTCGAATTCACTCTGACTGTCTAGACTCCTCTTCTTCACTCTGACTGTCCAGACTCCTCTTCTTCACTCTGACTCTCCAGACTCCTCGAATTCACTCTGACTGTCCAGCCTCCTCTTCTTCACTCTGACTGTCCAGACTCCTCTTCTTCAATCTAACTGTCCAGACTCCTCTTCTTCACTTCTGCATGTCCAGACTCCTCTTCTTCACTCTGACTGTCCAAACTCCTCTTCTTCACTGTAACTGTCCAGACTCCTCTTCTTCACTCTCACTGTCCAGACTCCTCTTCTTCACTCTCACTGTCCAGACTCCTCTTCTTCACTCTGACTCTCCAGACTCCTCTTCTTCACTCTGACTGTCCAGACTCCGCTTCTTCACTCTAACTGTCCAGACTCCTCTTCTTCACTCTGACTGTCCAGACTCCTCTTCTTCACTCTGAACGTCCAGACTCCTCAAATTCACTCTGACTGTCCAGCCTCCTCTTCTTCACTATGACTGTCCAGACTCCTCTTCTTCACTCTAACTGTCCAGACTCCTCTTCTTCACTCTGACTGTCCAGACTCCTCTTCTTCACTCTGACTGTCCAGACTCCTCTTCTTCAGTCTGACTGTCCAGACTCCTCTTCTTCAGTCTGACTGTCCAGACTCCTCGAATTCACTCTGACTGTCCAGCCTCCTCTTCTTCACTCTGACTGTCCAGACTCCTCTTCTTCACTCTAACTGTCCAGACTCCTCTTCTTCACTCTGACTGTCCAGATTCCTCTTCTTCACTATGACTCTCCAGACTCCTCTTCTTCACTCTGAACGTCCAGACTCCTCTTCTTCACTCTGACTCTCCAGACTCCTCTTCTTCACTGTAACTGTCCAAACTCCTCTTCTTCACTATGACTGTCTCGGCTCCTCTTCTTCACTATGACTGTCTAGGCTCCTCTTCTTCACTTCTGACTGTCCAGACTCCTCTTCTTCACTCTGACTGTCCAGGCTCCTCTTCTTCACTATGACTCTCCAGACTCCTCTTCTTCACTCTGACTGTCCAGACTCCTCTTCTTCACTATGACTCTCCAGACTCCTCTTCTTCACTATGACTCTCCAGACTCCTCTTCTTCACTCTGACTGTCCAGACTCCTCTAATTCACTCTGACTGTCCAGACTCCTCGAATTCACTCTGACTGTCCAGACTCCTCTTCTTCACTATGACTGTCCAGACTCCTCTTCTTCACTTCTGACTGTACAGACTCCTCTTCTTCACTCTGACTGTCCAGACTCCTCTTCTTCACTCTAACTGTCCAGACTCCTCTTCTTCACTCTGACTGTCCAGACTCCTCTTCTTCACTCTGACTGTCCAGACTCCTCTTCTTCACTCTGACTGTCCAGACTCCTCTTCTTCACTGTAACTGTCCAAACTCCTCTTCTTCACTATGACTGTCTCGGCTCCTCTTCTTCACTATGACTGTCTAGGCTCCTCTTCTTCACTTCTGACTGTCCAGACTCCTCTTCTTCACTCTGACTGTCCAGGCTCCTCTTCTTCACTATGACTCTCCAGACTCCTCTTCTTCACTCTGACTGTCCAGACTCCTCTTCTTCACTATGACTCTCCAGACTCCTCTTCTTCACTCTGAACGTCCAGACTCCTCTTCTTCACTATGACTGTCCAGACTCCTCGAATTCACTCTGACTGTCCAGACTCCTCTTCTTCACTATGACTGTCCAGACTCCTCTTCTTCACTTCTGACTGTCCAGACTCCTCTTCTTCACTCTGACTGTCCAGACTCCTCTTCTTCACTTCTGACTGTACAGACTCCTCTTCTTCACTCTGACTGTCCAGACTCCTCTTCTTCACTCTAACTGTCCAGACTCCTCTTCTTCACTCTAACTGTCCAGACTCCTCTTCTTCACTCTGACTGTCCAGACTCCTCTTCTTCACTCTGACTGTCCAGACTCCTCTTCTTCACTCTGACTGTCCAGACTCCTCTTCTTCACTCTAACTGTCCAGACTCCTCTTCTTCACTCTGACTGTCCAGACTCCTCTTCTTCACTATGACTCTCCAGACTCCTCTTCTTCACTATGACTGTCCAGACTCCTCTTCTTCAATCTAACTGTCCAGACTCCTCTTCTTCACGTCTGCATGTCCAGACTCCTCTTCTTCACTCTGACTCTCCAGACTCCTCTTCTTCACTCTGACTGTCCAAACTCCTCTTCTTCACTGTAACTGTCCAGACTCCTCTTCTTCACTCTAACTGTCCAGACTCCTCTTCTTCACTCTGACTGTCCAGACTCCTCTTCTTCACTCTGAACGTCCAGACTCCTCTTCTTCACTCTGACTGTCCAGGCTCCTCTTCTTCACTATGACTCTCCAGACTCCTCTTCTTCAGTCTAACTGTCCAGACTCCTCTTCTTCACTATGACTGTCCAGACTCCTCTTCTTCACTCTGACTCTCCAGACTCCTCTTCTTCACTCTGACTGTCCAGACTCCTCTTCTTCACTCTGAACGTCCAGACTCCTCTTCTTCACTATGACTGTCCAGACTCCTCTTCTTCACTCTGACTGTCCAAACTCCTCTTCTTCACTCTGACTGTCCAAACTCCTCTTCTTCACTGTAACTGTCCAGACTCCTCTTCTTCACTCTACCTGTCCAGACTCCTCTTCTTCACTCTCACTGTCCAGACTCCTCTTCTTCACTCTGACTCTCCAGACTCCTCTTCTTCACTCTGACTGTCCAGACTCCGCTTCTTCACTCTAACTGTCCAGACTCCTCTTCTTCACTCTGACTGTCCAGACTCCTCTTCTTCACTCTGAACGTCCAGACTCCTCAAATTCACTCTGACTGTCCAGCCTCCTCTTCTTCACTGACTGTCCAGACTCCTCTTCTTCACTCTGACTGTCCAGACTCCTCTTCTTCAGTCTGACTGTCCAGACTCCTCTTCTTCAGTCTGACTGTCCAGACTCCTCGAATTCACTCTGACTGTCCAGACTCCTCGAATTCACTCTGACTGTCCAGCCTCCTCTTCTTCACTCTGACTGTCCAGACTCCTCTTCTTCACTCTAACTGTCCAGACTCCTCTTCTTCACTCTGACTGTCCAGACTCCTCTTCTTCACTCTGACTGTCCAGACTCCTCTTCTTCAGTCTGACTGTCCAGACTCCTCTTCTTCAGTCTGACTGTCCAGACTCCTCGAATTCACTCTGACTGTCCAGACTCCTCGAATTCACTCTGACTGTCCAGCCTCCTCTTCTTCACTCTGACTGTCCAGACTCCTCTTCTTCAGTCTAACTGTCCAGACTCCTCTTCTTCACTATGACTGTCCAGACTCCTCTTCTTCACTCTGAACGTCCAGACTCCTCTTCTTCACTGTTACTGTCCAGACTCCTCTTCTTCACTCTAACTGTCCAGACTCCGCTTCTTCACTCTGACTGTCCAGACTCCTCTTCTTCACTCTGAACGTCCAGACTCCTCTTCTTCACTCTGACTGTCCAAGCTCCTCTTCTTCACTCTGACTCTCCAGACTCCTCTTCTTCACTCTGACTGTCCAAACTCCTCTTCTTCACTGTAACTGTCCAGACTCCTCTTCTTCACTCTAACTGTCCAGACTCCGCTTCTTCACTCTGACTGTCCAGACTCCTCTTCTTCACTATGACTGTCCAGACTCCTCTTCTTCACTTCTGACTGTCCAGACTCCTCTTCTTCACTATGACTGTCCAGACTCCTCTTCTTCACTATGACTGTCCAGACTCCTCTTCTTCACTATGACTGTCCAGACTCCTCTTCTTCACTTCTGACTGTCCAGACTCCTCTTATTCACTCTGACTCTCCAGACTCCTCTTCTTCACTATGACTCTCCAGACTCCTCTTCTTCAGTCTAACTGTCCAGACTCCTCTTCTTCACTCTGACTGTCCAGACTCCTCTAATTCACTCTGACTGTCCACCCTCCTCTACTTCACTATGACTGTCCAGACTCCTCTTCTTCACTTCTGACTGTCCAGACTCCTCTTCTTCACTCTGACTGTCCAGACTCCTCTTCTTCAGTCTGACTGTCCAGACTCCTCTTCTTCAGTCTGACTGTCCAGACTCCTCGAATTCACTCTGACTGTCCAGACTCCTCTTCTTCACTCTGACTGTCCAGACTCCTCTTCTTCACTCTGACTGTCCAGACTCCTCTTCTTCACTCTAACTGTCCAGACTCCTCTTCTTCACTCTGACTGTCCAGACTCCTCTTCTTCACTCTGACTGTCCAGACTCCTCTTCTTCAGTCTGACTGTCCAGACTCCTCTTCTTCAGTCTGACTGTCCAGACTCCTCGAATTCACTCTGACTGTCCAGACTCCTCGAATTCACTCTGACTGTCCAGCCTCCTCTTCTTCACTCTGACTGTCCAGACTCCTCTTCTTCAGTCTAACTGTCCAGACTCCTCTTCTTCACTATGACTGTCCAGACTCCTCTTCTTCACTCTGAACGTCCAGACTCCTCTTCTTCACTATGACTGTCCAGACTCCTCGAATTCACTCTGACTGTCCAGACTCCTCTTCTTCACTCTGACTGTCCAGACTCCTCTTCTTCACTCTGAACGTCCAGACTCCTCTTCTTCACTATGACTGTCCAGACTCCTCTTCTTCACTCTGACTCTCCAGACTCCTCTTCTTCACTCTGTCTCTCCAGACTCCTCTTCTTCACTGTAACTGTCCAGACTCCTCTTCTTCACTCTAACTGTCCAGACTCCGCTTCTTCACTCTGACTGTCCAGACTCCTCTTCTTCACTATGACTGTCCAGACTCCTCTTCTTCACTTCTGACTGTCCAGACTCCTCTTCTTCACTATGACTGTCCAGACTCCTCTTCTTCACTATGACTGTCCAGACTCCTCTTCTTCACTTCTGACTGTCCAGACTCCTCTTATTCACTCTGACTCTCCAGACTCCTCTTCTTCACTATGACTCTCCAGACTCCTCTTCTTCAGTCTAACTGTCCAGACTCCTCTTCTTCACTCTGACTGTCCAGACTCCTCTAATTCACTCTGACTGTCCACCCTCCTCTACTTCACTATGACTGTCCAGACTCCTCTTCTTCACTTCTGACTGTCCAGACTCCTCTTCTTCACTCTGACTGTCCAGACTCCTCTTCTTCACTCTGACTGTCCAGACTCCTCTTCTTCACTCTGACTGTCCAGACTCCTCTTCTTCACTCTGACTGTCCAGGCTCCTCTTCTTCACTATGACTCTCCAGACTCCTCTTCTTCAGTCTAACTGTCCAGACTCCTCTTCTTCACTCTGACTGTCCAGACTCCTCTTCTTCACTCTGAACGTCCAGACTCCTCTTCTTCACTCTGACTGTCCAGACTCCTCTTCTTCACTCTGACTGTCCAGACTCCTCTTCTTCACTCTGACTGTCCAGGCTCCTCTTCTTCACTATGACTGTCCAGACTCCTCTTCTTCAGTCTAACTGTCCAGACTCCTCTTCTTCACTCTGACTGTCCAGACTCCTCTTCTTCACTCTGAACGTCCAGACTCCTCTTCTTCACTCAAACTGTCCAGCCTCCTCTTCTTCACTATGACTGTCCAGACTCCTCTTCTTCACTTCTGACTGTCCAGACTCCTCTAATTCACTCTGACTGTCCAGCCTCCTCTTCTTCACTCTAACTGTCCAGACTCCTCTTCTTCACTTCTGACTGTCCAGACTCCTCTTCTTCAGTCTAACTGTCCAGACTCTTCTTCACTCTGACTGTCCAGACTCCTGTTCTTCACAATGCCTGTCCAGACTCTTCTTCTTCACTCTAACTGTCCAGACTCTTCTTCTTCACTTCTGACTGTCCAGCTCCTCTTCCTCACTTCTGACTGTCCAGACTCCTCTTCTTCAATCTAAAAACTGTTCAATCTTCTATTTTTCACTCTCAAACGGTCCGAACGAGCTTTTTGTTTTACGGATGCTGAAAAGTAACGCCTCCTCTATTGTTTTTCCTCAGAACAGGTGGGAGTTTTCCAATGAAACAAAGCGCACACACACGTTCATCCTTCCCGCCATTTCGGACGCTCGACGTGAGGGGCCTCGTCAGTCAAGATGGCGGAGTGGAGCAACCGAGGATGGACGATGTCGGTGCGGTCCAAGCAGATTGCAGTGATGGAGTTTCTGAGGGCAGAGAAGGTTCCTGCTGTGGACATTCACCGGCGAGTTCGACTCGTGTATGGCGATGTGAGTACCGTGGGCTCCGTGGCCGAGGTTACCTGTGTCACTTCATTCATTCCGATACGTTTACCTGGTTTGGAGGATAATAATCGGAGGCGTTACCTTTGAGCACGTCGTGTCGGCTGCTCCTCGTGAGGAGAATACGTGTTGTTCGAGTTGTTTATGGATGTTTGTGAATGGCGGGTTTACGTTGATGATGAGGTCGACACGTGGAGAACGACCTGTTGGAGGGACAAGGACAAGGGGAGTGACGTTCATCGGTGGAGAGCAAGCGAGACGATGCTGTTGGTTCGTCTGCAGCCTGTGGTTGCATCATTTTCTCGAAGCGTGGCTGTGCCGCCGATGCAGTGCCCCCCCCCCCCCTGTTTCCAGGAAGCTGGTATTCATTTTTCCCACCTCGGGAAGGATGACGGGCTGAGTCAACCCACCTGATGTTATTGCAACGGTTAGACAGGGGCTCAATTCCCTGAGATCTTCGGGCAGCCACCTTAACCGGAAAGCCAACACCAGGCTTCGAGAAGTTGCTCATCGGTGAAGAGTGAATGCAAGATTGTGATTGGCAGGCAAGGTGGTGGATGCGCATCATTGGAGAGCAGCAAGAAGGTGGTGATTGGCAGGCAAGGTGGTGGATGCGCATCATTAGAGAGCAGCAACAAGGTGGTGATTGGCAGGCAAGGTGGTGGATGCGCATCATTGGAGAGCAGCAACAAGGTGGTGATTGGCAGGCAAGGTGGTGGATGCGCATCATTAGAGAGCAGCAACAAGGTGGTGATTGGCAGGCAAGGTGCTGGATGCACATGATTGGAGAGCAGCAACAAGGTGGTGATTGGCAGGCAAGGTGGTGGATGCGCATGATTGGAGAGCAGCAACAAGGTGGTGATTGGCAGGCAAGGTGCTGGATGCGCATGATTGGAGAGCAGCAACAAGGTGGTGATTGGCAGGCAAGGTGCTGGATGCGCATGATTGGAGAGCAGCAACAAGGTGGTGATTGGCAGGCAAGGTGGTGCTCGTGGTGTGAACTTTCTCTCCGGTGTTCACTTCACACTTTACGAACATGAAGCTGATGGATCGCGCGGCAGGATCGGGGATTGCGCGGCAGGATCGGGGATTGCGCGGCAGGATCGGGGATCGCGCGGCAGGATTGGGGATCGCGCGGCAGGATTGGGGATCGCGCGGAAGGATCAGGGACCGTGCGGCCGGATCGGGGATCGCACATCCGGATCCGGGATCACGTGTCCAAATCGGGGATCACGTGTCCAAATCGGGGATCACGTGTCCAAATCGGGGATCACGTGTCCAAATCGGGGATCACGTGTCCAAATCGGGGATCACGTGTCCAAATCGGGGATCACGTGTCCAAATCGGGGATCACGTGTCCAAATCGGGGATCACGTGTCCAAATCGGGGATCACGTGTCCAAATCGGGGATCGCGCACCCGGATTGGGGATCGCGCGCCCGGATTGGGGATCGCGCGCCCGGATTGGGGATCGCGCAGCCCGATTGGGGATCGTGCACCCGGATTGGGGATTGCACTTTCATCACGCTCTTCACAACATCGTTGCCTTGCTATTCTTACCATCGTTGCCTTTCCCCATCCCTACATTTCCCTTCTTCATTGAGTAGCACTCGATTGTTCTGTCCTTCCATCTGCGGCCTCGGTGCCGCATCGAGGATCATACCGGTGCCCTTGTGGCACGGTCTCGTGAGGTAGTTTTGAATCGATATTGTCTCGAGTTCAAGTCGGGGTTAATTTAATAGGTGATATACAGGATGGCGTGATAGTTGCTTTATCCCTGATAAATTACTCACACCTCTCTTCCCACCCCGCCTTTCTCTACGGCAACACTGGAGTCAGGAGGGCGTTGGACGGCATGGTGGGCACTTGTTGTTACAGTGTCGAAGAGCGGTTGGTTGCTTGTGTCTGAGTGCGTGAAAGGGCACACGTGGGCCAACCAATTGTTGAAGCGCAGACAGCTTTCGCAGCTCGCTTTGGAAAACCTCCACCAAAACAGACGTTGTTAAAATAGGAAAAACGAGCTTTTTGAAACAGGAAGTCTGAAGAAGAAGAAGAAGAAGTGCAGTGGAAGGAAACACGTGTGCTGCTGTGTTGGTGTGGGTTGCTCGGTCGTCGAGAAAGTGAACTTGGCATGCCGGCGATACCGTGTGCCACTGTGAAAACTCACATGAAAAAAGATCTTCAGTTGAAACCCTGTCGTCCATTGTTTGTAAGTACTGCAGTTGAAAACCTGTACAGGTATATTAAATGAGTTTACAAACAAATTATTTACCGAGGAGGGGTATAGCAACTTTATGGCCACCCTGCCCAACTGTGATTGCTCGTTATAACATTACAGTATATGCTTTCAAAAGGAGTTGGAAATATTCAAATGATTGTGCATTGAATGGACTCGTGTTTCGGGTGACGGTCCTTCCGTGGACTATCTAGATTTGTCAAATCAAGTCAGGATAATAATGACCTGGGTTTGGAGATAGCCCCCCCCCCCTTTGCACTCCAGCCATTGAGTACTTGATAAATCGATGGACTCTCGCACTGTGGAAAAGGTAAACCTTGCCTTCATTGTTTTTCAACAGGTAGATCGACATCGTACGCACACTTCGTGAGCATCGTCCTGATACGAATCACCTCGTTAAGCAATGCCGATGATTCTTTACTAAACGGTGTGCAACTCGTCAGGAATGACCAATCAGAGGGAGAATCTGACCAATAACGACCTGACAACCACAATGGCACCGCTGCTAAAGGAAGTCTCAAAAGTTGCTTTTGAGATGATAGGTATAGATAGTATAGGTATCGACGATCGTGAAAACATTGTGAATGTTTCAAGTTAACCTTTATGTATGTATTAAGATGTCAACAAAGGGTTTGATCTACCCCCCTTTAGCCATACCTCACGCAACCCTCTTTCAGGTTACTCTGTCTCCTCTCAGATCCCTCCTGACCCTCACAGACCCCCCACTCCCTTCTTTACCCCTACCCACCTTTTTGTTCCGTTGCTTGTTGAATTCAATTTGGACCAAGCTGTGATTACACTGACATTTTACCCCTTTGTCAACTCATTCGTCCATGAGTCGCGATTGTATTTTAAAATAAATAAATAAATAAATAATACGTGTCAAAACGGGTATTTCATATATTTTGAATATTTCACGGTGTCACTTTTCCTGCAGACGATGGATGCAAAAACTCGGGGCGACCTCGGTTACATCCCGGCCTGGCTGGAGATCCAGGGCTTGATGGAGGAGTCTCTCCGAGCCGCGGTTACTGGTCTGGGGATCGAGATCCTCGGAGCTCTTTGTGCCCGAGCCGAGCCCGCTGCGGCGAGGATTCGTCTCTGTTCTTTGGTCCCACAAAAGTTCACCTCAAAAATGTACGCCGAGCTCTGCCGTTTCATGGAGACCTGCCATGTGGGGCAAATGGCAGAATGGCCGGCTGTGCCCAGATGTTTAAAGGATGCCGATGAGACGAGAGGACATGCTGGAATCCAACCGAAGAATTTGGAAGATGAGTGTTCTGTTATTCCTGAAGAGGAGGCAAAACATCTGGAAAATGGTGAGTCACGAGGACTGCAGGCCAGTCATGATAAACTTTAAAAAAAAATAAATATATATATATATATATATATATATATATATATATATATATATATATATATATATATATATATATATATATATATATATATATATATACAGTATATATAATAATATTTTTATTTTTTTTTGAAAGAAGAAGAAGGTGCTTCCAACCACAAGTAATAAAACTAGATTGACTCCGCTAATTTGAGCAAAAAAGCGAGAGCAGACCCGGTCTCGGGCGACGTTTTGCCGCCTTCACAGCCGGCTTCATCAGGTACAATAGACCTCGAGCCTCGGTACGTGTCCGGTTTTTATTTCGATATGACCGCTCATTTCCGGTCACGAGCTGGTGCTCGAGGTCTGGAGGAGTGCTTGTATTTTTTTAATTTTGCAAAAGCAAAAAAAAACAAAACAAAATGTCAAATCAATCAAAAAAAAATTTTTTTTTTTTTAACTTGCACGCGATCTGGTGTTGTATGTGTGTTGTTTTTGTGTTTCCTGGGCACAAACACTGCTGGTTTCGTGTCCGGGTTGGGCATGATGAGGAGTTGGTTGTGTGAGTGTTGGGGTTCTTGCTGGGTTTTGTGCACATTGAATGTGGTGTTTGGGATTGGGTGTTATTTGTTGCTCACCTTATCCAGCTGTTTGCACCATCCAGTTTTTGCCATTTGCATCAGAGGTGTGTATTGTGTGGGTACGTCCACCGTCTCCCCAGTGGGACCACCCTCCCGGCTCTTCACGTGCCACGCTTTTCAACCTGTGTCGTTTGTTGGACGTCGTGTCTGAGACACGGGTCCCATCAGAGTCAAATTCATGGCCAGATTGCAGGCAATGACGTGCTATGGCTGACTGGGTCACCTTTCCAATCCTAATTGCTCGATCATGTTCATCGAGTCGTTGCTTCAAATTCCTTCCAGTTTCACCAATGTAGAATTTGTCACAGTCCTTGTATGATGAATCGTAAACTACACCAGATTTATCACCAGTTGGTATTGGGTCCTTTAGTTTTGAGATGACATTACGGATGGTGCGTAGAGGCTTGGATGCTACGCCAATCCATGCACCACGTACTATCCTTCCAATCCTTTCTAAAAGGCCTGGGTAGTATGGCAGTACACAGCGCCCAAGTGTGTCTGGAATTGCCTCGGCTTTGAATGATGACACCGTCCATGCCCGAGCTGCCAAGGTCCGTGCTCCACTGTGATTGTGGGAGAGTGGGTTGCAGGAGTTAAAATCCAGTAATCTGCTGGTGTGGGTTGGTTTCCTGTAAACCGAAGTCTTTAGGGAGCCGTCAGGCTTACGGTGAACCTCCATCAGGCTTACGGTGACGTCACACTCGACCGGATGAAACATTCAAACGATTGGAAAATTGGCTTGTCAAAACAGCAAAGTAACACCTGAAGACGTTGCGAGCTTGCTGGAGATGTGTCTGAACAGCATGACCTTCATCGACGACGGTGCACACTACCGACAAATATTTGGCACAGCTATGGGTTCACCGGTCTCTGCTGTTGTCGCTAATTTGGTGATGGAGGAACTCGAACAAAGGATATTGGAGTCTAATGAGAATTGGCTCCCACGGGTGCTGGAACAGATATGTGCATGACACCTTCGCCATTGTGCATGCAGACGTGTTGACCACCGACTGGGACAACTTGGCCGGGTATTCCCCAGCATGAACTTCACAATCGCAATTGAAAAAGAAAGCAAATTGGCATTTTTGGATGTGGAGGTTCATCAGAAGCCTGGCAACATGATCGAGCAATCAAGCTTGGAAAGATGACCCAGTCAGCCATAACATGTCATTGCCTGCAATCTGGCCATATATTTGACTCTGATAGGACCAGTGTCTTTGACACTACATCTAACAAACAACACAGGTTGATACTGGAAGCGTGGCACGTGAAGAGCCGGGAGGGTGGTCTAACTTAGGAGACGGTGGACGTACCCACACAATACACACCTCTGATGATAGTGACGAAAACTGGATGGTGCAAACGGCTGGATAAGGTGAGCAACAACATTCAATCCCAAACACCACATTCGCATGTGCACAAACCCAATGAAAACGCCAACACTCGCATGACCAACACCTCATAATGTCCAACCCGGACACGAAACCAGCCCTGTTCATGCCCTGAAACACAAAAACAACAACAAGTGCACAAACGTGCTCACCCACACACATGCAACACCAGATCACGTGGAAGTAAAAACAAAAAAGAGCAGAGCACCCCTTCAATGATGTGATATGACGTTTATTTTGCTTTTGCAAAATAAAAGAAGCACTCCTCCATTTGACCTCGAGTACCAGCACGTGACCAGAAATGAGCGGTCGTATCGAAATAAAAACCGGACACGTGCCGAGGCTCGGGGTCTATTGTGCCTGAGGAAGTCGGCTGTGAAGGTGGGGAAACGTTTCCTGAGACCAGATCTGCTCTCGCTTTTTTGCTCAAATGAGGGGAGTCGATGTAGTTTTTTTTACTTCTTCTTTAAAAAAGTAAAAAAATACAACATATATATATATATATATATATATATATATATATATATATATATATATATATATATATATATATATATATATATATATATATATATATATATATATACTGAAAGGCATAAAAAACGCGAAAACTTTGAGACGTGTAAAAATAAATCGAACTGTCAACAGCAGCGCTTTGCTGGTAATTAATGTAAACGTGAAACACACATCACACATGCACCATGAACGGCGATTGTCTTTTTGTGAGATGAGGTCAGTGTATTTGAGCCGCCATTATTGAAGAGGGGTGCATGGGCCATGTGGAGCACATGTAGCATGCGCATCAATGTGAACTGCGGTTCATAATGTGCCTCAGACTCACCCAATAAAAAGGCGACCCAGAAAACACTGGTCACACTTCATCGAATCATGCCAAGACAACCGCCTCAAGATCGTGAGCGTGCTGCTGGTCGTCTTGCCACTGGACAATTCTTTGACGCACGGGACGCACGGGCCTTTGATGCGTACATTTCCACTATCTACAGGGTGCAAAGCCGTTTGCAAACCACTGGCTCCACTGCCCGTCCACGAACTGGCAGACCACGAGTGACCACAGCAGGTCAGGACCGCATGATCGTGAGGCACCATCGTCGCTTTCCGTTCGACATGGCTGAGGACACAGGCAGAGCCACTGTGTGGACCCACGGCAGGCAGCTGAGTGGTTGTACGGTGCGCCGCCGCCTGGCCGAGAGGAACTTGCAGTGCAGATGTCCAGCACGGGGCCCGGTTCTTATTGGTCTGCATCGTCAGCAGCGACTACATTGGGTATATCTACCATATCCACTGGCGTCATCGTGAGTGGAGAAGGGTGCTTTTCACTGACGAAAATCGCTTTTGCCTTGACCCACCAGATGGCCGCATCAGGATTTGGCGAGCATCAGGCCAGAGGTTCACAGGTGCAAACATCTTAGAAAGGGACCGCTGGTGTGGTGAAAGCATGATGCTGTGGGGTGCTATCGGCATTAATGAGAGACTTGGACCTGTTTTCTTTCAAAACTTAGGCTGGGGCCACGGAAATGGCGTCGATGCTAACCGGTACATCAACGAAATTTTCACCCAAATCACCTGTTCCAGCAGGACAACGCCCGCCCGCACACACCACGAGTCACTCAGGACTTCCTGAAACAGAACGGCATCACCATCTTCCCACATCCACCACGGACCCCGACCTCAACCCCATAGAGCACTTCTTCGATGCTCTGCAGAGGCATCTGAATCTGGTGAACCCAAGACCTCGCACTGCGGTTCAACTCAGTGCAGCCATCACCCAGGTGTGGGGCCAAATCCCTCAACGGCAAACCAACAACCGAGTGCACTCCATGTACCGAAGATGCAGGGCTGTACTGAATACCAATGGAGGACACACCAGGTACTGACTTTAGAAAGAGTCCTCTGCTACCTCGCAAAGGGACTTAACCCATACCATCTTGCAAGACATTGAGCACAGTACAACTTTTTGTAACCCTATGTGTTGTTTTGTCCGTTTACATTTGTTAACCGAGAAAAAATTATCAGAATAAACCACAAATGAAACCTACATTTTTTTTTTCGCGTTTTTTTTTATGCCTTTCAGTATATTTTGAACACAGTACACTGATCACCTTATTTGCACTTCCACAAAGCTCCAGTTTAACAGTACTTTCACAAAATTGTATGCAGTCTCGATCAGTCGTATTTGACGCTCATACTGTCGGGGTTGGGGGGGTGGGGTATCAATATTTTGACAAAATTCTGGTGCCCAGCAATAGCTAACATCGTCCAAATAAAAAGGAAGGGGATAACCCTGTCAACTCTTCCTCAAATCTTGCTCAGCTTGATGTCGTAGAAACCAAGGCCTTCACTATCATTAGAATCTCCCACCATGAAGCTGAGTCGATGGGCCTCTCACTTTCCCATCGCAGACAGGCTGGTGCTCTCTCTGTCTTCTTCAACTTCCTTTCTGGTCTTGCATCCTCCTCTCTCTCTCCTTTGTCTGTCTCTCTCCTTTGTCTGTCTCTCTCCTTTGTCTGTCTCTCTCCTTTGTCTGTCTCTCTCCTTTGCCTCTCTCTCTCCTTTGTCTGTCTCTCTCCTTTGTCTGTCTCTCTCCTTTGTCTGTCTCTCTCCTTTGTCTGTCTCTCTCCTTTGTCTGTCTCTCTCCTTTGTCTGTCTCTCTACTCTCTCTGTCTGTCTGTCTGTCTGTCTCTCTCTCTCTCTCTCTCTCCTTTGTCTCTGTCTGTCTCTCTCTCTTCTTTGTCTGTCTGTCTGTCTCTCTCTCTCTCTCTCTCTCTCTCTCTCTCTCTCTCTCCTTTGTCTCCCCCTACCCTCCAGGTATCTGTAGGATGTATGCAGTGCACCATCAATCCCCTTCTGGTGAAACTCCCAAAATCCAAAATCACTGCTTAGCTCTACCCATTTATTCCTCTTTTTCCTCCCAACTGTGGAACCAACGCCCATATTCTCTTCAATCTCAAGGCAGCTGTTCACCACCATCTCAAATCATCCCCCATCCAAAACCATTATTTTTCTGTCCCAATTAACCCTCCCCCTCCCCCCCCCTCCCGAGTGCATGTCCACCTACTTTTAGCTCACTTGGAACGTAGTTCCGGGTTGCTTATGGGATGGCGTGTCGTCCGTCCGTTCGCAAATACTTTCAACTTCTTCTCTGAAGCTACACTTACGATTTTGATGAAACTTTACCACAACGTTCATCACCATGTATGTACCAAAGTTTGTTCATGGCATTTTTAAAAAATCGGGCCCAAAGGGGGTTAACGGGGGTTGTCCCCCAAAATAAGTATTTGCTTTCTTCTCAGAAACTGCAGATGCAATTCTGATGAAACTTGACCTCAACCTTTATCACCCCTGATGTACCAAAGATTCTTCACACCATAAAAAAAATCTGGGTCGAAAGGAGTCGACAGGGGGGCCCCCCCCCCCAAAGAGATACTTGCTTTCTTCTCAGAAACAACACACACAATTCCAATTAAATTTGACCACCGCCTTCATCGCCCTTGAAGTACCAAAGTTTGTTCACGACATTAAAAAAAAATTGAAGTCAAAAGGCTTCTACGTGAGGGTTGCCCCCAAAATATGTACAGTGGAACTTTCCATAAGTTGGCACTTCTCGGAGTTGGCATCTTCTCCTACTTGGCAGGTTTCGGCCGGTCCCGACCGAAGCTAATGTAATTTCTTATTGACAGAACTTCCTGGACTTAGCACTTCTCGTTTGTAGCACTTGGCACCCAAAAGCCGGTCCCAATTAACCAATCAACTTCTCGGACTTGGC
This sequence comes from Eptatretus burgeri, assembly GCF_056783735.1. Lineage (NCBI taxonomy): Eukaryota > Metazoa > Chordata > Myxini > Myxiniformes > Myxinidae > Eptatretus > Eptatretus burgeri. The sequence continues at coordinate 153,329,037 of NC_140962.1, read as the reverse complement.
AGTGAAGAAAACTTTCACGGTGATCGGCCCAATTAACAATGTAAGCGTGGTTTAATGACAGTTCGACTCAAGTTTGATGTTTGGAGGTGCGATGGCTTTTTGTGTGTTGTTTTGTCAGCTGGCAACATGCCTCGCAAACAGTTCAAGCAAATGACTCTGGCAGAGAAGGTGGAACTAATCAAGAACAGCGATGGTCGATCACAAGGAAGTCTGGCAAAACAGTATGGCATCGCCCGAGGTACGGTACAGAACATTCTAAAGCGAAAAGCGGAGTTCATGCAAGCCTACGAAGAGAATGAGCCGAGTAAGAAGAAACGGGCGAACATCTGTCGTTTCGAGCCTGTAAACGACTTTATATGGGAGTGGTTCTGCAGGATGCGAGCTTCGAATGTGCCGATCTCGGGACCGATGATCAGGGAGAAAGCACTCGCCTACGCTGAATCGCAAGGAATACGTGACTTCAAGGCCTCGACGGGCTGGTTGGACAAGTTTAAAACTCGCCACAATATAAATTGTGCCGTTCTGAGTGGTGAAGGGGCCGCTGTCAAGTTAGAGACTGTACACCAGTGGAAAGAAAGATTGCCCGGAATTATTGAATTGTACGATCCGAAAGACATTTTCAACCTTGACGAAAGTGGACTGTTTTACCGAGCTCTGCCAGACAAAACACTGCGCGTCCGTGGCACAGACTGCAAGGGCGGCATACGATCGAAGGAACGCCTGACTGCGATGCTTTGTGTCAACATGAAAGGCGAGTTTGAAAAGCCTTTGATCATTGGAAGGTGTGAAAAACCCCGCTGCTTCAAACACATTAACACAAAGACACTGCCTGTCATGTGGAAAAGCAACAAACGAGCCTGGATGACCGCAGCTCTATTCAAAGAATGGTTGGAGAGATTCAACGAGAAGATTAGGCGACAGAAACGAAACGTCCTTCTGTTCTTAGATAATGCCACGTGTCACCCCTGTACAGAACTGAGCAACGTCAAACTTGTTTTCTTCCCGCAAAACTCAACTTCCCACTTACAACCGTTAGATCAAGGGATTATCAAGACCATGAAGACCCACTACCAACAGATGCTCCTCCGTAGGGTAATCGAAGACGTAGAGAACGGTCTGGAGACAACACGCGTGTCCGTCCTCGATGCCTGCCTATGGGTCGCAGAAGCAGTCAAACATGTGCGTTCGCAGACAGTTACGTCCTGCTTCGGTCGCTCTGGCTTCACGGATACGTTCACTGATGATCCAAAAGACGAGATGCCTTTGGCCGATCTCGTTCGACGGTTTCAACGCGCAACTGGGTCGGGAGACGATACTCCCATCGAATACGTGGCGTGTGACAACGAACTAGTCACCAGTGACGTCAACTGTATGGAGGACGACAGTCACTGCCCGCTGCCCGCTGCCCGCTGATGATGACAACGATGACGACGATGCGGAAAATGAACCATCCCCAACAATAACAACGAGACAAGCGATTGAAATGTCGGGCAAGCTCAGAGACTTTTTTATACGAGAGAATATGCCCGATTATGTGCAGATTATCACACAGATGAACAATTCTTTGCTTCAAAAATTTGTGACTTCTTCCCGCCAGATGGACTTGATGTCTTTTTTCATTCGCCAGGATAGCTAATAAAACTGTTACATGTAATAATGAAGATACATGTACGTAATTTGCTAATTTTAAATAAACACTATTGTATATTGTTACGGTTCTCGGAACCTTATGCATACAAGATACAGTTGTCCTGAGTCAGTTATTTCATTAATATACGTGTAGCTCGGTCCCTACCTTTTGTCTAGTGGGAAGACGAGGGGGAGTGTGTTGCGATGGGCGATAGTTGGGATTAATAAATCATTTTTTTCTCTTATTTTATTAAATCATTTTCCCCTCCATTCCATTTCCCACTCTTCCTCATTTATGTTCTGAGGTGAATTGCCTCGCACCCTCGTCTCGCTTACCATAGCGTACCACCGACTACCCACTGTATCCGGAGTCTCGTTTTCTGAGGCAGAATCCCAAAGTTCGCTCTGAAAGCCGCATCGGCTTCCACCTTTCCACACCCAGACATGCGTGGCATGGGTGGGCCAGACTGGCATCTGACCGAAACCCCGCCTAGAAGGGCGGACCACATAAAGGGCCGGTCCGATCGGGATGCTCGGATCGGACGATGACGTCGGTTTTGCCATGGCTCCTCCCCGAGCTCCGTGATCTATAAAGTACGAAGCATTCTTCAGAGTCGAGTGAGAGAAGTTGGTTGTCGAGTTGGTTTTGTGGGTAGTTGGAGAGGTTGAAGAGAATTGCAAGTTGTTTGGTCATTGAAGAGAGTTGTTGTGAAAGTGTTCCTGCTGCCTGGCTCTGCCTACGTCTCGCCTCGCCGGCCCGCCTACTGTACTGGTCCTCGCCCACACAACCTCGACCAAGCCTCTAATCTGGTCCTGCCTACTACTCATCTCTCGCCTCTGAACTCCGCCAGACACGATTACCTCACGTGCGGCTGTGGACCGAACTGCACAGCTTTTGTCGGGTGCCTCACCATGGAGCGTCCCTTCCCCTCGAAACGCTCAGGTACCAAAAACTGTGACCTCAACTCCCTCCCTACCTGGCTGCAAAAGTCCTTTGCCTTTCATTGGGTTTATTTTGTCTGAGTGTGTTGGCGCCTGTCCGTTAGATAAGCCTGTGTAAGATCTTCATTGTTACAGCGCGTGCGCTGGTATACAATTGCACCGAGTTTGAAATGTTGCTGGTGTCTACCATGTCTCCGGTGTCACCCCCCCCCCCACATGCCTCAAGCGACAGCCAATGACGGCCGTCCGGTAGATGGCAATGCGTAACCTAGACGGAAATGGGGACAATTGATGGAAATACCCGAGTATTCATGGGCCGACAACTAACGGAAACAATTGACGGAAATACCCACAACTGACGGAAACATCCGAAGAGATAATAATAAAATAATAATAATTTGCCGGTTTCCGCATGAACTACACATTAGATTCACACAATACTGCCTTTTTTCAATGGAAATTTGTGAAACTAATGTGTAATATATGTGAAAACCATTGAATTTATTGCTTGATGGAAAAAAAAACCAAGAAACGCTCCCCTCTCATGTACGAACGAACGAAAGACGTCATTTTCGCCCACCATGGCATTTCGCACCGAACGCTGAAAGCTAAGTTCTTCTTATGCCATCATTCTCTTTAATATTAGCCATAAACAAGTGTTTCGTCATGCATTAGTAGTTGAAATGTACTTACAATTATGGCAGATATTGGTGGCAAAGTGATAAGTGGTTCTTTCAACCAGGGACATCTTGAATTATTTCCAAATTCTTCTGGAAAGAAATGTGTTCCTAATTCTGTAACCAGTATAATGTTGTCGAAAATCAAACCTTTCCAATTATGGCAACAACACAATTTGGACAGTATTATCATGAATGGTGACATATTGTACTCTCACTTGTCTGCTAAATTGAACCATGATTATATCTTGGCAACTGAACTGCCAGAAATTTTGGAATTTCAAAACAAAATGTTTTTAATACATTGTCGCAATCCATATTTTGGTTGTGTTGGCACACACTGTTCAGACCCTTTAACTGGTAATTTTACCTTATGTGATGCGCTTTCAGGAGCATTGTCTCAATTGCATTCACTTCTATTCACTATGGGCTCATACTTATCAGCGTTCACAAGTGCAATCACACTACAAAACAATGTGTACTGGGTGTTTGACAGTCATAGCAGAAATGCACAAGGCCTTAGCTGTCCAGATGGGACCTCAATATTGCTATCTTTTATAGATTTTCAGTCTTTGATTGCATATCTAACAGCTTTAATACATTCTGCAGGCCTATACATTGTCAGTCCAACATTTGAGGTAGTTCCAATTACCTTGACTGAACTTGAATCCCAAACTACTACATCTGTTGAAACAAATGCTGCTTTGAATTCAACATTTCAAAACCACTGTAGCAGTGAGACTCAATCACTGTTTTCGCAGCCCAAAACTCCAGCAGTCACAAAGCAATTCAATGCTGATGTATTTCAATATTTGTTCAATCAAGAGCATCACAATAAGAAGCACAACACAAGAAATGCATATACTGCTGAATATATGCAACAAAAAACCACAGCAAGTGCTATTTCAGACGCCAAACAAAAACGGAGAGAAAAAGAGAGGGTAAAAGAAGCAAAAAGGAGATTAAAAAGAAATCTCTCAGAAGAAGCAAGAGAAAAAGAGAGAGAAAAACAAAGGTTAAAAAAAGCTAAACAAAGATTAAAACAAAATATCTCGGAAGAAGCAAGAGACAGAGAGAGAGAGAAAAAAAGGATAAGAGAAGCTAAACGGACATTACAAATAAATCTCTCAGAAGAAGCAAGAGAAAAAGAGAGAGAAAAACAAAGGGTAAAAAAAGCTAAACAAAGATTAAAACAAAATATCTCAGAAGAAGCAAGAGAAAAAGAGAGAGAGAAAAAAAGGATAAGAGAAGCTAAACGGACATTACAAATAAATCTCTCAGAAGAAGCAAGAGAAAAAGAGAGAGAAAAACGAAGGGTAAAAAAAGCTAAACAGAGATTAAAACAAAATATCTCAGAAGAAGCAAGAGACAAAGAGAGAGAGAAAAAAAGAATACGAGAAGCTAAACGGACATTACAAAGAAATCTCTCAGAAGAAGCAAGAGAAAAAGAGAGAGAAAAACGAAGGGTAAAAAAAGCTAAACAAAGATTAAAACAAAATATCTCAGAAGAAGCAAGAGAAAAAGAGAGAGAAAAACAAAGGGTAAAAAAAGCTAAACAAAGATTAAAACAAAATATCTCAGAAGAAGCAAGAGACAAAGAGAGAGAGAAAAAAAGGATACGAGAAGCTAAACGGAGATTACAAAGAAATCTCTCACAAGAAGCAAGAGAAAAAGAGAGAGAAAAAGAAAGGGTCAAAAAAGCTAAACAAAGATCAAACAGACCTAAACACAGTGTTGATATCTCACAACAAGTCCACGATGAACCAAGTAGCAAAGATAACAGTGTTAACAATCCAGAATATCTCACTGCTGAAGTGCTTGAAATGTTAAATGCTTTTTTTTAACAAAATCAAAGAAGGTCCGACATATGAATGTGCATGTTGTAAGAGACTGTTGTATAAGCATGCCGTGTGCAAATTGGACAGAGCAAAGTTCAAACATGGTGATTATTGTGATTGTTATTGCTTTTATTAATCTCGCATCAAGTCTGCACTGTCCGCTTTTGTAAGTTGCTTGTAAAATTGTCGCACCCCACACCTCTCTCTCATCCTTTCCCTGCATTACATACTGAATAAACCTTTTTGTTGTGTCACATGCTTTTCCCCGCTTATTGTAAATAAATAATTGTAGAAATGTTCCCAGCTCGTCTTTGTCTTTTCCTCCATTGGTCCAGCATGGTTCGAATCTAAGTTTAGCCTGGTCTTTATTCCTGATAATCCGTTCCTTCGAGCCGGTACATCCTTGGCAGTGCCGCTCGGCTGCATCCGATCCGGAATGGTAGTCGGTAGTTGGTAGAGTGATCCGGTTCGGGCAAGGCATACCGAGGGCGTGGTTCCCCGGTAGTCGAAACCGCGTGGTTAATTAGGTAACTTGATTCTAGACAGGAGGACCCTACGCCACACGGTTGAGGTATTGGCGTCCACGGTCGGTTAAGCGACCCGCCGCATCACGGAATTATCCGTGAGCGACGGCCTACAATTCAGGGAAATCTGGTGGGAATCGACATTACTTCCCCCACCTCGTGGTCGTTTTCTCCGCCGGACCCCTGATCCGCAACAATATCTTGCTAAGCTTTTTAAATAGAAGTTATTACAAGTACATATATCTTGTGTGTTAATAAATGAATGTAAATTGTATAAATCACTTCACTGTTCCATTGTTGTTTTTGTTGGCACTCTTGCGGGGAACTCCAAACTTCTCGGACTTGGCAACTTCGCGAAGTTGGCACTTTTGGGCCGGTCCCTCGAGGTGCCAAGTCTGGGAAGTTCCACTTTTGCTTTCTTTTTTGAAGCCGCACACACAATTTCGATGAAACTTGACCGCAACCTGTATCACAGGTTATGTTCCAAGGTTTGTTCATGGCATTAACAAAAAATCCATAGGTAAGCATTAACAAAAAAACAAAAAAAACTTTCTTCTCCGTTATATATTTTGTGGGTCATCCATGCCTACCAGTGGTTCCCTGGTTATCTTATCCGGCTGCTCCCAGGTGAGTGTCCAGGGGTGTTGTCCCGATGTCTTTCTTATCACTCGTATCCATTGTATGCTGGTCTCTCTCTATTTTGTCCCTTAACCCTGCTTTTCATGTCCCCCCCCCCTCCCTTTCTCTCTACCGTTCCTTTTGATCTGCTGCATCCTGGTCTGTTCAGTGCTGTAGCTCTTCCACTAGCCTTGACTTTCTGTACAAAACACTCCCATGTCCTTTTTCTCAAGGCTGCGTCAAGTTAGATGTTCTATGAACTCGAGTTTTATTCCTTTTTTATTTTCTCCTTTTATTTTTTTCTACTCTGCAATACATCAGAAAGTCAACTGTCCTCATCACTGAAACTTGCCAACCTAATCCTGATTTGCAGGGTGCCTGGAGATGACATTTATTGGTGTCTGGGATTGCAGAGACAATTTCAGTTTTGGCATCGTTAATTAATTTGCAATTGACCAATTTTCTCAGCTGTGTCTGCAATCAGCGATCATTATGCTTGTTTTGACGCTTCATCTTTATAATTCGACAGGGCCCGATAAACCACTGTTCTTTTTTGTGAACGATCTTTGCAGGTTTCGATGAAAAGCTCAGCAAGAAGTTGCCCTGCACTCCATTGTCACGCACCATGACAACCAAGACCGCTTTGAAGAGACACATGAACGGGCAACGGCCTGCTGCCACTGTCAAAACGTACAAATGCAGAGATTGTTATTACAGCACATGTTATAAAAGCATCTTTGTGAAACACATTCAGATCCACCCAAGAAGGAAGCGGTACACCTGCGGTGTGTGTGCTAAAAAATTTGTTTGGCCATCATGCTACCATCGACACATGCGAATTCACAGCGGCGCCAAACTATTCACTTGTCCATTGTGCAAGAAGAGATTCTATCGGTCATCACTGTTTTGGGAGCACGTGCAGTCACACTTCTTGAGAGAGCCTCAATACCGTTGTGAAACTTGTTCAAAGATGTTCTTGTCTCGAGCCTCCATGTTATACCATAAACGCACTCATTCTGTGTGTCGGCCACATGCATGCCACATCTGTGGCAGAGGATTTAGTCTGATGGCAAACTTAAAGAGACACATGTTGATTCATACAGGGGAGCGTCCGTACAAGTGTACCATATGTAGCAAAGCGTTCCAACAGTCGGCGCACTGCAAGCGACACATGCAAACTCACAAACGAGCATCCACGCAGTCGTGAAGTTGGTACCATGAAGCCGTCTTCTCCATGAGCTAGAAAAGTCATATTCCGATCCACATTTAGGGACAACAAAGAGAGAGTTTGTCTATCAGCTCTGGAGAGGTGCCACAAGCGAAAGGAACAAAGGCGCTCGGGAGTGGATGGGAACGACGATGGAGTCGAAGAAAGATTGAGTGAATAAAGGTTACGAGGAGCAGCACAAACTGGATGAAGCGCTGGCTGAATAAAGCGAAGAAGAGTGTTGCTATTTGGCGAAAGAGAACGCTAAGAATACAAAACGACAAACAGACAAATTGATTGGTAAGAAGAACAACCTCCGCACTCAGGAAATGCCATCGAGAATGTCACTCTGGAACAAATTCAACATTGTTGGGGGTTTTTTGCAGCATGAAGCATTCCAAGAGAGAAAAAAAGTGATTGACAAAACATAAACCGCAAGAGGAAGCCTTAACCATGCTGATATCCGTCTTCACCCATGCGAACACACCTAAAAGACAAATTGCAATTGAGAAAGGAAATAGGACAATGACAACAATTCGAGAAGGGAAATGGAAGCGCCCAAACTGAGAAAATCCAGAGATTATTTTTTTTTCTAATCAATAGAATCGAAGAGATCGATTGTTTTCAGTCCTTGTACCATTGTCCAAGTCTTTTTTGTTGCACTTCAGGCCGTCCTGAATCTATTGGATTCCCATGCTACATTTCTTCCAATGACTTCGACTCTGCTCGACTTGGTCATGTCCCACTTCCTCTTCAACTTGAAATATATATATATATATATATATATATAATAATGGAGGATTTGCAACTCAAATCATGCACACCTGGGATAACACCAGATTTGACTTTCACACAAACACAGCCGCTGAGATTGGGGGAAGTGACGTCACTTCCCGGAGCACTCTGGGTACCAGCGGCATCATCTTTATGACATCGTTTTCTCTCCCGCACTGAGCTGGACAATCAAGGAGGAATTTCCTCCTCCCTATGTATGCCAACCTGTGGGGTTATTTTTTCCCCCATGCTCTCTCCTTAAAATGCTGAGGGTCAAGCAAGGAAGCAGCACGTACTATTTTTGAAGTATTTGGTATGACTCGGCCACAGAGTTTGAACCCTAACGATTATGCCACCAAGCCTGGATTGACTAATGATTGTGAGCTTTCCAGCCAGAGACCTTTCCGACTCATCCTGATTTCCCCTTGGCTCTCTTCATCTGGGTTTAGTTTCTCAATACCTTCTCTCCCTTTTTTTTTTCCTTTGAATTTTTCTTTCTATCCGTTCACTTCAACAATTTCCTCTCCCTCTCCCTCTCCCTCTCCCTCTCCCTCACAAGTATCAATTGAGATATGCCAGCACTCGATGCCAACCTCATCGGAGGTCCCATCTGTAAGGTCTCAGAAACCAGACAAACTTGCTGGAAGTTGTCAATTCATTCTCTGGTGCACTCACCTGCTGCTGCTTCACTCTGGAAGAATCGAGTCATGATGGACACTGTCCAGTGAAAAAGGGAGTCGGTGTCGTTGCCCATTGTATAATTATGCAGATGACTCCACATTGTGAAGCAATATTCCCCACTCCTCCACCAGGGCAGATATCCCGCTGCCAATCTTGATAAAATGTGCAACTGGTCATCTGTCTGGAAAATATCTCAACCCTTTTGAACCATGAGCTCCTTGGAACTTCGGCTCCTCCACCCTGGGCTCCCTGGAGAAAAATCCAGCTGCTCGGGTATATGAAGGTTTGAATAGCAGCCGGTAAAACAGCCGCAAGGACTGACTGATAACCCTCCCAGTTTATTTCTGTGTTTAACATCAAGGAGAGGTCAAGTCTCTGGAGCCCCTGCGCATCATCATCAGGCATAACCTTGTTATCTGCGTGGCCAAATCTTTGTTATCTTCAGCTTTTAACAGTATACAAGGCCTTTCAAACCCTGCAAAAGGGGTCATGCTGATGCTTCCTATCATATTATCTTTTAAGACTGACATCCAATTCCCTCTGTGCTGTTGGTGTCGCATGACAAGCGGCTTTGTCTCGAAGATTGCTTCCTGCTCCAAAGTGGGAAGTTCCTCAATTAACAAATGTGTTTCCAGGTCGATGATCAGTTGTTTTTTGTTTTTTAATCTTGATCTGTAGAGAGGAATCCTGCAGCAGGCTGCTGAGTACAGTGGTAAGGAACTTTGCTGCACACATATCAGCAAAGTGAGATGTTGGATATGCCGATGAGGAAGGGAAGTCATTGATGTACATCAATAACGGGATTCCTCCCTGAATGTGACATTGAGGATTGCTGGGAATTTTTTTGTTTTGTTTGGTACATCATGTGAGAGAATGCCAATAAAAGCGTACCACTCAATGCTTGCCTGTTTATAGAACGCTAAACAGGTGGGAGAGGAGATTGAGAGGGAAATGTGGACCCGTATATGTATGTACTACAAAGCGGTTTCTGTTTTTGGATCCATCTATCCAGTGGGAGATGGGAAGAGGTGTTGCGATGAGGAGTGTAATGGGTAAACCAATAATGAATGTCACAAGTTAGTCTTGCGTGCTAAGCTCAATCTTGTATCTGCAACGATAAGTCGATCGGAGGACGCTTCGTGTAGACTCGTCGCGATGCAAATGCCTCAATGCTTCTCTCATTTTGGTTCAATGACTTTCATACATGAAGAATAAAATGATTGTTTCTTTCATTGAATCGGTTTCATTCATTCTCCACTTCGGTTTGTGTGTGAGTGCATGCCATAAATCCGACAGTGGTGACTAAGTGTTACAGGAGTACCCACTTCTTAATCTGGCTAATAGGCAATGGCCTTAAAAGATAGACATTGTGTGAATATGAGTCCATCTCTTCATTTGATGATGCCACTTCAGTCATCCCTTCTCTACACACTCGTGCATGCTTTGCGGACCAGGTGGAGTCATTCTGCAAGTGGAGCAAAGGCAATTACAATGCCCTGAGAGTGATTGGGATCTGGATCAAATACGTTATAACACTCTAAGATAGCCATCAACTGGCACTGGCACAGTTGAAGCTGAAGAATTGGCCAAGAGGACAAGAAACATCCAGACTAGTTTCTCGAATGAGTGAACAAAGTGAGTTCAACAACTTTGCTTTTTAATCCACAGGAGGGGGGGGTCTATTGGGTTTTTTTTCTTCTTTTTTTTTCCATACAGAATCGAGGCTCGTGGAAGTGTGAGAGCACTGAATGGATCAGGACGCAACAGAACAAAAGGAAAAGTAGAGAAGGGGGGAACTGCCAACAACACGGTTGAAGGACAAAATGGAGGGAGACTTGGACAAATAATGGGCATGGGGAGGAATCACAGGTAGAGGAGGATGCATGGGGTGGATAAGATTGATGCAGAAGCAAACTCTCAGGAAGGAAAAACTGGAAAATTAGGTTGGCTTCATTGGTGACGGTGGAGGAGGGGGAAGCAGAATTAACGAGTGCAGAAAACATCATGGTTTTGAATTGGGGATGATCTGAGATGCTGTCTTAAAGACCTGGAAGGAAGAATGAAATTGAAGAGGATGTGGAAATTAGTTCATCAAGTGAGAGAAAAGAGGAACAAATGAGAGGAGGTGAATAGCGATCCTGGATTTAGGTACTTTTACCAGATGGGGGTTGATGGTAGATCTTGTGTCCTGTAGAAACCTGGGGGGGGGGAGGACAAAGCACGGAATTAGTAGTGGGTGCAAGACCAGAAAGGAAGCGGAAGAAGACAAAGAGACCACCGACGTCTCTGCAATGGAAAGTGATAAGCTCAGGTTCATTGCTGGAGATTCCAATAATCTTGAAGACATTCCTTTTCACGGTATGATGCAGGGGCGCCGGGCCAGAATTGAGAGCAGTACTCCATCAAACAAGGGCCGGTACTTTTTAGCTTAACCTTTCACTTGTGGTGTTGATTTAAAAATAAAAAAAGGCCAAAATAGATAAGGTAAAACAGAGTTTTCCAATAACAGTTTGAAGAACTACCATCTAAAGAAGATTTACTCGAGGCTTTTGGGAAGCTCAAGGATGGAAGAGCAGGAGGAGATTCGAGTATTTTCTAGAAATAATTATCCGTGCATTCGCTGATCGGTTTAATGAAAAGACAGAATGTTTTACTTCCCAAATGTATTGCATGTCTATCTGTGGGTCTCAACAAGGATATAAAATGAAGTGAAACACCAAAAAAAGACATTTTATAACACGTCGGTGTTGTTGCTGTCGTGGCTGTGGTTGTTGTTTGTGTGCTCCTTCCGTGTACGTTTATATATTTTCCCATTGCTTCGAGAAATATTACCACATATAATTTGCTCTAATCCTTCCGTATCCTTCTTAAGGTTTCTTGATGTCATGAAATAATAAACGCAACCAATGGAACTGCTACATGAAGCTGTGATTCCATTTCTTCTTCTTGCGTAAAGCGGGCTTTCAAATCGGGCACATTTTTGATTAAACGGACACTAATTTTTGTTCCCAGTCAATCGATCATTAGCTTTCCAACCAAGTACCATTTTTATCCCCCGCCGCGTGGTGGAAGGGGGATATTGTTGTCACCCGGGTCGTCCGTCCGGCCGGCTTTCCGTCCGTCTGGCTCGCTGGGCGTCAACATTTATAGCTGTGAGTGCGATAACTCATAAACTGTTCGCCATATCGATTTGAAATTTGGGTCACACATGTACCACCTGAAAAGGAAGAACCCTATTGATTTTGGGCGCGGCCATCTTGAAAAAAATGTTTCAATGGCGGGGGATTCCCGATCTCTGATGGGTCTATTTATTATTTTACGACAGCAGGTACCGCTACATTAAAGCTCGAGGTCATGCTTCGTGTTCAATCCTGGCAGACGGGCTTTTGAAACAGGTATGTTTATGGTTAAACGGACACAAATTTTTGTTCCAAGTGCATCGACTATTCGCCTTCGAACCAAGTCGATTGATCATTAGCTTTCCAAAGGCACTTTTTATTATTCTACGACAATACGAACCCTTTAGAATGAAGCGTGACACATGGACGGATGTCTCTCCATTTAGTAATAGACGAGGGATTCCTCCGTCTATTGATGTCTTATCCTTCCTACGTGAAGTGGAAAAGCATACCCAGGAACCGGTCTGATGTCTCTCCCCAATAATGGGGACTTTACCTGTTGGAATTGGAAAATGAAGACTGCTCTTCTTGATGTAGGCAAGCTATTTTGCCAAGGTTTTGAGATAATGACTACAAATCCTCTTACTATCAATTTGCAATTGGTCACTGGCTTTGACACCGATACAAATTTTTATTACGGACCTGAAGCATCAAAAAGCCACATATATCGAACAAAGTTTCAAATGGATCATCTTGCCGCCGTTACAATGTAGTTTACTTTTTATCACGGTGCCAATTTGTTAGCACTTGTCCAACCAGTGGCAGTAGACTAGTGTAGGTGTGTTTTTGAAAAATCTTTTAAATCTGGTCTCCAACCAGTCATTTTGTCCCACACGACTATCGGACTCTTGGACCTCCTGCTCAGAGAACCGGCATTGTGGCAGGCTTTAACGAAGTGTGACGACGCTTTCCTGCCTTGCAGCTCGCATTTTACATGTCGTGGAAATAGCTCACGGACTTGAGTTCAACTGGAATTAAACCGCATTCACAGCCCTATCTTCAGCGACACAGTTCCTCTCTTGACTTGCAGAGCTTCATACCACATGCCACGTTGCAGCTCAATCTTCAGTGGGTTTTCACTCCTTTCGACCACGGGACTACTATCATCGCACCCCTTTTGGTGAGCAGCTTATTCCCACGGGCACTGGCCATTTATGACACCCGAGTCACCGAGTGAATCGTATTATTTTGTGGCCACGACGCCTAATTGGCCCACTGGTGATGCGCCATTTCTTGCTTCTTATTGAACTCATTGACTATTCATCCGCACTCGAGCTTAACACCTTGTGGAACACCGCTCAGACTGGATGAGGTTATCAACCTTTGGCAGTGAGTAGAAGTTGACAATTCGATTTTCTACAAGAGCATTTATATTGCATCAGATGTGGCAATAAATGTGAATTGCTGCTCCCAGCTTGCCAGCTCGATGACAGAAGACGCCATTTGCATTTTTGCCACCTTCATCCTTACCCCGTTTAGAATCCCGTGTGGGCATGGGCAACTTTCTAGTAAAAAAAAAAATGGTTAAGGTGAATGTACATGACTTCAAGTGTAGTTTATGGGTGGAGTGTCTCAATATAAAGAGTATAATCGTGACGTCATTCCACATGCGGAATGTTGGCTGTCCGCCAGTACGGAGGAGGACAGGAGATCAGACTTAATTTGCCAAGCACAAAGTAGTTTGAAACAGTTTTAGAAGTCATCATCACACATTTAACAACAATACACCAATGATCTTTTTTTTTTGTACGTTCTTTTATTTGTTTTTTGTCTCACCTCTAAAATGGAGGTGTATCAGCGAACGCCTTGGATGTTGGCAAACGGTCAAAAGTGTAGTGCGTGTCTGTGTTGTTATGATCATTGAACTGTATATAAGACTGGAAGGATCGAGCCCCGTTGGCTGCTGAATTGATACCAGGTGGGGTTGACTCAACCTGTCATGGTGGCTGGCTTGGGATCTTAGAGTCCTGAGTTCGAGCCCCGTTGGCCCCTGAATTGACACCAGGTGGGGTTGATTCAGCCTGTCATCCTTCCGAGGTCAGCGAAATGACGATCAGTGGACTGGGAAAGGGGCACAGCATCAGCGGCATAGTTGGTGCCCCAACATAATGACAGCTACCCGACAGTTTTTTTTTTTTTTTTTTTTTTTTTTTTTTTTTTTTTTTACCTTGGTCGAGGCTCGTATGAGAGCTAACACACAACTCACAGCAAGGAGGCATGAGACAAGAGGGGCGGGAGTGGAAGGGACAAAACATTGGGGAACAGACACAGGTGAACTGTGGAAGGGAGAGGGATGGGGATGGGACGGGGAACATGGCGAGGGGAAGATGGACATTAAAGGGACTTTCAGGAAGGAAAGCAGGAGAATTGAAGGAAGTGGGCTTGGGTGGATTATCGGGGGTAGAAAAGATCGAGGATTTGGATGGGGGAAGATAAGAGGTGGTGGTGAACAGCTGTTTTGAAAGCCTGAAGGGAAGAATGGGAAAGAATAGAGTGAGGAAGTTTATTCCAAAGGCGGGAAAAAAAGAGGAATGAAAGAGTGAAGATGAGCAGTGATTCGTGATTTTGGTAGTTTTACCAAAAGGGGGTTGTTGGCGGACCTTGAGCGCCCTGTGGAAATGTGGTTGGGACAAATCGCAGAGAGAGCAGGGGGGGCAAGGCTGGAGAGGAGTCGGTAGAAGACAGAAAGACCACCGACCAACCTGCGGTGATTGAGTGAGAGGCCCAAAGACTCAGCTTCATTGCGGGAGATGCCAATGATCTTAAAAGCCCTGGTTTCGACAGCGTGAAGTCGAGAAAGGTGGGAGGCAGGAGCACCAGCCCAGAGGGGAGAGCAGTACTCCATCAGGCTACGGACAAAAGCTTTGTAAGTGGTCAGGAGCTCAAGAGGGCCGAGGAAGGACTTTGCACGACGGAGGATTCCCAGTCGGCGACTGGCTTTTGAGGCAAGGTTGGAAATGTGACTTTCCCAGGAAAGGTCATGGCAGATAGTGAGACCCAGAAGCTTGAAAGAAAAGACTTCTTCCAGAGGATTGTTGAGAAAGTGGATGGGGGGTTTTGTAAACGGTCCTTTCGAAGAGACATAGTGAGAGTGTGAGATTTGTCTGGATTGAAAGACATGTTCCACGTGTTGGACCAGTTTGTGATTTTATCCAGATCTGCAGTGAGCGAAGAAGCTGCTGCTTGCCGGGCTGAGGGATGACAGATGGTACGGCAGAGGGTTGAGTCATCGGCAAAGAGAAATAGAGGATTTTCCAGAGAGTCCGAGAGATCATTGATGAAAACCAGAAAAAGAACAGGGCCCAGAACGCTACCTTGAGGAACTCCAGCCTGCACAGGAAGAGGGGATGAAAGAACTCCATTTAGGGCCACACGTTGACTGCGACAGGAGAGGAAGTCTGCGAGCCATGAGTGGAGATGGCCTTGAATACCATGGGCAGAGAGTTTGGTGAGTAGGGCAGGGTGCCAGACTGTGTCAAAAGCACGTGATATGTCCAGGGATACGGCTCGGATTTCCTGTCTGGCATTGAGGACCTCCATCCATTGATGGGAGAGCAGTAGCAGCATATCTAGGGTAGAGTGACCTGGTCTGAAACCAAATTGATGATTGGAAATCAAGCCATTGGAGAAGAGGAAGGATTTCATGTCTGAAGCGATGATGGATTCCATAACCTTGCTGATGATTGGGAGAAGGCTGATTGGTCTATAGTTACAGGGATCTGTTTTTGCACCTTTTATGCAGGGTGGTGATGTTAGCAGATTTCCAAGCAGATGGCAGATGACCTTGGGAAAATGAGAGGGTGAATAGAACAGAGAGAGGGTGAGCAAGAGCAGAAGAGCAGGCTTTGAGGACACGTGGGCTGATGCCGTCTGGACCGGTTGCAGAATCTGACTCGAGGTTTGAAAGCAAGCTCTCCACCTTGTCAGGAGAAAAGGATACAGAGTCCAGGGACAGTTGGGTGCGACTGGGTAAAGTGGGTAGAGATAGTGATGGGTTTGGGACACAAGATTTAGCTGCAAACACCGAGTTTAGACATTCAGCTTTATCACGTGTGGAATCAGCAGTGCGGCCATTTGAGGTAAGGGAGGGGATGGAGGGGGAACATACACCAGAAACAGATTTGATTAAACGCCACCAGGATTTTGAGGGAGAGAGAGAGGTTTGAGAGTTCAGACTTGAGATGAGAAAGATGTTGTTTTCTGGCTCTCCTGAGGGTAGATACACACTTGTTCCGAGCTTTGTGGAAAGAACTGAGATTGCCCTCAGTTGGGTTTGCTTTCCATGAGGCAAAGGCAAGTTGTTTCAGGACAACTGCCTCACCACAAGCTTCAGTAAACCAAGGGCGGGAGGAAGGGTAAGACAACTGAACACGAGAGGGGATAAATCTGTGCATGAGGGAGAGCAAGTTTCTTTGAAAGAATTCCCAGGATGAGTTGATGTTTGAGAAAGTAGTGATAGGAGACCAGTCTGTAAGTTTGATGGCTGCTCGGAGACCCTGCCAGTCGGCTTGAGTGAAATGCCAGACTCGACGGCGGTGAGGTGGTTCTCTGATAACAGCCAGAGAGATGTCCACTTTAATAAGGACGTGGTCAGAAGAACCAATTGGAGCGAAGGAAGAGCAGCAGATATTGTCAGGGAAATTTGTCAAAATCAGATCCAGAAGAGATGGAGTACCATTGGTTGAGATCCGGGTCGGGAAGTTGACCGATTGAGTCAGTCCCAATGAGTCACAGAAAGCTTTTTTGCTGATGTCCCATGGCAGGTGAGAGAGGTACCCACACCTAGCCAACTGGCGTGATGACAATTGAAGTCGCCACATAAGAGGAAGAGAGAGTTTGGATGAGAAGATAGAAGATGGTCCATGTTTTCGGAGAGTGAGGTGTAGATGGAGTCATCACTGTTCGGTGGACGGTACAGTACACATATAAACATGAGGTGGGAGTGGAGGGGAAGCCGAAGCCAGAGGTATTCCTGGGGGTGTGGGGGAGTGAGAGCAGTGCAGGGAGAGTGAGGAATAGAGTCTTTGATGAAGAGAGCAACACCTCCACCAGGACGAGGCTCAGGTCTGTCATACCGTAAGAGGGAGTAACCAGGGAGAGATACTTGGGAGTCAGACACGTCTTGGGAGAGGAAAGTTTCTGTTAGGCAGATAATGTCTGGTTTGTCAGTGGCAACCTGCATGGAAAGATCTGAAAGGTTTGAGCGAAGGCCCCGGATATTTGAGGTCCACACTTTTAATGAAGAGGTAGGGGAGGAGGCTTTGGTGCAGGAGGTGGAGGGGGCGGGGGAGGGTCGGACGAGGGACGAGGGGGGAGGTAAGGAGGGTTGCTGAAGGAGTGTGGGGTATTGCAGAATAGCGAGGGGAGGGGGCCGAATGAGGAGGAGAAAAGGCTCTGTGGTGCTGTGAGAGAGGGGGGACAAGAGACAAGGAAGATGGCAGTTGAGGATTTGAGAAGGTGGAGTGAAGAGATGGAGGTGAGAGGGCAGTGGAGGGAGGCAGGTTGGTGGATGAGAGGGGGGGCAACTTAGAGAAGGAAGAGTGAGGGGGGATGAAAGGTGGGAGAAAGGTGAGGGGGAATTTTTGGAAAGAGGTGAGAGGGAGGCTTGAGGAGAAGAGTGGGATGGTTGCTTTGAGAGTGAGAGTGAGGGGTGAGGGGGGTGAGTTGGCACTGAAGTTGGAAAAAGAATGGTTGATGGAAAGCGAGCATCCATGGCAAACTGTGGTTTTTAAAAGTTTTAGGTCAGAGATGCGATTTAACACAATTCTTGATGGATGCAATGAAGGCGAATTCAGAGCATGGAGAGAAGAAGCGCTGTAATAGTTGGATTTTTTAGGCAAGGAATGAAGGAGAGGTCGAAATGAGAGCAGTCTGTTAAAATAGCAGAAGAGTAGTGAATTGTGAAACAGTAAAGAGTACCACATGTGTGAGAGAGGAAGATGAAGCATTATAAGATCGTTTTTGTTGTTAATATTAATGTATGAGAGAGTTCAACAGATTAGGTCATGGAAGTGTAAAAAAAAAAAAAAAAACGAGGAAGACGAGGAGGAAGTTAAGAGGAAGAAGAAGTAGCAGAATCGGGAGAAGGTTGTTGTTGTTGTTGTTGGGTTTTTTTTTTTTTTTTGATATAAGAAAGAGATTAGTTGGGAGAATGGGGGATGTTTGGAAAGTGGGGAGGATGAAAATTGAAGGTAATGGGGAGAAAAAACAAACAAACAAAAAAAAAAAACGATCAAACACCAAGTGGAACCGGTAGGCCTCAAGCCTAAGACTAGGCCTCAAACACCAGGTGAGAACGTCGACATAAATACTCACAAAATAGCACGATTTTTGAAACAAAACCGAACTAGGAACACACATTAACATGTAGGTGAGAAAATTAAACAGTTAAAACGGGACAAATAACAACCGGAACTTAACTTTGAGAATGTCAGCAGGGAGCCCCGAAGGAGACCTCTTGCCGCTCAAAACCGGAACCGGAAGTCGCTTGGCAGTCAAGCTACCATTACGCAAGAAAAAGAATCAGGAGTGTGTTCCATCACCAATCAGCTTGTGGAGTGCTGGCCAAGTGGCTTAAGCACTCCAATGAAACAGTTGATAAGGAACGGCTGGCTTGGCAAGCTGCTGGGTAATGGGACATCCCTGCTGTGGACTCTGAGTTTAGAG
Organism: Eptatretus burgeri; assembly: GCF_056783735.1. NCBI lineage: Eukaryota > Metazoa > Chordata > Myxini > Myxiniformes > Myxinidae > Eptatretus > Eptatretus burgeri. Next base: position 153,310,302 of record NC_140962.1, on the reverse strand, counting down.
GGGTTATGGACATTGAGTGTAGAAACCTCAATGAAGAACAAAGCTCTCTATCTCAACTGGCATCAAAGATATGTTGGGGAAAGTCCCCATGTCCAGGTTGGTTGCCCACCTGCATTAATTAGTCTTTTGTTGACTTAAAACGGTTAACTTGGCTGGCTTTTAAGATCTTAGGGTCATGATTTTGAGCCTCTGTCCCTACCGTTGAAATAACACCAGGTGGGTTGACTCAGCCTGTCCTTCCATTCGTCAAAAATGAGCACCAGCTTCCAAGAGACAGGGGGCACTGCATCAGCGGTGCTTCCAAAAAAAAAGTGATGCAACCACAATCTGCAAACAACAACAACAACAACATGCGTTCCTGACTCTTTCGATTGTAGAATCGTCCTCCTCACTGAACTCATTCAAACGCCCTACTCACCACGACCTCATACGTACCCACAGATCACCATCATCCTCATTCTATTCCTCTCCGGGCCATTGTTACTTTTTCCTGTTATTCCTCCTTTTGTTCTTGTACGTCCAACCCGCCCCCCATTCTTTTCAGCAATTGGCGTATGTAATAAATCGATGAGGTCCCATTGGTGCAGTGCTGTTGTGGAGGACACGAACTTGCTCTTGATGATCGTGCGAGGGTCACGTGATTGTGGTTTGTGGTTGCAGTGCAAGAAGTCTGCATTGGAAGGATGTCCTTATTCATGCGTCACGTTACCTGCAGGTGGAGAGAGAATGGCCAGGTATTGAGCGCTGCCTGTTGCAACACCTGGACGTGCCAAACGGTCTTTATACCCGTGGCTCGGGGGAATCTTGCGATTAGGGGAAAAGTAAACGTTGTCTTCGTCGTTCCTTGAACACGCAATTAATAAGCACGTATCGTCCGTACCTTGGTGACGTCATCATCCTTCAACTTGAGGCGTCACAAATGTTTCTACCCTCAATCGCAAGATCACGTGTTCCTGAAACAACAACATACCACCAAACCGATTACCATGGCGACGCCGGAAAGGGAAGTTTCTGGAATTACATTACAATCTTGACTTATCACATGCATGGAGAGAATTTATCTGTGATGCGCTCCTCCAGGAACAGAGTTCTTGAAGCGGACCAAACACGTGTGATTTATTTGTTTATTTGAATCTGCAGGTGCGGGTTCCTGACGGACAATGGACTCGAGGAGAGGTTGGGGTGGAATCGGCCTCGCTCCCATCCCGACATGGCTGGAGATCCAGGGTCTATCGGAAGAGTCTCTCCGAGCCGCGGTTACGGGTCTGGGGATCGAGATCCTTGGAGCTCTGTGTGCCCGGGCCGAGCCCGCTCCGGTGAGGGTTCAATTTTGTTCTTTGGCCACACGAAAGTTCACCTACACCATGTACGCCGAGCTCTGTCGGAACATGGAGTCGTGCCATGCGGGGCGAGCATCAGAACGGACCATCGTGCCCGAGCATGGAAAGGACAACGAGAAGGCGAGAGGACCTGCTGGAGGACCTGCTGGAGGACCTGATGGAGTCCTGCAGATCAAGATTGAAGACCAGGGCTTGGTTGGTCCAGAAGAGGATGGTAAGTCGTGGAATCTGTGAGTGATTTGGTTCCCGTGAAGTTAACTCGACCTGGCAAGCGCGATCCGTCATGTCATGAACATGTCGAGTCCGATTCACCAAAGTTAGTAAATTTAACAAGCCGTCCTTGTTTACAGAAATTACACATTATTTTATAACCGGCAGAGTACCCGCCCAATGGGCGATCGTGTTCCAGCCTTGGAATCCTGAGTTCCTGAGTTCAAATCCCACTGACTGTTGAATTAATACCAGGTGGGGTTGACTCTGCCTGTCATCCTTCCGAGGTTGGCAAAAATGAGTATCAGCATACTGGTATACTGTGTCGGAGTGGCGACCCGTCCAGGATTGTGCCCAATAGCCAAGGAGACTGCTTAGGCAGCACCAACGCTCTGCACAGAGTATGGTCCCAATGGATGGATGGAACCCTGAGCTCCTTGGAGTAAAATCTGGTCACTCGGAATATGGAGGTCTGAATCGCAGCTGATAAACCGGCCACTCGGGTATATGGAGGTTTGAATAGGGGCTGATAACCAGTCATTCGGGTTTATGGAGGTATGAATAGCCGCTGATAAACCGGCCACTTGGGTATATGGAGGTATGAATAGCCGCTGATAAACCGGCCATTCGGGTATATGGAGGTATGAATAGCCGCTGATAAACCGGCCATTCGGGTAGATGGAGGTATGAATAGCCGCTGATACATCGGCCACTCGGGTATATGGAGGTTTGAATAGCGGATAATAAACCGGCCACTCAGGTATATGGACTTATGGAGGTATGAATAGCTGCTGATAAACCGGCCACTCGGGTATATGGAGGTTTGAATAGCGGGTAATAAACCGGCCACTCGGGTATATGGAGGTATGAATAACCGCTGATAAACCGGCCACTCGGGTATATGGAGATTTGTATAGCGGGTAATTAGCCGGCCACTCGGGTATATGGAGATTTGTATTGCGGGTAATTAGCCGGCCACTCGGGTATATGGAGGTATGAATAGCCGCTGATAAACCGGCCACTCGGGTATATGGATATTTGAATAGAGGGTAATAAACCGGCCACTTGGGTATATGGAGAGTTGAATAGCGGCTGGTAAACCGGCCACTCGGGTATATGGAGGTATGAATAGCCGCTGATAAACCAGCCACTCGGGTATATGGATATTTGAATAGAGGGTAATAAACCGGCCACTCGGGTATATGGAGAGTTGAATAGCGGCTGGTAAACCGGCCACTCGGGTATATGGAGGTATGAATAGCCGCTGATAAACCGGCCACTCGGGTATATGGAGGTATGAATAGCCGCTGATAAACCGGCCACTCGGGTATATGGATATTTGAATAGAGGGTAATAAACCGGCCACTCGGGTATATGGATATTTGAATAGAGGGTAATAAACCGGCCACTCGGGTATATGGAGAGTTGAATAGCGGCTGGTAAACCGGCCACTCGGGTATATGGAGGTATGAATAGCCGCTGATAAACCGGACACTCGGGTATATGGATATTTGAATAGAGGGTAATAAACCGGCCACGAGGGTATATGGAGAGTTGAATAGCGGCTGGTAAACCGGCCACTCGGGTATATGGATATTTGAATAGAGGGTAATAAACCGGCCACGAGGGTATATGGATATTTGAATAGAGGGTAATAAACCGGCCACGAGGGTATATGGATATTTGAATAGAGGGTAATAAACCGGCCACGAGGGTATATGGAGAGTTGAATAGAGGGTAATAAACCGGCCACTCGGGTATATGGAGGTATGAATAACCGCTGATAAACCGGCCACTCGGGTATATGGAGATTTGTATAGCGGGTAATTAGCCGGCCACTCGGGTATATGGAGATTTGTATTGCGGGTAATTAGCCGGCCACTCGGGTATATGGAGGTATGAATAGCCGCTGATAAACCGGCCACTCGGGTATATGGATATTTGAATAGAGGGTAATAAACCGGCCACTTGGGTATATGGAGAGTTGAATAGCGGCTGGTAAACCGGCCACTCGGGTATATGGAGGTATGAATAGCCGCTGATAAACCAGCCACTCGGGTATATGGATATTTGAATAGAGGGTAATAAACCGGCCACTCGGGTATATGGAGAGTTGAATAGCGGCTGGTAAACCGGCCACTCGGGTATATGGAGGTATGAATAGCCGCTGATAAACCGGCCACTCGGGTATATGGAGGTATGAATAGCCGCTGATAAACCGGCCACTCGGGTATATGGATATTTGAATAGAGGGTAATAAACCGGCCACTCGGGTATATGGATATTTGAATAGAGGGTAATAAACCGGCCACTCGGGTATATGGAGAGTTGAATAGCGGCTGGTAAACCGGCCACTCGGGTATATGGAGGTATGAATAGCCGCTGATAAACCGGACACTCGGGTATATGGATATTTGAATAGAGGGTAATAAACCGGCCACGAGGGTATATGGAGAGTTGAATAGCGGCTGGTAAACCGGCCACTCGGGTATATGGATATTTGAATAGAGGGTAATAAACCGGCCACGAGGGTATATGGATATTTGAATAGAGGGTAATAAACCGGCCACGAGGGTATATGGATATTTGAATAGAGGGTAATAAACCGGCCACGAGGGTATATGGATATTTGAATAGAGGGTAATAAACCGGCCACGAGGGTATATGGATATTTGAATAGAGGGTAATAAACCGGCCACGAGGGTATATGGATATTTGAATAGAGGGTAATAAACCGGCCACGAGGGTATATGGAGAGTTGAATAGAGGGTAATAAACCGGCCACGAGGGTATATGGAGAGTTGAATAGCGGCTGGTAAACCGGCAGTTTGGGTTTAAAGGGTCAAGGACGTCATAAAGGACACAAACAACAGGCAAGAATAAACTAATGTCATGTGTTCGATAAGGTGTCTTAAAAGATGGTGCTTCATCAACAGCAATAAACTACTGAAAGTACTGTAGTGTTTTTTTTCTGCAACCTTTAAAATGTTAATTTTGTTTAAATTGAATTATGTACTTACCAGCAAATACAACCCGTCACTTCACTGACGGGGTTGTGAAGAGGAGGGGGGTGGAGAAAGAGAAAGGGTTGAGAGAGGGGTAGGGGAGGCAGAAAGGACGGAAGGAAGG
>NC_140962.1:153188123-153300623 GCF_056783735.1 Eptatretus burgeri | reverse complement strand
GACACAAACTCATCCCCCTCCTCGCGGCACTGGTGTCGGAGAGCGGGAAAACGGGCTCTCCTGCCTCCAGCTAAATTCACGGGAATCGGTCCAGGGGTGAGAGGAGCGACCCCCGATTCCCTCCAAATTACGAGCGATTCAAATTAACCCTTTACGAGAAATAAGATGGCGTCTCAAGGCGAGCGGGAGCCGGGGGTATTAGAAATGGATTTAGAATGTGTAGAATCCATGGTCCAGGATGAAATCCCCGTGCAGGAAATGTTGGTTGTGCAGGAACACGAACTCCCCCAACTGAACCCAGAGTTCGAAATGGGCGCAGTGGCTGGGGTGGCGGACGAACGGCCCCCACGTGCGAATTCGCCCACGGATCGGACGATGGAAATGTTTGAGGCATTGATGAGGAAAATGGATACAAACACAAATGAAATGAAAAACGAAATAAAAGGCATGAACAAGCAAATGAACGAAGTGAAAACGAAAATGGATACAAACACAAACGAAATAAAAGGCATGAACGAAAAGATGGAAACAAACACACTCAAAATGAAGGAAGAAATGAAAGAACTGCGGGGTGCGATGCAGAACATGGGCCGAAGCCTGCAGGCGGGTATGAAGGCAATGGCAGCGGAGCTCAAAATGGCGACTCCACGTGTGGAGCGAACGAGCCTGGAGGGGGTGCAACGGTTATCGGGCCCGCGGTGGAGGCGGGTGACAAAATAATTCGGGAGACGTGTTGGGCGAGGGTAGTGACGGTGACCGAGAGGGAAAAACTAATTGGGGTGACGGAGACGTGCACGAGGGAGATAACAAGGGAAGAGACGGAAATAATAGTTGAGACAAGGGAGATAACGGAAGAGACGGAAATAATAGAGACACGGGAGATAGAGGATGAATTGGACGGGGTTAGAGACGCGCAAACACACACAGAGGTAGTGGAGGACCATGAGGGGGAGCTGGCGGACTGGGTGGAGACCCAGTGCGAGCAGTGGGATAGCCTCCTCCAGGAACGAGGGGAGGGAGTATTCCCCTTGAGGCGAATCACGACCAGGTGGGTTCGGTCGTGCTTTGCGAGGTCGAGGGGAGGAGTGCCGTGGACGGGTGCACGCCGAGCTTGGGGGGTATTGAGGCCCCGGAGACCCTTGTGGGGACACAAATCCCCAGTGTGGTTGTCCCGGTGTGTGTGGTGCAAGGTGTGAGTGCGTCCCCGTGTGTGGAAGCGACCCCGTGTGTGAGTGGTGTGGTGGCAAGTGTGCCGAAGGGCGTGCTCCCCAGCAAGCCGTGTGTGGATGAGACACCGCGGGCGAGTGCCCCCGCGTGTGTGAGTGGAAGACCGCGAGTGAGTGGAGCCACGTGTGCGAGGGAGGTGGCATGCGTGAGTGAACGGCCGAGTGCAAGGGAGACCGTGTGTGTGAGAGAGCGGTATGTGAGGGAGATGTCGGTGGGCATGTGTGAACATGCAGCCGCTTCTCCCGGGGTGAATGTAATGGAATAGAGTGTTAGCGTCGTAACACGCAGGTCTGCGTGTGTCGAATGGCGACGACGGCGACATGTGAGGGACAAAAGCCGAGTAGCGGCTGTCGCTGTTTCGGGGACCGCGCCGGGTTCACCCAGCAGCGAGCGCGAGGTCCGTGCTGTGCAACGCACGAGGCCCCCACGTGCTCGCTTACGGGAGTGAAGTCCCGGTCCCGAAACGCACGCGGTGGATTTGCCGATCCCGCGGACGGACAAAGTTTAGGCAGGATTTCGGATTTGGACCGGACGGGTTCTCCACGCGGGCGTGTGTGTGAAGCTCCAACGGGCAGAGAACATGTGTTCGCGTGGGGAACCCCTCGAGACGTGGGGCTTGTGTTTTTTTTATGCGCACGGTAACGTCATGGCTGCACGTGGGGTTGGAATCCGGCAGGAGGGGTATCCCTGCCGGATGGTACCGTCCAAGGAGGGACGAGGTACACGTGCAGCTGCATGACGTCACGGGCAGGTGCAAAGTGCGCGAGCTGTGAGTTGCCGCACTGGTGCTGCGCATGTGAAAAAAAAAAACAGCAAGCCCCACTTTCGGGTGCACAGGATTCCCAGGCAAGGGGTGGATGATCCCCTTGGCCTGGGCACAGGATGAAACTAGTTAGGGGGAAGGGTTAGCTTAGTTAGACCGGCTCCATGAGGCAGGGGTAAGTCCTCATGGGGCCCGTGGAATGGATAGGTAGAGGGATTTCGTGAGCTTTAGGTTGGGAAAATGGAGTATGGGATTATTTTGGAGACAGTGACAGACTGTGGATGTGTAGAGGGGACGTAGTTTAGCTACGTAGTGTTAAATGGAACATGCTATAGTTTAAGGGACGACGTGGGAGCACGAGTTAGGGGATGTAGTTTGCAGGATGGCAGAGTTCAGCGGTGTGTGTGTGCTGAAGAGTTGTGAGGTGAGTACATGTGCTTGGTGAGTGAGTGAGGCCAGCGGGTCTGTGTGTATGGAGCGAATGTGGAATGCATGGTGCGATGAGTGAATGGGGGGAGGAGTGACTCCCGCCCAAGGGACCCCGGGGTCAGTGTAGAGTGAGTTAGGGGGTTAGTCAAATTGAAAATGGAAGTCGTTTTGCTGTTGGTGGGAGTGTAGGCTCGAAACCCGTTTGGAGGGGTGCAGGAGCCCTGTTGACGGGCTGGTAGCGTGGCTGCGAAAGGTGAGTATCGCTGAGTGGGTACCCCGGGCACCAGGCTAGTCGGCCGTAGTAGGCCAAGGGCCCATGGGGGGCCGGGATAGCGTAGTGGGCACGGGTGCGCCCGCTTGGTGCGGGGGCCCGGAGCGCCGTTAGCCGCGTGGGCAGTGTTGTGGGCACGGGTGACCCTCAGAAAGGGGCCCGGGAAGCCAGCCTGCCACGTGTGCGTTTCAGGGGAGGTGCCATGGGGGGGAACTCCCCGGTGTTTAGGGAGCTGGTAGGCTCGGAGGCAGTGTAGTGCCCAGGGGTGCCATAGCTGGAGAATCGGCAGAGGGTAGTGCCTGCCAAGGGAGCCACGCGTCCCAGCCATGAGACCGTGTGAGGGCACGGAAAGAAAATTGGGGGGCGAGGCCCGAAATTGTGAGGACACCAACGCAGGCGATAGGAATCTGGGTTTTTAGAACCAATAGTTTAAGTGAGAGGCGCTTGTTGAAAGCCCCGGGGTAGTTTAAGAGTTAATGGTTAGGGTAGATTAGGAGATGTACCCCTCCGCACCATCCATCCCCTCGCTCTCGTTGTGGGCCGCTGGACCCACTTTGTGTTATATATCGCTGAAGTCTGGGGAGGCCATCCTGAGGCTTGAGTCGGGCCTCGACACAGGACGCTAGCTCTCCCTTGTTCCCCTCCAGGAAGGGAACGTAGGGGTTGGGAGTAGGCTAGGTGACAGGATAGGTTAGCCGAACAAGGACAGTAAAGGGGGTTAGGGGACGAATTATAGTGGGAGATAGGAAATAAAAAAATAAAATAAAAATATTAATAAAAAATTAATTAGTTGGGGCTAAATTGGTTTTTGACAAATTAAGGGGGTGGGTATGGACAGCGACAGGCAAAGGCGATAGGTTGGGAGGGAGACCGTAGGGTAGGTCCGAGCCCGCCTTCCGAGTGGCCAGCACCACCGCACTCCCTCCACCAACCTCCACTGCAAGGCAAAGGCCGGCCCACTTCATCGGCAGCTGTTGTTTTGCTGCAAGGCCTGTGCCGGCTGGATCGTCTGCAGCTGCTGTGCTGCAAGGCCTGTGCCAGCCGGATCATCTGCAACTGCTGTGCTTCAAGGCCTGTGCCGGCCAGATCGTCTGCCGGCTGTGTTTGCCTGCAATGGCCTTGTTCTGCAGGCTGTGGTTGCCTGCTCACCTTTGCCATCCCATGCCCACTGCCCCTGTTCACCAGCCCCGTTCAATTTTGCTTTGCTCCCCCCCCCCCTGTTCATTGCCATGTGCGCCAGGATCAGAAAGCAACAGTTTGCAAGCTGCAAGAACTGCCCTGTTGGCAGCTACAACACGGGCCTGCAGTGGCGGCCCGTGCACCATGTTTGCGTCCATCCATTCATCCATCCATCCATCCATCCGTTGTGCTCATTGCGTGTGCTACTTGAGCTGGCACGGAGACTGCGTTTGTGCAGCCCCTGCACCGTTGTGGTTCACTGGGTTCATTTCGAAAGGGAAGGCCGTGGACTGCGAGTGAGCAGCCGGCCACGTTCCCTGTCACCTGCATTGCTTGAGCCAGAGACTGCATGCGAGCAGCCTGGCTCCCTGCTAACTGCTTTCTTTTTGCAGAGTCCATTGATCCTGGGCCATGGTTGGGAGTCGTGTAAAATTTGTAAGTTAAGGTTAAGATGTACTGTAAATATGAGTGCGCCCCCGGCATGTCTGTCTTAGCGCCGGCAATTTTATTTAAGTCGTCCGTGTGAGTGGGTTTGTTTCGTTAGTTACTCAGCCCTCAGGTTATTTATTTTGGGGACACGAATACCATGAATGTCGCACTCGGGGATCCGTAGGTAAAACGTACTAGGGGAGAACTACACATGATGGCACACGAAAATTTGACGACTCGGGACGAGTCTGTAAAAAGGGGAGGGGGTAGTGCTGTGGTTGAGGAAATTCGCAAACCACCATTCAGGTCCTGTAGGTGAGATATCTCTGTAAGTACATGTGTAGTTAGCCTCAAACCCGTTGTTTAGAGGGAATAAATTTGATTCATTCGGGCTGCGACCCTTTAAGATCGCCGTTTTTCTGTTCTATCTTTATTTTGAACCAACCACGTCTCAACCGCCATCACACAACAACCACCAATCGCAACGCTGCTTCACAACAACAACGCCAGCAGCTATGACCTTTACCTTCACAGCACACCATCCCGCAACCATCGCATCACCGCCATTCCAAGCGTCACCGTGGCCAGGGACCACCACTTTAAACCCTCCACCACCATTGCCTCTCCTTCTGCGGCCATTCCCACACCACTTGTGAACGCCGAGCGTCGGGCTGTCCTGGCCTCGTGCGGGACGCGTGCTGAGCCGCGGGTGCAAAAAGCGGCCTTTCCGAGGAGAAGTCGGATCAGGAATGATACACGCCCACTTCTGATCCGTCCTATCAGCAAGCGCGGGGCGGTTTGGCCCCGCCTCCAGGCGCGTCGGAGTAGAATCGATATATGCAAATTCGAGGATCAGGGGAGGTTCATGCCCACTTTTCCTCCATCCAATGGGCGAGCGTGGCTCCGCCCCCGAGCTCATCCTGATCCGGAAATTTGCATATGGGTTCTCCTGCCGTACTATAAAGCGCCGAGCGCGGGCGAATTCAGTCAGCGTTTTGGGCTCGGGCGAGTTGGAGAGGTGTGGCGGCAGCAGTCAAGACGGGTCTGGAGGAGAGTCAGTCTGTCGGAGTCGGAGTCTGTCGGGGAGCTGCAGAGAGGTGAAGCCGGGAGCGCGGTTGAGGTCGCAGTGGAGTCGCTCGTCGCGGGACCCAAGCAAGCCAGCTATCCTCTTTCCCCAGAGCATCAACAATTCCCCCCTCCCCCCCCCCCCCCCGCGCTGAGATAGTGCGGAAAGGGGGCCCCGTTCCCACCCCATTCCAATCAGTGCTAACGAAACCCGCGGAGGAGTGCGGTGTCGGGGCACCGCCGCGACATTTGCGGCTCATCACAAGACGGGTAGGCCCTGCCCGGTCTCGCGCCCACAGACCACGTCTGCCCCCTTGTCATTGAGGGTGGCCCTTTTCTTTTGCTTTTGAGTACATGTGTTGTCGGCGCCGTCTGTAAAGTAAAACTGTGTAAGTGTTGCCGTGTGCTCGCGTAGTCGGTAGTATCTCTGCATTGTTGTGTTTCTTTTGTTGCAATTGCTTTTGGTGCATAATTGTTGTAATTGTATATGTGTGCTTTCCGTGTGCCGCGGAATAAATGTGAATTATGTTGAACTGTTTTTCCCGTTTCGCTTCGTCTTTTCTTTAATTGAATCTCCATCTTACTTCACGTAAAGGGTTGGTAGTGGGCTAAATACGCCCGATAATTAATAGGAACCGTCGAGGTTGACGATAGCACCGCTCGGTTATCCCGATAGTACGGAACGGGTCGCTTAAGTGGCCCGTGTCCGGGGTCGACCTGCGGCGAGGTGCGATCGCCCGGTCTACCCTCCGTGTGGGTACTTAGGTAGGTCGAATTTGGTGAACAACCCTATCCCACGCGGGGGGCCGATTGGCACGATCGTGGTGAGGCCGAAAGGCCCACCCGTGACTAGTTCCCGGCGTTAGTCCGAGAGGGTCACGACGGAATTGTCCGTCCGGTGGGCGACGTGCCGCGATTCGAGTTACGTGGCCGCTCGCACGCCGGCGGGCACGAATTCACAACAATATATATATAGATATATATTGTTGCGGATTTCGCGCCCGCCGGCGTGCGGACGGCCACGTAACTCGAATCGCGGCACGTCGCCCACCGGACGGACAATCCAGTCGTGACCCTCGCGGACTAACGCCGGGAACCAGTCACGGGTGGACCTTTCGGTCTCACCGCGATCGAGCCAATCAGCCCCCGCGTGGGATAGGGTTGCTCGCCAAATTCGACCTACCTAAGTACCCACGCGGAGGGTAGACCGGGCGATCGCACCTCGCCGCAGGTCGACTTCGGACACGGGCCACTTAAGCGACCCGTTCCGTACTATCAGAATAACCGAGCGGTGTTATCGTCGACCTCGACGGTTCGATTAATTATCGGGCGTATTCAGCCCACTACCAACCCTTTACGTGAAGCAAGATGAGGGTTCAATGGGGGAAAAGACGAAGCGAAGCGGGAGAACAGTTCAACACTAAAGCACATTTATTCGCGGCACACGGGAAGCACACAAATACAATTCCACCAAAAGCACACAAAAAAAAAGAAAACACAATTCCATTTACACAAAAAGCAAATATAAAAGTGAAAACACAGTGCAGAGCTAATACCGACTACCGAGCACACGGCAACACTTATACAATTCTACTTCACAGACGGCGCCGACAACACATACCCAAAACCAAGGAAAAGAAATCCCCCAAGAATGAGGCAGGCCTGAGGCCGAGACCGGGTCGCGCCTACCCGTCTGGTGATGAGACGCGGAGCGGCGATGGCCCCGCAACCCACGGGCCTCGTGGACGGTGTCTGGTAGGGGGTGGGAACGGGGCCCCCTTGGTCGCACTATCTCAGCGCGGGGGGAAACAGGAGGGGGTTGCTGATGCTCGGGGTATAGAGGATCTTTATTATCCCTGGTGTGCGTCTCCACCTCGGCCAGGTCGCGCTGCCGGCCTCCCTCGGGCGTGCAGCTCCTGGCACCCACGCGAGCACCCCCTCGTCCGACTCTCTTCAGCTTCTCCAGCCACTGCAGGCTTCGGGCTCCAGACTTCCACACTCGTCCCCTCCGTTCCGACTCCTTCTCGTTCTCGTTCTCCTTTTTCGTTCTCGTTCTCCTTTTCGTTCTCGTTCTCCTCTTCTGACTGACGAACACCGTCCTTTTATCCCCCCGTAACTTCGCCTTTGACCCCCTCCCTTTGACCTTTCACCTCGCTCCCCATTGGCCCGAGAAAAAGTGGGCGTGAAGGCTTTTTGATCCACAAATTTGCATATATCGATCGTTCTGGAGGCGGGGCCAAATCGCCCCTCGCTCACCGATTGGACGGCAAAAAGTGGGCGTGTGTCGTTTTTGATCCGTTTTTGAAGCACAAAATCCGTGATTTTGTACACGCTGTTCAACGTGCGCCCTGCACGAGTCCAACACCGGTACCCACAGCGGGGCAAGAACGGTGGCGATGCTACGGTGGCGAGGTGTGACGTGAAGGTCGTGGCGGTTGTGGTGAAGCGGTGGTTGTGGTTGTTGGTTGATGTTGTGGTTGTGATGGTAATCATGGCGGTTGGTCCAAAATAAAGATAGTAAAAGAAAAACGGCTATCCTGAAGAGTCGCAGCACGTATAAATGACATGTATTCCCACTAGACAACGGGTTTGGGCCTAACTACACATGCACTTACCGAGATACCTCACCTAAGGGACCTGAATGGTGGTTTGCGAATCTGGTAACCACAACACTACCCCCTTCCCTTTTTACAGACTCGTCCCGAGTCGTCAAATTTTCGTGTGCCATCGTGTAGTTTTCCCCCAGTACATTTTACCTACGGATCCCTGAGTGCGACATTCATGGTATTCGTGTCCCCAAAATAAATAACCTGAGGGCTGCGTAACTACCTAAACAAACTCACTCACACGGACGACTTAAATAAAATTGCCGGCGCTAAGACATACATGCCGGGGGCGCACTCATATGTACAGTACATCTTAACCTTAACTTACAAATTTTACACTAAACCATGGCCCAGGATCATTGAACTCTGCAAAAAGAAAGCAGTTAGCAGGGAGCCAGGCTGCCCACATGCAGTCTCTGGCTCAAACAATGCAGGTGACAGGTAACGTGGCTGGCTGCTCACACGCAGTCCAAGGCCTTCCCTTTCGAACTGAACGCAGTGAACCACAACGGTGCATGGGCTGCACAAACGCAGTCTCCGTGCCAGCTCAAGTGGCACACGCAATGAGCACAACGAATGGATGCATGAACACAAACACGGTGCACGGGCCGCCACTGCAGGCCCGTGTTGTAGCTGCCAACGGGGCAGTTCTTGCAGCTTGTAAACTGTTGCCTTGCGGATCCTGGCGCACATGGAAATGAACAGGGGGGGGGGGCAAAGCAAAAATTGAACGGGGCTGGTGAACATGGGCAGTGGGCATGGCATGGCAAAGGCAGCAGGCAACTCAGCCCGCAGAATAAGGCCGCTGCAGGCAAACACAGCCCGCAGAACCAGGCCGGCACAGGCCTTGCAGAAAAACAGCCAGCCGGCAGATGAAGTGGGCCGGCACAGGCCTTGCAGTAACACAGCCAGCAGATGAAGCTGGCCAGCCTTTGCCGTTCAGTGGAGGTTGGTGGAGGGTGTGCGGTGGTGCTGGCCACTTGGAAGGCGGGCTCGGACCTACCTATCTGTCTCCCTCCCAACCTATCGCCTTTGCCTGTCACTGTACATACCCACTCCCTTAATTTGTCAAACCCCAATTTAGCCCCAACTTATTTTCTTGTTGTTTTTATTTTTACTCCCCCACTAAAAATCGTCCCCTAACCCCCTTTATCGTCCTTGTTCGGCTAACCTATCCTGTCACCTAGCCTACTCCCAACCCCTACGTTCCCTTCCCGGAGGGGAATAAGGGAGAGCTAACGTCCTGTGTCGAGGCCCAACGAAGCCTCAGAATGGCCTCCCCAGAGTTCGGCGATCTTAACACCAAGTGGGTCCAGCGGCCCACAACGACAGCGAGGGGATGGATGGTGCGGAGGGGTACATCTCCTAATCTACCCTAACCATTTAACTGCTAAACTACCCCGGGGCTTTCAACAAGCGCCTCTCGCTTAAACTATTGGTTCTAACAACCCAGATTCCCGTCGCCTGTGTTGGTGTCCTTACAATTTCGGGCCTCGCCCCCCAATTTTCGCTCCGTGCCCTCACACGGTCTCCTGGCTGGGACACGTGGCTCCCTTTGGCAGGCACGACCCTCTGCCGAATCTCCCGCTATGGCACCCCCGGGCACTACACTGCCTCCGAGCCTACCAGCTCCCTAACACCGGGGAGTGCCCCCATGGCACCTCCCCTGAAACGCACACGTGGCAGGCCGGCCTCCCGGGCCCCTTTCCGAGGGTCACCCGTGCCCACAACACTGCCCACGCGGCTAATGGCGCCCCGGGCCCCCGCACCAAGCAGGCGCACCCGTGCCCACTACGCTATCCCGGCCCCCCATGGGCCCTTGGCCTACCACGGCCGACTAGCCTGGTGCCCGGGGTACCCACTCAGCGATACTCACCTTTCGCAGCCACGCTCCCAAGCCCGTCAACAGGGCTCCTGCACCCCTCCAAATGGGTCTCGAGCCTACATTCCCACCAACAGCAAAACGACCTCCATTTTTGTTAATTTGACTAACCCAGCTAACTCACTCTACACTGACCCCGGGGGTCCCTTGGGCGGGAGTCACTCCTCCCCCCAATCACTCATCGCACCATGCATTCCCCATTCACTCCACTCACACAGACCCGCTGGCCTCACTCACTCAACAAGTACTCACCTCACAACTCACCAACTCTTCAACACACACACCGCTGAACTCTGCCATCCTCCTAACTACATCCCCTAACTAACTCGTGCTCCCACGTCGTCCCTTACACTAAAGCACGTTCCTTTTAACCTACGTAGCTAAACTACGTCCCCTCTACACATCCACAAGTCTGTCACTGTCTCCAAATAATCCCATTTTATTTCCCAACCTAAATCTGGCTACAATCCCTCTAGCTAATCCATTCCACGGACTCCATGAGGACTTACCCCTGCCCCATGAAGTCGGTCTAACTAAGCTAACCCTTCCCCCTAACTAGTTTCCATCCTGTGCCCAGGGTCAAGGGGGTCTTCCACCCCTTGCCCAGGAATCCTGTGCACCCGAAAGTGAGGCTTGTTTTTTTTTTTTTTTTTCATGTGCATCACCAGCGCGGCAACTCGCGCACTTTGCACCTGCCCGTGACGTCATGCAGCTGCACGTGTACCTCGTCCTTCCTTGGACGGTACCATCCGGCCGGGATACCCCTCCTGCCGGATTCCAACCACACGTGCAGCCATGACGTCACCGTGCGCATAAAAAAAACACAAGCCCCACGTCTCGAGGGGTTCCCCACGCGAACACATGTGCTTTGCCCGTTGGAGCTTAACACACACGATCGCGTGGAGAACCCGTCCGGTCCAAATCCATTTACCTGCCTAAACTTTGTCCGTCCGCGGGATCGGCAAATCCACCGCGTGCGTTTCCGGACCGGGACTTCACTCTCGCAAGCGAGCACGTGGTGGTCTCGTGCGTTGCACAGCACGAACCGCGTGCTCACTGCTGGGTGAACCCGGCACGGTCCTCGAAACAGCGACAGCCGCTACCCGGCTTTCTCTCGTCTGTCGCCTTCGTCGTCGCCATTCAACCCACGCACACCTGCGTGTTACGACGCACACAGTCCACTCCATTACATTCACACCGGGAGACGCGGCTGCGTGCTCCCGCATGCCAACCGACATCTCCCTCACATACCGCTCTCTCACACACACGGTCTCCCTTACACTCAGCGACCTTGCACACAGCCGTTCACTCACGCGTGCGGGGGCACTCACCCGCGGTGCCTCACTCATACTGGCCGTTTCGTCCACACACACGGCCTCACTCACACACGGTGCCTCACCCACACACGCGGGGGAACTCAACCTCGGTGCCCCACTCATACACCGTGCCTCACTCACACACGCGGGGGCACTCAACCGCGGTGCCTCTTTCATACTGGCCGTTTCATCCACACACGGCCTCTCTTGCACACACGGTGCCTCATCCACACTCGGCGTGCTGGGAAGCACACACTCCGGCACAATCGCCACCTCACCATTCACACACGGGGTCGCTTCCACACACGGGGACGCACTCACACCTTGCACCACACACACAGGGACAACCACACTGGGGATTCGTGTCCCCACAAGGGTCTCCGGGGCCTCTATACCCCCCAAGCTCTCCGTGCACCCGTCCACAGCACTCGTCCCCTCAACCTCGCAAAGCACGACCGAACTCACCTGGTCGTGACTCACCTCAAGGGGGCATACTCCCTCCCCTCGTTCCTGGAGGAGGCCATCCAGGTGCTCGCACCGGGTCCCTGCACGCTCCGTGAGCTCACCCCCATTATCCTCCACTACCTCCGTGTGTGTGTGCGCGTCACTTACCCCGTCTTCCTCGTGTTGTCTTTCCTCTATTTTTTCTATCTCCCGTGTCTCTGCCAACTCTTCACCCTTTACCTCCCTTGTCTCAACTATTATTTCCTTTGTCACGGCCTTCATGCCCGCCTGCAGGCATCGGCCCATGTTCTGCGTCTCACCCCGGAACTTTTTCATTTCTTCCCTCATTTGCTGTGTATTCGCATCCATCGTCGTTTTCACTTCATTCATATTCGCATCCATTTTTTCGTTCATGCCTTTCATTTCGTTTTTCATTTCATTTGTGTT
The DNA here is from genome assembly GCF_056783735.1 of Eptatretus burgeri. Classification (NCBI taxonomy): domain Eukaryota; kingdom Metazoa; phylum Chordata; class Myxini; order Myxiniformes; family Myxinidae; genus Eptatretus; species Eptatretus burgeri. Next base: position 153,288,565 of record NC_140962.1, on the reverse strand, counting down.
TGCATCCATTTTTTCGATCATTTTCGCATTCATCTTTTCGTTCATTGCCGCCAGCATGGCGCATAGCTGGGCCATGTTGGATGCACTCAGCTGAGCCGTTTCGGCAAGGGTTGGGGAAGGGTTTTGGTGGAGAGGGGGGGGGGAGGTGTCATACACTGCGGCCGCTGCCGCACCCATTTCAGGTTCTGGGTTTAGTTGGGCGAGTCCGTGTTCCTGCACAATCAACATTTCCTGCTCGGGGATTCCATCCTGGACCATGGATCCTACACATTCTACATCCATTTCTAATACCCCCGGCTCCCGCTCGCTTTGAGACGCCATCTTGCTTCTCTCAAAGGGTTAATTTCGCTCGCTCGTAATTTGGAGGGAATCGGGGGTCGCTTCTCTCACCCCTGGACCGATTCCCGTGAATTTAGCCGGAGACAGGAGAGCCCGTTTTCCTGTTCTCCGATACCAGTGCCGCGAGGAGGGCGATGGATTTGTATCCCACTCCTGACACCAGTGTTGCGGATTTCGCGCCCGCCGGCGTGCGGACGGCCACGTAACTCGAATCGCGGCACGTCGCCCACCGGACGGACAATCCAGTCGTGACCCTCTCGGACTAACGCCGGGAACCAGTCACGGGTGGACCTTTCGGTCTCACCGCGATCGAGCCAATCAGCCCCCGCGTGGGATAGGGTTGCTCGCCAAATTCGACCTACCTAAGTACCCACACGGAGGGTAGACCGGGCGATCGCACCTCGCCGCAGGTCGACTTCGGACACGGGCCACTTAAGCGACCCGTTCCGTACTATCAGAATAACCGAGCGGTGTTATCGTCGACCTCGACGGTTCGATTAATTATCGGGCGTATTCAGCCCACTACCAACCCTTTACGTGAAGCAAGATGAGGGTTCAATGGGGGAAAAGACGAAGCGAAGCGGGAGAACAGTTCAACAATAAAGCACATTTATTCGCGGCACACGGGAAGCACACAAATACAATTCCACCAAAAGCACACAAAAAAAAAGAAAACACAATTCCATTTACACAAAAAGCAAATATAAAAGTGAAAACACAGTGCAGAGCTAATACCGACTACCGAGCACACGGCAACACTTATACAATTCTACTTCACAGACGGCGCCGACAACACATACCCAAAACCAAGGAAAAGAAATCCCCCAAGAATGAGGCAGGCCTGAGGCCGAGACCGGGTCGCGCCTACCCGTCTGGTGATGAGACGCGGAGCGGCGATGGCCCCGCAACCCGCGGGCCTCGTGGACGGTGTCTGGTAGGGGGTGGGAACGGGGCCCCCTTGGTCGCACTATCTCAGCGCGGGGGGAAACAGGAGGGGGTTGCTGATGCTCGGGGTATAGAGGATCTTTATTATCCCTGGTGTGCGTCTCCACCTCGGCCAGGTCGCGCTGCCGGCCTCCCTCGGGCGTGCAGCTCCTGGCACCCACGCGAGCACCCCCTCGTCCGACTCTCTTCAGCTTCTCCAGCCACTGCAGGCTTCGGGCTCCAGACTTCCACACTCGTCCCCTCCGTTCCGACTCCTTCTCGTTCTCGTTCTCCTTTTCGTTCTCCTTTTTCGTTCTCGTTCTCCTTTTCGTTCTCGTTCTCGTTCTCCTCTTCTGACTGACGAACACCGTCCTTTTATCCCCCCGTAACTTCGCCTTTGACCCCCTCCCTTTGACCTTTCACCTCGCTCCCCATTGGCCCGAGAAAAAGTGGGCGTGAAGGCTTTTTGATCCACAAATTTGCATATATCGATCGTTCTGGAGGTGGGGCCAAATCGCCCCTCGCTCACCGATTGGACGGCAAAAAGTGGGCGTGTGTCGTTTTTGATCCGTTTTTGAAGCACAAAATCCGTGATTTTGTACACGCTGTTCAACGTGCGCCCTGCACGAGTCCAACACCGGTACCCACAGCGGGGCAAGAACGGTGGCGATGCTACGGTGGCGAGGTGTGACGTGAAGGTCGTGGCGGTTGTGGTGAAGCGGTGGTTGTGGTTGTTGGTTGATGTTGTGGTTGTGATGGTAATCATGGCGGTTGGTCCAAAATAAAGATAGTAAAAGAAAAACGGCTATCCTGAAGAGTCGCAGCACGTATAAATGACATGTATTCCCACTAGACAACGGGTTTGGGCCTAACTACACATGCACTTACCGAGATACCTCACCTAAGGGACCTGAATGGTGGTTTGCGAATCTGGTAACCACAACAATATATATATATATATATATATATATATATATATATATATATATATATATATATATATATATATATATATACATACAAAGTCGAGGCTCGTGGAAGAGCTAGAACATAGAATGGATCACGACGTAATCGAACAAAAGGAACAGCAAAAAGAGAAGGGGGGAAAACGCATCAACAGCAGGGTTGGGAGACTTGGACAAATAAGGGATGTGGGGAAGAATGAGAGATAGGGGAGGATGCACGGGGTGGACAAGATGAATACAGAAGGAAACGTTCAGGACGGAAGAACTGGAAATTTGGAAGGAGGTGCTAATGGGGCTGAAAAATATCATGTTTGTGGATGGGGTTGGGGGAAGGGGCTATCTGAGGTGGTGGTGAGCAGCTGTCTTGAAGACCGAGAGGGAAGAACGAGGAATTTCACAGGTGGGGAAAAACAAGGAAATAATTAGTGCACAGGTTAGCAGAGATTGTGGAGTTGACGGCACTTGCCCTGCATAAATCTGAGTTGGTGGGGGGCAAAGAGGGTGCAACATCAAAGGGGGCAGTAGAAGACAGACAGAGAGAGAGGGACATAGAAGACAGAGAGAGACAGAGGGAGAGGGACGTGGAAGACAGACAGAGAGAGGGACGTAGAAGACAGACAGACAGACAGAGAGAGGGACGTAGAAGACAGACAGAGAGAGGGACGTAGAAGACAGACAAAGAGAGAGGGACGTAGAAGACAGACAGAGAGAGAGGGACGTAGAAGACAGACAGAGAGAGAGAGGGACGTAGAAGACAGACAGACAGAGAGGGACGTAGAAGACAGACAGACAGAGAGGGACGTAGAAGACAGACAGAGAGAGAGGGACGTAGAAGACAGACAGAGAGAGAGGGACGTAGAAGACAGACAGAGAGAGAGGGACGTAGAAGACAGACAGAGAGAGAGGGACGTAGAAGACAGACAGAGAGAGAGGGACGTAGAAGACAGACAGACAGAGAGGGACGTAGAAGACAGACAGACAGAGAGAGGGACCACCGACGTGTCAGCGTTGGGAAAGTGATAGGCCCATCGACTCGGCTTCATCGTTTTCAGACGTTCTCTTACTAAATTACGTGAATTGATTGAAGATCTCTCGTTAAGTAAATATGCTTTTAACCGGTTCTCTATCTGCAAACTACCGCACATTACACACTCATGGCTTTGTAAAATTGTTTGAATAAATATTTTAGGAAGACTTGCATACTTGACACAAAAGCATCAGCTCATAAGACATTTCAAAACGTTTTTCATTGTTTTTTTTTTAATTCAACAACTTTTCTCGAGCATTTGCTGCAGCATTGCTATTGAGCAAGCAATTAAGCGAACGAGATTTTTTTAAAAATAATATTTTTTTGAATCGGCTGCTGAATTAACACCTGGTGGGGTTGACTCAGCCTGTCATCCTTCTGAGGTCAGCAAAATGAGTACCAGTCTACTGGTATAGGGGCCCGGCATCAGCGACACAGCCGTGGCCCAACAAAATGATAGCTACCCGGCTGCTAAGCCGCAAGTTTTTGAGACCGTATTTTATGCTCCTTTCCGATGCACCGGGTCCTGAGAATTGACTTGTTTTTGTTGTTGTTGTTGTTGTTCTTTTGATTGCTCTTCACAGGGAAACGGGAGAAGCTTGTCGGGAAGTTCTCTTGCACCTCGTGCTCTCAGGACTCCACCAATGAGGCTGCTTTGCAGAGGCATCTGAAGAGGCACCGCCCGGTCTCCACCGTGGGGAAGTACAATTGCAAAGACTGTTCTTACAGCACTCACGATGAAGGCGCTTCCATCAGTCACGCTCAGATCCACGCGAAGATGCCCTATACCTGCGGTGTGTGTGGGAAACTGTTCGTTCGTCGATCACACCACAGTAGACACGAGCAAATTCACAACGGGGATCGACGATACGCGTGCACCGTATGTGGGAAGAGGTTCGACCGGTCGTCGCACCATCAGATCCACATGCGAACTCATGTGGGAGGTCGTCTGTTCAACTGTGAGGTTTGCACGAAGGCGTTCTCGTATCGATCGGTTCTAATGAAGCACTCGCGCATTCATACCGGGGAGAAGCCGAACACCTGCGACATTTGCGAAAAGACGTTCTCGCATCGAGCGTACTTGAAAAAGCATGTGCGCATCCACACCGAGCGGCGTCCCCACAGTTGCGAAATTTGTGCGAATAAGTTCTGGTATAAATCCGAGTTGATGATTCACGAACGCATTCATTCCGCCGAGAAGCCGCATGCCTGCAGTGTTTGCGCGAAGACGTTCACCCTTCGCTCGTACCTCAAGAGGCACATGCGTACACACACGCGGGTTCGTCCGCACGGCTGTGACATTTGCAAGAAGACGTTCTCGTATCGATTCGTTTTGCTGAATCATAAGCGCATTCATACCGGGGAGAAGCCGTTCGCCTGCAATGTTTGCGGCAAGCGCTTCCGGCAGTCGTCGGGTCACCGCCTGCACATGAGGATTCACACCGGGGAGCGTCCGTATAAGTGTACCGAATGCGGTAAGGGATTCAGTCGGTCGACGACCTATCGGAGCCACGTGCGGATTCACACGGGAGAGCGACCGTACACTTGCAAAGTTTGCGCAAAGGCGTTCTCGGATAAATCGGCCTTCAGGCATCACTGGCGTACACACACGGGAGAGAAGCCGTATCCGTGCGTTGTCTGTGGTAAGGGATTCAGCCAGTCATCGAACCGTCAGAAACACATGCAGAGTCACATAGGACCGAAAAAACACGACATCCTCTAAAATATAGCTCGATAACGTCCCGACCACCAACGTACAAACTCGCAACAAGAATCATCACAAGAGGAGATTGAACCTATTTTTACCCAGCAACGGTGGCTTTGAAGCAGAACCAAAGGGCTGCAGAAGAAACTAGCACAGAACTATCGATCACCTAATGCTCAACCAAGATCTGCGGATCGACCACTGGAAGGAATTTTGTGTCCCACACTTGTGGATCATTCAGTGCATGGAACTTGAAGCCTGGTGTTGGCTGGGTGATTAGGGTGGTTGGCTTGGGATATTAAGGTCCTGAGTTTGAGCCCCGTTGGCTGCTGTATTAACACCAGGTGAGACGTGGGGTTCACTCAGCCTGTCATCCTTCCGAGGTCGGCAAAATGAGTACCAGCGTACTGGTATAGGGGCACAGCATCAGTAGCGTTGTTGCGCCCCAACAGAATGATAGCTACCCGGCAACCAAGCTGCTTGTGCGCAAGAAGAAGTAGTGCACATCGTTGAACAAAATCAAGGCAGGTTTATTTGAATTTATGGAAGTCACAAAAACGATGGAGCACAATCCCGATACCACGAGCACATCGCTCCTTGACCGTTTCCCGATACCGCGACTACATCGCTCCTCGACTGTTCTGCTGACTTTTTCAAAATCCTTTGCTAAAATGATCAATGACCAAGGAAACAGAAGTACTATAACAATGGAGCAATGAAAGGCACACCTGCTTGTACGTGGATGATCTCAAACTGTCGTGCAAATTGTGGTGTAGGTTCTCCCCAAGAAACAACGGCTGATGAACAAGCTCCGCAGTACTGTTGTTCTAATGGACCTGTGGCTTCGGGAGATCACCACAAGGAGACATCGACTTTCTGTCCACCAAAACGAGGCTACTGCTTGCTATTCACAAAATGTTCTCCAAAATCTAGCGCTTCCCAACACTTCTGAATGAAACCACTAATACATGACAATTACAACACATTGGCATCATGCGCGAAGATCCAGGTATCTTTTTACTCCAAAACATTTTTTTTCCTTCATTTTGGTGCTAACTTCCCTTTTTCGCTTCCGTATGTTGTAATGGAGGGCTGACAAGGTAGCCTACAGATATATGCACACTTATATTTGAGCTGTCTTGTTTGTGTGAATCTCTTCCCAGCTATAAACTGTCGTCCTGGTGTTTCGCAAGCAGGGCGATTCATCAATGCGTCCACCGTCCTAAAGGACCCTTAAGCCGGAGAACTCGTCTGACAGCACCGGGGGCGTTGGTGGAAGTTAAAGACCCGGCAGTGTCTTTCGCGAAGAGTAGGCGAGATATCGTCAGCACCCTGAACAAATTACAATTACCTCCCTGAAATGACTGCTGGGGAGGCAACGAAAAAGCGCCAAGCATAACCCTCGCCAAGAGACCACTTCGGCAGCAGCAACGCTCTATCAAGAGTCCGGTACATTTACGACCATAATGCTTGCCAAGGACAACCGGTCGCGCGACGGAGTTCTAATTTATTTATTAAATTTGTTGTTTTCTGATGTTTATATTAATTACATTCGGCTTGATATTTTGTGTTCGAGTGGAAACCTCCGAGTACCTTTTTTGCAACATTTTTCACTGGAAGGTTTCATTTGCCATTCTGATGCCAATAGTTTGGAAACAGATTGGACCTTGCTCAAGGCGACGTCGGGTGCAGTCAAAGTTTTTTTTTTTCTTTGTTTATTTGAAGGTTGTTTTTGTATTGATGGGAAGCCAAAGAAATATGTAGTATATTCAATTTATTTAAATATATTTCCCATAGGAAATGATGATCATCATAAGAATAGTAATAATAATGTTGGAGGTCACTGTTGATCTTGGTGGGAGGGGGAGATGCCCGCTGGGACTGGCAAGTGATGCCATGGAGTAGGATGAAGGCAGCCTGCAATCCTTAAAAAGGACTTCAGGTGGGTGTCGACCTTCCGTACGTGTGCGCTTCTGCCCAATGCCGACACGTAGTACTCCGTACAAATCACACCAACACATGCAGAGAAACACGAGACAACATTGGACTCGATTTCAGGGATAAAAGCCGCTGAGCTTGGAGGAAGTGACATAACTTCCTGGGGCACTCTCGGTACCAGAGATGCCATATTTATGACGTCACTTTTCTCTTCACACAGTGTGACAATTAAATAAACTTCCCCCTCACTGTGGCAGCCAACCCACTGGGTCCAGCTGTGCTCTATCCTCTAAATGCTGAGCACCAAACAAGGAGGCAGCACGTACCATCATTAAAATCTTTGGTACGACTCGGTCACGGTTAGAATACGCGACTTGAGAAATAACGTGTGAATGCCAATGAGGCTTTCCGTGCATGTGCCGTCCGTGCGTTTTCAGTGACTCGTTCTTGCTCGTCGAGGCACTTCTAACCTGTCATTGCTTGTGCAAAATCTTCAAGTGAAATCGTCTTTTAAACATAATTTTCAGCATTTAAATGAAAAGGTGGCACTTTCAAGATGGTTAACCATAATTGTTGTGTTCCTGAATGCAAATTGGACTCACGGAAATACGAGAAATATCCGTGGATGAGACTGAGAAGTGTTGATTTCCTGTTAATTCAAGCTAGCGGCAGCAGTGGATATATGAAACGCACACACACACACACACACACACACACACACACACACACACACACACACACACACACACACACACACACACACACACACTTATCCTTTTTGCAATAGATGCAAAAACTAGTTTAATTCCTCATGTCCCCAGAACCAAACAATACATTTATAACAGCCCTCACAGCTCCTATAGTCTCCCCACCCACTCCCGACATGATGAATCGTAAATATAATCATTTTAAAGTTGCCCTGCACATTCACAAGCCCCAGATATTGTTATGAATTTGGAAGCCTTTTGCACACAGACAGTCAGCAGTCCCATAGTTCAGTTATTTCATTAAGTATATGTGGATAGTTAGAATCCCTCCCCTATGTCTCATGGGTTAATTTCATGTGTGCGCTGTGGGTTTCTTTTATAGTCAGGTTTTTTTACATCTTTAAATCTACCAACGCCAACAAAACCCTCACTTCACTCGTCCCACTCTGCGGGCGAACAAGCGCTTCACCCGCCAAACCTTCACTTCACACCACGGCGCCATAACGCACGTGTTTCTGACTACGGATGTGGGTGCTCCTCCCCCTCGCCTTGGAGCTCTGACTACGCCCCATCAGAAAAGAATGTCTCCCCTGTCGACACTGGGGAAGGCAAAAGAGCCTCTCTCGGAGGAGGAGCACCGAGACGCCGACACGCCCCTCCTCCAATCACGGCTGGTCACAATGTCCAATCCGGAGGCGAGTTACCAGAGAAACGGATCACTCAACTCGGCACGGGGAGGAGGGGGGATAAAAAGAATCGAGAGGTGCTCAAAGAGAGTGGGGGTCCTTTTTCGGTCATGCCTTGGTCATCATGGGTCCCGTCTTCATTCCCTGGTCCTCGTCGTTGTTCGTTGGTGGCTGGTCGTCCATAGGATCCTGGTTGCTCGCTGGATTCTGGGTGTTGGTTCGAGTCCCACTGTGGTGGTTGGTGTGCGCTCGTTGGATTGTGGTTCGTGTAGAGTGCTCGAGCTGGGGACCCCAATCCCTTTAATGGACTCCGAGCTCACAAGTGCGGGTCGGCCAGGTACCAAAGCGCACCAAACTCTAACCCCCAGCTTGCCTATCCTCCGTGGCTGGAGGGTCCCAATAAAGGCCAGTTGGCTCCATTTCTTTTTGGGTGTGTGTGTCTGTCTGTGGCCAGTCTTATAAGTGGAATTGCATAAGTGCCTTGCTTATTGTACATTGCAATTTAGTCGGATTAACTCTGCTCTGTGTCTCCCTTCCTGATTATTGTGAATAAACCCCGTGTTAAATGTACCAGCTCGTTTTCTGTGCTTTCTCTCAATGGCCTAGCATGGTTCGGGTTTGAGTTTTATAGTGAGGCCGATTGTGCCATAGATTGTTATTTGGACCGGTGCAGCTTTGGTAATTCCCGCTCGGTTACGCTGAATCCGAGTCTGTAACAGCGACTCAGTTCGGCCAAAGCTGGCCGAGGGTGTGGCTTCCCCAGTAGCTAGACCGCACGGCTACTTAGGTAAATTGGAATCAGACAAAAAGACCCTAACCGCGCGGTTGAAATATTGGCGTCCACTGTCCATTAAGCGACCCATCGACTTCGGAGTTATCCAGAGTGACGACCTTCAATTCCGGGTGTTTGGGGGGGGGGGGAGACAGCTCAACTGCTCCATCTAGCAGTCGTTCTTCGCCCCCAAACCCGGCACCACAACACTATGTCCCCCATTGGTGTTCAAAAAAACCCAATCCAGATACCGTGTCTTCCGAAGGGAAGTCGACCTGACACATCCAGCTCGTAAATATAGCAAGCACAATTTTTGTGTATTTTTCACGTCGCAAAGATGTCCTTTGCCGAAGAGTTGGTTTCCATTACTTGCCTCTTTACAATTACAGACACCCATCAGGTAAATCACCGGAGACCGGAGAGGAGACGGTAGAGGACAGAAAGACCACCGACCTGCCTGTGGTGTGAAGAGTGGGGGAAACCAGGTTGCACATGGATAACAGGATGGTGCTGAGGTTGCACTTCTTACCATCGGAGTTCGATGCCCAACCCGACTATAAACTGTCGAATTGTTGCTTCATATGCTGTGCGATACGTCACAAAGAGTGCCGTCCCTTGATTGGACATTAACCTGCCTGTCGTGTCCACTCGCGCTGGACATTAAAGATCCCATGGTGTCTTTTGATGAAGCAGAGGCGAGTTATTGCCAATACCCTGAACAAATATTTAAAGCCAATTATATAAGTAGCCTATAAAGCATTTGTTTGAGGTATGATGAATGGAGTATTGCATCTACATCCCACCTTCCTCTTGGAAGCCATAGATGTGAAGAGTCTGAAAATCATTAACATCACAAATCGAGAGGCACCTGCACAGATCCTAATGCTTTCCCATCAGTCTGGTTAAGCTTGGTGTTGGCTTAAATGTTCAGGTGGCTGGCTTAAGATGTCAGGATCTTGAGTTCAAGCCCGTCAGTTTGTTGAATTAACACCAGGCGGGTTGACTCAGCCTGTCATCCTTTGGAGGTCGGTGAAATGAGTACCAGTATGCTGGTGTGGAAGAAAATAATTATATTAATATACTCTAAATTGTAATTGTTGCTGGTGTTTTTTAAATTTAATTTTATGTTGTTTTATTTTTATGTTTAATTTTTTTATGCTGTTGGAAAGCTAATGATGGGTTTAGTTGGAACAAAATTTTAAAAGTAGTAAAACGTCAAGGTCACGGGACTGGCGCCATCTTTGTTAGCATCACTTGGCTGACTCGTGTCGCGGATCCAGTTTGTTTTGAACGCGTCCCAGATTGAGAAAAAGCCAAATAAATGTTAAAATGCCAATTAACCGCTCCAATCAGTAATGGGGGGGATTGTGTAAAGACATTTCACTGGTATTCTTATGTGTTGATGAACAGGAATGGTGTAGTTTTACTCTGAAATATCGATGCAGTGTTGCAGCTTCTCGTTTGGGGTTCATGACGTGAACCCTGTTCGTAAGTCGATTTGTTTGTTGGTCAGAAATTGGTTTATAACAGTTGTTTTTTTTAATGTTGGGGATGATTAACGGGAGTGGATTAGCGAGTGTATTTATGTTTATGGCCACCATTCATCGCACCTTGTTGTCGGGTCGGCGGAGGAAAGTTTGACCTAAGTCTTTCACGAACTCGCTGGTGCCGGCAATAGCCAGACAGCTTCGAGGCGAGTGTGCGACGGAACGTCCAGTTTAACGTCCATCCAAGGGATGGCACACACATTGATGAATCACCATGCCTGCAGCAGACATATACGTTCTCTCGGCTGCTCACTCTGCCAACAATTTGGACATCTAATAAATACAATTTGTTGTCCATCTATCTGTCTGTCTGTCTGTCTCTATGTTCGCGTTTTTTGCAAACAACACTGGGTCGACAACCACCAAATTTGATACACAGACAAAGTCCAACCCGGGGATTGTCCGAAGGGTATTTTCATCCACTCACTCAGCCTTTAAAGACCCCTAAGAACCTTTAAGACCTTCAAGACCCTTTCGACTCACAAGACCCAAAAGACCCTGAAAGAACCCTTACCTCAGCCTTACTTGAAACTTCAGACAGATGAGACAACTTGGACCCTTGGCCATTTAGACCCTTTCAACCCCTTAGATACTAACTACAATTGGAACATGCCCTTGAGACCATCGAGATTCCAGAACTTTTCAAACGCACACCACACAAACATCTGTCGTCTTCTTACAAAACACAGACTCCATACATTTTTCAGGAAGTAATGCGCAGACTCGACCCACCCAGAGACTGAGTCCTCCACGATCTATAATAATGAATTAGTCGGGAGGCCTCCGAAAAAATTGCGGAGAGATTTTGTTTTTAATTTATTTTTAGCCCGCACTCACGAAGCGAAAAGAGGAATTAAGCAATCAGTCACGTACGCAGTATGTAAAACATATGTACGTGTCTGCTTTCTGTTAAGAGCATATAATGAAAACCGTTCAACGGAGCAACTTGAAACTTTACCACATGTTACGTGACCATTAGATATAGCGCATATTGCTCGTACATCGAAAACCGTTCAACGGCGCAACTTGAAACTTTACCACATGCTACATGACCATTTGATATTGCGCATATTGCACCTACATCGAAAACCGTTCAACAGAGCAACTTGAAACTTTACCACATGCTACATGACCATTTGATATTGCGCATATTGCACGTACATCGAAAACCGTTCAACGGAGCAACTTGAAACTTTACCACATGTTACATGACCATTTGATATAGTGCATATTGCTCGTACATCGAAAACCGTTCAACGGAGCAACTTGAAACTTTACCACATGTTACATGACCATTTGATATAGTGCATATTGCACGTACATCGAAAACCGTTCAACGGAGCAACTTGAAACTTTACCACATTTGACGTGACCATTTGATATAGTGCATATTGCACGTACATCGAAAACCGTTCAACGGAGCAACTTGAAACTTTACCACATGTTACGTGACCATTTGATATAGCGCATATTGCACGTACATCGAAAACCGTTCAACGGAGCAACTTGAAATTTTACCACATGTTACATGACCATTTGATATTGCGCATATTGCATGTACATCGAAAATTTCCAAGGTATAATTTATACACATTTACTTAGAAAATGTCAATGGATGCAATTACAAATTTACTGCCAGAAGAGTTGGCTCACAACCAGGGCTGCCGAGAATCAGAATGGGCCCGGGGAAATACTAAGTGTTGGGCCAATTCATCCCCAAAAATTTTTTTGTGCAACAACCGACATAGGGGTTTCCTTAATTTCATCGTCAGAAATGCATGCCATGTTCAAGGGAAATTGGGGTGTTATTCACTTATTCCTACATGCAGATTTGTTGAACACACTTCATCCGGATGGGGTGTGTCCAACACTCCTGTGTTCATTTACATCATCACCGTGATTGTGATGATGAAAATTGTTCCCACAGTAGCTTATTTTACAAGGGAGGGTGTCACTGTCCATGGCAATGGAATCACCCTGAGTGGCTTGGAGGAAGACACAAAATAAAGTTGCCTCCGTTGTTTTATCACCACAAACAATCATATGACAAAAAACGGTACCTGCAATCTCCAAAAAATTCAGAACGATCGGTTGAGCGGTTTGGGCTGGAGGCGAGCAAACAGACAAATACACAAATAAAAAACCAGTCACCCGCAGGGTGACCCGTATCTTGCCAAAAGGTGACCACGTGTGACTTCTTTAAGGTCACACTGAGGTGAACAGAGCTGCTATCCACCAGGAGCGACTCCTTGAGGAATATCTGCCCACGAGAGATTCCGATGAGAATCGTTCGACAGAGTAATATAACCATGAAAAATATGCTTTTGCCTCATAACGTCACCAAATGATGTCATAATGTCTCAAGCTTGACATATCTAGAAAGCACTCATCGAGGTGTTCAATTTGAGGTACTACACAATATGGTTCCTAAAACTTGAAAATTTGACCTTGGGGTCAAATATGTTTGACCTTAGGCGCTAACCATGAAGGTCAAGGCCAATCGCCACCAAAAATTAATCAACTGAGCGCCAGACCATGAACTATATTCCCATGAAGTTTGAAGATGATCCGATCAAAATTACTCAAAAAATAAGGGTTTCGTCGACTCCCCTGATTTGCAACAAAGTGACCTTGACCTTTGACCTTGACCTTCAAAATTTTATGCGCTGAAAGAGACCTCTATAGGCCTTTGATATGCGAAGTTAGAAAAATTTCCAATGATAACTGTGCTCTGCAGAGTGATTTATACATGATTACAGACCAAAAAAAAAAAACATATGAAGGTCAAGGCCAATCGCCACCAAAAATTAATCAGCTGAGCGCCAGACCATGAACTATATTCCCATGAAGTTTGAAGACGATCCGATCAAAATTACTCAAAAAATAAGGGTTTCGTCGACTCCCCTGATTTGCGACAAAGTGACCTTGACCTTTGACCTTGACCTTCAAAAGTTTGTGCACAGAAAGTGACCTCTATAGGCCTCTGATATGCGAAGTTACAAAAATTTCCAATGATAACTGTGCTCTGCAGAGTGATTTATACGTGATTACAGACAAAAAAAAGAACAAAAAAACAAACAAAGAAAAAAAAACATATGAAGGTCAAGACCAATCACCACCAAAATTCTGCTCTGCAGAATTTTTTATACGTGATTACAGACAAAAAAAAACAAAAAAAAAAAAACATACAAGCTGACTAACATATCTTGCAAAAACTTCGTTTTGGCAAGATAACAAATGAAAAATCACTCATAGATCAACACTGATACGAAAATCATGTTCAAATTTCAAGTCAATCGGATAAAAATTGACACTTGTTGAAATTCAGCCTACGTTTACCTTTTTGACCTATGTTGACCTTTTGGCCTACATTGACCTCAAAAAGAATTGTTTCTGGAATTCAGTGACCTGACATGTAAATGCTCTTCAAATTTCAATTAATTTGGATGAAAATTGGGGATTTAAAAAATTTGGCCAATTTTGAACTTTTGAACGGGGATGGCGACATGGGCTCGAACGACCATTGAACACCCCAGACCAGGGGTTCTCAACCAGGGGGGAGTTCCTCCCCCTGGGGGGGATTTTAGGGTTTCAGGGGGGAATTGGGACCACAGATTGGCAGACTCAAACTGTTTGAATATTGATCTTTGTACAAACTACAATTCTTCAGATTGTACATAATCTACAGGACATCACACTTTATTGAATAGGGTGTGATGTCCTGTAGATTATGTACAATCTGTGGAATTGTAGTTTGTTTTTAATTTAATGTGTGACATTCAATAAAGTTTATTGAATGTCACAGATTAAATTAAAAATAAAGATAAATATTTCACTTTTTTATCTGTGGAAATATTCCCATTTATAGTTATCTTTGACTTATTCTTGTTTTTTATTCACAGAATTTGGAGCCCATCATGAGTGTCAAAAAAAGAGGGTACGATGATTCATATATTCAATATGGATTCACATCCATCATCATCAATGGAGAAGAAAGGCCTTAATTTGTTATTTGTTGCAAAGCTTTGTCAAATGAATGTGAAATGATTCAATGAAACCAACAAAGTTGAAGCAACATTTGCAGAATGTTAACCCTCAACACAAGGACAAGGACGAAAGCTTTTTTGAACGTCATAGGAATGCTCTCAAAAAGATGAAGCTGGATTCAACAAGGCTATTCCAACAAATGAACCAAAAGGTTATTGAAGCTTCTTATGTCGTAGCACTGGAGATAGCAAAGCAGAAAAAACCACATACAATTGGGGGAAATTTGATCAAACCTTGCGCTCTGAAAATGGTGGAAATTGTGTTGGGAAATGGATTGGAGAAAAAACTTGCAGCAGTTTCACTGTCAAACAGGACTGTTCAAAGGAGGATCAACGACATGGCCATTGACATCAAGGATCAAGTTGTGCAGGAGATCAAGTCTGCAGCATTTGGCTTATTTTCAATTTGATGAATCGACTGATGTGGCATCGTGTTCCCAGTTGCTGGTATTTGCAAGATATGTTCACTCAGGTTCATTTAAAGAGGAGTTTCTCTTTTGTTCTCCTCTTGAAACAACTACCAAGGCCTTAGATATTTTGGAAAAGGTTTCATCTTTCTTTGAATCAGAAAATCTTTTGTGGGATAATGTCTGTGGGTGCTGTACAGATGGAGCACCAGCTATGTTGGGGACAAAATTTGGATTTCAAGTTTGTGTGAAAAAGCGAGCTCCAAAAGTGAAAGGCATTCATTGTATGATCCATCGTCAGGCATTGGCCTCAAAAACACTTCCAGCTCCACTAGGGAAGGTTTTGGATCAAACAATTCAAATTGTGAATTTTGTCAAAGGAGGAGCTCTCAACTCACGACTTTTCAAGCAGTTATATATTGACATGGATGCAGGCCATCATTTGCTTCTTTTCCACACAAATGTTCGATGGCTTTCAAGAGGAAATGTAACTGAGCGAGTATTTGAGCTGAGAGATGAGCTCAAATTATTTTTGAAGTTCAGGATAAGATGGAATTTTTGGCCTGGCTGGATGATGAGGAATGGATCATGCGCCTTGCCTATATGGTTGACATTTTTGAGTAGCTGAATAAAATGAATCTTCAGATGCAAGGAAGGAATACAAACATCATAAAATTTATGGATTCCTTGAAAGCTTTCATGAGCAAGCTGGAAAATGGGAAGAGAAAGGTCAAGATCAAAAATGTTGCAACGTTTGAGAAACTGACATCAATTTTTGTTGCTGGTGGTGAAGACCAAATGCTTCCAGAATTTGCAAAAAATGAAATTTTGCAGCATTTGACACAGCACTGGATAATTAATTCAGCCGATATATTCCTGAACTCATTAATGAGGAGTTGGATTTAGTGCGAAATCCATTTAAATTGTCAGTTCACAAAGTTCCTCATGATAGTCAAGATGAGTTTCTGAAGCTGAAGACTGATTCGGTAGCAAGAGATATTGTTACGAATCTGGAAGCCATTGCACACAGACAGACAGCGGTCCACGTAGCTCAGTTATTTCGATAAGTATGTGTTTATAGTCAGGGCCCCGTTCCTTCTGTCTTATGGGAATTTCGTGTGTGCGCTACGAGTTATTTTTTTAGTTAGGTTTTTTACAACAACAACTACTACTACATCCACTACAACAACGTCACCGTCCCGCACTCGACTGGTCGCCATTGCCCACGTGTTTTTGGCTGAAGGCATGGACGGAGCCTCCATCGCCTCAGATCGAGGCTCCGTCCCAAGGAAGGGCATGGATCATTTCCTCCAGCCAATGAGTGAAGGGCGAGCATGACATGCACGCCCCAGCCAATTGGGAGGTGACCACGAGTCGTCCGACAACTCCTCGTCCAATCAGGAGGCGAGTGGGAGGAGAAGAGACCTCTCCCACGTCAGAAGGGGTAAAGTGGTTGTCTGGACCAGTGTTGGAGAGACAAGAGTGCTTTCTGCAGGATCGTGGCGATTGCGGATTGCGGTCTGTGGTCTTGGTGGCGAGTGCGGCTTGGTCTGGGTCGTGGGTTCGAGTCCCACCGTGGTGGTTTGCGTTGGAGCGCTCGAGCTGGGATCCCTGTTCCCATCACAGACTCTGAGCTCCACAAGTGCGGGTCCGCTGGAACCGCACGAGGCGAGGAGGTACCCGAATAGGCCTCTGTCCTCACCTCACCTTTCCCTCTCGAGCTGAAGGGCCAAATAAAGGCTGTGGCCACCATTTCTTTGGGTGTGTGTGTGTGTGTGTGTGTGTGTGTGTGTGTGTGTGTGTGTGTGTGTGTGTGTGTGTGTGTGTGTGCCAGTCTGCTAAGTAGAACTGTTAAGTGCTTTTTGCTAACTGTACATTGCTTGCATTTCCTTTATTCATGATAACTCTGTTCTTTGTGTGCTTCTCCTCCCGGATTATTGTAACAAATAAACCCCTGTTAAATGTACCAGCTTGTTTTCTGTGCTTTCCTCAATTGGCCCAGCATGGTATGTATTGAGAATTAGTAAGGCCATTTGTGCCGTAGGTTGTTCATTTGGTTGGGCGCGGCTTTGGTAACTCCCGCTCGGTTACGCCGGATCCGAGTTCGTGATAGCGACTCGATTCGGACAAAGTCGGCCGAGGGTGTGATTTCCCCGGTAATTTGATGATGCCCATACTTAGGTATATTGAAATTTGGCTATTGACCCTACCCCACACCGTCAGAGAATTGGCGATCACGGTCCTTACGTGACCCATTGACTCCGGACTTATCCGAGAGTCATGACCTAAATTCCGGGGTGTTCGGTGGAAATGACCCTACTGCTCTCCCTCGTGGTCGTTTATCGCCACCGAACCATGGCCCACAATAATATGTTCGATAAGAAATCAATCACAGAGTTTTGGCCCTTGATGTGCGATTCATACCCAAAAGTGGCAGAAAGAGCTATCCATGCATTGCTTCCATTTGTGTCGACATATCTTTGTAAGTCAGGCTTTTCAACTCTGTTGCAAATGAAAACGAAGCAACTAAGTAGATTGGAGGTTGAAAATGACCTGCGTTGTGCCCTTTCAAGTACCCCTCCGCGTGTCCAAGAATTGGGGAAGAAAAACACAATTACAAGTTTCTCATTGACTGTCATCTTCATCAGAATAAAATGAATTACAATACCCTGGCATGATATTGAACTTTTTGTTTATTGAAGTATGCTTCAGTAACTTTAGTCTGTTAAGTAATTAGTTTTGAATATAAAAAATAACTACTTTTACTCAAGTTTTTTAATCCTTCAACATTTTATATTATTATAAAATTTGTAAAACTCCGCTATAAAAATAATCCATGTAAATGTATATGTACTAATGTAGAAAAAATCAAAGATTTTCAATATAATATGCACAAGTCTGAAGACGACGATGGTTCACGAGCGGTATTTGACGATGAAAGTTGTTTCAGAAGTCAAGGATGAGACAATGTGATAATGTTTGACAAAGTTATAAAAGTGATCAACATGATGTGGTACGAGTGACAGGTTATTAGCTGCAAAATGTCGAAAACCCGGTTTCGTTCAACAACTTTCAAAATTTGACCTTTGCATAACCTTTAAAGGTCACAAAACAATGTTGTGGACATTGAAATAAGGAAACAGGATACGTGCTATAGCTTATAGGAGTTAGTTCGTCGAAGAAGGTCGAACACCCGGTTTGATTCCCACAACTTTGAAAATTTGACCTTTATGAACTTTAAAGGTCAAAGGTCAAGGATTATGACCTTTGGTGCAAAACATCCTCTGGAACATTCCAGGAACAATATAACGTCATATAGGCTATATGGCATTTCGCACTACTCGGATTATCCATACTTTTATGAAATCAGCGTAAAAACAAACTTGAAGGGGGCGCCACGGGGAAGGTGTTCGAGATAGAGCAAAATGGTTTCACGACTTTAGGTGGGGAATGACCTCAAGATTATGCATAAAAAATATTATCATCCTAGCTCTCAAAGTTTGGGCGGTCGTATGATTTTTACGTCAAAATTCGCAATTTTCAAAGTTCGTGACCTGGTGACCTTGACCTTGGGACGAAAATGAAAAAAATCGAGCTCAGTGGAGCTATGCAGGTGCCATTGCACAAACCAAATACCGAAACCCCTGTCAGATTCGACAAACCCCCTCGGAGAAGATGCAAATTGAAATCGGCTACCCCCTAAAAACACATGTTCTTTGGGCGTGGCTCCGCCCATAATGGGTGCACTACGCCCATTCTCAGGAAAACACAACTAGATCATGATATAAACCTCCCACCAAAATTTTATCAGGATCGGATCAAAACTCACGGAGCTATGCTCGGGACAGACAGACAGACAGACAAGCCGGTAGGCGGACATGGGTAGTCGACTACCAATATAACCTGACACGATGGGCCCCTTCGATGGGGAATGACCTGAGGATTAAGCACAAGAAAATTCATGATTCTAGCTTCAAGGGTTAATACTGCAGATTGTTTTTTCTTTAAAATACCCCCACATTTAGAGGTTTTTCGGCCATTGCTCGGCAACGGAGGGGTCCATAACAACGGTTCTTTCTCACACATAACTAGGACATACCATGAACCTACCATACCAGTTTCATGTATATCTAACTCATAGTCTCTGAGATATAACGAACTTCGTTTTTTTTATTGTTTTCGACCAGGGTTCATTCAAAGACTATCTTCTCCGACGGTTTTCATAGGATCCGGCTGGAATTTTTTGACAATATGGCTGAATGTACTACCCACAGAAGGTTGAGAACCACTGCAGCAGACCAAGAATTCCAGACTTCTTTTTCAAGGTCGACAAAGTGTTCTTAATTCTTCTCAATATTCGAGTTGAAAGACGAAAAAAAACATTTTTTTGTGCGAAATGACGAATAAGTTCTGACCACCTCCTAACACCGAGACCTCTGACGTCACGTGCGTGCGTACGTCATAAGTATATGGGCCCTGACCGTTTGGTTGAATTTTTTTTTGACCGCGTTTGGGTAAACGTTGTTGTCGTGGGTTGTTGGACGGTGAGACCGTACACGTACGTACGTGTGTGTATGTGTGTTTGTGTGTGTTTCATGTTGTTAAGACATTAATGTCTCCTTCAAAGCTCCGAAAACCACTCGATTCACAAAAAGTGCGGAACTCGTTTAATGAATGGATGAATAATAATTAATTCGGGAGACATGCAAGGAGCACAATATGGCGTCGCCGGAAACGGAAGTGCTGAAAGTCACTTTTTATGACGGTAATTATAATTATATACAGATCATCAATCGGACATCAGGAGGTTGAGATATCACGGCGACGTGGAATGTTTTGTTCTGACGACTTGAACAGCGGCTCACTATCGCCACCCCCACCCTCATGCCCCAACCGCCCCTCCCCCACATAAATAAATAAATACGGGAAAGGCACGTGCGATTTATTTATTTATTTTGTGTGACGGACAATGGACTCGCGGAGAGATCGTGGTGGCGTCGGCCTCGTCCCGGCGTGGCTGGAGATCCAGGGTCTTTCGGAGGAGTCTCTCCGAGCCGCCGTTACGGGTCTCGGGATCGAGATCCTCGGAGCTCTCTGTGCCCGGGCCGAGCCCCCGACCGTGAGGGTTCGACTGTGTTGTTTGGCCGCACGAAAGTTCACCTACACCATGTACGTGGAGCTCTGTCGGTACATGGAGTCGTGCCGTGCGGGGCGAGGATCTGAATTGACCGTGGTGGCCGGACGTGGAAAACCTGTCGAGGAACCTACTGGGTTACCTGTCGAGGAACCTACTGGGTTACCTGTCGAGGAACCTACTGGGTTACCTGTCGAGGAACCTACTGGGTTACCTGTCGAGGAACCTACTGGGTTACCTGTCGAGGAACCTACTGGGTTACCTGTCGAGGAACCAACTGGGTTACCTGTCGAGGAACCAACTGGGTTACCTGTCGAGGAACCAACTGGGTTACCTGTCGAGGAACCAACTGGGTTACCTGTCGAGGAACCAACTGGGTTACCTGTCGAGGTTCTGCGCATCAAAGTCGAAGCGGAAGAGTCTGTGAGTTCCGAAGAAGAGAGGAGGAACCCGGAGAATGGTGAGTCGGGAGAACTTGACGGACTTGATGATGAACTGGATTTCGATCACACAAACATGGCGGGGAAATAAATTGATGGAAAAAGTTAAAACTTCTGATGATGCGATAATCGGGGCCGGATTTTCCAATCGGCGACATAGGCCATTGGCCTCGGGCCCACCGGGGACTTGTGGGTTCTCTGATCGGTTTCATTGTTTGCTTTGTCATTTATTGCGCTTCAGTTTCATTGTATTTTTCCATTATTCCGATGTGTAAGATGTACTTGATATGGAACTAATTTGATTAAAAATTATTGATGTTACATTATGTTGTAATTATTTTTTTTAACATTACAATATTACGATTTTTTTGGGGGGGGGGGGGGACACTGATAAGGTTTGGCCTCGGGCCCACAAGCAAGTAAATCAGGTCCTGGCAATAATTTTTATCTCTGCTGTTCGAAGAACAGAGAGCTCGAGCGATACCCCCGGCGTGAGCGTGAAAATGTTAAAGTTTTTGGTGCAAGTTATTTCCTTTCTAAAGTTTTTATCCACCACACTATTTTTTACTGATTACAATATACAAATACATATATTGCTTTAAAATTATTTGGATCAGACTTCACTGAAATGCTTTATGAAAAAATATTATGAGACGATTCTTTTAAAAACGATAAATGTATAAACAGGCGAGCATTGGGTGGTTTTGACACCAACTCTCTGGTTTTCTTGAACGATTCCACCTCAAGCAGCTTTCGGTCCGGTCCCTCCATCCCGCCACACCTCCTCTTGGTCCGGTCCCCTCCCATCCCGCCTCACTTCCTTTCGGTCCAGTTCCCATCCGTCTCGCCTCCCCTCCCATCCGTCTCGCCTCCCCTCCCATCCGTCTCGCCTCCCCTCCCATCCGTCTCGCCTCCCCTCCCATCCGTCTCGCCTCCCCTCCCCTCCCATCCGTCTCGCCTCCCTCCCCTCCCATCCGTCTCGCCTCCCTCCCCTCCCATCCGTCTCGCCTCCCCTCCCATCCGTCTCGCCTCCCCTCCCATCCGTCTCGCCTCCCCTCCCATCCGTCTCGCCTCCCCTCCCCTCCCATCCGTCTCGCCTCCCCTCCCCTCCCATCCGTCTCGCCTCCCCTCCCCTCCCATCCGTCTCGCCTCCCCTCCCCTCCCATCCGTCTCGCCTCCCCTCCCCTCCCATCCGTCTCGCCTCCCCTCCCCTCCCATCCGTCTCGCCTCCCCTCCCCTCCCATCCGTCTCGCCTCCCCTCCCCTTCGTCTCCCCTCCCCTCCCTTCCGTCTCGCCTCCCCTCCCATCCGACTCGCCTCCCCTCCCATCCGTCTCGCCTCCCCTCCCATCCGTCTCGCCTCCCCTCCCATCCGTCCCCCCTCCCCTCCCATCCGTCCCCCCTCCCCTCCCATCCGTCTCGCCTCCCCTCCCCTCCCATCCGTCTCGCCTCCCCTCCCATCCGTCTCGCCTCCCCTCCCATCCGTCTCGCCTCCCCTCCCATCCGTCTCGCCTCCCCTCCCATCCGTCTCGCCTCCCCTCCCATCCGTCTCGCCTCCCCTCACATCCGTCTCGCCTCCCCTCACATCCGTCTCGCCTCCCCTCACATCCGTCTCGCCTCCCCTCACATCCGTCTCGCCTCCCCTCCCCTCCGTCTCGCCCCCCCTCCCCTCCGCCTCGCCCCCCCTCACATCCGTCTCGCCTCCCCTCACATCCGTCTCGCCTCCCCTCACATCCGTCTCGCCTCCCCTCACATCCGTCTCGCCTCCCCTCACATCCGTCTCGCCTCCCCTCACATCCGTCTCGCCTCCCCTCACATCCGTCTCGCCTCCCCTCACATCCGTCTCGCCTCCCCTCTCTCACTTGACCGGAAGTGTCATCATGCCCGTCGCGTCAGTTCCTTCAAAAATCTGCTGGGTCATTCCGTGCCAACTCACCTAAATTTCAAAAACCTGCCCAGGTCACCTCCTCAGATTTTGCTGGAAAAATTCTTAAATGTGGATCTATATGGCTCTACCCACTATGCAAAAGATTAGCTTTCATGTCCTCATAGTTTAAAAAATATCTATCTCTAGAGACCTTTGAAATTTGGCCCTAAAAATGCCAGATGTGAAAAACGCATTTTTTTTTTCAACTTCAGGGGCTTATAATTTTGTAATGGAATCCTCTAGAAAGTTAATATTGCAAATAGTTACTAATTGGCATCCAAAATTTTCAATTATGGCATCAGATAGCCTCTGGGATGATATGTCTCACTCTCTAGGAAGCTAAAAATGGCTTTTGGGCCAAAATGAGCTAAAATAACATGAAACTATAGTAGCCCTGAAAATATGGAACAACTTAGAATTTTTTCCTCATAACACAGTGATTATAGGGTCATTATCTATCCATAGATACATTTTTGTTGGGATAATACAGTTCGGGGATGAATTATAAAGGTTTTACCATAAGCCCTTGCCTTATCCTGAGATGACCGATTCAGTAGGAAAAGGGCTCTAAAATGGACCAATTTTGTCCCCTGGTTTGACCATGTGGCTTGGGGTTTAGGATCTTCATTTGTTTTTTTCTAAAGATTTCCTCATATAAGATGTGTCTACTGACCGAATAATTTTATCTAACGCCTCTGGCTTCATATTAAAATAAATTTTTATTTACATGCACGTTTTTTTTCATTATAATTCACTTTTTTCATATTCATGAGCTTATAAATCTGAAACTGAACACACTAGCAAAGTGATACTGTAGATATTTATAAACTGGCATATTAAATTTAAGGATCTGTTATCAGAATTCCTGATAAATGCATATGTTTGTATCTGTAGGAAGTTGAAAAGCCACTTTGACCAAAAATGGTGAATATGCAGGATGTATTAACTGAGGTTATGTAACAACTTAGATTATTCTTGTCATAAATTAATAATTATAAGTGCATTTTTTTTATTCAAAAATAAATTCTTGTAATGATAATCCAAACATATGCTTGGGTTTTAATTAAAAAAAAAACATGTCTTACAGTTCTCTATTTGAAGTCATTAGTTATGACATACACCACTAGATGGAGTAATGGTCTGTCACAACACTTGGAGCAGCAGTCAACCTGTCTGTCTGTTTGTCTGTTTGGCGAACAAAAGAGAGGAGGAAACAAAGGAAATGGATGCAGAAAAACCTGGGCCTAGTGGCACAAGTTTGACAAGTAGATGCACTGTTGGAACCAAATTAGACCAGGAGTGTCACAAGACCTATTATCAAGGAAGGTTGGGCAAAAACAAGTTGCTGGTTTTGAGAAGAAGTCACAAGAATTGATTTCATGGAGATCAGGAATTACTTAAAAATTACTAATATTCATTGTCTCTGTATATCTGTAAATAAAAAGTTGCTACTCAACTAATCAAATTTGTTCTAATTTATAATTTGCAATCACTTACGAAAGTAATCATTAGCATGTATTTATGAATAAATAACATCCTTATCACTAATGTCTAATCAGAAGCATAATTTAGCCTCATGCGCACCCCTGCAAGTTCACCTTGTTTTGTTCCAAGTGGGCCAAATTGCCATATTTGGCTTCCTAAAACTCGGAGTATGTGCTTTCTCGAGACATTCTGATGCCACAATTTGAAATTTTGTATACCAGTTTATAAAATTCTGCAGTAACTCTTTCCTGGATAGTTCCATTTAAGATTTATAAACTTCTGAATATGAAAAAGTGTATAATTATAAAAAACGTGCATGTAAATATATATATATATATATATATATATATATATTTTTTTTTTTACTATGAAGCCATGGGCGTTGGATAAAATTATTTGGTCAGTAGACCCATCTTATATAAGGCAATCTTTAGAAAAAAAAATGAAGATACTAAACCCCTAGCCACATGGTCAAACCAGGGGACAAAATTGGTCCATTTTAGAGCCCTCTGAGGTAAGGGCATATGTTAAAACTTTTATAATTCATCACCAAACTGTATTGTCCCAGCAAAAATGTATCTATGGATAGATAATGACCCTATAATCACTGTGTTGTGAGGAAAAAATTCTAAGTTCTATATTTTCAGGAGGGCTCCTATAGTTTAACCTTATTTTAGCTCGTTTTGGCCAAAAAGCCATCTTTAGCTTCCTATAGAGTGAGACATATCATCCCAGAAGCTATCTGATGCTATAATTGAAAAATCTGGATGCCATTTAGTAAATATTTGTAATATTAGCTTTCTCGAGGAGTCCATTATAAAATTATAAGCCACTGAAGTTGGAAAAAAAAATGCGTTTTTCACATTTGGTATTTTTAGGGCCAAATTTAAAAGGTCTCCAGAGATAGATATTTTTTAAACTATGAGGAATTGAAAGCTAATCTTTTGCATGGTGGGTACAGCCATATAGATCAACATTTAAGAATTTTTTTTCCAGCAAAATCTGAGGAGGTGACCTGGGGACCCTTAGGTGAGTTGGCACGGAATGACCCTACTTCTCCAGACCCACCAGTGAGATTGCAACCAAATTTGGATTACAACATTAGGATAAGGTCCAGATAAGCTACAGGTCCATTGTTCCTATTTTTAGGGTACCAAGTCTTACCTGGTTAGTATACTTTCGATTATTTTTGTTGTTTATTATCTGCATCACTGAAGGTGGAAGAAGGTTATGTTTTCACCCCTATCTGTATTTAAGTCGATTATTCACCATTGAGAGATTTAGCGAAAAACGATATATAGCATGATATGTCAAATTTATTGGACCTGATATGTTCTGTTGGTTCAGGCATTGCATCGCGGAGTTGTGAGCTCGACCGAATGCCTTGTAGTTATTGTACGTTATTCTTCCGTCATTTTTGGGGTTTGTTCCCTTTTCAATGCTTTTTGTCTGCAACCGCTTGTCTGATTGACAAACTTGCCACGTTGGTGCGACAACTCATGTGGAATTTTTTTTTAATGACGATTATGATGTCATCTGTCACATAGTGTGGCAGCCATGTTGGAAAAAAGTAAAAACTTTGGACCTCTTTTTCTCTGAAATTGGTCATTGGAAAACAATTTAAACTCTGCACATGTCAAGTAATGGGGGGAATGAGTGTTGCTTACCTCTGCCACCGAAGGTGAAGGAGGTTACCTTTTCACCCCTTTGTCTGTTTGTTTGTACACAGGATGTCTCAAGAAGTTGGGGACGGATTTGGATGAAACTTGGTGGACAGGTTGTGTGTGTTGCAAGGACGAATTGATTCGATTTTGGTGAAGAATCCGGATCTGGATATGAGAATTATTTAATTTTTAAAGTTATTCTTCACCATTGAGAGATCGGGACAAAAACGATGTGGTGGTGTATAGCATGATATTTCAAAAATGTATTGGACCCGATATGTTCTCGTGGATCGAGCATTGCGTTGAGGAGGTATGTGCTCCACCAAGTGCCCTTCTAGTGAATGATGTTATCGGTGAAGTGGTATGCCGGACAAAATTTGACATGTAGAACGCTTCATCCGATCAGTATGAAAATTGTTGAGGGTCATTTCGGGATAAATTGGTCCACAGATTTAAAAATTTCTCTTCATCGGTCATGTGGTTTGGCAGCGTTGAAAATATAAAGCTTTGAAAACCTTCTTCAGAACGGCTCATTACATCGATACAAAACTTTGTGTGCATGATCCACGAGCCTTCAGGAATGTGGTGTGTAAATTTTGGTTGCATCAAGGCGGGGTGTCTTGGTGCCCCTGCCGTAACTGCTCATGATAGTAAAGTGGTGCTTCGAGTTAGAAATTATTTTTTCAATCTTTAAAATTATTTTTCAGCAAAAGCATGATTTTTAGCATGATTCTTCACCATTGAAAGATGGGCCAAAGATTATTTATATAATCATATTTCCAAAAGTTGTGGATGGATTTTGATAAAACTTGGTGGACGAGTTGGTTCGGTGACGAGAAAAGGCCAATTCGATTTTTCAGGTCTGGATGCTGATCCGGCCTATCGGTGGTATTCATAACATTAAACTGTTCAGTCTGGCAGTCTCCTTTACTCATTGCTGTACTGAGTACCATTCTCTTTGAGGTTGACTTTGTTTCTTTCCATTGCACCTCGTGTTGAGAAACGACTTGTTTTCTGGATGATCTTTGCAGGCGTACGAAGGAAGCTCAGCAAGAACTTCACCTGCATTTTGTGCTCTCGCAGATTAACAACCAAGGCCAACTTGATTAACCACATGAACAGGCACCAACTGGTATCTGGAACTAATGAAAGGTACAAATTTGCTGATTATTCCTTCACTTTGCGTTATGAAAGCATATTGGTAGGGCACAGTAGGTTGGGGTTCACATAACTGGTACCCAGGTGCGCATGTGCGGTCAAAAAATGTGTGTACTTTCAATATGCTCAGGAAGCTCAAAAGTGGACTACCACAACTTGTGTCGGTGAGATTCTTCCGTGATAATTCTGATATGCTTTGATTTCAAAATTTTAATTTGTAAGTTGTATTTTATATTATAACTTTTAAGTTAAACTGAGAGGTGCTTTAAAAATCGGAGCGGCGCTCGGGAAGCCAGACTGGCACGCTCTGAAGCTGACAAAAGGGGATCGGCGTGTGGAGAGTAAACGCGCTTTCTCGGCGCTCAATTCGTGATGGTCATTCCGTCAAGGTCTGCTTGTGGATAGCGCAGTTTTGGAGAAGCGAGTTTAGCTCGCTGGCATCTCCATTTGCAGCGGACCGTGTCTAAATGCCCCCGTGCGAGGAAGGTACCTTTTCAGTCTTGTCACCTCTTTCCTGTTTGTGTCTTTCAATCTCGTCTGTTGACATAATTCACTGTTTTATTTGTCTGATTTCAGGGTTGTGGTTCCAGTCGAAATGTCAAAAAAGCAACGCGCATTGAGTGACTTCTTTGATGTTCCGCCGCCGAAGAAAGTTCATAAGCCTACTGAATCGGATTCGAAGAAACGAGCATTTTCTGAAAAATGGCTTAATGACATCCCATGGCTGGAAAGTAACACAGAACGCACAGAGATGTGGTGTAAACTCTGCCGTGCTCACCCAAACATTGCAGACCAAACGAGCGCCTACTACACCGGCACAAGAAACTACAGCCACCCAGTTTTTGAAAAACACGAAAGGAGCACCGAGCATGCCAAAGTAATTGAGGCTATATCGAATGCAAATCTGAGTCAGCAGGAGCAATCGAGTCGTCCACTCGACCGATGGCAACACAGAGCAAACGACGAACAGTACCAAGCACTGACAAATATTTTTTTACTTGCATTCCACGAAGCCAAACATGCACGCCCGATTCGTAACTTTGAAGAAGATATCGTGCTTTTAAAGCGGCTCGGAGTGAATGTTGGAAGTGCGTATCACAGTGACACGGGGGGAGTACGGATTATTCATACCATAGCGGACGTGACCATTTCGGCATTGCGAGAAAAGCTGAAGTCGGCCGAATTCTGGGGTCTCCTTTTTGATGGATCGGAAGACATGAACAAAACGGAGCAGGAAGTGGTGTACATCGTGAGTGTGTCGAACAAAGGGGAATTTTCGTCCGACTTCCTCGGCGTTATTCCGCTCGGAGCAGATCGCTCGGCCCAGGATATTGTGAACGGTATCGTGAACCTTTTTAACGTTTTGGGACTGCAGGATGATTTGAGAAGAAAACTGGTCTCGGTGTGCACGGATGGGGCCGCAACGAACGTCGGTGTGTACAACGGGGTAGTACCAAAATTACGCGGCATCGTTGAAATCGGCAATTCCCTCGTTCACGTTCTGTGCACCGCACACACGCTGGAAAATTGCTCAAAATCATCTGACTGTTCCGTTCCGTACTGCGAGATATTCAATCGCTGTATTTGCAAGGTGCTGAGTTTTTACTCGCAAAAAGGCCGAGCGAAAAAACTGCAAACGTTGAAGAGGCTATGTGAAGGAAATGGGATTTCTTTTGTGAAGGTGGCAAAGGTTCACAATATCAGGTGGTCCGCGTGGAGACACAAAACATTGCTGAAGATTTGGATTGTTTTACCAGCCATTCAGGTCCAAGTTTCGACGACCGACGACGCGGATTTGCGAGAAATTTGCACGGTGCGTTTTCAGTGTTTCTTCGGCCACATTCTTGACGTCGGCAACATTCTGCAACGCACGTCTGTCACATTTCAGCGTGAGAAACTAACCATTGGAGAATGCAAGGACGAGCTCATGGGAGCGATTGGGCAATTCACAATTTTACTTGAAAGTGATGGCAAGTACAGGAACGAAACGTCTGCGCATGCAGACGCTGACAGGGACAAAGTCGATGTCTTGAGAGCTTTAATTCATGAATTTGAAACCAGATTTGAGTCCCTTGAGTCATGCAATCATTTCTTGATTTTTGATCCCTCAACTTGGCCCAAGGAAGAGCAAGACATCCACAGTTTTGGCAACCAAATGCTCAGTTCTTTGCTTCAGAAATACGAAGCGATCATTTCCGTTGAGGCAGACGCCGTTTTGAGAGAATGGATGCGTTTAAAGCAAGTGGGGAAACGTCTTGCAGCTTCTTCTGTGTATGATTTGATCAACATTGTGAATACTTGCGATGCAAACGCCTTCTTAAACATTCACAAGCTTTTGCTGTTGTCTCTTGCGCTGCCGTTAAGCAGTGCTGCTTGCGAACGGGGTTTTTCATATGTCAATGTGATAAAAAGCAAGTACAGGTCCCGCCTATCAGCTTCTCGCCTCTCTGCCCTGATGCACATTCATATGTGCAAGATGACGACGGAAACGTTTGACCCGACGGCTGCAACTCGTCTCTGGATGCAGTCAGCACATCGCAGGTTAAATCGGATCTCCAAGAAGGACGACCATAGCGCAGCAAGCACATCATCCCATTTGTTTGAACTCGCTGATGATGAGGAAGAGCTTAATAGCGAGTTGGATGAAGATTAATAATAATTTGCGTGAGTACCAAACCATTTGTGCTGGTACTCATTGAAGAACCTAAAAAAAATAAAAATAAAAAAAATAAACACTTGTGTGAACACCTGCATATGTATGTACCTCGAAGGTGTATGGTAAATCGTACTCCCGTCATGGCATAACGTACACATGTGCACGGATAATGGCATTCGATCACACATGTGCTCCACTCGTGGGAAGACATTCGGGCATTGTCATTGTCAGATAACACACACAGTCTCGCGTGAAGAGAGCGTCCACACTTTTTGTGAAGTTTGTGCCTACATGTTCACAGTTTGATTAAACCTGAAGAGGCATGTGTGTACCGACACACACGGACACGTACGGACACACACAAACACAGCGTCCAGGCGGTTGTGAAAAGACATTATTTGGGAGCAGATGTCCACCTGCGATGTTTGTCGTCGGCGGTTTAGACTGCAATCATTGGGCCATCTGCGACTGGGATTGGCATATATCTCGTAGATAGAACGAGAAAAATAGAAAAATAATGATAACGGTAGAAAAATAGAAAAACGGTCTTCGACAAATAATGGGAGAACGAAACCAAAAGCGATCCTTGGAAATGAGGACGTAACATTCATGTACTACCTGACCATCCGATCGAGCATGAATATATAAAAGAAAGCATTGCAACCAGACATATAGTACTCAGATACAAAAAAAAGAAAAGATGTCATGAACTAATCGTGGTGTCAGTACCCAGCGACTTTGGTCTAAATAACGAGGAAGTTAGAAAGACACCGGGAGTACCAGGATTTGAAAGTTGAAGTAAGGAGAACCTGTTATGTTTCTCGTAATGTGTCGACCTTTTGTTGTATGCAGCAAGTGGGTGTGAATGGCATCATCGGCTGGGCTAAGGGGAGAATCACGGCTCTGCCGCTGATCCGGTGACCCCTGTTGTTCATTTGTACCTTATTCAGGGTGTTGGTGATTGCTCACCTCCTCTTCGTGAAGGACACAACGGGATCTTTAATGCCCAGCAACGAATTCTGGCAGACTGGACGCCGGAGTTTCGCCTCCATCCGAGACATGATGCAAACTTTGATGCCTTGAAAATGTTGATGAAAACTTTTGCATCAAAATTTTCATCGAACTTTGATGCAAAAGCTTTGAAAGCCTCGCCTGCCTGCAAGACATCAGGATGATAGTTTTTGTCTGGGCCGAGATTCGAACCAAGGCGAGACGGCTCAGAGGTGTGTGCGCATACCCCGAGGCTGTCCTGCCAGCCCAGTGCCGATGGTTCGCCAGTGATAGTCGGAGCAATTAGATCGATATAGCGGAACCTAACTGAAATCTTAAACAATAGCATTCGTGGTTCTCAACTGGTGGTCCATGGTGATTTTTTTTTTGGGTGGTACACAGGAGCATTGTCCAAAGTCACACGGCATGAGCAGGCGCCACCGTCCTGCTGTTTTAAGCCGTGCTCGCAAGCATGCGGCACATCATCCATAGCGTTGCCAGTTGCTTCTCTCTAAGAGGGTTGTGCTGTGTGTGTGTGTGTGTGTGTGTGTGTGTGTGTGTGTGTGTGTGTGTGTGTGTGTGTGTGTGTGTGTGTGTGTGTGTGTGTGTGTGTGTGTGTGTGTGTGTGTGTGTGTGTGTGTGTGTGTGTGTGTGTGTGTGTTATAAAGCTCTTTCTAACCACTGACTGATATTGAAGATCGGTGCCTTCCAGGTGACATAGAAAGCCGAAATTTTCCGTGCCGATGGATGTTAAAGCCCAGTACGCCAAAAAAAAAATAAAAAAAATAAACCAATGTCACCCGCTGGGTGACCCGTATCTTGCCAAAAGGTGACCACGTGTGACTTCTTAAAGGTCACACTGAGGTGAACAGAGCTGCTATATCCACCAGGAGCGACTCCTTGAGGAATATCTGCCTACGAGAGATTCCGATGAGAATCGTTCTACAGAGTAACCATGAAAAATATGCTTTTGCCTCATAACGTCACCAAATGATGTCATAATGTCTCAAGCTTGACATATCTAGAAAGCACTCATCGAGGTGTTCAATTTGAGGTACTACACGATATGGTTCCTAAAACTTGAAAATTTGACCTTGGGGTCAAATATGTTTCACCTCAGGCGCTAACCATGAAGGTCAAGGCCAATCACCACCAAAAATTAATCAGCTGAGCGCCAGTCCATGAACTATATTCCCATGAAGTTTGAAGACGATCCGATCAAAATTACTCAAAAAATAAGGGTTTCGTCGACTCCCCTGATTTGCGAGAAAGTGACCTTGACCTTTGACCTTGACCTTCAAAATTTTGTGCACTGAAAGGGACCTCTATAGGCCTCTGATATGCGAAGTTACGAAAATTTCCAATAACTGTGCTCTGCAGAGTGATTTATACGTGATTACAGACCAAAAAAACAAAAAAAAAAACATATGAAGGTCAAGGCCAATCACCACCAAAAAATAATCAGCTGAGTGCCAGACCATGAACTATATTCCCATGAAGTTTGAAGACGCTCCGATCAAAATTACTCAAAAAATAAGGGTTTCGTCGACTCCCCTGATTTGCGCAAAAGTGACCTTGACCTTTGACCTTGACCTTCAAAATTTTGTGCACTGAAAGGGACCTCTATAGGCCTCTGATATGTGAAGTTACAAAAATTTCCGATGATAACTGTGCTCTGCAGAATTTTTTATACGTGATTACAGACAAACAAACAAATAAAAATAAAAAAAAAACACACAAGCTGACTAGCATATCTTGCAAAAACTTAGTTTTGGTAAGATAACAAAAAAAAACAAACATACAAGCTGACTAACATATCTTGCAAAAACTTCGTTTTGGCAAGATAATAATCACAGAACTATCGGACAAAATTCATAAATGAAAATCCAGGGTGTCCCAAAAGTCACCGAGGGATTTAGAAATTAAATAACATTTCTGTTTTTAATTAATTTATGATTAATTTTATACCAAAAGAAAATTTACAAAATGGAGATAAATTTGCTTTGTTTATGAAAAATGATGCAGCTTAGATGTCCTCCATTTTCGGCTTCGCAGAGACGGGCTCTTTTGACAGCATTTTCCATAACAGCGGACAATAACTCTGGCTGCCGCCCTCGGATTTCCGCACAGATGTTGTCCTTGAGCTGCTGAATTGTATGTGGCTTATTGATGTATACAGTAGACACGCTCATTTAGGTAACCCCAAAGAAAATAATCGGGAGACGTCAAATTCGGATGCAAATTCTCGATCATTTATGGAAGCTACGGGACGAATTCCAACGATACTTTCCCGAGGTGGACAGGACAAGGGATGAGTTATCTTTCATCAGGAATCCATTCACGACAGATTTTAATAGTGTTCCAGAAGATCTGCAGGAGGAATTCTTGGATCTTAAAAATGATTTTGTGGCTGAAGACGTGGAAAGCGATATTCGTTTTGCATTATCAAAATACCACTCCAAACATTGAAAAGCTCGTCAGTGAGAAGAGAATCCAAAAATCTGTTGGTAAGAAATAAATTCCAAGCCAAAATGTTTGTTGTCTAAAAAGGAGGTTGTCCATAAAAAAATTTTGATTGGCCTGGTGATTTGTGGACTGAAACGAGTTGAGAACCACTAATAGAGCAGGAGGTGTTCCCATAAATGACTACACTGGAGGTTGTCCACGGTTCAGTGAAAATCCTTCACCCTGAGAACACGAGGCTGGTATTCAAACCTCCATATACCCGAGCGGTTGGTTTATCAGCCGCTAATTAAACCACCATAAATTTGAGCGGCCGGCTAGTTATGAGCCGCCACATGCTCTTGTTTTTCACGAGCAACTTCCTGAGCAATTAGCGGCTCCATTGCATTGCACCTGATCTTCAGTCTGCGTCGCCGCTAACAGCTCAGGAAGTGCGAAGGAGGTTTTTTTTTGCTGTGCACACACTTTGATACACATGCCAGTCAGGCCATCCTTATGTACGCGCCAAAGTGCATGATCTGCGAAAGTCGAAGCACGAGAGTCATGAAAGTTGTTGAAGTTTTCTCACTTAAAAATTGTTCCAAAATGAGTTGAAATGTGATGTCAGTTGATGAGGTGTTGAGCTCAGACATCATCGATGATGATGATTATGGTAAAGAGAGTGATTTTGAGTCTGAGAATGACTTTTCAAACGGGGAATGTGAAACTGACAGTACTGACGACGATGCTGTGGAATTCCCAGAGGTGTTGATAGGGGGTTGAGGTCGAGGGCGTGTTAATGGCAGAGGACGTGGAGGGGATAGACCAAGGCCTGACTCCCCTCCAGGATGGACAAGAGCCACTGCAGGTTTCGATGAATGCCAGTTTACACCTCATGAGCCACCAGGGCCTACAAATTTAGCAAATGTAATACATGTGTAAAGTACTCCACTTGACTCTTTCGGCTTGTTCTGGGATGATGTTCTTTGCGATTTACTTCTCACAGAGACTAATCACCAAGCTGAACGTGTGATTGCAGCCGACCCAAACAATTATGCAGCAAAATCTTTCCAACAAAAGCCTCGAACTTTGGCAGAGTTGAAGGCATTTTTGGGGCTCCGAGTCACCATGGAAATATTGGATACATAAAGATAGGTCCGAGCCATACTGGCGGTTTAAGGACGTGATGCTTACTTCCACGCCTGGTTTTCCAAAGGTCATGACAAGAGAATGTTTCCTTGCAATCTGATCTCTCCGACATTGTGTAAATGAGGATGAACATTGTGTGTAAAGTCCCAGCTGGACAAGACTGAAATGACCTCCCAGTGTTCAATTATTTGATTGAGAAGTTCATGCATTCATTTGTTCCAGGTTGTGAACTTTCACTTGATGAGGGGATGATCCCCACTCACAACAAACTGTCGTTCAAACAGTACATGAAGGACAATCCGATCCGTTGGGGGAATCGAGACTTTTTTTTCCTATGTGATGGTGAAAATGGATGTATAGAGAAACTGCGTCAGGAACTTGTAGGAGATGTTCAATCTACTGGAGCAGCATTTGGTAACCGACGCTCAGCAGAGTTTCAGGACGAGCGACGACTGAAACGGGATGCTCACCATGATGTAGAAAAGGCTCCACTTGTGACTACCAGTAATCGTGTTGTGTTGTGTGCAGAGAGAAGTACCTTGTGGCGAAGCAAAGGAACCCTCACGTAAAGGATAAGGACTTGCCAAACTGCAAGTACGATGGTTCATTTTAGTTGGGTTAATGGGGGTAAAAATGAAGAAGACGTTTATGGATTGGGATGAATGGATGATCTGAGATTGTGGTGTACCACTTGCCTGAAGCCCTGGCAGGAAGAGTGGGATTTGGAGCCTCAGAATGGAAGTTCCACAAATTAGAGAAAAGAGTCGAGCAAGGTGTGTTGGGGAAAAATTGGATTTTGGGAGTTTAACCAAGAGGAGTTGATTGGAAGTGTATTTTCATCCTGGAGCAGATAGAGAGGGAGAGGCAGAGCGAGCGAGACCGGAGGAAATCTTGAAAAAGTCACTACTTGGTCCTTAAAATTTAAACTGAAACTAAAGAAAAATGATAATTTGAGCCGCTGGAGGTTTCCTTGTCACCTTTCGATACACACCTTGCAAGATGATATAATAAACAGGGATAGCTGTATGTACTGGAGTTCGCTCTGCAAACTCAGAAATATCGCGGATCATCTATGCAGCTTTCACTCGAGTTATTGTCACACCTTTAATTCCTTTCCCTGTGATTTGCCATTCAAGGAAAAGTCTTTGCCTTTTGTTGTTATTTGCTCGACGAAATCGAAGCAGTTGTCGTGTTACTCTGGGATTTTCTTTTGGTTTCAAATGTTGGCCAAATTATTTATATGACTTATTAATCCTAAAAAGGACCAAGGGACACGTACGTCCCTAAACTTTAAAGCGGTGTATCTCCGATATTTTCCCTGCAATTTTCGATTACTTTACTTTTGTCGTGCATACTCTTGAATTTTATGAAATTTTTATAAAAAGTTGGCCAAACTCGTAATAAAATTTGATTTTTATCTGAAAATTACTTTCAAGATGCTTGTGGTCCTCAAAGGGTTAAATGCACATTAATACAAGGGTGTGTGTCGAAAGGTAATTCCTACTTTTATTTTTCTCCAAAACAGGTAAAGTTATTTGAATGAAACAGACAGATAATAACAGACAGAAGGATGTTGAAGATGGAGCCGCCAGGCAGGAGGAGAAGAGGAAGGCCAAAGAAGAGGTTCATGGATACGGTCAGGGCGGACATGCGGGTGGTTGGAGTGTCAATGGAAGATGTGGAGGATAGAGCGATATGGAGACGACCCCGAACGGGAGCTAGCCGAAAGAAGAAGAATAAGAAGACAGATAATAACATCGATCTTTATTCTACCGTAGTGTGCGTTTCATTTTTCCACATCACCAGTGCGGCCCACAAATTTCTGTTAGTGTTCAAGTCGATGCCAGAACTGCGCGTCATACTGACTTAACCAGCACTTCACAGTGGTGAAGACGGCGACGACGACGACGACGTTGTCAGAAGGAAAATGTTCTCCACAAAGGTGTTAAGTTTGGGAAGAGATGAAAATCTGACGGAGCCAAGTCGGGGCTCGTGAGCCTTTTTTGGCGTTACTCCATTGCGATCCGTTTCTCAGAATCATAATAGTCCGGGAGCCAACCTGTGTACGAGGCTGTTTTAGGGTTGGACCTTACAGCCTCTGCTATAAAATTTTACACCCCCAGGATGTTTAGATATATGTTTGCAGTTCATGAAAACCAATGTTGGCAATTCATAAGCTCTTGCGAAAAATTTTGGCGGCCGTTTTTGTTTGAGGAAGATTTGAAAAATTTGATAAAACAGCAATTGTCAATAAAATTTCTAAAAAAAATCACATTCATGAAAAATAAATGTGAACTAAATGTAAGAATTCAATCAGTGCATTGTAAAATGACAAAAAAAAATTGCCTTTGTGAAAGTAAACCTCGTAAAAGTACATAATTTTGTGAAAAATGCCTTAAAAATAACGTTTTTTGAAGATGGCCTTTAGAACTTTTCTTATCATAGGCAGATGCTGCATTAGAATACTAATTTCTCTTAATGTGATATGAACATGGTATCCATGGCTAATTAAAACAGCAAATTTGAGTGAGTTCTATCAATTTTTAAAGAGAAAATTAACATTTTTGTCAACCAAAGTTACCCCTACCCCCAAAATCCTCTTACTCTATTGAACACAGTTCGGTTAAGGTTTGCTGGATCCAGGTTGGGTACTTCACAGTTCACTCTTCCAAAGGAAAATTCAATGGTGTTTGGAGTGACATGGCCCTGGAGCAGACATACAACAATGAAGGGAAGACATCTCTGTTCAAACGCATATCTCAGGCACCAGCTGCTCGAGATAAATATGTGAAAACAGCACCATTTCTCACAGCTGTATCAGAGAACATAAAGTCTATGGCTAATCTAGGCCAACAGGAATCTACTCATCATGGAGAAACACAGAAGCAGGCAACAGAAGAACATATGCATGTTGAGGAGATCAAGAAAGTGATATGCCAGCAGATGATAAACCCATTCCAGTGTAACAACCAAGTGGTTCTGCTCAATAGAGCAACTAGTGAGAAGGATGCTTCAAAAGACTTGGTCCATGCTCAAGCTAAGGGCATGGAAGCCATTATGAAAGCAGAAGAGGTGGTCTCTATTAAGATTGAACCACTGAAGCTGGTAACTTTCTCCTCACAGAAGAAATCAAAACCATCAAGGAAACAGAGTTTAATCAGGATCTATCAAGATGAGACTGCAACTACACGTGTGCTGTGTTTCTATCGAGATGCCGACCCAGTCACAAGACAGATTGCATTTTCCCATGAGTGGACAGACTATCCATCATCCCTGTTTGAGGTTGATCCACGCTTAGCACAGGGGTTGTAATGCGCAAAGGCAACGAGTCTGATTTCGTGGCAGTGCTAATTGCTGAAGCTGAGCAGGATGTTGTTTTACAGCTGCCATCATTACCACAGAGTGACCTATACACAGTTTATCTGGTAGACACAATGGCATTTGTAAATAAATACCAAAAAATGGGTGCGAAAACATTTGGTGAACTTCCCAGCTGTATCTTTCGCAAGCAGGTGTATCCTGCAGTTGAAACCTGAAATGTGCAACTGTGTCAACATCATTGGTGATCAGTATGATTTTGATGATAGCCATACTTTGAAGGGTGATGAGCAGCAGAGGAGAAACCAGACAGACCAGGCAAGACAATTCTCACCATCCAAGAGTCTAGAAATTCCGGACTGGAATTTACTCATGAAGAATCCAAGAAATAAAGGAAATCTTCAGAACTTCATTGGCACTTCCCTTTGTGAGAGTCCTGAAGCTATTCCGGATGGAGTGACCATCATTCTTGGTAGTATGATGGAAAACAAAGGTCACACTCTTTCCATCACATCAGCATCAAGTTCAGTTCTGGACTTACCTTGTGAAGAACATGAAGAGGCAGACACAAGGATTATTGCTCATCTTGCGTATTGTGTGGAATATCTTGATCACCATCGAGCTGTTGTGCATGCAACAGATACAGACATAATTATGCTGTGTATATATCACTTCAGCTGCTTGAACACATTGCAAGAACTCTGGATACAACGGCAGAATCAATACCTACCTATTCATGAGCTGGTAGAAGTGTTGAGCAAGAAGTACCAGAAAATCCTGTTGATGTCGCAGCTACACTTCTGTGCACATATGTGTTGTGTGGATGTGACACAGTGAGCTACCCATTCAGAAGGGGAAAAGAAGAGGTCAGGTCAGGTATGGGAGCATGTGCCAGAACAGTGCGTCGCTGCGTCCACTTTCCGCCGGTACTCCAGGGGCCTCCGTCTGGCCATCCCCCAGGCAGATGCCAGGCCCATCCCCATCTCCTTGAGATGATGGTCAACCTGCTGCAACCATGAGGCACGTGGTCGGCCCACTGGCCTCCCACTCATGAGACTCCCTCGCTGAGAGAATCTGGTGAGCAGGATCAGCGTCAGGAAAACGAGCCACATGTCCATACAGCCGCAGCTGACGCTCACGGACTATGCAGGTAACAAATCTCATCCGAGTCTCTCTCAGCAACCGCTCGTTGGACACAAAATCCGACCAGCGATAGCCAAGGATTCTCCGAAGAGACCTGGTACCAAAGGAATTAAGTCTTCGTCTCAGATCCTTGGTCAAAGTCCAAGTCTCGCACCCATAGAGCAAGACTGGAAGTACCAAGGACCTGAAGACTCAGACTTTCGTCCTCCCGCACAGGTACCGGCAGCGCCACACCCCATGATCCAGTGAATCCATGACTCCCCAGGCCCGACCCAGACGTCTATTGACCTCCGGCTCACAACCTGCGGAGACATGAATATCACTGCCAAGGTAAGTGAATCTCTCCACGACCTCAAAATCCTCACCACAAACAGACACAGACAGGACAGCAGCATCCAAGATGTCACCGAAAGCCTGGATCTTAGTTTTGACCCAAGAAATCCGTAATCCCAACGGCTCCGACTCCTCATTCAGCACCTCGAGGGCCCCCAAGAGGATGTCTAAAGTCTCCGCAAAGATGACTGCATCATCTGCAAAATCAAGGTCTGAGATCTTGACATTGCCAAACGATGCACCGCAACTTGATCTCTCCGACATCCTCCCTAGAATCCAGTCCATACAAGTGCTGAAAAGTGTGGGGGCAAGTACACATCCCTGACGAACTCCAGTAACAACTGGAAATAAGTCAGAGATGGTACCACCACACTTCACAGCACTCTCAGTACCAGAGTAGAGTTCAGACATCAGATCGATCAGTTTCGGTGGCACCCCACGAAGACCAAGAATCCTCCAGAGGACATCCCGATTCACTGAATCGAACGCTTTACAGAGATCAACATAGGCTGCAAGCAGCCCCTGCCGAAACTCTCGTCTGTGTTCGGTGAGGACACGAAGTGCAAGGATACGGTCAATCGTTGACCTCTTTGGTGTAAAGCCTGACTGCTCTGGACGCTGGTGCTCAAGCAGATGGTGGCAAACCCTATCGAGAATTATCCGAGCAAAGACCTTGCCCGGCACTGAGAGCAGCGTCACCCCTCGGTAGTTTTTGCAGTCTTAGCGATCACCCTTCCCTTTCCAGAGAGGGACAACAAGGCCCCTCTTCCAGTCAGTTGGGATGATGCCTGTGTTCCTGTGAAAAGAAGAGCGGCACAGGTTTCTCTGGGACTGATAGGAAACCTTCCCCACCTTGTTGATTTTGGAAGAGATAGTGAAATGGCAGCAACAGAATGTGTCATTGATGAGGCCAGAGTATACTGGACTGCTCTGCATGGCCAAAAAGGGTTCAGCTGTTTGGATACCCTCAGGCAGCATATGTTTGTCTCTTCAAAATTAGACCTTAGGTCACTGCCAGCAACAGAAGATGCGTTTTACTTCCTTGTTTTAAGAGCATTGTATCAATTGCTTCTGTATAGACGTGCACATCTCAGTGACCGAGCACTTCCCCAGCCACAACATTTGGCAGAACCCTTATCAATGGAAAACTGGTCCCAATTCTCATGTCTAAGCCAGCCAAGCCAAACATAGACAAAACGGTGTCTTGCATGTGCAAATTATCCAAATGTCTGAAACGATGTTCATGCAAAAAGGCTGCTGTGCCTTGCTGAGTGACATGCATATGCCTTGGTCAGAGAGGTTCATGTGGTGGAGTTGTTTCAGAGAGTGACTCTTCCTCTGAAGAGGATGTTTCATGTCACAATATTGTGTTAATCCATTTCTAATTTTATCTTCCTTAAAACCATGGCATGTAAAAGTATGTTCTTGTTCCTGACCCCATTGATAGTCAAGCATTTCTGAGTTACATAAATCTTTTGTTGTTTGACATATAACCTTGTCAATTGAAGGTAGGTTAAATCTACACCAATTGTGATATAGGAAATGAACTCCTCTTTAATATGAGGGGTCATTTGTGTATATAGGTTTAGTGGTTATGATTTTAGGACAATATGAATTACCCCTACCCCCATCCTACATCTTCGCTTTTGCCAACATTTTGTTATCAGAGGGGGCTCGCAAAAGTGTTGACTGTGTTGTTGCGCAAGAGTTTCACCATTGCCAACATTGGTTTTCATATACTCAAAGGGTGTCTCTTTATGAAAATCAACACAAAAATTTTATAGCAGACCGGGCAATTTTTTTTTAATTTTGATCGGTTGGCTCCCGGACTATAATGGTGCACCCAACAGTTTTCTCTAGTCAGTAATCCAAATCTCATCGACAGCACTGACAACGTTGTATTGCCCTCTGCCATCTTGACTAACGTAGCACTGAGACGTCTCATTTTAAGAATCACAAAACCTCGCGCGCAGTAGCGGGAAGAACTTATGTGTGTGTTGCGTTTTGTTTCATTTGAATATCTTTACCTGTTTTTATGAGAAAAATAATAGGAGGCATTACTTTTTAACACACCCCCTCATATTATGGGTTAAATACACATTTATATTATGGATTATTAAATTAATATTTTGTAATGAAATGGAAAGCATGGAAGGTCGGTGTTTGTTTGTCATCAACTGCGATGTGTACCCATATAGCGCCACCCTGTGGTGGTGTTGATAGAGGGTATTACAAGTCAACTATGGAGATGACTTGAAATTTTGCAATGCACACGTGGCATCGTGCAAACACCCCCACCAGAGGGAGGGGGTGTTTCATACGAGCACCAGCCTGGGATTCCCTGTCTCTTGCACAGAAGCACTTCATAGAACTCTTGAACTCCCATAGACCTCTCGTAAAACTCGTAGCTCTCAACTTGTAGCATCGTGCAACTTGCACAAATAATATCTGAAAGACAGGAGCAATACTCGACACAATTAACAGAACATCAATGTGTGCGAAGGACATCCGAAGGTGAAGTGGAACACATGACGCGCTTGGAAAGACGGCGAGAACAGCATCGTGCACGAAGGAACTCTGAAACCCAAGAGCAACGCACTGCACGGTTGGCCAAACAGCGAGATCAACAACGTGCACGAAGGAGCTCTGAAAGTGAAGAGCAACGCTTTATACGATTAGAAAAACAACGAGAACACCAATGTGCACAAAGGAACTCTGAAAGTGAAGAGCAACGCACTGCACGATTGGCAAAACAACGAGAACAGCAACGTGCGTATAGGAACTGTGAGAGTGAAGAGCAACGTGCGACGCGATTGGCCAAACAAAGAGAACTACGATATGCACAGAGGAACTCTGAAAGTCAAGAGCAACGCACCGCACGATTAGTAAAAGATCGAGAAAGACATCATCGACATCGAATAATATGTGAGCAACGACTTCAGAAAAGCTACGAGCAACAATGCGCTAACGGAACAGCAAACTTTCAAAATGACCAAGTTCCCACTCAGTTGTAGTCCGGCTCTCTTTACTTCAATGTCGTCGTTATCTTTGTGTGGCGCATGCAACACCGGGCGTCATCGTTGATCTTTTGCCAAGTGTCATCGAAGCCAAGATTATCCATGTCGCATCACCATGAAAGAATGTTCTCATCCCCACAATCATCCTCATTCCATCAGGCAGTGACCTCACTTTCAAGATCATGAGAGTTCAGTTTGCAGTCGGGCCTCGTTTTACAATGACCATGAACAAAAGCCCAAGGACAAACGTTCCATGAAGTTGGCGCGGACCTCTCAACACGTACATTTTTCACATGGATCGCTATTTGTGTCACTAAGCAGAGTTGGAAAACGCCAAGTTCTTTTCAGTGAATGCTCCCAATACGAGGTCCAAGAATGTTGTTTTACAAAGAGACCCTTCATTAAAGGTACGTGTAATACTTCTTCCATTCTCATCAGAAGAATTGGGTCTACAATTGCAATGAGAAGTTGTTTTCCATGCATTAGTTTTTAATAAACATATCTACAAATAAGAATCTCAAGAGTATGATAAATTCAGATTATCTACGTAATAATTGTATTGTTTGTTTACTGCAGAAATGAGTAACAATGTGCTAATAGAACAAAAAAAATAATAATAACATGATTAACAGAGCAGCAAGAACGACGACAATGTGCACGCATGATATCTGAAGGAGAGGAGCAATGCTCGACGCAACTAACAGAACACCAATGTGTGCGAAGGACGTCCGAAGGCGAAGTGGAACGCATGAAACGATTGGAAAAACGGCGGGAACAACATCGTGCACGAAGGAGCTCCGAAAGTCGAGAGCAACGCGCTGCAAGAACGGCCAGACAGCGGGAACAACAACGTGCATATCGGAGCTCCGAAAGTGAAGAACAACGATCCACACGATTGGCCAAGGACCGAGAAAAGCAACGTGCACGAAGGACCTGCGAAAGCGACGATCAACGCACGGCACGGTTAGGAAGAGATAGAGAAAGGCGTCATCAACGTCGGAAAATATGCGAGCAACATTGTGTTAATGGGATAGAAAACTATCAAGATGAGCAAGTTCCCGCTCTGTCATCGTCCGGCTCTTTACATCACCGTCATTATCTTTGCACGGCGCATGGACCACGTACGGTGCATCATCGTTGATCTTTTTTGCCAAATGCCATCAAAGCCGAGATTATCCATGGCCCATCAGCAGGAAAGTGCATTCTCATCCCCACATTCCCCTTTGTTCCATCAGATAGTGACCCCCCCCCACCTTTCAAGATTGAGAGACCATGAACAAAAATCAAGGACAAACCTTCCAAGAAGTTGGCGTGGACCTCTCAACGCCTGCATTTTCACATGGATTGCTGTTTGTGTCACGAAGCAGAGTTGGAACCCCGAAGTTGCAAGTTCCTTTCAGCGTATACTCCCAAAATGAAGTCGATCATCTTCTTCTTGGGTTTGGCAGCTTGGCTTCCAGGTAGCTATCGTTTTGTTGGGGCACGACTGTGCCGTTGATGCTC
This sequence comes from Eptatretus burgeri, assembly GCF_056783735.1. NCBI lineage: Eukaryota > Metazoa > Chordata > Myxini > Myxiniformes > Myxinidae > Eptatretus > Eptatretus burgeri. Next base: position 153,245,145 of record NC_140962.1, on the reverse strand, counting down.
TGCCCCGATAACAGTACACCGGCACTCATTTTGCCGACCTCGGAAGGGTGACGGGCTGAGTCAACCCCAGCCGGTGTTAATTCACTGGCCAACGGGGCTCGAACTCGGGACCCGAAGATCACAAGCCGGCTGCCCTAACCGCTAAGCCGACACCAGGCTTAAGACGAAGTCCAGGAATGTTGTCTTTCAAAGAGACTCTTCATTAAAGGTATGTGTAATACTTTCTTCCATTTTCATCAAAATAATTAGGTCTGCAATTACAATGAGAAGTTGTGTTCCATGCATTCATTTTATAAACTTGTCTACAACTAACCAGTGTTGGGCACAAAAGCGATAATCCGATAACAGATAATTATCGAACTTAACTTTTTTTTTTATCGGAAGTTAACCTCCATTTATCGTTATCAGACCAGTTAACCTCCGATAACTCGGTATTTTTTTTTTTTTTTTTTAGTCCGATAATGTCCGTTAATTTTTTTGTCCGATAACATTTTTATCGTTTTATTTTTTTTCAGGTTCTTCAGTATCATCGTCAACTTGACAGCGTTCAGTTCTTGCTTACCAGTTACCAAGCATTCTTTGCAACTTACAAAACTACAGTCTACAACCATGGAACACCAAGAAGAAGTTCTCGACATTGAGATAGCCTCTGTCTCAGGAACTTCTGAGACCCAATCTGATTCTCTGTCTGTGGTGGAAACTTCTCAGCCATCTGGCAGCCAGGCCACTGCCAGCCAGGACCAGGAGCCTTTCCAAAACCCCTGGCCCCACCTGGAGCGCTACTTCAAGCTCAGCCGTCAGGATAAGGACAACCAAAAGGTACTCTATTTTGAGTGCCAAAAATGCCGCCCGACCAAGAAAATTGTTAGAGGCCATGTCACCAGCCTTAATAATTTGAAGTCCCACATCAAGAGAACCCACCGATCCGTAGCTATCCAGTTTGAGGAGGAGATCAAGGCTGGCTCTAGCCGTGGCAAGCGCCGCCACCACACCTCCGGCAACAGCAGCGTGCGCAGCTCTGGCTCCGCCACCCCCGAGCTGCCCGCCAAGAAGGTCCGGCAGCCCACCATCGGCGAGGCCCTGGGCTCAGCCAGCACTGGCACTGCCGTACGCCAGTCCACTGTTGACGACAAGATAGTCCGCCTTTTCGTCAACAACATACTCCCACTCCACGTGGTTGAGTCCGAGGAGTTTGTTGACCTGTTGAGGACCCTCAACCCAACAAAGGTCAGCTTGTCCCGCCGCACCCTGGGCAGGTGCATTGATGACAAACAACGGGCAGTCGAGGAGGCCCTCATCAACACATTTGATGGGCTGACCTACTTGGCGACCACTGCCGACTGTTGGACTGCTCACAATAGGTAATTATCATTTATGTATTTATTGTACTAACTACTTTAAAAGTTTTAATGTAGTTAGTAAAATAAATAGTTATGCAAAAAAGTGAATATTACTGTTTTTTGTGATAAAAATTGGCATAACTTGAACTTCAGTTTAATTTCAAAATGTTTAAAATAAAACTTAATAATCACTTAATCATTAATCAGTACTAATCACAATTCAATAATGTTGACTGTAGTACATTAATGTTTCTTTTCATAATAATTTGCGTAAATTAAGCTTAACTTTCATTTTAAAATGTTTAAAATAAAACTTAATAATCCTTGTATTAATCGATAATCACTTAATCAGTAATCACTGATTAAGTGATTATTGATTAACACACTGATTGTTATGTTTTATTTTCCTTTAATTTACGCAAGTTATTATAAAAAGAAACATTAATATTCAATAGTCTGTGTATATCATCTATTCAATAATGTAGAATAGGCAATTTTATGACACGTTAAAAACTTATCTTTTTAAGAAAATAAATTGTATTCTTATGTCTGTTTCTTTGTTTTAGATCTTTCCTCGGCATGACAGCTCACTGGATTGACCCAACCACCAGGGCCAGGAAGCATGCTGTCCTCACCTGTACCCGTCTGATTGGTCGCCACACTTATGATGTCATAACAGAGGCCATGGTCCAGGTCCACGAGCGCTTCAACATTCAGGACAAGGTAGTCAGGACAACCACCGACAACGGGTCCAACTTCGTGAAGGCTTTCACCCAATATGGCGGCCAGGTGGATCTGTTGCCTGACCTCGACGATGTTGCCGAACCGCCTGAGGCCGACTCGGACAACGAGGACGACGCCATCAACATTGTAACCCTCGGCGAACTCCTTGATGAGGAACCAGAGCACCCCAGTCTACCAGTCCACATGAGGTGTGCGGCTCACACCTTCAATCTGGTGGCCACGCTGGACTTGGGCAAGGGCCTCCTCAAGAAGACGGGCCCTGCCGTCGCTGCCTTCAATACCCTCAACAAGAAGGCCCATGGCAAGGCTCAGGCACTCTTCAATGCCCAGGGGAGGAGCCCTCAGGTGGGCGACGCCATCGAGGAGGCACTGGGCAGGAGGCTGGTGGTCCCTGGCAAGACAAGGTGGAATGCCTTGTATGACTCGATCGTCATCCTCAACAACATCCTGGCCACCAAGAAGGCTGAGCTGAACAGGTTCCTTAATCGCATGGAGAAACTCTCGGCCTTCAATGACCAGGAGATAACCTTCCTGAAGGAGTGGGCCAAAGTCATGTCCCACGTGGCTATCGCCCTTGACACCATCCAGGGGGAGAAGAACGCCTACCTTGGAACCCTCCTTCCCACAGTGGCCATCACCCTCACAAAGCTCAGGAACATGAGGAACAGCTTCACCGTCTGCAAGCCACTGGTCGACGTCCTGGTTGCAGCCATCGCCACCCGGTTCAACCATGACCTGAACGACCGGGACTGCCAGCTGGCAGCTGCCTTCCATCCAAAGTTCCGGCTCCACTGGCTGCACAGGTTCGACAGAAACCTAACGGTTTCTGTCAAGGCCGCCATGGAGGACGAGGTCGAGAGAGCACTGAGGGTCGTGAGGGACCGGAATGGCGACACCACCACCAGCTCCGACGACAGCAGCATGCATGACGACCTATTCGCTGGATGGACGGCCGCTGGCTCACGTACCAGTGTCAAGCAGAAGGCCAAGAAACTTGTCGACTCCTGGCTGGACATTGATGGGAAGGAGGGCATGGTCGACTCTGACTTCATGGGGGAGGAGATCCTCACCAACCTCTTCCTGAAGTACAACACCCCAATTCCATCCTCTGCCGCAGTGGAACGGCTATTCTCTCTCGGCAAGGACATCCTGAGGCCCAAGAGGTCAAGACTATCAGCTGGGCCTAACTTTGAGAAGTTGGTCTTCCTCAAGGGCAACCAGCACATAGTGCCATAGACTCTAAAAAGATGCATTATGCTTCTTTTATTCTTGGGTTTAGCATAAATAAGCCATTTCTATGGGTTTTGAAGCTTTTTCCTTCGTTTTTTTTTTTTAATTTTTGTTAAAAAGTAGTTATCGTTATCATTATCGTTAACTTCCGATAACTTTGTATTATAATTATCGTTATCGGATTATCGTTATCGAAGTTAACTTTTTGGTTATCGGTGCCCAACACTGTCTGTACGCATTAGTTGGACAGCTGGCTTGACACCACCCACAAGTGTAACCTGAAAAAAGCAAATAAATAAATGAACACGTCTGCCATTTTGGTGCGAAGCTTCGACCAAATCATCTTCGGAAGTGTCGTATTCACGATTGCCGTGCCCTCCCTATAAGTTTTCCGTTCAGTGTTCAAAAAAATAATCCCGAAGCGACTGTTAAAAGGATAATCGGATATCGAAAGGTTGGAGCCGATAGGCATCATGGGCCTTGTGAAGGCCGCCAAAATAACGGGAGGTGTCAGAAGAACGTGTTGCCTGCCTGGAACAAAGGTCCCCATCGGGCAGATACTCTGCTGCTGGTCTACATGATATTTGTATTTGTTTATTGCAGAAAAGTTGTAGTACTCTTCGAGTTGACATCGTTCTTCCACAGGCCAGTCAAATATTGTCATGAAAAATGCATTTTCCTGGATGATTTAAACATTTTTTTTTTTCCTTGGGTCGTGAGGGCTTTCCGCACAAGAACACTCACCGCACAAACTTCCATCAGGTTTTGTTGCAGTGTGGAGTATGCTTTATTCAGCAAATGATTAATATGCAAAATCCACCCAAAGGTTGGGTAAACTGCTAGTATCGTATGTTTATATCATGGATAATTGTGCCTGTGGTGCCATGAGTGTAATTTGCTTCTCGTCCCCAAATTACTGTGCTTCGTTTGAAAACGTCGTCATTTACAGTCGGCTGGCGGTCGAGCTCGAAGAGGTGGCACACTCGCCTTCTGGCTGCGTTTTTCCGAGCTCGATTTCCCACCCCAGACCAGAACCTGCCAATCTGGTGTTTTGCAAGCCGAGCATTGTGTCGATGTTTGCTGGCTCGGCCAAGACTAGTGTGAGCCGATCGCAAAATTTATTTGCACAATTGAAAATTGAATCCAGTAATACTGTTGTTGGTATTATTTAACTTGCACCATGCTCTCTGCAGACCGCTGAGGCCGTTTCATTGATTACGGGGTTACAATCCTGGGTGGGTCGCTACTCTGACGCAGGGTACTCAACTGAGTGTGGAGGGATTATTTTTTTTTTAATTTTGTTTATGGTGCACACAATAACTCGCCTAATTTTCACGAAGGACAGCACGGAGGTCTTTAAGGTCCACCAACTCATGCCGGCAGATGTGACGCCCATTTCACGTCCATCTGAGAGACCGCGCGCATATTGACGAATCGCTCTGCCCGTGAAACGCCGGGGTGACAGTTTCTAGCCGGGTCTGGATTTGAGCCCAGGCGAGACGGCTTGGAGGCGAATGCGCGTCCCTCTCGGGCCTGCAAAATTGAATCTGGCGAATCAAAATAAAGCCAGCTTAACGAAACCGGTGATACCTTTTCCCAGTTAGTCACGACCAATGAGCACAAAAACAGATTGGTCAACTTTGGTGACATTCGCTACACTTGTGCCTTGCCATTGGTCACACGTTACGGTTCGCGATTCTTCAATGTGACACCCTCAGAGACTTGCTATATTGAATTTGCATCCTATTGAGAAAGGAACGAGGAGTTTGAATTTGAATTGAATGTAATAACGGAATTATGATGCGAATCAATTTCTCACCAGCGCATCACCACTGCCACCACCACTACCACCACCACAGAAGAAAATGAAGTTTCATGCGGATTACGATTCGCATCGGTACATCAAGGCGGAATGGTTTGTAATGTTCAAATGGCTGAACTTCAATCAGCAGGCGAATGTATTCACCTGCAAGAACTGCATATGGGCGAACAAAATCAACATTTTTTCGAAGGGGAAGCTCGCCTTAAAGCCAAAGAAAGACGATTTCATTAAACACGAAAAACTGCCGGATCACCAGGATGCTGTCAAAGCGGAAAGTAGGCCCAAAGAAATGAAGGTGGCCACCACCACACGCACGTTTTTCAAGGAATCGAAAGACACCATGATTGCGGCCTTCAGGACGGTGCTGTGTGTCGCACAGGAAGACGTTGCCGCAAACAAGGTGGACGCAATCGTGAAGCTGCAGTTGGACAATGCAAGTGAATCCACTACGATTTTGATTTCCATTTCTCTGAATCCATGTTGCTGGTTATTTTCTGTTTTTCCAGGTCCATTTGTATGCTTACCCCTGATTGCCATTATTTATTTGTGTTTACAGGTCAATGCCCCAACGGAAATGAATTGGAACTGGGTAAGGCCCACTCAAATGATTCTTCAGTAATCGAGACACGGCATTTGTAGCATAGAATTTTGATTTAAAATCCATTTGAGATGAAAGATGGTGGAAAAGGGAACATCGTTGATGATGATGTGGGAATGTGATCGGAGGTAATGGGAGTAATGGAGGCTCGTGATGCCACTAGTAAAGTTGTGAACAGATTGGAATAAAGCTTGGTGGACAGATTGGTTGTGTGATGAGGATTAATTGATTCGATTTTGGTGAAGATCTGGATACTACAATTGCTTCTGCCACTTGTCACCCCCATCTGTCTGTTTATGAGCAGGATGTCTCGATGTACCTGCAGCTTATCTGGGCCCTGTGCTAATGTTGTAACCCAAGTGTGGTGGCATTCTGACTGGTGGGTCTGGAGAAGAAGATTTTCGAGGGGATTTAAACGATTTTCCCCAAAATTGACCAAGTTAGCCATTTTGACACACTTCTGGTCATGTGATTCGCATGGCCTCCACAATTTAACATCCCGACTCTGGCCTAATGTTGTAACCCAAATTTGGTAGCATTCTGACTGCTGGACTGCAGAAGATTTTTGAAGGAATCTACCAAGTCCGCCATTTTGACCGACTTGGTCACGTGACCGGAACGAGCTTTGCGATCTCCATTACCAGTCAGGAGCGGGACGTTGTAGCCAAATTTTCAGCTGGATCGGCCCAGCGGTTTGGCCGGAGGAGTCGAAATCGGAGACGGATGGTGCACGATGGCAATACCTTGTCTGGAATTCCAATTCCTGATGAGCTAAAACGTCGACAGATTCAGAAGAAATTTGGTGGGCAGGTTGTGTACGAGACGTAGGACAAATTTATTCAATCTTGGTGAAGATCCGAACCCAGATTAGGAAACCAGAATTTCTTAAGTGTTTCTTAACCATTGAGAGATGGGTGGGGGTGGGGGGGGCAAAAATGATATGGGAGAAGCAAACCTTAAATATCGCACTTTATCTGGACATTATAATCTCCAGGTGAATTTGTTGGCCTGCTCTAATTTTGCTGATCTTTTACCCATTCCAGGGTGCATCAGTGTTGAGAACATCTGAGGGAGAACCACACAAAGGTGACCACTATACCGACCATGATAGAGTGGTTGACATACAGCAGTGTCTAAAAAGGGTAGTGGACAAGAAATTACAGAGCGATGTCATCAAAGCTGGCTACTATTCCATTGAAGCGGATGAAGTTACAGACACCTCAAACAAGTCCATAATCATAGTGTACGTCCGATACTTATCACCAAACAGTGGAAAGCCAGAGAGTCACTTCCTGGGCGTTCGGGAATTGTATATGCCAAGTGTTGATGGCATCTTCCATGTGATAAAAAAGCTGCTGAATGAAAAGGGTCTGGACATTTCCAAAATGGTTGGAATGGTTACAGATGGAGCTTCAGTGACGTGCGATTCTCGGACTGCTGTTGTAACGAAGTACGTTTTGTTTTCTTTTTTTTCCATGATGATCATGAAAAGGATAATCTTTATTGACACATACGACCATTTATTGATTTAGTTTTTTTTTCCTGCCTCCTCCCCCCATCCTCAACCCACTCGCAGTTTCAAAATGATTGCTCCATTCCTGATTGGCAACCACTGCATGGCACATCGATTGCAACTCGCTGCAAAGAAGGCGGCAAACGAAATCCTGGAGATCCAAAAGTACATCGGGAGCCTCGGCACTTTTGCGTGGGCGATAAGGAACTCTCCCAAAGTCATCCTGACACTGGAAGCCAGCAAAGAGCTTCACCCGGAAAAGGTGACCCAGATTAAACAAGTCTTCTCCACGAGGTGGGTTAGCTGTTGTCTGGTTAATTTGGTTATCACTGTAGTAATTAAACATAATTTGATGCTTCTGTAGCCACGTTATTGCCTCGATATTTATTTTCCGTGTCTTGAAGCGGTGTTGTTATTTTTGGGTTTTTTTCAAACACATCTGCTTGCAGGTGGTTGTCTTTCTGCGACAGCACGCAGGCCGTCGCTGGGTGCATACCATCAATAATCATCGCCCTTCATGCAGCCACAGAAGACCACTCAGACGCCATCAGGAAAACGCTATTGATAGGCCTGACTAAGGATATTGCAACTTATAAGTTTGCCATGCTTACCCACTTCTTGGCCGATGCGATCTGCTTCCTTGGCATCTTGAGAAAGAGCATGCTGATGGAAAATCCAACTTTCCAGCAGCTGAAGAAGCGGATAGACACGTGCGTCACGGCGTTGCAGTCCTTGCGTCACATGGATGGGCCCTACATGAAGCAGCTGAAGGGCGTCTTCCCTGCACTGCCACCAGACTCTGGTTTAACGGAATGGGGTACGCACAGTATCAAAGACACTGTGAAAGAGCGCGCCAAGTTTCAAACTGCGAGGGACTTGTTTTTGGGTGAGATTTTAACCAGGCTAGAAACGACATTTCCAGACAAAGATATAATGAGTGCTTTTGACGTCTTTTCTCCAATGGCGGTTGCCGGAGAAGAAGCCAATGGCAAGTTTGACCGACTTGTTGAACTCTACGGTAAAGGGAAGTTCTTGAATTGGAAAAATCACGACCGACTGATTGATCCCGAGGCAACAAGACTGGAGTGGACATCGTTGCAAGGCGATGTTTCCAAGTTCGGCTCAACGCAGGAGTTTTATTTGCGGTTCCTGAAGACAAACGCAAATGATTATCCCAACGTGACTCGGCTTGTGGCTGTCGGTCTCACCGTTCCCATCACCTCCGTTAATTGTGAACGTGGTATTCTGAAGTACAATGCAATAAAGACAGACGATATGAATTCCTTGAGAGTTGAGAACGTTGACAGGTTGCTAACTCTGAACTCCGAAACCTCTCGCTTCCAAGACTTTGACTACGAGACAGCCTTCATCGAGTGGTGCTCCATGAAAGACAGACGAGCATTTGATTTCACGATGAGGAGGTACGAGACACCTGCAGCTCACTCGGTGGCAGCGCAGGACTTTGAGGATCCGGAAGTCGATGCCATTGACGAGAACCCTGTTCTCGATCTGAACAAGAACTCTGAGTGAAAAAGGGATTCATCCTGTCATTTAAAAAAAAAAAAAAATTATTGACTTTCTTTGTAATTTTCTGGAATAGTCCGAGGTGGTGTTGAATTTCACTTGATGGATTGGTGTTGGAATTGAAAACTGGACACGACATTCATTTTGAACTGTGACATTCCAGGTTGTACTATGATTTCCTCTTGTTTTTGTTTCTCATTCGCCACGGCGGTTGTGTGTTTATATCGTGTTACTTTATTTCTATACGGTTACGTTATGCGGTGTTTTGTTTGACTGTGATGCTCAACCGAATCTGTAGCCTGGATACTTGACATAAAAATATAACAACACACTAAATCTCAGTGATTAGTTGCTTTTATTGTGATTACGTGCAAGATAAAATGCAGACTTGGAATGTGGTCTGATGTGCCATGAAATAAATGTTTTCTCCATTGTCTTTTGTACATTTTTTTTTTTCCATGATACGTCATCAATACTAAAAAAAACAAACAAAAAAAAACTTTATTTTGTGGCAGGATGCAAGATTGAGTTTCGTTAATTGTCCCAATTTGACGAAAAGGTGGTTCGCGAAGAGGACTTGATCCCATCTGCTCCCGGCATCCACAGAGAGGTCCCATGTAGATGAGATCCCATCTACTCTTCAGAGGTCCCAGGGCTCTTCTAAGTATTTATTTATTTATTTATTTATTTATTTATTTTTATCCCACACACGCAAAGCAAAAAGTGGGATTAAGCAATCGGTTTACTTTGTCTGTCTGTGTCCACAAATGTCAGTTGATGATTGAGGAACAACTTGCAACGGCGGTAAACTTCTGAATTTTTTTTTTTCCCTGCAACCTTTAAACCTTTATTTTATTTCAATTGAATTATATACACGAACACTGGAGAACACAAATTGCTTTATTGGCACGTTGAGTTTAGCCTTTCAAAAAACCTTTTCATTAGTAGTACTTGGCCAATCAAATTTGCTGCTCGCAGACCCCACCCATGTCTTTTTTTTTTTTTCCTCAAGAAGGATGTGACTGAAAAGAGCAGTAATAAAAAAAAAATGTAGGGATGTGGGGAACACACCAGCAGGAGCATTGAGGGGCAAAATGAAGGTGAAGTTGGAGAAAGCAGGGATGTGGTGAAGAATGAGGAGTAGGTGAGTGCACGGGGTAAACAAGATGGATACAGCCACAAACTGTCAATCGCAGAAGTGAAAGGAAAAAAAAAATGGAAACTTGGAAAGAGGTGGAGTTGAGCAGGATTAATGGGGGTAGAAAAGAACATTGTTGTGGATTGGGGATGACTTGAGCACCATTTTTATTTTTTTATTTTTTTTAGATCCTCGTGGAGGATCTCTGTCTTACTCACGTTGTTGTTCTTCATCTTCTTCTTGTGGACTTTTTTGTTTCACAGCCTCCAGTTTTCATCGAAACTTCCTGAAACCGCATATATATGTAAAAATACCCTGCGCAGACAGTAACCATCTCCCATTTTGAAAATTTCTCCGAGAAAAAAAGTTATGACGTCAAAATATCTCCCCTAATGGAAATAGCCTAAAAAATTATCTCAAACTAGGCAAACGTTTTGAATCCTGTTTGCGGGAATCGAACAGGGCATTAGCAGAAATGAATTACCGCATATATGATGCATCACTATGACGTATCAATTTTTATGACGTCATTCCTATTTTTTGACATTTTTTGTTTCACCACCCAGAGTTTTCATCGGATCTTCATGAAACTTGCCATGTATATGCAGAAAGCCCACGCGCAGGCAGTAACCATCTCCGATTTTGAAAATTCTTCCTAGAAAAAAAAAGTTGACGTCATATCGCCGCTAATGGAAATCACCGCTACCAATATCTCCGAAACTAGGCAAGCTGTTTGAATTTTGTTTGCGGGAATCAAGCCGGGCATTAGCACAGATAATTTATCGCAAACCTGATACATCACAATGACGTCATATTCGTTTTTATGACATCATCATTAAGAGGACGAGGATCTTGGTTCATTCGAGCTTGTTTTAAAAAAAAAAATTGTTTCATTGGATTTTGTTTGCTACACAAATTAACCAAATTGAACAGGAGCTTGAACTGCTGAGAGTACGGTATGGGCATGGCAGCACTTTGAGGTCGGTCTAAACATGTCGAATGAAAAGGGCCGGTCTATACAAATTAGAGAGAGAGGAGAGACACACACAAAAACAAGAGAGGGATAAGTAGATCGCATTAGATGCAACAAAATAATTCTCAGAGGGCACATGACCTTTAACCTTTGACCTGCTGAACCCGAAATCTATTCAGTTCGTCTTTGTGTCGGTACGCCATACATGTTACCAAGTTTGGTTGAAATCCCTTTCGTGGTTCATTTTGCGGTGACGAAGATTTTCAATTGAAAGGTCAAATAATGTTTGACCATTTGAACCCCAAATCAAATCGGTTCATCATATTGCAGTTCATATTTGTGCCATAGATGGTTTTAAAATGGAATTCGATTGGTACTTATAGGTATTTAGGATCAATGGGGGTACATATGGATATTGGCAGGACTAGTCGGTAGCTGAGGTATTGATCAGTGGTACATGTGTCGTGATTTGTGATCTGTGAGAGGGTCTTCTCAAAAGTTGAATATGTGTCGGAGTTTGTGCATTGCTCGTCTTCATTGTGGGTGTTTCTCTCCCCCCCCCCGGCCCCCAATCGCCTTCCCAGCACCCCACCCCAGTGTTCACGCCCCCTCCAGGAATCGATCAACTCATTAATTGTGAGGTGGTGCTAATGTGGCACAGGCACGATGGGCCAAATGGCCACTTCTTGTGTTGACATTGTGTTCATCCTGCTAATTGATGAAAATTAAATTTTGAGCTTTCATGTGCAGCTTGTGGCTGTTGGTTGCATCATTTTCTGGAGATGTGGCTGTGCCGCTGATGCCCTCTATTACCAGCATGCTGGTACTCATTTTGCTGACCTCGGAATGATGACAGGCCGAGTTAACCCAACACGACAGGGGCTCGAACTCGACCTTACGATCTTAAGTCAGCCACCTTTACCCTTAAGCGAACACCAGGCTAACTTAAGGTCTGAACATATTAAACAAATATGAATCTGTTCTAAGAGAGCACGGTGCATGCTGGGTACTTGTTTAATTGTTTTGAGGGTGGTGCCTGCTTGCCTGCTCACTGCGCGTGATGCATGCTGGGTACTTGTTTTGAGGGCGGTGCCTGCTTGCCTGCTCACTGCGCGTGATGCATGCTGGGTACTTGTTTTGATGGCGGTGCCTGCTTGCCTGCTCGTTGCGCGTGATGCATGCTGGGTACTTGTTTTGATGGCGGTGCCTGCTTGCCTGCTCACTGCGCGTGATGCATGCTGGGTACTTGTTTTGATGGCGGTGCCTGCTTGCCTGCTCACTGCGCGTGATGCATGCTGGGTACTTGTTTTGATGGCGGTGCCTGCTTGCCTGCTCGTTGCGCGTGATGCATGCTGGGTACTTGTTTTGATGGCGGTGCCTGCTTGCCTGCTCACTGCGCGTGATGCATGCTGGGTACTTGTTTTGATGGCGGTGCCTGCTTGCCTGCTCACTGCGCGTGATGCATGCTGGGTATTTGTTTTGGGGGCGGTGCCTGCTTGCCTGCTCGTTGCGCGTGATGCATGCTGGGTTGTTTTGCGTTGGGGTCGGTGCACGGCTTCTCACGTAAAGATCATGGGTTTGGATGGGTGATTATCTGAGATGTTAGTGAACAGCCATCTTGAAGACCTGGAGGGAAGAATGAGATTGAAGAGAATGTGGAAGTTAATTCCACCGGTGGGAAAACGAGGAACGAATGAGCGGAGGTGAGCAGTGATCCTTGATTTTGAGAGTCTTACGAGGAGGCGGTCGCTGGTGGACTGCATCTGCCATGCAGATACCTGGGGGACAAAGTATGGAGAGGGCAGAGGATGGAAGACCATAAAGGAAGCGGAAGAAGGCAGAGCGACCACCGACGTGTCTGCGATGGAAAAGTGATTGGCCCATCGACTCGGCTTCATTGCGGGGGGGGGGGGGGGGGGTATTCCAATAATCTTGAAGGCCTTTGTTTCCATGGCATCAAGCTGAGCAAGATGTGATGCAGGGGTACCCACCCAGAGGGGAGAGCAGTACTCCATCAAACTCTTTGTCTCTTGATATTCACTCTTTGAAGTCTCTTTCATCTTCTAAACCTGAATGGAACAGTTTCCCCAAAACCTTTATCCTGATACTCATGTAGTTACTGGTCAACACCTTGTCGTACCCTCATACGACAAGAGCTTTATAAATACCGTTTTATTATCCTCACCAGAGGGTAATTGCATTTTCGGTCCATTTGCCCACACATTATGTGGTAACATAGGCCACAAGTGCGTAGCCTGTAGTATACCTTCTCTTTTTCAACTCTTACCTCGATAAAGAATGTTCAGTACAATTAGAATGTGAGCACGTCTATAGGAAGTCTCTTTATTACATCTAACGAATATGTGTTTGTGGTTCTGCGAAGCTGGTACTCCCCCAAGGCAATAGTGTTGCGAATCTGGAAGCCATGAACACACAACAGCCAGGTCCTATAGATCAGTTATATCAGTAAGTACGTGTTTCTCGTTAGGGTCCCGTCCCGAGTCTAATGGGAATTAAATGTTCGTGCGCTGCGGAGTTATTTTGATCGGGTTTTCTTTTACATTTTTACATCACTTACAACGACGACAACACCTTTGCTCCATCCTGACGCCATAATGCTCGTGGTGGGCGGAGTTCAAGAAGGACTTGGCGTCTCTCTGGACCAATCGGAGAGATGCGAGCGAGTTTGCCGTTGGTCGGCCAATGAGAGCCTACGCAGGACAATGTTACTCCTCTTCCTGTTTGAGGGGCGGTCCGCTGTGGCGCCCGCCACGCGCCCCGGTCCAATCAGCGGACTTGGTGCTCCTTTTGGCCAATCACGGGGGCGACGAGCGCATTTGCGCGCCAAAACCGTCCAGTGAGGGAGAGCGGGTCGGAGGAGGTGGCCCCTCTCCTCTGAAGGAGTGGATAATTGTTCGGCGCAATCTGACTGGTAGAGAGTTGGTTTTGGTCTGCCGGATCGCCTGGCCTTGCCTGCTGGCGCTTGCTGCCTCCTCCGCGCTCGCGCTGGTTGGCGTCCGCCCTTCACCCTCCGTCCCGGGTACTTGGAGTGGCATCATGGTAGCGGGTTCGAGTCCCGCCGGTCCAGGACGTCGAAGACCACACGAGGTGGACAGGCCCAAGATGTCTATGGTTTCCAGCTCATCTTCCCTCGAGCTGGAAACCTCGAATAAAGACCTCGAGGTCCATCTTCTTTGGGGGTATTTGTGTGTGCGTGTGTGTCCTTGGGCCCCGTATATAAGTGGAAACTGTTAAGTGCCTGTGTTCCTTGTACATTATTTGCCTTGCTTTAGTCATGATAACTCTGCTCTTTGTGTGTTCCCTCCCTGCCTATTGTAAATAAATATCCCTTTTATTGGATGTACCAGCTCGTTTCTGTGTTTCTTTCATTGCCTGAGCACGGTGCATGTTGGGAAATTGGGAAGCGGCAAATTGTGCATTTGGTCCGGCGGCTCTGGTAACTCCGCTCGGTTACGCCGGATCCGAGCCGTTACCGCGACTCGGATCGGACAGTCGGCCGAGGGTGTGGTTTCCCTGGTAGTTGGACGGCATGAGTACTTAAGTAAATTGGAGTTAGACAAGTGGACCCTACCTCACGCCTTCGAAATATTGGCGACCACAGTCTTTTAAGGGACCCTTGCCTCTCGGAGTTCTCCGAGAAGCACGATCTAGATTCCGGGTGTTCGGTGGAGCCGACTCTACTGCTCTACCTTGCAGTCGTGCTCGCCGCCGACGCCCGGCTCCACAACAATAGCACACATCGTGATCACAAGATAGTCATCTTGTTAGTATTTGTTTCGTTAGCCCTTCCACATGTTGAGTGGGTAATTGGGACAAGACGCGTTGTGTAGGGTTTTTCGTTAGGTCTTCAATCCCTTGCTCTTTCACTTATTTTATTCACTCTATTTCACACGCGAACTCCGCCATGCATGCATGCACTCCATGGACCAAGGATATGCTCTCATGAGGAGGATATGCTGCAGCATCCCTGTTTAAACCACGCGGTTTCCCTGTTCAAATGGCATGACATGAACCAACCACCACCTCACCTCAGACCCTCACCGCTGACCCTCATCACGATGCAACAGCGCTCACCATGGTCGCAACATCGCCTCCCCAAAATCCCCACAACGGCCTATGCCTGACCTCTTCACCACCAAAGCCACAACCGCTGCCAACCACTTTAAGAGTGAATTTTTATAAGATAGGCCCAAAATGGTAAGATTTGAACATTGATGTCTTCAGATATTTTTCAAATTTTTATCCTAGGTTGTGTGTGGTCTAAAACTCAGAAAGCCAAATTTTTGATGTGATTGACCCATTCCCTGCCGTTTGGGCCACACCCAAAGTTTGGAGATTTTGACAATTTTTTTTTTTTGGGGAGATTTTTTTACATGTTCTTTCATCTTGCCAAGACAAAGAAAAGGAAATTACAAATGGCATGATGGGGAAAAAAGTCATGTAAGGCGGCAAATACAACTGAAATAAATCACCTTGCATCTCATAATTCGTCGTTTCAAGATAAAGAATGTATACAAAAGACAAAATTTGCTCAAAACAGCATTTATTTCATAATACATACATATTTTACAGTTTCAAATAGAATCAGCAATGGAATATAGTGGACTTCTGTAGCAAGTGATGGAAATTGGTGATAGAGGCAGACCATGTACATGTGTACATATATGCGAATATGATGGCCAATCCAAGACCCAAATTAAAAATCCATGACCCTGAAGTCAAGCTGCACGGACTGCGCAGGATTCATTTGTCAAGAACATAATCCTGGGAAGGGACCTAAGATCGTTCCAGTGGCACACCCTCCACCCATGGGTCCTTTTGTACATATTCAAATTGATTTCAGGCAGCAGCCACGGTGGGGGTGGCAAAACGTCATCGGTATTACTGCTACTAAACTTATAAACCTTCCAATGAATCAACTCTTATTTCGAAGGTTGCAGGATGAGAAATTTCTTTCTTGTGGATGTCCAGTGATGTGATGGATACGTGCGCCACCTGCTCGACAATTAGACAAAACGGCTTCCCAAGCTGATACATTGTCATGGGCATGGTGGGAATGTTGGGTGTTCCAATTCCTACTCATTTAACTCGAGAATTAGGTGTGGAATTAGGACCTCTGGCCAGACAGCATGCATGTTGTTCGCGGTGGACACCCCAGTAAACATGTTGGGCAGAGATTTGTAATGCCAATTGAATTGTACAGTAAAGTGTACTCCAGACAGAGTTTATTTGGAAATTCCTCAATCATCGTGTGAAACTGTTTGGAATTTGCTGCAGACAACCACTGAAACCCTTGTGTATTGGTGGTTAATAGTCTTTCTAGTGCTTTTAAAGGGTCATTTTGCAAAATTGGATGGATTGTATGTCTGAAGTACAGGACTGGATAATTCATAACCAAATAGACCTTTTTGCAGTGGAAGCCTCATCTGCACTGCAGAGCATACTATTATGCACAGGTTCCACAAGGTTATACGCAGGCTCCGCTAGGTGGACCCCATTCGGAGCGGAAACGCGAGGTGCTTCACTACCTGGCGCAGGTCCGAGTAAACAAAGTGCAAAAGGGTTAATTCCCCAACAGGGGTTGCTACACATCTTACCTGGCCAAGCGATTAGTAGTGATAGTAAATAATATTTTGTGGCATTCAGACCATCCGCACCCTCTATAAATTCCAGTGTGATTTTTTTTTTTTTTTTAACTTGGGTTTGAAAAGAAATGCAGTACATTGAATATTTGGCAGCTATGAAGTGGAATGTCTGCTGTTCTGTTCCCCTTGCCTCGATAGCATTTTGCGTGAGCGGAGTATTTTGAGCTGCAATTTGGAATGCCATTCACCTATTAAATGACTCGACTTTGAACTAATTTGATTGAGGTCAAGAGGCTGCGGTGTATTTTTCCAAGACCCACCGACGTGAAATGGAAAGTAGCTGTTTTCTATTTTGCAGAACTTTACATTTATAAAAAGGTGTTCCTTTTTTGACCTATTTCCTGCAAGTGATTTTGCACACCTGCTGAAACACCTGCGATATCGCTCTACAGCATGTTTGAGTTCACGGACTTCTGGTTGTTTTTTCTCAGATGTAAAGCTTTTATGTTGGCAGAAGGTGGTTGGAGATTAGCAAGTAACTCGCAATGAGGGCATTCTGCATTAACACATGCAAAAAATGTTGAATAACATTTTGGCGATTTTGCACATCCAAATTCACATTTGAATAACTGCTTTGATTCGAATTCTACACGCCAATGTCACACAACAGTGACCTTTATACATATGGATGGGTCACCTTATGCATATGGAGTCTTAAGAACACATTGTTTCATTTTAGTTTGTGGAATGCAAATCCAATGAATTTTTTTTTTTTTTATGTGCACTATTGTATTTGTTTGTTTCGACCAAGGAATGGATTTTATTTAAAGTGGGTTTATGCAAGTGCTTAGATGGTTCGAGTAAGTTGGATGGAATGTGCAGTGTTTTTTTCTGTTGGCAAGTGCAAGAGAAGTGCACTTTCCTTTTTTAAAGGATGGACAGTAGAGAGGTTTTGAAAGTTGATGGATGGAACAATTCGGAATGATAACGAGAAAGGTTGGTAATAGATTTTTTTTAATTTTTTTTATTTTTATGCGATGATGTTTCAAAGGGGAATGCTGGACCAGACGAAGCTGTTAAAAGCCACGACGATTTCCCTGGATGCCCTATTGGTGTCTCAATATGTTTTAACACCAGCCGCAATTGCTCCTTCTCTTGACGATGTCGTTGCTTTACAAGCAGCCGTTGATACAGCGGAGAGAGATTTATGGATAATATCCGGATGCAAATTTGATGATGATTCTAAAAGCTATGGAAATCGCACAATAACCACGTAGTGGCTCCAAAAGCTTTGTTACCATGGCTTCCTCGTCTGGCACATGGCGTTGGCCATATGAGAAAAGGGGGGGATGTATGTGTTCCTCTATTGTGAAGCGATGGTATGCCCCCAGGCTTTATCCCAGTTGCAGAACAATATTGGAGGGCATGCCAAATTTGTCAAGATCAAAATCCTGGGAAGGGACCTAAGATTGTTCCAGTGGCAAACCCTCTGCCCATGGGGTCCTTTTGTACATATTCAAATTGATTTCAGACAGCTGCCAAAATCTTGTGGGTATGAGTACATCCTCGTAGTAGTGGATATGTTTCCTGATATGAGTGAGTTGAGACCAGAACATCGTGGGGAGCCAGCGCAAACACCTTATGGACACCAACTCTTGCCTTTATATACTCGACTGTAGTGTATCGAATGCTAGTCTGGTCGGTGAGTGCCTACGAAGGCCATTTACGTTCAGTTCAACGCCGCAATGAGAACAGTGTCTGGAACCCACAAGTCAACGAGGACTGGTTCCATATCCTCTCCAATATTGCTCCACCAGCCATCCAAAGGGATGTTGCTGTCATCCGAATACTTCAGCCACCTTTCACAGGCCGAAATTCCAGCCCAGCACCTCCTCGTTGAACATCCACGCTGCTGCCTCAAGTCCCGAAAAGCACTATGGAACTACACCGAGCTCCTTACCAGAGCCCATTGTGTAACAAAAAATAATTATATTAATTTATTCTCAATTATATTCACTTGTTGCTCTTACTTTTCTTAATCGAACACAGTATAAAATAAGGTTTTACTTTTTTACTGAAATTTAAGTACTTTAATGTTTCAATGTGCTCTGAAATTAAAGCATAGAATAAATAAACAATTTCAGATAAAATAGAAATCATAGAATTGTTTTGTTGAACAAAATTTAATCGAAATTTTTGACTCATTAAAGTTGCCTCCTTTTGCAGATGTAACAGCCGAACATACTCGTGGCATTCTTTCTGCAATGGAAATCAAATATTGTTCGGAAAGTTCTTCCCATCACTGTTGCAGAAGTTCCCACAAATGTGTTGCACTTGTAGATTGTTTTGCTTTCACCCTTCTGTCCAGTTCATCCCAAACCAGCTCGATGGGGTTTAAGTCTGGAGACTGTGCTGGCCATTCCATGATTTGAAGCCTACCGTCTGGTTCTTTTCTTCTAAGGTAGTTCTGACATAGCCTGGAGGTATATTTTGGGTCCTTATCTTGCTGTAGGATGAACCCCTGACCAACGAGGCATTGACCAGAGGGTATTGCATGGCACTGCAAAATTCTGTGGTAGCCCTTTTGGTTCAGGGTGCCAGTCACTCTGTGCAAGTCGCCGACTCTGGATCCAGCAAAAGAGCCCCAGATCATCACGCTTCCTCCTCCATGTTTGACAGTTGGTGTCACACACTGAGGAACCATCCTTTTGCCTACTCGACAGCATACAAAAACCCTGCGTGATGAACCGAAGATTTCAAATTTTGATTCATCGGTCCATAAGACCTTCTTCCAGTTTTCAGTAGTTCACTGGGGGTGCTTCATGGCCCAGGCAAGCCTCTTTTTCTCATTTTGCCATCTTAGCAATGGCTTTCTTACTGCCACTCGACCTGTCAAACCTGTAGCTTGAAGTCTTCTCTTCACAGTTGAAACTGAGACTTCCTTACTTTGACCAGTGTTAATTAAGCTGTGCTTGAACCTGCTGTCCTGTGAGCCGCCAATCACACAAGCTGTTTACTCCCAGAAACTTGTCTTCTGATTGTGTTGTGGCTTTGGGTCTGCCAGACGTCTTCCTGTCAGAGTTTCCTCCAGTTTCTAAGTGCCTTTTGATGGTGTAGGAAACTGTACTCACTGACACCTTGGCTTCTTTGCAATTTCTCGAAAGGAAAAACCTACACTTTCAAGGGTTATAATGTTCTGTCTGTCTTCCTATGTTAATTGCCTTTTTTTCACGCCATTATGATAGTAATATACTACTTCCTGCAGTGCAATATTGTCCATATAATGCTTCAGAGAGTATAGCAACACAGTCTGTTCCAACACTGCTTTTATACAGACAGGGGGTTTGTAACTAATCAACAAAAGTGGGACACCTGTAGGAATTGTTTGCATCAACTTTCAAGGCTTAATTTACTTCCATTGCTGCAGAACAGCTGCAGTTGCTAACCCACGACTTGTTCCCTGAAAAGGGCCTTTTATAACAACTCTGAAATTTACATTATTTTTCAGTTTTTGGAAACCTAAACTTTTTTTTAACCTCTGGCAGTTTACCGCTTAGCTTTCTACCATTTCAGGTTATTCACTGGACTTGAACAACTTAAATTTCAGTAAAAAGTGGAAAAATGGGGGTGTTCTCAAACTTTTGACCGGTAGTGTTGGCAATGGGACAGCACTGGATGACAGGGCCATTGCGGCAGCATCCGTGACAGATGCGCTCACCAAATGCAGAGTCGTCCGGACGATGGAGCACATCATGTTGCACTGTCCCTTGCAGCAGCTACCGAGAGTACCTTTAGCCCTCCACCAACTAACCCCGAGGCAGCCATGTACCAGCACAACTCTTTAAAACCAAGAACGTTGAATTTTTTTTTCTACCTAGTTGAAGCTCATCAAGGAGCTAATTGTACCTGTTTTATAATTTATTTTGAATCTCTTGGTACAGGTTTCTGACGGATAATGGATTCGTCGGGTCAGGTCACTTTTGGACCGATTCTGGTTTTCATGGAAAGCCAGAACTTAACGGAATCATCGCTCCAAGCTGCAGTTACGGGTCTCGGGATTGAGTTCCTCGGAGCGCTCTGTGCCGGTGCTGAACCCGCTTCAGTGAGGGTTCGACTCCGTACTTTATCTGCATAAAAGTTCACCTACATCATGTACGCAGAGCTCTTCCGTTTCATGGAGTTGTGCTGTGCACATCAGGGTGTGGAATGGACAGTCGGAGCCGGATGTGGAAAGGATGCCAAGGAAACGGGAGGACCTGCTGAAGTCCTAAAGGTCAAGAGAGAAGCCGAGGACTCGTTTGGTCCTGAAGCTGGTAAGTCGTTGGAAGATCAGCTTGATTTTGATGATTATTCTAAGCTATGGAAATCGCACAATAACTGCGTAGTGAGTCACAATCAAGTTCTCACAAGTAAAATCTGAGGCAGGTGATCCTCGTCGTTCTCCTTTAACTCCTCGTCAATGAATTGTTTTACTTGGTTAAGAAGACGGTCAAATGTGTCGACTCAGTCAATTTTTTTTTTTTAATCTTTGTCGTGAGTCATTTGATGGTTTTGACTTTTGAACATGTAAAAGTCTTAGCGATCTCTTCCTGGACCCAGGGAGCAGGTGTGACCGAGTGTGTGGAACTGGTCTAGGGAGTGTCAAATTGGTAAAGACTTGTTTCTTTCTCCATTATGTAGCATCGACTCAATTCCCATGCATGTACCCCTACTTGGCAGGTGTGGCGAGTATGAAAAACACCCCTCAACCATAAGTTTAGAGAGGCATTCGACCAGCAGTGAAATGAAATAGGCGAGTCTGAGATTTTGTCAGTACGTACAGGCCTTTAACCATTTGACATGTCCTAGGCTGATCCCACACAGAGAGCAGGTGACAATGTGTGTCGGTCTCAGGTTTCAGGCCTTCAGCTTCAGACCTCTGTTTGTTTAGCCTGTGGCCCAGTGCAATTGGAATTATCAAGTCATATATGCATATAAGCAGTCAGCATGTTTTGCTTCATATACATAACCCAGGTTGATTTTATTTTCGGAAGCTATCAAGGCAGCAATTTGTTGCCTATACACCACCCAAATAAAGGGATGTCTGAAGAACGTGTTGCACATTTGCAACAAGATCGCCCACAGGGCAGGATCACCCATAATAATTATAATCTATATCCGAGTATAATGCAGCAAGTGTTTTGTATGTATGTATGTATGTATGTATGTATGTATGTATGTATGTATGTCCGCTCTATACCCATTGGTTGGACAGCTGGCCTGACTTCACCCACAAGTGTAACCTAAAAAAAAAAGTCCACCATTTTGGTGAGCCTAAGACTTCTTCGGAAGTGTCATCTTCACAACTGCCATGTCCTCCGATCATTTTTCTGTTCAGTGTCAAACAGCCACAGCGACTGTGAAAAGGAGCATCAAATATCAAAAGGTTGGAGCGGATAGGCGTCATGTGAAGGCAAGAGCATGTCTCGGCCTTCCGCTTCCGGCCTCTTGTCTCAGTCTATTTGTTAGTTACTGCCGTCCCCATTTTCAGACGGTGAGCAGCAACTTGTCTCTATTGAATTAGGTTCAAAAGCAGCTCTTTTGCCCTGCTCCAGGTGGTTTCCCTCTCATTGAAGTCTTCGTTGAAGACATTCCTGCAAGTCTTTGGGCTTTCTCTCTTTCTTTTCCTGCCAGGTGGACTCCATTCAATAGCACTCCAGCAGGTCACCTCTTGGGTTGTTGTAGGACATGACCTGCCAACCTCGGATGCTTCTCCATCACAATAACACTCAGGTCCCATTGTCCACTTTGTGACAACACATCCTCATTGCTAATGTGGTCTCTCCAGGTGATGCACATGACTTTGCGGAGACATTGCTGATGAAAGACGTCTCGCCTCTTTGTCACATTTACTGTCCTCTTCCATGTCTTTCCCCTCACCTCACGCTGCCTTCCCTTGCCCTTCCCTCATCTCACGCTGCCTTCCCTTGCCCAACACTCACCTCACGCTGCCTTCCCTTGCCCTTCCCTCATCTCACGCTGCCCTCCCTTGCCCAACACTCACCTCACGCTGCCTTCCCTTGCCCTCCACTCACCTCACGCTGCTTTCCCTTGCCCTCCAATCATGCTGCCTTCCCTTGCCCTCCCCTCACGCTGCCTTACCTTGCCCTCCCCTCCCCTCACGCTGCCTTACCTTGCCCTCCCCTCCCCTCACGCTGCCTTACCTTGCCCTCCCCTCCCCTCACGCTGCCTGACCTTGCCCTCCTCTCCCATCACGCTGCCTTACCTTGCCCTCCCCTCCCCTCACGCTGCCTTCCCTGCCCTCCACTCCCCTCATGCTGCCTTCCCTTGCCCTCCCCTTACGCTGCCTTTCCTTGCCCTCCCCTCCCCTCACGTTGCCTTCCCTTGCCCTCCTCTCCCCTCACGCTGCATTCCCTTGTCCTCCGCTCACGCTGCCTTCCCTTGCCCTCCCCTCATGCTGCCTTCCCTTGCCTTCCCCTCATGCTGCCTTTCCTTGCCCTCCCCTCACCTCACGCTGCCTTCCCTTGCCCTCCCCTCCCCTCACGCTGCCTTCCCTTGCCCTCCCCTCACCTCACACTGCCTTTCCTTGCCCTCCCCTCACCTCACACTGCCTTTCCTTGCCCTCCACTCACCTCACGCTGCTTTCCCTTGCCCTCCAATCATGCTGCCTTCCCTTGCCCTCCCCTCACGCTGCCTTACCTTGCCCTCCCCTCCCCTCACGCTGCCTTATCTTGCCCTCCCCTCCCCTCACGCTGCCTGACCTTGCCCTCCCCTCCCCTCACGCTGCCTTACCTTGCCCTCCCCTCCCCTCACGCTGCCTTCCCTGCCCTCCACTCCCCTCATGCTGCCTTCCCTTGCACTCCCCTCACGCTGCCTTTCCTTGCCCTCCCCTTATCTCACTTTGCCTTCTCTTGCCCTCCTCTCTCCTCACGCTGCCTTCCCTTGTCCTCCGCTCACGCTGCCTTCCCTTGCCCTCACCTCATGCTGCCTTCCCTTGCCCTCCCCTCATGCTGCCTTTCCTTGCCCTCCCCTCACCTCACGCTGCCTTCCCTTGCCCTCCCCTCCCCTCACGCTGCCTTCCCTTGCCCTCCCCTCACCTCACGCTGCCTTTCCTTGCCCTCCACTCACCTCACGCTGCTTTCCCTTGCCCTCCAATCATGCTGCCTTCCCTTGCCCTCCCCTCATGCTGCCTTACCTTGCCCTCCCCTCACGCTGCCTTCCCTTGCCCTGCACTCCCCTCATGCTGCTTTCCCTTTCCCTCCCCTCATGCTGCCTTTCCTTGCCCTCCCCTCCCCTTGCCTTCCCTTGCCCTCCCCTCACGCTGCCTTACCTTGCCCTTCCCTCATGCTGCCTTTCCTTGCCCTCCCCTCCCCTCACGTTGCCTTCCCTTGCCCTCCTCTCCCCTCACGCTGCCTTCCCTTGCCCTCCCCTCACGCTGCCTTCCCTTGCCCTCCACTCACGCTGCCTTCCCTTGTCCTCCCCTCACGCTGCCTTCACTGCCCTCTTCTCACGCTGCCTTTCCTTGTCCTCCCTTTACACTGATTTTCCTTGCCCTTCCCTCATGCTACCTTCCCTTGCACTCCCCTCATACTGCCTTCCCTTGCCCTCTCTCATGCTGCCTTCCCTTGTCCTCCCCTCATACTGCCCTCCCTTGTCCTCCCCTCACGCTGCCTTCCTTGCCCTCTTCTCACGCTGCCTTTCCTTGTCCTCCCTTTACACTGATTTTCCTTGTCTTTCAGTCATGCTACCTTCCCTTGCCCTCCCCTCATACTGCCTCCCCTGCCCTCCCTCATACTGCCTTCCCTTGTCCTCCCCTCACGCTGCCCTCCCTGTCCTCCCCTCACGCTACCTTCCCTTGCCCTCCCCTCAGGCTACCTCCCCTTGCCCTCCTCTCATACTGCCTTCCCTTGCCCTCCCTCACGCTGCCTTCCCTTGTCCTCCCCCCATGCTGCCCTCCTCTCACGCTGCCTTTCCTTGTCCTCCCTTTACACTGATTTTCCTTGTCCTCCCTCACGCTGCCTTCCCTTGTCCTCCCTCCCCTCACGCTGCCTTCCCTTGTCCTCCTCTCCCCTCACGCTGCCTTCCCTTGTCCTCCCCTCTCCTCATGCTGCCTTCCCTTGTCCTCCCCTCCCCTCATGCTGCCTTCCCTTGTCCTCCCCTCCCCTCACGCTGCCTTCCCTTGTCCTCCCCTCCCCTCACGCTGCCTTCCCTTGTCCTCCCCTCCCCTCACGCTGCCTTCCCTTGTCCTCCCCTCCCCTCACGCTGCCTTCCCTTGTCCTCCCCTCCCCTCACGCTGCCTTCCCTTGCCCTCCCCTCACGCTGCCTTCCCTTGCCCTCCCCTCACCTCACGCTGCCTTCCCTTGCCCTCCCCTCCCCTCACGCTGCCTTCCCTTGCCCTCCCCTCCCCTCACGCTGCCTTCCCTTGCCCTCCCCTCCCCTCACGCTGCCTTCCCTTGCCCTCCCCTCACGCTGCCTTCCCTTGCCCTCCCCTCACGCTGCCTTCCCTTGCCCTCCCCTCCCCTCACGCTGCCTTCCCTTGCCCTCCCCTCCCCTCACGCTGCCTTCCCTTGCCCTCCCCTCCCCTCACGCTGCCTTCCCTTCCCTTGCCCTCCCCTCCCCTCACGCTGCCTTCCCTTGCCCTCCCCTCCCCTCACGCTGCCTTCCCTTGCCCTCCCCTCCCCCCACGCTGCCTTCCCTTGCCCTCCCCTCCCCTCACGCTGCCTTCCCTTCCCTTGCCCTCCCCTCATGCTGCCTTCCCTTCCCCTCCCCTCATGCTGCCTTCCCTTCCCTTGCCCTCTCCTCCCCTCACGCTTCCTTCCCTTGCCCTCTCCTCCCCTCACGCTTCCTTCCCTTGCCCTCCCCTCACGCTGCTTTTACTTGCCTTCCCTCCATGCTGCCTTTCTTTTCTGCACCTCTCCTCACTCCCCCTCCTTCCTCAATTCCCCACCCCACCTGGATCCCCTCCCTCCTCTCTCCCTCTCTCCTTACTTCCTCCTTTAAATTCCCCTCAGCGAAGCGAGGGGTTGTATTTGTTCGTAACGAAATAAATAAGTCAAGAAATAAATAAATAAAAGAAACGGAAGAAACATGACCAGTATGCTTTGTGTGTGAAGATAACAATCATCGTGGCGATGACGTCATACGTCATGACCACACAGGTGATCTGGAATTTTTCTTGGCGGGACCAGGCAGGTTGAGTTTTAACTTTAAACTAAACACCTCCAAAAATTATTGAAAATAAAAAAAAAAAACCGCCACGTTCGGTTATTCCTTTATTATTTAGAAATCAAATTTTAAAATTCTCTTATTCTGTGTATCTTTAACCCCCCCGTTATAGTTAAACGGACCCCAACACGTGCCATTTGTTTGAATCTCGCGGCACGTGTTCTTATCGGACAATGGCCCGGACGAGAGATCGTGGTGGACCCGGTCCCGTCCCGACATGGATGGAGATCCAGGGTTTACCGGAGGAGTCTCTCCGAGCCGCCGTTACCGAGCTCGGGATCGAGATCCTCGGAGCTCTCTGTGCCCGGGCCGAGCCCCCGACCGTGAGGGTTCGACTGTGTTCTTTGTCCGCACGGAGGTTCACGTACACCATGTACGTGGAGCTCTGTCGGTACATGGAGTCGTGCCGTGCGGGGAGAGGATCGGAACGGACCGTCGTGGCCGGACGTGGGAAGACCGCAGAGGGAGGACCTGGTGGGGTCGTGCGGATCAAGGTGAAGGAGGAGGAGGGTTCCCTTGGGCCTCCAGAGGGAAGGGACCCGGAGCACGGTGAGTGGTGTTAACATGGACGGGTCGTGATCTCAAGTTAATTTATTGTCCACGTGGTGCAACCGAGACATAGAAAGTGAAGAGGAGAATGAGACTCAGATCAGTACCTGAGTAAACAGAGAAGAGTTAATAACATAACTAGGTTAGGTAAAAGTGATTGTGAGAAGGAAATGTCAAGAATATCAAACATCTTATGAAGGAGATTTATAAGTGTAAAATGTGTAAAGTACATGTGATGAAGGAGGTTTATATGTGTAAAGTACATGTGATGAAGGAGGTTTATAAGTGTAAAATGTGTAAAGTACATGTTATGAAGGAGGTTTATAAGTGTAAAATGTGTAAAGTACATGTTATGAAGGAGGTTTATAAGTGTAAAATGTGTAAAGTACATGTTATGAAGGAGGTTTACAAGTGTAAAATGTGTAAAGTACATGTTATGAAGGAGGTTTACAAGTGTAATGTGTGTAAAGTACATGTTATGAAGGAGGTTTATAAGTGTGAAATGTGTAAAGTACATGTTATGAAGGAGGTTTATAAGTGTGAAATGTGTAAAGTACATGTTATGAAGGAGGTTTATAAGTGTAAACTGTGTAAAGTACATGTTATGAAGGAGGTTTACAAGTGTAATGTGTGGAAAGTACATGTTATGAAGGAGGTTTATAAGTGTAAAATGTGGAAAGTACATGTTATGAATGACGTTTATAAGTGTAAAATGTGTAAAGTACATGTTATGAAGGAGGTTTATAAGTGTGAAATGTGTAAAGTGCATGTTATGAAGGAGGTTTACAAGTGTAAAATGTGCAAAGTGCATGTTATGAAGGAGGTTTATAAGTGTGAAATGTGTAAAGTACATGTTATGAAGGAGGTTTATAAGTGTGAAATGTGAAAAGTACATGTTATGAATGAGGTTTATAAGTGTAAAATGTGTAAAAGTACATGTTATGAAGGAGGTTTATAAGTATAAAGTACGTGTTATGAAGGAGGTTTATAAGTGTAAAGTTCATGTTATGAAGGAGGTTTATAAGTGTGAAATGTGTAAAGTACATGTTATGAACGAGGTTTATAAGTGTGAAATGTGTAAAGTACATGTTATGAAGGAGGTTTATAAGTGTAAAGTTCATGTTATGAAGGAGGTTTATAAGTGTGAAATGTGTAAACTACATCTTATGAAGGAGGTTTATAAGTGTAAAATGTGTAAACTACATCTTTTATGAAGGAGGTTTATAAGTGTAAAATGTGTAAAGTACATGTTATGAGACGGGTGGACCCATCGATGAATAACACGGGAACATTGGTGATGGTGATGATATTGAGATGGCAGGATGATTGTATAGTTTAGTTCATCATGAACACAAGAACACTGGACAATTACCAAGAGCTGAGGGTATAGGGAGAGAGGTGGGGTCTGGGTGGGGGGGGGGGTGGCGAGGGGTGAGGAAGGGCTTTCAGAGGAGGTAGGGAATCAACTTTAAAAAACCAAAAACTCAGCATGTGGCTGACCCACAGGTGGAGGCAAAAACAAACGAGCATAATCCCAGTGATTGTGTCGCAGAGGAGTAGCAGGCAGATCGAGTCAACGATAAGTTCTCTTTTAAAAAAAAAATTTGTGTGCAGCATGTGGCTGCTTGGCTGCATCATTTTCTGGATACCAGTAAGCTGATACACGGTTTGCCGACTTCGGAAGGATGACAGGCTGAGTCAACCCACCTGCTGTTAATTCAATGGTTTGACAGGGGCTTTAACTCTCAACCCTAAGATCCCACGGCAGCCACTCTAACCGTTAAGCTAACACCAGGCTTAAAAATGACTTGATAAACTCAGAGCATCACATAAGTCTTACAGAGTATGGACATTGAGCATCCCTCAGTTTGTGTGGGTGCAAGGTGTTCTCTAATTTGGATGAGGAAGGTATGCAGGGAGGTGGTGGGGGGGGGGGCTTCACTGAATTATGGAGGAGGGATCTTCTGAACTTAAGTTTAATGGCATTTTCAGATCCGCAAGGCTCCCAGACGTAAAAGCGGTGAACGAAGGAGCCTTTGAAATAATCTATACAACGGCTCACAAATGAACAACCAAGCAGCTTGTAGAGCTGTCATGTTAAAAAACATAATTGCACAACATTTTCAGCAGGCGAAGCAACCACCCGATGCACCGCTTGACACCACGGGGCCCCAACACAGGTGGGTGTGTTATGAACTTTGTCTGTCGATCGATGTATTTTTGGTTGTATTTTGCAAAAGGGCAGTGCAGAGTGAGAGTGCGGGTACTTATGCTGTGTATTGTCATGGCTTGCAAACGAACAAATGAGCGGCTTGAGGCGCACTCGCCAAGTTGGTTAAGCACTCAAGCAAGCACTCCAACGAAATGGTTAATATGGAGATGGCTGGCTTTGCAAGCGATAGCAAGCTGATTGGTAATGGGACAGACATACAAAAACATCGCCGATTTCTTACCATTTTCAGATTTCAACACTTATTTAGTCCACGAGATCTTATCCTCAAAGCCGAATTCACATTTTGATTATATACCTTAATTTGCCAATGAGAGCTCATCATGGAAAATCGTATCATATTAATGCAAGAAATCGCTCCAAGCTCCTGATTTTAAAACTATCGCACTTACAACAGTGATGTACCCAGCGATTTGTTGGTATGACGATCAGACATTTAATGATATGAGTGAGGAAAGTGAAAAAAAAATTGAATACTTAACGGAAAGAAACCATTGCGGCCTGTTCCAAGTCAAGGGATTTTTGAACAAGCCAAAGAAAATGACAGCTGAACAACCCAGCGATGCGACAGTGGGTTAATCAAGATGGCACGCCACCATCTTGGTCAGGCTTTTCTTGGTTTTTGTAATGAGCACCCCCAAAAACATCTTCAAAAGGGGTGTTGAAATTAACCCAAACACCCAATTGTCATTCATACACCACCTTGGAGTTCCCTCGTCTACATGCAAAGTTTTGGGCTGCTCTGTTTCATGGTTTTGGAGTTGTGAAGGAGATACACACACACACACACACACACACACACACACACACACACACACACACACACACACACACACACACACACACACACACACACACACACACACACACACACACACACACACACACACACACACACACTATTATACATTGCGAAAACAATGTTTCTAATTTTATATCTTTATTAATTTATTTGTTTATTTGGAGAGGGGAGGAGGGAGAACACAGTTGTAAGGTGAGAAATGAACAAACACAGACAGATCATTTACCTTCTGGCGAGACCTCACAGACATAGTAATCATTAAATAGGTGCTATTCTATTACCCATCCAGACACCTCAGCTACCGACCATTCCTGCCAATATCCCTGTTCCCATCTATCTCATTCTAAATTCCTATCTAACGATTTTAAATACTTGTCTCATTCCAAATCTAATTCTAAATCCCCTTCTCACTCCAAATCTAGTTCTAAATCCCCTTATTATTCCAAGTCTAATTCGAAATCCCCTTCTCATTCCAAATGTAATTCTAAATCCCCTTCTTATTCCAAATTTAATTCTAAATTCCCTTCTCATTCCAAATCTAATTATAAATCTCCTTCTCACTCCAAATCCAATTCTAAATCCACTTCTCATTCAAAATCTAATTCTCATTACGTATCTCATTCCAAATATAACTCTAAATAAGTATCTCATTCCAAATCTAATTATAAATATGTATCATTCCATATATAATTCTAAATCCCCCTCTTATTCCAAATAGAATTCTAAATAGTTATCTCATTCCAAATGTAATTCTAAATAAGTATCTCATTCCAAATCTAATCATAAATACGTATCTCATTCCATATGTAATTCTAAATCCCGCTCTTATTCCAAATCTAATTCTTTGATTTGAGAAATCTAATTATAAATCTAATTATAAATTATAAATCTAATTATAAATCTCCTTCTCATTCCAAATCCAATTCTAAATCCACTTCTCATTCCAAATCTAATTCTCATTACGTATCTCATTCCAAATCCAATTCTAAATAAGTATCTCATTCCAAATCTAATTATAAATATGTATCTCATTCCATATATAATTCTAAATCCCCCTCTTATTCCAAATATAATTCTAAATACGTATCTCATTCCAAATATAATTCTAAATAAGTATCTCATTCCAAATCGAATTTTAAACACATATCTCATTCCATATATAATTCTAAATCCCCTTCTCATTCCAAGTCTAATTATAAATATGTATCTCATTCCATATATAATTCCAAAATCCCCCTCTTATTCCAAATCTAATTCTAACTAAATATCTCATTCCAAATCTAATTATAAATACGTATCTCATTTATGCAATTCTAAATCCCCCTCTAATTCCAAATCTAATTCTAAATAAGTATCTCATTCCAAATCTAATTCTAAATAAGTATCTCATTCCAAATCTAATTCTAAATAAGTATCTCATTCCAAATCTAATTATAAATACGTATCTCATTCCATATATAATTCTAAATCCCCCTCTTATTCCAAATCTAATTCTAAATCGCGTTCTTATTCCAAATCTAATTCTAAATCCCCTTCTGCTTCCAAATCTAATTCTAAATCCCCTTCTCATTCCAAATCTAATTCTAAATCCCCTTCTCATTCCAAATCTAATTCTAAATACATATCTCATTCCAAATCTAATTCTAAATCCCCTTCTCATTCCAAATTTAATTCGAAATTCCCTTCTCATTCCAAATCCAATTCTAAATCCACTTCTCATTCCAAATCTAATTCTCATGACGTATCTCATTCCAAATCTAACTCTAAATAAGTATCTCATTCCAAATCTAATTATAAATATGTATCATTCCATATATAATTCTAAATCCCCCTCTTATTGCAAATCGAATTCTAAATAGGTATCTCATTCCAAATCTAATTCTAAAGAAGTATCTCATTCCAAATCTAATTCTAAAGAAGTATCTCATTCTAAATCTAATTCTAAATAAGTATCTCATTCCAAATCTAATTCTAAATAAGTATCTCATTCTAAATCTAATTATAAATACGTATCTCATTCCATATATAATTCTAAATCCCGCTCTTATTCCAAATGTAATTCTTTAATTTGAGAAATCTAATTATAAATCTAATTATAAATGTCCTCATTCGAAATCCAATTCGAAATCCACTTCTCATTTGATTTGATTTGAGATTGGAGATTTGAGAACCTCCCACTCACTTCTCTTTGATTTGAGAAACCAAATTATAAATCTAATCATGAATTATAAATGTAATTCTAAATCTCCTTCTCATTCCAAATCCACTTCTCATTCCAAATCTAATTCTAAATCAGTATCTCATTCCAAATCTAATTAGAAATACGTATCTCATTCCATATATAATTCTAAATCCCCCTCTTATTCCAAATCTAATTCTAAATACGTATCTCATTCCAAATCTAATTCTAAATAAGTATCTCATTCCAAATCTAATTATAAATACGTGTCTCATTCCAAATCTAATTATAAATACGTATCTCATTCCATATATACCTCTAAATCCCCCTCTTATTGCAAATCGAATTCTAAATAGGTATCTCATTCCAAATCTAATTCTAAAGAAGTATCTCATTCCAAATCTAATTCTAAAGAAGTATCTCATTCCAAATCTAATTCTAAATAAGTATCTCATTCCAAATCTAATTCTAAATAAGTATCTCATTCCAAATCTAATTATAAATACGTATCTCATTCCATATATAATTCTAAATCCCGCTCTTATTCCAAATCTAATTCTTTGATTTGAGAAATCGAATTATAAATCTAATTATAAATGTCCTCATTCGAAATCCAATTCGAAATCCACATCTCATTTGATTTGATTTGAGATTGGAGATTTGAGATCCTCCCACTCACTTCTCTTTGATTTGAGAAACCAAATTATAAATCTAATCATGAATTATAAATGTAATTCTAAATCTCCTTCTCATTCCAAATCCACTTCTCATTCCAAATCTAATTCTAAATCAGTATCTCATTCCAAATCTAATTAGAAATACGTATCTCATTCCAAATATAATTCTAAATCCCCCTCTTACTCCAAATCTAATTCTAAATAAGTATCTCATTCCAAATCTAATTCTGAATAAGTATCTCATTCCAAATCTAATTCTGAATAAGTATCTCATTCCAAATCTAATTATAAATACGTGTCTCATTCCAAATCTAATTATAAATACGTATCTCATTCCATATATACTTCTAAATCCCCCTCTTATTCCAAATCTAATTCTAAATAAGTATCTCATTCCAAATCTAATTATAAATACGTATCTCATTCCATATATACTTCTAAATCCCCCTCTTATTCCAAATCCAATTCTAAATAAATATCTCATTCCAAATCTAATTCTAAATAAGTATCTCATTCCATATATAATTCTAAATGCCCCTCTTATTCCAAATCTAATTCTAAATGCATATCTCATTCCAAATCGAATTCCTAATGCGTATCTCATCCCAAATCTAATTCTAAATCCCTTTCTCATTCCAAATCTAATTATAAATACGTATCTCATTCCATATACATTTCTAAATCCCCCTCTTATTCCAAATCTAATTCTAAATAAGTATCTCATTCCAAATCTAATTCTAAATAAGTATCTCATTCCAAATCTATTTCTAAATAAGTATCTCATTCCAAATCTAATTATAAATATGCATCATTCCATATATAATTCTAAATCCCCCTCTTATTCCAAATCTAATTCTAAATAAGTATCTAATTCCAAATCTAATTATAAATATGTATCTCATTCCATATATAATTCTAAATCCCCCTATTATTCCAAATCTAATTCTAAATAAGTATCTCATTCCAAATCTAATTATAAATATGTATCTCATTCAATATAGAATTCTAAATCCCCCTCTTATTCCAAATCTAATTCTAACTAAATATCTCATTCCAAATCTAATTATAAATACGTATCTCATTTATGCAATTTTCAATCCCCCTCATTCCAAATCTAATTCTAAATAAGTATCTCATTCCAAATCTAATTCTAAATAAGTATCTCATTCCAAATCTAATTATAAATACGTATCTCATTCCATATATAATTCTAAATCCCCCTCTTATTCCAAATCTAATTCTAAATCGCGTTCTTATTCCAAATCTAATTCTAAATCCCCTTCTCCTTCCAAATCTAATTCTAAATCCCCTTCTCATTCCAAATCTAATTCTAAATACATATCTCATTCCAAATCTAATTCTAAATCCCCTTCTCATTCCAAATTTAATTCTAAATCCCCTTCTCATTCCAAATCTAATTCTAAATACATATCTCATTCCAAATCTAATTCTAAATCCCCTTCTCATTCCAAATTTAATTCGAAATTCCCTTCTCATTCCAAATCCAATTCTAAATCCACTTCTCATTCCAAATCTAATTCTCATGACGTATCTCATTCCAAATCTAACTCTAAATAAGTATCTCATTCCAAATCTAATTATAAATATGTATCATTCCATATATAATTCTAAATCCCCCTCTTATTGCAAATCGAATTCTAAATAGGTATCTCATTCCAAATCTAATTCTAAAGAAGTATCTCATTCCAAATCTAATTCTAAATAAGTATCTCATTCTAAATCTAATTCTAAATAAGTATCTCATTCTAAATCTAATTCTAAATAAGTATCTCATTCCAAATCTAATTCTAAATAAGTATCTCATTCCAAATCTAATTATAAATACGTATCCCATTCCATATATAATTCTAAATCCCGCTCTTATTCCAAATGATTTCTTTGATTTGAGAAATCTAATTATAAATCTAATTATAAATGTCCTCATTCGAAATCCAATTCGAAATCCACTTCTCATTTGATTTGATTTGAGATTGGAGATTTGAGATCCTCCCACTCACTTCTCTTTGATTTGAGAAACCAAATTATAAATCTAATCATGAATTATAAATGTAATTCTAAATCTCCTTCTCATTCCAAATCCACTTCTCATTCCAAATCTAATTCTAAATCAGTATCTCATTCCAAATCTAATTAGAAATACGTATCTCATTCCATATATAATTCTAAATCCCCCTCTTATTCCAAATCTAATTCTAAATACGTATCTTATTCCAAATCTAATTCTAAATAAGTATCTCATTCCAAATCTAATTATAAATACGTGTCTCATTCCAAATCTAATTATAAATACGTATCTCATTCCATATATACCTCTAAATCCCCCTCTTATTGCAAATCAAATTCGAAATAGGTATCTCATTCCAAATCTAATTCTAAAGAAGTATCTCATTCCAAATCTAATTCTAAAGAAGTATCTCATTCCAAATCTCATTCCAAATCTAATTCTAAATAAGTATCTCATTCCAAATCTAATTATGAATACGTATATCATTCCATATATAATTCTAAATCCCGCTCTTATTCCAAATCTAATTCTTTGATTTGAGAAATCTAATTATAAATCTAATTATAAATGTCCTCATTCAAAATCCAATTCGAAATCCACGTCTCATTTGATTTGATTTGAGATTGGAGATTTGAGATCCTCCCACTCACTTCTCTTTGAGTTGAGAAACCAAATTATAAATCTAATCATGAATTATAAATGTAATTCTAAATCTCCTTCTCATTCCAAATCCACTTCTCATTCCAAATCTAATTCTAAATCAGTATCTCATTCCAAATCTAATTAGAAATACGTATCTCATTCCAAATATAATTCTAAATCCCCCTCTTACTCCAAATCTAATTCTAAATAAGTATCTCATTCCAAATCTAATTCTGAATAAGTATCTCATTCCAAATCTAATTCTGAATAAGTATCTCATTCCAAATCTAATTATAAATACGTGTCTCATTCCAAATCTAATTATAAATACGTATCTCATTCCATATATACTTCTAAATCCCCCTTATTCCAAATCCAATTCTAAATAAGTATCTCATTCCAAATCTAATTATAAATACGTGTCTCATTCCAAATCTAATTATAAATACGTATCTCATTCCATATATACTTCTAAATCCCCCTCTTATTCCAAATCCAATTCTAAATAAATATCTCATTCCAAACTAATTCTAAATAAGTATCTCATTCCATATATAATTCTAAATGCCCCTCTTATTCCAAATCTAATTCTAAATGCATATCTCATTCCAAATCAAATTCCTAATGTGTATCTCATCCCAAATCTAATTCTAAATCCCTTTCTCATTCCAAATCTAATTATAAATACGTATCTCATTCCAAATCTAATTCTAAATAAGTATCTCATTCCAAATCTATTTCTAAATAAGTATCTCATTCCAAATCTAATTATAAATATGCATCATTCCATATATAATTATAAATCCCCCTCTTATTCCAAATCTAATTCTAAATAAGTATCTAATTCCAAATCTAATTCTAAATAAGTATCTCATTCCAAATCTAATTATAAATATGTATATCATTCCATATATAATTCTAAATCCCCGTATTATTCCAAATCGAATTCTAAATAAGTATCTCATTCCAAATCTAATTATAAATATGTATCTCATTCAATATAGAATTCTAAATCCCTCTCTTATTCCAAATCTAATTCTAAATAAGTAAGTCATTCCAAATCTAATTATAAATACGTATCTCATTCCATATATAATTCCAAATCCCCCTCTTATTCCAAATCTAATTATAAATATGTATCTCATTCCATATATAATTCTAAATCCCCTTATTATTCCAAATCTAATTCTAAATACGTATCTCATTCCAAATCTAATTCTAAATTCGTATCTCATTCCAAATCATATCTAAATCCCCTTCTCATTCCAAATCTAATTCTAAATTCCCTTCTCATTCCAAATTTAATTCTAAATCCCCTTCTAATTCCAAATCAGATTCTAAATACGTATCTCATTCCAATTTAAACCGATGCTTGCCTGCTGCTAACACTACCTTTCTCAGGAGACTTCAATTCATGAACTACTATTTGAGTGAAAGACCCACTGCCTTACGACTGTCCCAACTCACCTCTTATTTTTTCTGAAGCTCTGGCTCTTGGTCCTGTCACTGTACATGCTCTTGAAAAACGCTTCTCCATTTACTTTGTGTACACCCTTCATTACCTTAAATATCTCCATCACTTCCCCTCATATTGGCCTCCGATGTAATGTAAAAGGTCTTGTCTCTTTCTGTCATTCCTCTTCGGTCGTCTAGCTTGATGCAGAATCTATCTAGTTGCTCAATGTTTAACCCTTATGGTGGCAACTTTGTCGATGTCCTTCCTCAGATTGTGCGACCAAATCTAGATAAAATATTCCAGATGAAGCCTCACTAAATTGCTGTATAGTGTTAAAACTACCTCTTTGGATAGACAATTTATCCGCCTATGAGTACGACCTAAAATACGATAGGCTTTCCATATGGCGACCTTTCACAGTGCTGCCTGCCTAATGGCCATATATTTTGCTACCCCCAGATTCTTCTCTTGTGTGACATGCCCCAAGATGTCCCCTTCCATCATGTAATCTCTATTTTCATCATTCTTACCCATCCCTCGCACCTCACGTTTCTTTGTGTTCAATTACATCTGCCAATATTTTGACAAACAATGCATACTTAGATTTTCCTGAATGTGATCACCCTCCTCTCTGATATCTACCTTACATCCAAGCTTGTGTCACCTTATGATTTGAAAAGCCACCTCTTAACCCCATGGTCCAAATCATTGACGTAAGTTACGAATAACGGTCAGAGTACTGATCCCACTGCTTTCACCCTCCTTGCCAGACATCCACTCACAGCCGCTCTTTGATTCCGATCAATATAATCCAGTTTATCTCCCTGAGTAGTGACTTGACATGCCCTCACCTGACTGAACAGCCTCCTACTATGGTAGCTTATCAAATGCCTTCTGAAAGTCGAGAAATACTACATGCAGTGCACTTCCCTCAGCCATTGTTTCATAGAACTCCAATAAATTTGTGAAACATGACCTCCCTTGAGTAAATTCATCATGACTCCCTTTAATGAGGCAGGTTGGTGGTCTTTCTGTCTTCTACCATCTCCTCTCCATTCTCGTCCCCCCCCCCCCCGCTCTCTCTGCGATTTGTCCCCACCATATTTCCGCAGGGTGCTCAAGGTCCGCCAACAACCCCCTTCTGGTAAAACTACCAAAATCACAAATCACTGCTGACTTTCACTCTTTCATTCCTCTTTTTTGCTGCCTTTGGAATAAACTCCCTCACTCTGTTGAATCCCATTCTTCCCTCCAGGCCTTCAAAACAGCTGTTCACCACCACCTCTTATCGTCCCACATCCAAATCCTTGATCTTTTCAACCACCGTTAATCCACCCCATACCCACCTCCTTCAAATTCCCTGCTTTCCTTCCTGAAAGTCCCTGTAATGTCCATCTGTTATACCCCATGTTCCCCGTGCCATCCCTCTCCCTTCCACAGATCTCCTAATGTCTGTTCCCCACTGTTTTGTCCTTCCCACTCCCACCCCTCCTGTCTCATGGCCCCCTTGCTGTGCGTTATGTGTTGGCTCTCATACGAGCCTCAACAAGGCATACAAAAAAAAAACTGCAATAAATTGTTAAACATGACCCCCCTTTTGTGAATCCATCATGACGACCTTTAATTTGTGCATATTTATCGAAATGGTTCCCCATCTGATCCCTAATTAGTCTCCAGCACCTTCACCATAACTGCTACACACAGCCACATGCTGCACACAAAAGAAGAAGAAGACTTAGAAGAAAGAGTTCCAGTCCAACAAACCGGATTTCTTCCCTCCTCTCCAGTGAGAATGGCTGGAAGACTGTATTCTTACCGATCAGAGATGAGAGCCTCTTTGCAAGATACATATTTGTCACTGTACCTAT
Source organism: Eptatretus burgeri (assembly GCF_056783735.1). NCBI lineage: Eukaryota > Metazoa > Chordata > Myxini > Myxiniformes > Myxinidae > Eptatretus > Eptatretus burgeri. The sequence continues at coordinate 153,207,003 of NC_140962.1, read as the reverse complement.
CATTGTAGAATAGGTTGAACTGCAGAGCAGATTTAGATTTATTGATCATTTTGTCCAAGCTCGTGTGATATACAAATGACCCATTCTCTAACTGCTTATGAGATCAGATTAATGTTGTACCTTCAACCTCTTTCTAATGTACCAAGTGCTGAGATTATTTTTCTTCTTCTGTCTTCTCAGTGATACGTGACAATCAGATCGGGAGGTTCCCCTGCAGCTCATGCTCTCATAGCTTCACCAATGAGGCTGCTTTGAAGACGCACACGAAGAAGCACCGACCAGACTCCAGGGAAAAAGAATACAAGTTCACTGAATATCCTTTTCATGCACATAATCAAAGCCATTTGGTAAGACGTGCTGAAATCCCAACAAAGACATCTTATGCCTGCACTGAGTGTGGCAAAGAATTTGATAATGCATCACACCGCAATATACACATGTTACTTCACAACAGGGATCGACCACACAAATGTTCTCTTTGTGGGAAAGCATTCGTCCAGTCATCACCCTATCGGATCCACATGCGACGTCACATGGGAGAGCGTCCGTACAGTTGTGAACTTTGTCCAAAAACATTCTCCAATCGATCGGATTTAATAAGGCACTTGCGCGTTCATACAGGAGAGAAACCGTACACTTGCAGTGTTTGTGGCAAGGGCTTCAATCAGTCGACATCTCAACAGATACACATGAGAATTCATACAGGAGAGCGCCCCTACATCTGTTCTGAATGTGGAAAGGCATTTGGTCATCCGAGTAGCTTTCGGAAACACGTGAAAATCCACAATCAAGCAGCCGAGGCCCTACTGCCTCTTGGAAAAAACAAAATGGCTGGCTGTAACAAAAATATGCCAAACAATGACAATCAATCACAGAAAGTGACGAAAGAGACACAGCCCCTTTGTCGGCTGAGTCCTAAGTTTGTGCGACCACACCGAGCATCTGGAATGTGTGCTGAAAAGGTTAATAACTGCACCTTCTCCAGTGAGGAAGGGGATCTCTGCTTCACGATCTAGGATAGAGCTCCACACCAAAGCTGAAAAGGTGTCGCCTGCTCAACAACCAACAACTATGAGGTTCCTGCCAAATCGGAGAGGATTAAATGAACAGAGCTGGTTCTTAGAGGAGAAGGAAATCATCCTCCACTGAAAAGTGTATTCTGTGCATGAAGCTTGGGGGACTAACGGTAAAGCAGAAAGATTCAAGACAATTTGGTTCATGAATAATGATCCTTTCCCAAAAAAGGAGGTAGAGATTTTGAGTTCTGGGAGAACTTCCTCCCACCCTCTGAAACCAACAAATGGTGATAACAACCAATGGGAGAAACCTTATAGCAGCAGTGTTTGCGGCAAGGGCTTCAATCAGTTTACATACCAACAGATACACCTGAGAATTCATACGAGAGAGTGCCCCTACATCTGTTCTGAATGTAGAAAGGCATTTAGTTATCCGAATAGCTTTCAGAAATACGTGAAAACCCACTCGGCAGAGTTGACCACACAATTGTGACATTCGTGGTAAGTTGCTTTCGTATTGATCGGTTTTAAGAAGACACATGTGCATTCACACGAGAGAGACGAGGCTCACTGCATTCACACAACAAAGCTCATTGCATTGACATGTGGTTCATTGGAGTGGTTAAGAGGTGGGCTTAACTGGTATGAAGACCGAGTCATAAGACGATCTCTGCCACAAACACCGAACACGTGGGATTAATAATATAATTGTTGAAGGAATTTTTTCAGCGTTCATTCCAAAGTGCCTTTTTGGCACGAGGGATCTGCAGAACACTTGATTGTAAGTTTCCACGTAACGTAATAGCCTCACGCAATAATCATTCAACACGTGCAACTCATGCACCCAAATGTTTTTAGAGGTAACACGAGACAATCTGAGCAAATTCAAAATAGTCTTTCTGAGACACCAACACGTCAATCATCCAAAAAAAAAAAAACCACACACTGATTACATTATTTAATTAAAATGACACTCACAAGAGCACATAGTCTCGCCTTGCGCATGCATTCTGAACAAAAATACCACCGTTAACACAACACACCACTATTATGGCCCACTATTATTATGACTGAAGTACCCTATTATGTCACATACATTGCCATTATCTGTCGCTTTATTGATGATTGATTAATTGTTAGGATATTTAATGACCAGGAGTGCACATGAAATTAAGTCAATGAAGGTGAATATGAAAAAAAAATTCAAACTATATTCTCCATGGCTGGTCAATCATATGTATGAAGTTTCATTTCGATCTGTTGAGCGGTTCTGGAGAAGATTTTTTTATTTATTTTGTGGCGTTTTTATTTTCAATCCTATTTGGCCACCACACCACATGACCGATGACATCATAAATTTAATTCTTCATTCACATGGAGTCATAGATCAGATAAGTGAAGTTTCAGATTCTTTTGGATGAGGATTTTTTTTTCTGATTTCAGCTTTTTTCTGCAACCAATTATGGCTGAAAAACCACTTCACTGATGATGTCATCATTATCATCTTGTATACCGCATGGGGAGTTTATAACATGTGCCAAGTTTCAATCCAAAATGACTGCCATACCATGTGAGCCATGACGTCAGAGTTGTCAATAAAATATTTTCCATGGAGAATCCCTTCTATGTTTAAAGTTTTGCATCGATCAGACAAGCGGTTGCAGAAAAAAAATTGAAGTGAAAATGTGTCGACGTGGGCACGCGCGCGCGCACACACACACACACACACACACACACACACACACACTCACACTCACACTCACACTCACACTCACACTCACACTCACACTCACACTCACACTCACACTCACACTCACACTCACACACACCATCTCTAGGATGTCATTGATCGTCAAACCTTGCTTGCTAAGACAGCTGCAGACCCTCTGAGCTGGAACAGGAGCTGATTTCAGGTATGCATTGCCATTCCTCAGGCTGAGATTCAAGAGTGCTCGTATGATCAATGTGATGACGGTACGATGCAGTGATTGCTGTGGGATGTGTATGTTGAGATCGAGTTCTGTCCACACCGATCTTTAGGTAAAGAAGAGTTTATTACACATGAAACATATGCGCATATGGAGAGTGGCTAGGAATGTACAGTAGTTCGCATAGACCAACTCTGACCAGCTCAGCTTCAGCTCTGCATATATATGGTTTTCTCTACCTTAACCCTGCGTAACTGCGTCAAGCAAGATTCATCTTGTGGTTTACCTGTTTTACTATTCCAAGTTCTTGTGGTTTGGAGAAAGTACAGGCTTCCTCTTTTTCCCAGCCCCCAGCTTGTCTTTCACCCATCTGACATTTAGCTGAACCAGCAACCCTTTTTGCTGATCAGAGACAAAAACCCCAGGGTTACTTGTCCCACATTTCTATTGTGCAACAGTGCAAAGTAAAGAAAACACTGATGACTTTATAGGACATGTACAGTGTCTCCACATGTGCATACCCGGTATTGAGATTACTTCCACGTTGGATCCTGATGTGAAAACATTCGCCACAACGCAGCATTATGTGATTAGCTCACAATGAAATTGAAATGTAATTGCTCAGCATTTATCTCAGTTAGAGGAGGATTGTACATCATCTGTGTTCCATGATGTCACATTCACAAATCGCATGTTTCGTGCTTTTACAGAAGAGAGTGTATTTTAGAGCATTTTTCACTATCTCCTCTATTTTGTGATCAAAACCTTGGACAAGTTTTGTCATACACTTTTTCTCTTTGGTGGTTGTACATATGATTGTGCGATCGCGTGTTCTGACCACGTTCGTTTGTTTTGAATCAGACTTGTTTCTCCCTTTGGTAATATTGTGTCGTGTACATCCACCCCCACTGTGTGTTATAATAAAGGCATGAAGATAAATGTAGTTAATGTTGTTGTTTTTTTCGGATGGCTAAATCACAATGGTTAGGGATCATTGCGTTGATCTTTTGTGATGGTGTATTTGAACAGAATGTTTGTCGTTTGATGGATTGAAGAAACTAGTGGATATGAAAGCATATCAGTACTTTTTAAAGACTGTTTTACCTTGATTTTGATTTATGAAGGAATGTGTAAAAATTTTCTCACGTCTTGCCATGATTTTTGCCAAGGAGAGCCACTGGCATAAAGGAGACGGAGGTAATGGGATAAGGGCGACAGAGGGAAGAGGAAATTGGAGAGACAGAGAGGAGAACCAATAGGGAGTGGGAGATGCAGAAAGCAAGAGGCAGCAAATATATATATATATATATATATATATATATATATATATTTTTTCACCAAGGCAGGATTGAGAATGTAAGAATGTATTGATTTGTGAGATCCCACCATTCCTGAGCCCTTTAAAAGAAAGATATCAATCACGCTACTTTATCGTATTCGCTGATTTCCCACAACTACCCAGATGATACACAGTATGCCTGGTGTTGGCTCAATGGTTTGGGTGGTGGGCTTGGGATCCTCGGGTTCTGAGTTAAAATCCTGCTTGGCCATTGAATTAATATAAGGTGTGGTTGACTCAGCCTGTCATCCTTCTAAGGTCGGCAAAATGAGTATCAGCTTGCTGGGATGATTGAGCCATTTGAGTATCTTGTGTTGGAGTGACGACCCGTCCAGGATTGTCCCCATTAGCTCAGGAGACTCCTTTGGCAGCACTGATGCTCTGTGCAGAGTATGGTCCCAATGAATGGATGGATATGCAGTGTCTTTATCCTGAATGAGAACTCCAGAAAAATATGTGAAATTCAGCTCTGGAACTTTGAAGCCGACATATGATGATGACTCTAATGATAATTATGATTTTTATTTTTATTTTTGTTAAAATTCCATCCTCCCAGTTAACAAGTTCTTGGTGAAATAGTAACTTTGATATTTGAACTTATATCATGTTATGGGGCTGGCAGAATGGCGGAGAGGTATGCCCACTCATCTCAAAGTCGTCATGCCTGGGTACGAATCCTGACCTGGCAATAAACTGTCAACTCTGTGTTTCACAGGTAGAGTGATTCAACAATGTGTGTGCCGTTAAACTGGACGTCCCATATGCTGGCATATAAAGATCACACAGTGTCCTTTACGAAGAGTAGGCGAGCTATCCTCACAGCAACTTTGCCAAATTACAATTTTCTGCCATAACTTCTACTGAAAAGGTAATGGCAAACCACCCAGTTTTACCCTTGCCGAGAAACTGCTTCGGTAGTAGTGATCCTGCTTTCGGGCAGAACACCAGAATCCGAATATGAATATAGTATAATGCTAACAGATGATGCCGACTATCATTATGGGATTAAATAATTCATTAAATATCAAAGTTTTTACAAACTTGAACTGTGTGATCTCGTTGAAGGTTAGGTCCATGAAAAATCACTAATTGAGCGAAGTAAGTCAATCCACAATGGTACTGGCAGCGAGGGAAGTATTGAGTCACTTCTGCAAAAGTATGGATTATGGATTAAATATTTCGTCAACAAAGATCATATTTCATGATTATTATTATTATTTCAGATGCAGTGGTAATTATTATACACATCGTGGTTGTATAGCTCGGATAGATTCCAATTACACTGGTCCATAGGCTGACACCAGAGGCCTGAAGCCTGAGGACTGAAGACTGAAGTCAAATCTTCCTGTGGCCTTCACAAGGCCCGTCATGCCTATCAGCTCCAACCTTTCGATATTTGGTGATCATTTCAACAGTCGCTTTAGTCGTTTTACACTGAACCGAAAAATTATAAGAAAGGCATGGCGATTGTGAATATGACGCATCTCTTCGGCTTATGAAAAGACAAAAATGGTGGACATCATTTTTGTTCGGTGACATCATTGTGGGTGGCATCAGGCCAGCTGCCCAATCGATGGGTACAGAGATGTACATGATGATGATGATTATTATTATGTAGCCGATGGCTGCTTGTTGCCACATTGCTGGGAGTGCAGCTCTGTCGCTGATGCAGTGCCCCCTGTTGCCAGTAAGCTGGTACCGTACTCATTTTGCTGCCTCGGAAGGATGGTAGGTTGCGTCAACCCACCCGGCGCGATGGGGGCTCAAACTCAAGGCCTTAAGATTTTTTTGGTTTTTATGTTCCGAAACAACTCCCTTGCCTAAAGATGACTTATTCAGTTGGCAGGGAAATACAAATGGCAAGATAAAAATTCAAATGAAAATGCAGAGAAACCCTATAACCCTGCCAAACTCAAGAAGGAGCACAACCACTGACTTTATTCCTTCATTTGTTAATTCTAAACCATTTAATCCAAAGGTAATATTTTTTTCAAAAATAAAATTATGTTATATAATTGTATTTGATAATAGAACCAAGTAAAAACCAAACAAAAGAATGAAGAAAATCACAACTCCGGTATTTGAACGGAAAATATAACAAATATGAAAAATACCAAATAATTCGTATCCAATAAATAACCAAATTTAAAGTAGAGAGTGAAGTCCATGGTGTGCCATCACAAATTCCCACGTTTACCACCTAAAGCAAAGTTGAAAGATGGCAAAAAGTTTTCATTCCACCAGGAATGACCCAATATCAATTTAGTTTAGAGTTAAAAATCGCACCCGTGTTCGAAGGGAAGGAAGCAGTTCATTTTGGCATTTTTAATATGAAAAGGGAAAAGCCGAGAAATGAATGAAACCCATTAGAATTACCCTTTAGAATCCTTTACAATTACCCTTTAGAACCCTCTTATAATTACCTTATAGAACCCATTAAAATTTCCCTTTAGAACCCTCTTATAAATACCTTTTAGAACCCATTAGAATTACCCTTTAGAATTACCCTTTACAATTACCCTTCAGATCCCTTTAGAAACATTTATAATTACATTTTAGAACTCATTAGAATTAACTTTTAGAACCCTTCAGAATTACCTTTTAGAACCCATTAGAATTACCCTTTATAATCACCATTTAGATTCCATTAGAAACCTTTAGAATTACCCTTTATAACCCTTTTATAATCACCTTTTAGAACCCTCTACAATTACCCTTTTGAATCCATTGGAATTACCCATTACAATTACCCTGTAGATCCCTTTAGAAACCTTTAGAATTAACCAGAACCCTTTTATCTTTAGAAACATTTAGAATTAACCAGAACCCTTTTATAATCACCTTTTATAACCCATTAGCATTACCCTTTCAAACCTTTCAGAATTACCCTATTAGAACCCTTTAGAATTACCTTTTAAAACCCTTTTTTAATTACCTTTTATAACCCATTAGAATTACCCTTTAAAATCCTGTTTTAATGACCTTTTCAGAACCCTTTAGAATTACCCTTTAGAACCCTCCTAAAAGTATCTTTTTAGAACGCATTAGAATTACCCTTTAGAACCATTTACAATTACCCTTTGGAACCCATTACAATTACCCTTTAGATCCCTTTCGAACCCTTCAGAATTCCCCTTTCGAAACCAATACAATTACCCTTTAGAACAATTTACAATTACCCTTGAGAACCATTTACAATTACCCTTTAGATCCCTTTCGAACCCTTCAGAATTCCCCTTTCGAAACCATTACAATTACCCTTTAGAACGATTTACAATTACCCTTTAGAACCATTTACAATTACCCTTTGGAACCCATTATAATTACCCTTTAGATCCCTTTCGAACCCTTCAGAATTCCCCTTTCGAAACCATTACAATTACCCTTTAGAACGATTTACAATTACCCTTTAGAACCATTTACAATTACCCTTGAGAACCATTTACAATTACCCTTTAGATCCCTTTTGAACCCTTCAGAATTCCCCTTTAGAACCCTTTAGACTGACGGCGACCAGACAAGGGCGATGAGATGCCCTCATGGATCGAGGAAGGCCTACTTTTGGTTGTGTTTGCTCAGGCTGACTTCTGACATTCATAGCGGAAGCAACATTGAGTACCTCTGTGGACACTGAGGGCTCAAATGAGAGACAGAGACAGAGACAGAGACAGAGACAGAGACAGAGACAGAGACAGAGACAGAGACAGAGACAGAGACAGAGACAGAGACAGAGACAGAGACAGAGACAAAAAAAAAAAAAAAAAAAAAGAGATAAGACATTTTTGGATCCCATGTGGGACACTGCTAAATTTGTGCCCATGTGGAGGCACAGGAACCTTAGCCTCAGAATGGGCCAATAGCATAAGTCTTCGGAGGGGAACATCAGCAAGAATGGGGGGGGGAGCATTCGCTCAGCATTCAGGACATAGTGGGTTACAAACAGTTGACCTGTAGTGGGTACTTACCCACTAGCTAACTCAGCGACGTAATGTTCAGTGTCAGGGTCGACGGGCAATGCATGAGCTAGTTTGAAGGCAAGAAGTTAGACAAATTGGTATAAGAATAAAAGTATGGTGGAAAATGGAATGAATGCAGAAATGTGTGGCCCAGGAGAGAATGAAAGGCTTGAATGATGGTGTGAAGGAGTGACTGGGAGGGAATGAGTCCTACCCAAAGAAACCCAGTGCTAGTTAAAAGTTATCTCATGGGATCCAGCCAAATTACAATGTGGTCGTTCTGTGGTTGGTGCTGTGTGTGTAAAAGCTTAATTTTTCCGAGTGCAAAGTAAATTGACAGCCTGGGGGTGTAGCTCACGAGAGAGGTGAATATAGTGCGAAGGGCACCCCGGGTTCTGGGAGCCCACAAGCCAGGAGTAGGCTGTGAGCCAAAAGGGGCATGCCAAATTATTGGCCCGGGTACCCAGGAGAGGAACCCGGAGGGCCAATTGCCAGTGAGGACACAGTGGGGAGATGATTACTAGCTGCTGGATTTGCCCAGCTGAACGCTTTGGGACCTGCAAACGCATGTCAAACTCACGCTGAGGTTCCGACAGATCCACATTTTCCTTGTAAGGTATTCTTCGGGGATTGGGGATTTTTCAAGAATTGGGCTGGACATAGTGGGCCCCAAGAGATGTTTGAGCTGGAAACGCAAGGACAGTTTAGAGAGGAGATAGCGAGGATACGAGAGGACCAAGGATGAAGTAAGAACCGACAGGAATAGAAGAGCATGGGCAATGACAAGGATAGGCCCATGAGGGATTTGAGGGACCTTTAGGCTTGGCCACACCATGCAGGTGGGAGTACAGCAAGAGGCTGGACAGTAATACCTGACGGCCTGGTTTGCCTATGCCTCATTTTGCCTATGCCTTGCCAGTTATGCCTGCCAGCCAGGCCAAGGTTCATTGCCAGCCAGGCCATTGTTTATTCACTTGCCGTGACCTTGAGCCATTTGCTGTGCCATCTGCTTTTGTCATTTTCTTGTGGGCCATGTGAAAGCCGAAGACTATTTGTTATGGAGCATAGGAATCGTCGTTGTGAGCCCTCCAGGCTGAAAGCTCATTGTTTCACAGACAATGGACCGAAGTTCACTTTGTGAAAGGCCAATGAGCCCTTCTGTGAAGACTCACCCCCTGTGAGCCATTGTTGTGGGCCCTTGAGGCTCCACCTTTGTAAGCAGCACAAGGCCCCAGGTAGTGTGCAGCTGTGCCACTGATGCAATGCCCCTGTTTCAAGTAAGCCGGTACTCATTTTGCCATCCTCGAAAGGAAGACAGGCTGAGTCAACCCCACCTGGTGTTAATTCAACGGCAGGCAAGAGCTCGAACTCAGGACCCGAAGACCACTAAGCCAACACCAGGCTGGCCCCCAAGGTTGAAAACTCACTTTGAAGACCAGCATGACGACCAGAGGTGGGGCTGTACATCATGTAGAAGTGTTTGAGTCAACCTGAATTTGGAACTGTGGAGATACTTGCGTCGGATGAATGTGTAGGTGAAGTTATACAACGCATTAGGTTTCATTATTTTCTTCAATGAGGAAATGTATGGAATGATTCTTGTTTAAACAAAATGTCGCACTCAAGGATCTAGAGGTAATTGAGTTAACGGGAAAAGCCCTTTGAAGATTGTCCTCAGGGGAACAAGAAGAATCCTAATGAGGTAGCGAATGGTCCATGAACTCTGAGGATTTGTTGAGGACACACCAGATCGATCACATGACATTCACACGGAATTTCACCACACACGTCAGAAAGGGATGTATTATTCTACATCGTTCGACAATGAATCTCCTGAAAACGGAATTCACAACCAATGTGAAAACAGAGCACCAAACACAAACAACAACCACCACCACCACCACAAAACCTAACGGCCACAATGGAAGTGACCAGAAAAAGAAACCGAGAAATCACTTTTAAATCAACATCGTACATTGATTGAAGTGTAAATAGTGAAGAAAATGTGAATTCCGTGTCAGAATGTGTTTGGTGGTTGGAGATGATGATGATGATGATGTAGATGATGTACATGATGATGATATAGATGATGTAGGTGATGTAGATGATGTAGATAATGTATCTGAAAGTATCGAAAGAAAATTAATAAAAGAAACGGACCAAGTACGTGTCATTTATTTATTTATTTGAATCTAGCGGCACGTGTTCTTAAAGGACAATGGACCAGACGAGAGCTCGTGGTGACCTTGGTCACGTCTCAACATGGCTGGAGATCCAGGGTTTATCGGAGGAGTCTCTACGAGCGGCGGTTACGGGTCTCGGGATCGAGATCCTCGGAGCTCTCTGTGCCCGGGTCAAGCCCGCTCCGGTGAGGGTTCGACTCTGTTCTTTGTCCGCACGAAAGTTCACCTACACCATGTACGCCGAGCTCTGTCAGTACATGGAGTCGTGTCGTGCGGGGCGAGGATCGGAATGGAGCGCCGTGCCTGGATGTGGAATGAATGCCGAAAACATGGGACAACCTGGTGGAGTCGTGCGGATCAAGGTGAAGGAGGAGGATTCCGTTGGTCCTCCAGAGGGATGGGACCTGGAGCACGGTGAGTGGTGTAAACATGGACGGGTCGTGATCTCAAGTCTATTTATTTCCCGTGGTGGAACCGAGTCGTGGAAAGTCAAGTCTGGAATCCGACTCCGGATCAGTACCTGAGTAAACAGAGACGAGTTCAGAACATAATGTTGTTTATGTGCTCCTCCCGTGTACTTTTAAATATTTTTTCGATGGTTTTGAGAAATATTGCTAAACACTTACACAGTGCCTTCAGAAAGTATTCACACCCTTCCACTTTTGTCACATTTTGTTGTGTTACAGTCTGAATTTAAAATGGATTAAACTTTAAAAAAAAACAAGCTCAAATGAGCTAAGATCCTCGTCCTCTTAATGATGACGTCATAAAAACGAATATGACGTCATTGTGATGTATCAGGTTTGCGATAAATTATCTGTGCTAATGCCCGGCTTGATTCCCGCAAACAAAATTCAAACAGCTTGCCTAGTTTCAGAGATAATGGTACAGGCGATTTCTATTAGCGGCCATATTATGACGTCAACTTTTTTCTGAGAAGAATTTCCAAAATCGGAGATGGTTACTACCTGCGCGGGGGCTTTCTGCATATACATGGCAAGTTTCACGAAGATGCGATGAAAACTCTGGGTTGTGAAACAAAAAATGTCAAAAAATAGGAATGACGTCATAAAAATTGATATGAAGTCATAAAAATTGATATGAAGTCATAAAAATTGATATGACATCATAGTGATGTATCATATGAGTGGTAATTCATCTCTGCTAATGCACTGTTCAATTCCCGCAAACAGAATTCAAAAAGCTTGTCTAGTTTCGGAGATAATATTTTAGGCGATTTCCATGAGCGGAGATATTTTGACGTCATAACTTTTTTTTCTCGGAGGAATTTTCAAAATTGGAGATGGTTACTGTCTGCGGAGGGTATTTTTACATATATATGCCAAGTTTCAGGAAGTTTCGATGAAAACTGAAAGCTGTGAAACAAAAAAGTCCACAAGAAGAAGATGAAGAACAACAATGTGAGGAAGACTCAGAGATCCTCCACGAGGATCTAAAAATTGTCACCGATCAACACAAAATACCCCATAATGACAATGTGAAAACATGTTTCTGGAAATTTTTACAAATTAATCAAATATGAAAAGCTGAAATGTCTTGCAACAATCTTTACTCATAAATGTCAGTGCGTCAGTGTGTCTCCTCCATAACTCCAAAACTATGAAACCTATCAGCCTGAAACTTTGCATGCATCTATCTTTAATTCCAGCAGTGTCTCTGTCTGCAGCCGCTGTTTCTCGACAATAACTGGTCCGATCTAATTGAAACTTGCCAGGTATATTGCTGGAGACCAGAGTATGTGCCTTTTCAAGGTTTGATATTAATCGGACAAGTGGTTCCCAAGTTATGGCCATTTATTTACCAAACCAAGGACAGGACACGTTGCTGCGTTGGCGTGGCCGTTGGGGAAGAGATCCTCAGCCGCGTTCCCCATTACGGGTTACAACGTACGGACTTCCGGATAGTGATGACTTACTCTATTGTAATAATTTCTCGATTTCTTATGCGCATTTATAGATAAATACAATGCCCCAATCAAGTTGTCATTTACGAGAGCGAAGGAACGGCCTGTGTAGTTGTTTGAAGGTTTTTTTTTTTTTTTTTTGCACGTACCACCAAGCACGTACGGGCACGCGAGAGCGAAGGAACGGCCTGTGTGGTTGTTGTTTCTGGCACGCGGTTTCAAAGTTTTTTTTTTTTTTTGAGCCTGGAGTTTGCTTCGTGGTTATGGTGGCGGCCTGGGATCCGAGGGTCCTGAGTTCAAGCCCCGTTGGCTGCTGAATTAACACCAGGGGGTTGACCTAGCCTGTCATCCTTCTGAGATCGGCGAAATGAGTACCAGTGTACTGGTCCCGGTGTATGCCCCGGTTAGAATAGGTGTACCATATCCCAGTGTGTCGTAAGAGGAGACCAGGGTTGGCGTCAGGAAGGGCATCCGGCCATAAAACATTTCCTCAAGAAAAAGCTAACCCCTAGCTGTATGGCTGTAAAAATGGCTGTAAAAACTCACTTTTTTTGTTTGTTTGTGTTTTTGCACGTGCGGCCACGCACATACAGGCATGCAGTTTGAAAGTTTTTTTTTTTTTTGTTTTTTTTTTTTTGCACGCACTAGTATTAAGAAAACTCCAAAGAAATGCAAGAGTGAAAATTGGGTGGTTGGGTTAATTAAAACACCCCTTTCGAAAATAATTAACAGAGTTATGTCCTCTCCCCCTCTCCCCCTCTCCCCCTCTCCCCTCTCCCCCTCTCTCCCTCTCTCCCCCTCTCTCCCCTCTCTCCCCCTCTCTCCCCCTCTCTCCCCTCTCTCCCCCTCTCTCCCTCTCTCTCTCCCCCTCACCCTCTCTCTCTCTGTCCCATTCTCGCTCTGCCCCCACCTAATACATGAATTGTACGGCAAAATCTAAATACAAAGTATAGAAATAAATTATACTACAAAATATAAATAAAAATTATTCAGCAAAATCTAAATACAAATTCGATTATAAAGTATGAATATAAATTTTACTACAAAATATAAATGTAAATTATACGACAAAATATATATACAAATTATACCACAAAATAAAAATATAAATTTTACAACAAAATATAAATTCTACTACAAAGTAACAATATAAATTATATGATAAAATATAAATATGAATTATACTGCAAAATATAAATTATACTGTAAAATATAAATTGAACAACAAAATATAAAAATGAATTGTACTACAAAATAGAAATATGAATTGTATTACAAAATATAAATTATACTACAAAATATAAATGTAAATTATACTACAAAATATAAGTTGAACAAAAAAATATAAAAATGAATTGAACAACAGGTCAGGTCAGGTATGGGAGCATGTGCCAGAACAGCGCGTCGCAGCGTCCACTTTCCGCCGGTACTCCAGGGGCCTCCGTCTGGCCATCCCCCAGGCAGATGCCAGGCCCATCCCCATCTCCTTGAGATGATGGTCAACCTGTTGCAACCATGAGGCACGTGGTCGACCCACTGGCCTCCTCCACTCATGAGACTCCCTCGCTGAGAGAATCTGGTGAGCAGGATCAGAGTCAGGAAAACGAGCCACATGTCCATACAGCCGCAACTGACGCTCACGGACTATGCAGGTAACAAATCTCATCCGAGTCTCTCTCAGCAACCGCTCGTTGGACACAAAATCCGACCAGCGATAGCCAAGGATTCTCCGAAGAGACCTGGTACCAAAGGAATTAAGTCTCCGTCTCAGATCCTTGGTCAGAGTCCAAGTCTCGCACCCATAGAGCAAGACTGGAAGTACCAAGGACCTGAAGACTCGGACTTTCATCCTCCCGCACAGGTACCGGCAGCGCCACACCCCATGATCCAGTGAATCCATGACTCCCCAGGCCTGACCCAGACGTCTATTGACCTCTGACTCGCAGCCAGCAGAGACATGAATATCACTGCCAAGGTAAGTGAATCTCTCCATGACCTCAACATCCTCACCACAAACAGACACAGACAGGACGGCAACATCCAAGATGTCACCGAAAGCCTGGATCTTAGTTTTGACCCAAGACACCCGTAATCCCAACGGCTCCGACTCCTCATTCAGCACCTCGAGGGCCCCCAAGAGGATGTCTAAAGTCTCCGCAAAGATGACTGCATCATCTGCAAAATCAAGGTCCGAGATCTTGACATTCCCAAACGATGCACCGCAACTTGATCTCTCCGACATCCTCCCTAGAATCCAGTCCATACAAGTGCTGAAAAGTGTGAGGGCAAGTACACATCCCTGACGAACTCCAGTAATAACTGGAAATAAGTCAGAGATGGTACCACCACACTTCACAGCACTCTCAGTACCAGAGTAGAGTTCAGACATCAGATCGATCAGTTTTGGTGACACCCCACGAAGACCAAGAATCCTCCAGAGGACATCCCGATTCACTGAATCGAACGCTTTACAGAGATCAACATAGGCTGCAAGCAGCCCCTGCCGAAACTCTCGTCTGCGTTCGGTGAGGACACGAAGGGCAAGGATACGGTCAATCGTTTACCTCTTTGGTGTAAAGCCTGACTGCTCTGGACGCTGGTGCTCAAGCAGATGGTGGCGAACCCTATCGAGAATTATCCGAGCAAAGACCTTGCCCGGCACTGAGAGCAGCGTCACCCCTCGGTAGTTGTTGCAGTCTTGGCGATCACCCTTCCCTTTCCAGAGAGGGACAACAAGGCCCCTCTTCCAGTCAGTTGGGATGATGCCTGTGTTCCAGGCAGAGCACAAAACTGCATGCAACGACACGAGTGCAGCATTTCCACCAGCCTTGAGAAGTTCGGCATGGATGCCACAGATCCCTGGAGCTTTGCCCCGTTTCAACTGGTTCACCGCAGCCCGTGTTTCCACAAGCGAAGGTGGACCACAGTTGATTCGAGGGTCAGCAACAGGGATTGTAACACCCTTGACGTCCAACTCAACAGCTGGGGGATCAGCCCGGTACAACCGCTCAAAGTAACCGGCCCAGCGGGCCTTCACTTCAGACTCCTCTGTCAAGAGCCTCCCACTCTCTGCTCGAACTGCAGTGCTCCGAGGGATGGGCTTGGATGAACGTAATGCGCGAATTCCCCTGTAAGCGGGACGAGAATCACCTGTCCACAGGTGATGCTCTACCCCCTCTCAGATTCCTCGCACATAGGCCTTTTTGTCCACCCTCAGTGCACGTACAGTTTTACGCCTCAGCTTCCTGAACAGCTCAGCTCTGCCATTCAGCCTGGCCCTGCGACTCTGGTCAATGGTATCCAGTGTCCCTTGAGAGACAAAATTCTTCTTTGCCCTGCGGTGAGCTCCAAGGCATCCACCGGCAACATCAAGGACAGTGGTCTTGAAGGCGCTCCACAACTCTTCAGGACCCCCCAAAGCACCCAGACCCCCAAGTGTCCATTCAGCCTGTTCGCAAACTCCTCAGCTACTCTCTCATCCCTGAGCTTGGCAACATCCAGCCTAGGCTGGGATGGTACCATTCTCCAGGATTTAAGGTGCAGCTTTAGAGTTGCTACAACAAGCCTGTGGTCAGTATTGAGGAACTGAGCACTCCGGTAGACCCTGCAGTTCTGGATCATCCTCCAACGACCGTCAATGAGGACATGGTCAATCTCCTTTGCCACATCGCCAGCGTTGGAATACCAAGTCCAGCGATGAGCTTGTGGGCGCTGAAACCATGAACCAGCCACCCTAAGTCCATGACTTCTTGCAAAGTCAAGGAACTTAGTGCTATTCTGGTTCATAGTTCCTGACCCATGGGGACCAACACACACCTCATAACCATCCCTATCAGTTCCAGTCGATGCATTGAAATCCCCCAAGACTAGAAGTGTATCGTCTGGGGCACTGATCAACCACAGACTCGAGTGTGGCGTAGAATGCATCCTTCACGGATTGAACAACAAAATATAACAATTGAACAACAAAATATAAAAATGAATTGTACTACAAAATAGAAATATGAATTGTACTACAAAATAGAAATATGAATTGTATTACAAAATATAAATGTAAATTATACCACAAAATGTAAATTATACAACAAAATATAAATGTAAATTATACAAAATATACTATCAAACATAAATATACATTATCCTACAAAATATAAATTATATCACAAAATAATAATTTAAATTATACGACACAATATAAATATGAATTTTACTCCAAAGCATAAATATAAATTATTCTACAAAATATAAGAATAAATCTCGTTCTCTGGAGTCATTTTTTCGTATATTCAACCCATAGAATGGAGCGATATTTTGTGTTCAGGACGACCAAGGACAGCACGGCCGACACACAGCTAAAAAAAACCCTGCTATTATACTATATATCTATGCTATTATACACTCCACACAAAATGTGGAGTGGTTTTGATATGAAACAATACCCTCAGTTCCTGGGACAAGCTGCCTGGTCATTAATGGCCTGGCACTGGTTATGGCAATGGAAAACCTCCCGAGGCAAAGACGTTGGCAATTATGCAGACAGATTTACCCAAACATTAGACACAGATCACAAGCATATTCTGGGCCATGCCTGTGTCAAATGACTATTCGCTGGACTACCTCGTGTCTGGAGTGCAATGCTATCATCCTACCTCCACCATTAATTGGTCATTCACATACACTACATGGCCAAAAGTATGTGGCCACCTGCTCATCCAACATCTCATTCCAAAATCATGGGCATTAGTATGGAATTGGTCCCCCCTTTACTGCTATAACAACCTCCACTCTTCTGGGAAGCCTTTCCACCAGATGTTGGAACATTGCTGTGGGGATTTGTTTCCATTCAGCCACAAGAGCATTGGTGAGGTCGGGCAATGATGTTGGGCGATTAGATCTGGCTCGCAGTCGGCGTTTCAATTCATCCTAAAGGTGTTCGATGGGGTTGAGGTCAGGGCTCTGTGCAGGACAGTCAGGTTCTTCCACACCGATCTCGACAAACCATTTCTGTATGGACTTCTCTTTGTGCATGGGGGCATTGACATGCTGAAACAGGAAATGCATTCCCCAAACTGTTGCCACAAAGTTGGAAGCACAGAATCGTCTAGAATGTCATTGCATGCTGTAGCATTCAACATTTCCCTTCACTGGAACTAAGGGGCCAAGCCCAAACCATGATAAACAGCCCCAGACCATTATTCCTCCTCTACCAAACTTTACAGTTGGCACTATGCATTCGGGCAGGTAGCGTACTCCTGGCATGTGCCAAACCCTGATTAATCCATCGGACTGCCAGATGGTGAGGCGTGATTCATCACTCCAGAGAACCCGTTTCCACTGCTTCAGAGTCCAATGGCAGTGAGCTTTACACCACTCCAGCCGACGCTTGGCATTACGCATGGTGATGTTGGGCTTGTGTGCGGCTGCTCGGCCATGGAAACCCATTTCATGAAGCTCTCGACGAACAGTGCTTGTGCTGATGTTGCTTCCAGAGTCAGTTTGGAACTGACTGGTTTTCATCCATTTCTGGTTTTCATCATTTCTGGAAAACCATTTTCTGGTTTTCATCAATGATCTCTCGGACTCTCTGGAAAATCCTCTATTTCTCTTTGCCGACGACTCCACCCTCTGCCGTACCATCTGTCATCCCTCAGACCGGCAAGCAGCAGCTTCTTCGCTCACTGCAGATCTGGATAAAATCACAAACTGGTCCAACACGTGGAACATGTCTTTCAATCCAGACAAATCTCACACTCTCACTATGTCTCTTCCAAAGGACGGTTTACAAAACCCCCCCATCCACTTTCTCAACAATCCTCTGGAAGAAGTCTTTTCTTTCAAGCTTCTAGGTCTCATTATCTGCCATGACCTTTCCTGGGAAAGTCACATTTCCAACCTTGCCTCAAAAGCCAGTCGCCGACTGGGAATCCTCCGTCGTGCAAAGTCCTTCCTCGGCCCTCTTCAGCTCCTGACCACTTACAAAGCTTTTGTCCGTAGCCTGATGGAGTACTGCTCTCCCCTCTGAGCTGGTGCTCCTGCCTCCCACCTTTCTCGGCTTCACGCTGTCGAAACCAGGGCATTTAAGATCATCGGCATCTCCCGCAATGAAGCTGAGTCTTTGGGCCTCTCACTCAATCACCGCAGGTTGGTCGGTGGTCTTTCTGTCTTCTACCGACTCCTCTCCAGCCTTGCCCCCCTGCTCTCTCTGCGATTTGTCCCCACCACATTTCCACAGGTCGCTCAAGGTCTGCCAACAACCCCCTTCTGGTAAAACTACCAAAATCACGAATCTTCACTCTTTCATTCCTCTTTTTTCCCACCTTTGGAATAAACTTCCTCACTCTATTCTTTCCCATTCTTCCCTTCAGGCTTTCAAAACAGCTGTTCACCACCACCTCTTATCTTCCCCCATCCAAATCCTTGATCTTTTCTACCCCCGATAATCCACCCAAGCCCACTTCCTTCAATTCCACTGCTTTCCTTCCTGAAAGTCCCTGTAATGTCCATCTTCTCTTCGCCATGTTCCCCGTCCCATCC